>NW_026126511.1:44002500-44602500 GCF_943737965.1 Phodopus roborovskii | reverse complement strand
TTCATTATGTCAGCTACAAGTTAATGAAAATTACTGTTTCCTTTTATAGATAGAAGCCTTTTATTTATTGCTCTTGTCTGGTTGCCTTGGTTTGTATTAAGAGATTGAATCAGCTATCAAAAACCTCTCAAAGGCCAGGAAGAGGTGTCTTTACTCCTGAATTGTAAACATTTAGAGAAGAATTAACACTGACCATTCTTAAACACTCTCAAAACACTGAGAAAGTGAGAAACGTTCCAAATTCATCCTCAGAGCTCAACATTATCCTAATACCAAAGCCAAACAAAGGTTTTATAAAGTAAAATGTTACAGACCAATATCCCCTAAAGCATAGATACCAAAATCCTCAGCACAGCACTGCTAAGCAAAGGATGAACACATGAAAAGGACTGTGTGCTCTCACCAAACTGAATGCATCCTGGGAATACAAGATGGGTTAGCTATGTGAAAATCAGTTAATGTAGTAATCCAGGTTAACAAATGTTCACAGAGACAAGAATCAAAGACACATGATCTATGGCTATAGTGAAAACACTAGACAAAACCCAATGTTCTTTCCTGATAAAGACTCTCCATACACTAATTATAGAAGAAATTTACCACTGCATAAGAACCATGCCAGAAAAACACATGCATAGTGTCAAGTCCTAGAGGAACTCAGGACAAATGGCTAACGGTGGTTCCTATTTGCAAACCTAAGGTCAAGCCTAGGCTCACTTAGTACCTGTGGTTCCTGTAAGCGTTTCTCACCCCAACCCCTGCCCTAAACCTCACCAGCCCAGGAGCTGCGCTTCCCTTCACCTAGTTTCTTGTTCCTGCCATTTCAGCCAAACACTCTCTTGGTTCTCTTGGCTTGCTCTTAGTTCTCTTCACTCCTCTCTCTCTCTCTCTCTCTCTCTCTCTCTCTCTGTCTGTCTGTCTGTCTCTGTCTCTCTCTGTCTCTCTCTCACTCACTCACCTCTCATGGCCTAGTTCCATCTAGATCCTCCCAGATGCCTCTGGCTGTACTCCCCCTTATATCTATAATCAAAAACTTCTCAACCATACCTCAGGACAGCCATGTCCTGATTTCATTCAGATAATAATATATACATTTTAAAGTGCAAGATTTTCCTCTAATAATAGGACAGATGCACAGGTGCCAACTACTGCCTCTTTTACAAGAACATCTCTGAACACTTAATCAATTTTAAAGTTGTTCTCATTGATATGAATTTAATTTTGGCCTATAGCATTTATGACCATCATTATTCTGTATATACCACTCCCATTACAGAAACAAAAATCAAATTATCTTTTTTGAAGCATCCATCTAGCCTCATGTCTAACCAATAAAGCCAGAATTTCTTAGTGAGAGACTAGAGTACAAGTATTTTTAAATGACACCACCATCAACATGATCATCCTTCTAATGTACAACCAATCACCATCTCAGAGTTAAGAGCAAAGTTTATAATGGATGATACTTACTAAGCTTTAATATTCCTGAGAAGTACACAAAGACTTAGTTAAAATGTAGGCAGTAGCTGTGTCTGTAGTAGGTACCTAGGCAATCAGGGCTCCTTTTGAGATTTTTAGTCCTACTAACAAAATAATTTAAAAATGAACTCAGAAACTCAAAGACTATTTTATTAGAGTTTAAAAGGAAAACCTCCCAAGTCAGGCAAGCTGTATATTTCAGAAGCTGGCCAAGAAAAAACATGGATGAATTACTAGCACAGGTTTCAGTGAAAAGACAACAGGCGGCCACATATCATGGAGGGAGTGTAAAGGGTAATGACGCCCAAAGTATCAGGAAAATCATTTTTGGAAAGAAAAGACAAATAAAAGGAAAAATTACACTTTACTAAGTCAAGACTCCATCCCAGCCAAACCTACAGAGATCAGCCTAGGAGTTCTGGGAAGGAAAAGTACTTCATAGAAGAAAACAAATATTTTTAGTGGATGCTGGTTGTAGCAAAAAATTTCCCTCCAAAATATTGAGGAAGACATGCTGTTTATACCATTTGATCTATTTATTTTGTCAAGTAATTGTGATGCAGACGACACATTTTGGCATAAACAAGCTAGAAACAGAAAGATGTAGGTGAGGACCACTAAAAAATATATATGATTTTCACACAATGAGCACCAAGACTAACAGATTACTGAGGGTATCCTATTAATGGAATAATCATGTTGTCTATTCTTTTAGCATTACTTAAGGTGAACCGAAATTTCTACAGATGGCCCACATTCTTGAGGGGTGGTCTCTTAGCCAGGTTATTTATTGCTCCTATCCAACTAGAATGTTGGGATCTCCACCAAGGCTAAATAATCTACTTTCTTGATCAGAAAATACCTTCCCTTGATATCACTTTACTGCTTCTCTAGCATCAATTATTGTGAGACCTAAGATTATTCATTTGCAATGGGTACCCATGAAGAAAATGCTGGTGGTCATGATATCAACTGAGTGGCATAAGATCACTGTGTTCTGTTGCTTTTTTGTTTGCTTTGCACTTCTACCCTCTCCCATGCTATCTCCACTTCAGTATCATCTCACAGCTCCACAAACTGCCCTACCACATCTTTCAACATCCAAATCAAATATCTCTCCCTTCAAAGTTCCCATCTTCAAGCCAGGGCTGGTTACCCAAGCCCTTCAAGATTTTACCCTCGGGAATCTGATATTCTTGCACTTATTGTATAAAAGTCAAGTATTTCTAGTGGTGTCATTCTACATCTCTCTGTTCCTAGCTTACTTACACTAAAATATATCATCTGAATCACAGTGATTTAGCAAAATAAACAGAGAAAATGGTATAAACACTGTGTCTTCCTCAATATTTTGGGGAGGAAAAATCATTAAAATTTCTAGAACCAGCATCCTTCAGAAAATATTTTTCTTCTAAGAAGTAAAGTCTTATTCCTTGCCTGCTTATATAACAGCTGGTTCTCCTCAGATCAATAATTAGAGGGCAGGCTTATGGTCAAAACTGCAAAACTAACCCTTCATGGCTAGCCAGATAGTTTGCACTTGTACACCTTGAAAAAGAATGATACCACTTAGTCATGTAAACATTGGAAATAAGATTCCACCCTGACCTTTTGCAGGGTCTCCTTTCTAGCACCTCATTTCTTCTCACAGACTGCACTAAACATTTATTTTCATCTGACATTTCAGGACTACAATACTTGAAGTGAAAATTGTATTGAGATTTTTCTTTTATTCAAACTTTTGGAAAATGTTACGCACAAGTAGCAGCATATTTACATCATTTCTACCCCTTCCTTTCCCCTTCCAACTCCTCCCATGTCCATCACTAGTCTCAAATTCATGCCACAAATACACACACACCACACACACACACACACACATACACACCTTATGAATCAATTCATTAGTATTGCTCTTATATTCACGTATTAAATCCTGCCAACTAGAAATTAGGAGGCTCATCTCTAAAGATAATTGATTCTTTCTCGATCAGCAGCTATTGATGGTCCATTGCTCTTCATTGAGCGGGGGGGGGGGAGATTTACTTGTAGTATTTCTCCCATCCACAAGAGCATGTCAACTCCTATGCATTTCTTGTTTAGGCAACCATATTGTTGAGACTGTCATGTCTAGCACACACTATCTGGCAGAGGCATCCTGATCCTCTGGCTCTTACAACCTTTCCACACACTCTTCAGTTAAGTTCCCTAAACCTTAGGTTTAGAGGGTTCATTGTAAATGTGCCAGACAGAGTTGAACACCCACATGTCACATATTCTTACCACACTGAGATTTATTAAGGGCTCTATGCCCTGATAAAGCATTGTCCAATTGAGCAGAACCTTTTTAACATACAGTATCCATATATATCCCCAAAGTCTATTGTGGCTTAAACCAACATTTTAAGAAAATAATTAACAACAGGGGAGTGAAATTTGATTGACTTCTAGTCAAACTGTATTTTTGGTGATGTCTCTCAAAATCTTATCTTTGTATTTTAATCAAAAGTAATCAGTATAGGCTGAGACCAGATTCCTATAAGTCACATGTCTGGGCTAGGAAAAATTAAAAATCCAGAGTGAGTTTTGTGCAGAGAAAGTCTCCCAGGGAGCTTATGACAAGAAAGGATTTTGAAATCCTCTTTTCTTCTTTCAAGGTCCATATGGTCCACACCACCTTTAGCCCCAGCTGCCATGCCCATAGGTGAGACGTCTCTATCTTCACAAAATCCTCTGCAAACACTGAATCATCTCTATGGATAACTTTCCTTGCATGTGGTGTTACTTTTTTAGGCATAAGAATAATAAAAGCACAATTTCAGCTAGGAGCAGCAGCCCAGAATTAATAAATAAGGACATAAAAGTGAAAGTGTAAAAACAGGGTGAGGTGAGAAATCACCCCACACCGAGTGGGGCTCCGACAAGGATGTGACGGGAGACTGCAAACACAGAGTGGACCATTTTTCAAAGAACCTTATGAAACATCTTTGAATTTCACTTGAACTGCCTCTGACCTTGGGTGAGAAATCAATATAAGGAAGGTCTATGGCATTTCCAGCACAGGCCTTACATTGTGTGCAAACCCTGAGCCATGATCCATCCTTCATTACAGAACTAGACACAGAATCCCACACTTATAGTAGATCCGTGGAATTTCCAGTATAATTGACAAGCATAAGTAAGGAAATTTGTCCCACTGGGTCTGAGGTGCAGAGGTATAATGGATGTCAGTAGAATCTGTGGCTTACTGAACAAACAGAAAGTGGGAAAGGGTGCTTCCATCTACTTGTAGCAAGAAGAATTTGCAATAATTTTGTAACAGTGTGCAGAGAGAATTGCTTAGCCTCATTCATTCCTTGCAGTCATTTTTGTTGACAATCACAAATAACATTAGATCACATCTTATGAAATCATTCTTGAACTTTAACCTTGTTGATCTTCAGATTCCTGGGTATTCAGTTCAACCCAGTAAATTAAGCAAAATATAGTTTAGATTTCTTTGTTAATTTGGTGTGTGTGTGTGTGTGTGTGTGTGTGTGTGTGTGTGTGTGTGTGTGTGTGTGGATTTACAAGC
This sequence comes from Phodopus roborovskii, assembly GCF_943737965.1. NCBI lineage: Eukaryota > Metazoa > Chordata > Mammalia > Rodentia > Cricetidae > Phodopus > Phodopus roborovskii. The sequence continues at coordinate 44,597,447 of NW_026126511.1, read as the reverse complement.
ACAAATGTGTAAGTATAAGCACACACATGTCAGGATACATGCCCCAAACTCAGTTTATCAGGCGTGGCAGTGAGTGACATTACCATCTGAGCCATCTTGCTGGCCTTGAATTTTTAAGTCTCCATTTTCCATCTCCACCCCCAGGGAACTGTGTAATGCAGTAAAGCTATCTAGGTTGGTTCTATCCATGTCTATTCACGTCCTACAAGCACAGGAGCTAAGAACAGCAGGATCAGCAATAAGGAGCTTGCCTCCAAGTCTGATGACTGGAGTCTGAGCACTGTGCCCATGTGGGAAAAGGAAAAAACCAACACATATGCATCATTGTCCTCTGACATCCACATGGATACTGGGGTGCACAACCCCCACACACACACACACTAAAATAAATTTAAAAATTTTTTTTCTTTTTTTATTTATTTTTTCTTATTTTACATACAGATCCCAGTTCCTTCTCCCTTGCTCCCTTCCTCCCTCTCTCCTTCACTCCCTCCCTCCCTCCTTTCCTCTCTCCCTCCCTCCCAAGCCCCCCTGACCACCCTCCCATCCCATCCCCCCCACTCCACAGGGAGGGTGGTACCTTCCAGGAGGGGTCAACAAAAGTCTGTCAAGTCATTTGGAGTAGGGACTAGGCCCTTCCTCCTGTCTCTAGGTTAAGGCAGTATCCCTCCATGGGGAATGTGCTCCCAAAGTTCTTTTGTGCACCAGGGATTCATCCTGATTCCACTGTCAGAGGCCCCTTAGACTGCCCAGGCCTTCTGAGACCCATTTCAGTGGGTCTGAGTCAATCTAATGATGGTTTCCCAGCTATCAGTCTGGGGCCCATTAGCTCCTCCTTGTTCAGGTCAGCTGTCTCTATGTGTTTCTGCAGCATGGTCTTGTTCTCCCTCTGTGCATCTGGATTCCAATTTGGCTCAGTGTTTAGTTGTGGGTGTCTGCTTCTGTTTCCATCAGCTACTAGATGAGGGCTCTATGATGGTGGATAAGTTAGTCATCAATCTCATTATCATGGAAGGGCTTTTATGGTAGCCTTTCCACTGTTGCTCAAATTGTTAGTTGGGGTCAGTGTTATAGGTCTCTGGACATTTCTCTGGAGTTAGTTTTCTCTTCAAATCTATAATGGCTCCCTCGTTTATGGTCTCTCTCTCTCTTCTCTCATCTATTCCTCCCCTGACTCAATCTTCCTAGTCCCACATGTTTTTCCAAAATGTTTATAATAACCTAAATTAATTGGTAGGAAGTTCATTAGTATGAAAAATAACCTAACAATGAAATAATTAGGCTGATATCCCCAAAATGTGATTAAAATCGATCTCAAGCAATAGTTAAAATAGTGAAAAAGAATGTCTAGATGATCATGGCAGCATCTTTGAAACTGGATTCAACCCAGATTTATCCATTTCCTTCCCCACCACCATCACATAGAGCTTTCCTTTTCCTACTAGTTGATCGGATTCTGTATTTTAAAAAAAATATTTTCATCTCTGCCTGGTAGTATATTAAGTTTAAAGTAGAAAGTGTACAAACAAGTATTAGAGTGAACTAGCCAGAGAAAACATCTATTTCCTATTCTTAGGCTATGCTTACCACCCCACAGCCTGGGGTCTGTCTACCACAATTTGTAGAAAGGCCTACAGAAAACCTCAGGTTCTCTTAACGATCCTGTCTCCATTGCAGACTGTGATTACCTACCATCTTTGGAGCCAATCAACAGTCTCAGTTACTCCTCGTGATTATGATAGGCTTCTCTTTCTTGCACTGTTTTCTCATGTATTATAAGAAACAATATCTTATGAATGAATTCTAATGATCTAAGTTCTAAGGGTCGAGGGAATTAGCTCTATGACACAGAACTGGGCAAAATTTTCTATAAAGGGCCAAAAGATAAATAAATTTTGCCTTTCATGTGGTGTGAGTTACAAAAGTACTTTGTCCTACAGTGTCCAGTAGATAAAAATCGGACACAACAGGTGAGTTAAATAAACACAGCTGGGTTTGTTCCATTAATTTCACTCATGGATTCTGAATTCAAATCCCATAACATCTTTCAGTATCACAAAGTATTCTTTTTGTGTTGTTGTCGCTTTCTTCAGTCATTTAAAACTATAAACATCATACTTTGTTGGAGTAGGGTTTTTCACAATGACCATTGTATGCTGACCCATGTTCTTGTGCTCAAATGTAGTGCATTGACATTTGCCGTATCACTTAGGAAATCCAATTTGTTCTTGTAATATTTTGGTATACACCCAACAGAAAACAATTAACTCATAGGAAGAAAAGTGAGACAGGAAGGGAGGGAAAGAAGATTACAGAGAAGGGAAAGAGGGAATGGAAGAAGGAAGGAAAGAAGGAAGGAAGGAAAAAAGGAAAGAAAGAGGAGGGAAGAGGAAAGGAAGGGAAAGAATAGCAGAAGAGGAGAACAAGGGAATGGGAAGAGAGATGCTAACTTCTCCTCTATCAAGAAGCCTAACCTCATTTTCATGACTATCAATTTATCTTATTTGGGTCATTGGTGATGCCTCTGATAATCTAGAGATGATTGCTGTCTACTCCAATTTTCAGCCTTTGCAACAATCATTCAGTCACTATTCATGTAACTGTCTGCACTGACTGTCCAGCCCATTTGAAGCAATCATTGACGATGGGAGATGCTTCAAAGTGAAGTGAGCAGAAATCACCTTGGAAGACATGATCCAGAAGTCTAATGATGACCAGCTAAATCTTAAGCAAGAAAAACTGATCTTTAGACAGTTATCTCATCATTAAAATTAGTTGATAATTGTACTTAATGCATGTATCTTGGTTATACCAGAGTGAAACTCACTTGGTTACATTTCAGATATGCCAATCCCTAACATGCATTTTTAGAAAATCTTAAATGAAATAATTATATATTTAAAATGTCTGCATGAGTAAAGTTGCTTAACAAAACAGGATAAGCATTGTCTTATTTGTGGTACTCATAAAATTTATAATTCTCAGGCTCTGAGGAGATGACTCAGCTGGTACATTGCTGATCGTGTAAGCATGAGGATCTTAGATCTCCAACAATAACATAAAAAGCCAGAAATAGTGGCTCACACCTGTAAACCAAGTCTGGGCCTTGTGAATACAGCATGATCCCTTGGGTCTGCTGGACGGCTAGTTTAGTCAACTGTTGAGCTGCAAGTCAATGATAGATCCTGTCTCAAAAAATTTGGATAAAAGCAATAGAGGAAGACACCTGAATTCAACATGTAGCCTCTATACAAATGCATATACCTACATGTGTGAACATAAATGCACACATACATAAATGGCACATACACTTACAAAATTCTAATACTGCAAAGTTAGTTTTAATAGTAGTAGTAGTAGTATACCCAGAAATGGTACTGAATATTGTGTCAACTGCTGCCAAGACAGCTCCATAAGCTTATGAATTTCCTGCTTCTGGATGCAGTGATGATACTAGCAGTGTCCAGAGATGGGGAAGCAAATGCCGTATAGACATATGGTGGGCATTTTTTCATCCCATATGTGAAGGAGAGAAAAGTATGATGCCTGCCAATTGCTTTGGAGTTTTTTAAAAATCAAAATTGTCAAGGAAAGAAGAAAACATAAAATGAATTCATGGTTTTAAAGAAAGCAAATGAGAGCAAGACAATCTTGTTCATATTCTTGGAAACTTAATAACTAATTTGGCTCCTGGTTTGTATCAGAAAAAAAAGGTGCTAGTTAAACACAAAGTTGTCTGTGAGTCATAGGAAGTTCTGTAGTGTGGGGAAATTATATCATACAATTTTATGATCTCCTGAACAGTGATTTTATTTAATAAAGATGCAGATGTATGCTTTGCCACATAAGGAAAGGTTTTCAAGTGTTCCCATAATAACTTTGATCAGTGTTTGGATTTTAGTTCTGGTTTATGTCTCCTTTAATTCTCTAATAAATTTAACTTTTACAAAATAAAAAAGATAAATAAACTCTACAGTAAAGCCACTTGACTTCATTCTCCTGAACTATGGTTTTTTCCAGAAAAAAAAAAAAAGAACAATTAAAGGATAGAAAGGATTTTGGGGTTTTCTTTTTAGCAGCTTGGAGAACATTCTGAATATAGAGGTTCTTTAGTTCAAGGGAAACCAATGGCTATGGAACTTAGCAGTGTCATTTTAGTAACATCATGAAACCAAGTAAAATATCCAGAAAAAAATATTTTGGTGCCCATTGACTGTGATTCTTTATAATAATAATAATATATTTCCTAGGAAACACAATGTGCATTCTCAGCATTGCTCTCCAATATTACAGCCACTAAAATCTTGAATAAACAAATTTCTATAACCAGGAACTTCAGTCTTAACCCTGGCCATGCAACAACCCTGGACATTTTCTATCCTAGACCTACAGAAAACAAAAGGCTTGAGGAAGGAGTCATGTCAGCATGCCACTGCAAATTGAAAAATAGGCAGCTCTAGACTGTTAAAGACACTTCAGTAATGCGGTAGCTTCAGTGAAGCATGGCCCGTGTAGGCTCAGGTATTTGAACCACCGGTCTACAGTTGGTGCTGTTTAAGGTATTATAGGTGTTAACAGCCTTGTTGGAGGACGTAAACCACTGAGGACAGACTGAAAATTAGCCTTGCCCAACTTGCATCTCTCTCTCTCTCTCTCTCTCTCTCTCTCTCTCTCTCTCTCTCCATTTCTCTCTCTTCCTTTCTCTCTCTCTTTCTCTCTGTCCCTCTCTCCCTTTGTCTCTCTCTCTTCCATTTTCTCTCTCTCTCCATTTCTCTCTTTTCCTTTCTCTCTCTCTTTCTCTCTTCCACTTTCTCTCTCTCTTTCTCTCTCTCTCTCTCTCTCTCTCTCTCTCTCTCTCTCTCTCTGATCTCTGCATGAGGCTGAAGATGTGAACTCTGAGCCCCTGCTCTCTCTGCATGCTGACGTGCTTCCCTCAGCAATAAGGATTCTCTCTCTCTCTCTGGAACCATACCCCAAATAAACTGTCTCATCAAGTTGCTTTTAGTCCTAGCATTTTATCACAGCAACAGACAGGTACAAATGACAACTGTGAGGAATTCCTGGAGGCTGGATGTAGATAGGCACGAAAAAGAGGGAACTCCTTAAAAACACAGTCTTACAGAATATCACAGTTGCCTGGGCTTCATTTCCAAGAAAAAGACAAATTTCTCAGTGAACTTTCTAGAAAAAAAAATGGCTGCATCCATCCTATTAATATGACAATGAAAATGATTCATTTATTAGGTTGGATGTTTTGATAAATAATTGCTTTCTTTGATTCTGTCTGAGAGATTCTTGAATGTTATTTTTTTACTAGAGTTTTGAGTGTATTAATCATATGGGGAAGAATCAATGAGTTGAAGATGAAGTGATAGAAACTATCCACACAAAATGTAAAGGGAATGGGGAGTAAAAACCATACATCTAAATATCTAAAAACATATATCCAAGAATTGGGAAAGTTCAATGGTATCAAGATAATAATACTTCTCAACCTGGTCTACAAATTCAATACATCCCTAATTAAAAATCAAGTTTCCCTCATCTATTGGGATTTGGGGGCCTACAAAGACAAAAAAAAATGCCATTTCATAGACAGACAAAAGAGTTATAAAGGAGAAATTTAACCATATATGAAAGTCTTATGGATACATGGGCTATTTCTATCAAGACCATCATCAATCATGGTCTTAGAACATGATTTCAATCAGGGAACTAGAGAGACGCCTCCTGGATTTTTTGGCTTGATGGTGTGTGTGTGTGTGTGTGTGTGTGTGTGTGTGTGTGTGTGTGTGTGTGTTGCACACTCTTTGTTTTTTTCTTTTTGCTAGTGTGTTCATTTTGTTTTATCCTTGTTTGCCTTTTTTATTTGACTGTTTCCTTGAGAGAGTGAGAAAGAAAGCATCCAGTTGGAAGGGTGGGGAGGATATTGGAGGAAATGAGTGTGGGGAATATATTGTATGGAAAAATTATTTTCAATTAAAATTATTTTCAATTAAAAATAAGTATTTACAAACAAGTTAATAAAGCTGGAGGGAAATAAGAAAAATAAGAGGATAGTTGCTGCTCGTTCAGAGGAACCCATGCACATGATGGCTCACAATTGTCTTTATTTGCAGTTCCAAGGGACCTAATGCTCTCTTCTGGTCTCTATGGACAGTACACACACATACCATGCCCACATAAATGCAGCAAATACTTATGCACATGAAATAAGAATTATTAACTCATGTTAAAACAACAATATCAACTACCAGTGTGCCTTGAGAAAGGGAAGGACATAAGATATATTCCTACCACATATGGTCACTAAGGATGTCCCTCAGCAGAGGAGGAATAATAATGATGATAATCAGGCAGCTAAAACATCCTTCCTATGGACACCAGCCCACTTCTTCCTTTCCCAATCCCCACTGTCCTTGATCAGAGCTGCAATTGTAGTTATGGGAACATGGCATTGGTCACATATATGCTTTATACTGTGAATGTCTACCTGCCAAGAATTGTCAGGTGACAATGCTCAGCAATAACCCCCATCATCTGATTCCTAGCCAGGATTATCTCTCTACTGGTCTTATTACATTTCTCCCTTCTACTCAAAGAAGGGTGGCCTAAGTGGATGAGAACAGCATAAATGAGGACATACTAGTTCTGGATATAGATTTACCTTCCAGACTTCACTATATCAACCATGCCACCACCCATGAGTCACAAAATGCCTTGTGCACAACCATGACATCCTATAGTCTATCCTTAGACAACACTCACTTTATAATATGGAAGTATGTCAATAAGTCCACTCCTGAGAGCTGACTGGTCTCACTTCTCTATCAGTAGAAAAATCTGGCAGGATGATGAAACCGCCTTTGGAAACCTACTTGTGGTGGTTCATCTGTGTTAATACCTTAAAGGGTTGGCATAATTTCACTCAGTTTTGCCTTGAGTCAGAATCTGTCACCAAGAATTTGTCACCAGGATAGTATCTTAACTTCCTTCTTTGTGTGCTAACTCCTGGAACAAAGAACTCAAAGAGGCCAGACAGCAGGAATGTTGACTTTCCTATATCATAGAACTATTATGTCTTTTGGTGGAAGCACACTTTCTTCGATAGCAAAACCGTCTAGTCAGGCATAACTAAAAAGACAATGGGGCAAGGAGAAAATACTGCATCTTACTGTTTCTCCTGTTACCAAAATTCATGGGCATGGATATCAAGAGGTAGGAATGAGAATGGTTCCTCAAACTATGGCCCCTAAATGTCCATGCAATCATATATGCAATCCATTCATGACTATAATGGACACAGCATGGCTATGTTTCAATATCATTTCCTACTATGTAACACTTGATATGTTCTTACTAATTGGTCTATAACTCAGATATAAAAATGAAGTGGATTTCATAAAAAGAACAGACACAGAAAGTGGGAAAACAAACTTGTATTCCCTTTGGGGTAGAAATTTGATGTGTTTTCATTTGTACAGGGGCTAATTGTGTCATGAGCTAAAACAAGATTTCACTGTTACCTTTATTTGTGTGGTGCTACTGGGGATTGAATCTAGGGTTTCATGCGCAGTATATATGTGCTTTGCCACTGAGCTACATCCTCAGCCCTTATCATTTTTGTTGGAGAGTTATATACACTTTTAAAATGTGAAAGGTAAACAGTTCAACAACTAACAAGCTGTGGTACCATTGTACTATGTCAAATTTACCTAACCAGGCATTATACTTCCCAGAATCCTCTCTTTCTATGGTTCTGAACAAAGTTGGTGAATATTTGCTAGAGATTGAAAAGGATAAATACAGCTACAGTGCACCACAGGTCATGTTGCTCTATGAAGGTTGTAGTAAGTGCTATGTGGCCCAAATATGTTATCATCCACCCACTACTCATAGTATCGATGTAGTCATAGTATCAATGAAGCGGCATCTTACCTCCTGAACTCCACAGGATTCTAGGTCTTAACTCTGAGTCCTGAAACAAAGGCATGAGCTCTGTCATGGCAAAGGATGACTGTAGGTGCCCTTAGGGAGTGTTTGAGGAGGTAAAAGATAGGCATGAGTTTTGATTTGTTGTCATAGACTCATTTTTCCTGGTTCTAGTTTTACAATTCCTGCCTATGTCCACCTCATATCTCTCAGTCTGGATGACTTAGAATAATCTCAGGCTCAGCTGAGCTTCAGGGATCACCAGATGGCATAGCACCCTCCACTTCCATTACTGCACAGATCTCGACTTACAATAATTGGCATATTTCTTCAAGAGAGCTATAATTAATCCATTATACCTTATTCTACCATCTGAAAGAAGAAAGACAACCATCAAAAAAAAAAAAAAAAAAAAAAAACAAAAGTCTGAGCTAGCTAGGTAGATAGATCGATATGATATGATATGAATGTGTGACTGATACAAATTTTATTATTATAAAATGGTATGCTCCTCTTGTGTTTTTTGTCCAACCTAGAAATGAAATTTTAATCACTAAAATTATTCATAACACAACTCTCATTTAAACTACATGGCATGCTAGCCATCCTTCAGCCAAGAAAGGAGGCGGGGGAACTAGGACAAGTTGTGGGTGAAACCAGGACACATGTACTAGAAAGAAAGACTGCCCCTATCTACAAAGAGTTCAACAGTCCAAAGCAACCAAGAACAACTCTTATCTGGAACAAGCATTTATCAGACTCCATACAGAGACTGGTCCAGGATTAAGCAACAAGAATGTGCTGGTTATCTGACAAAAACATCAGATGTTTTAATTAGAGAAGGCATCCCATCTGGTCTAGTCATGGAGAGCACTCAAACTCTTTATTCTTATTGGTAACAAGACTTCAACAACAGATCCTTTCACCTTTAAATCCTGAACATATTCCTGTATCCAAAAGCTAATAATCAAGTCATTAAATTAAAAAAAAAATCACAAGTCACTAATGTCTACCAGAAGGCTAAGAACGGGAAATGATTGATGATGTCAAAGATTGGTACCATCAAACACCTGCTATTTGGCTAGTCTGACTTCAAAAGTGTTTTTAAAAAAATAATAACATTTATACTATCATTCTAACTATGTACTATGCTTGTATATATATTTGTATATGAAATATAAACTTTAAAGCTATGTGAAAATAATTATTATAGATGCATATATATGTATATATACAGAACTAATAAATATCTCTTCTAGCTCTAGATTAATATATGTGGAGAGAATTGGAGAGAGTATATAAATCTAGGGAACAGCCTTAGTGACATCTATTAGTTTTGTTCTTTTGTAGGACAGACTAAAGGACATTCTACTTTTCACAGAAAAGTATAACTATAAAAAATGTAATAGAAAATAAATGGAAATGAAAAGGTACAATGAATATGGAGAGAATTGGAAGTTTCAATAGGGTTGTATTTTTCCCCCTTTTGTCATGAACATCAAAACTAAGCTGCTGGCAGGCTCACCTTCACATTTATAAACCCAATCCTGATTGGCTTTTCAGCCTAACCTAAACTAGAATAAGAACACAGTAGCAGGAGCATTAATTTTGCTCACTCAAAATGATGTCTTTTCCTGTTGTTGTGATAAAATACCTTGACCAAAGCAACTTAATGAAGAAAGGAGTTATTTTAGTTCACAGCTCAAGGTACAGCCCACCATGATGGGGGAAGTGGCAGCTACAGTAACTTGAAGCAACTGGGCATATTATATCCAAAGTCGGAAGCTAAGGGCAGTGTATGTGTGTATGCTAGTACTTGACTCGCTTTCTATACTCATATATAGTCCAGGATCCGCTGCCTAGGGAATGGTACTACCCACAGCAGCAGGTCTTCCCATCTCAATTAATGTAACCAAGATAACCCCCAGATGATGCCCAAAGTGGTCCACTTTCAAATTGGCAACACTAACCAGGACCTAGAGAGACACATGTTTTCACTGGCTAAATATTCAAATTACTGAAGAAAATATGCCAGTTCTAAAAATTTTTCCAGGAGAGAACACTTCCCAACCCATTGTAGGAAAGGCCAGCATAACTCTAATCTAAAACAAAACTAAAAACATTCCACAAAGCATAACAAACAGCAGATCAATAGCCCACATGACATGGAAGCATGTCCAAAAAATTCCTCAACAAATACAAGTTGATACTGCAGAATATACAAATATCTGTGCCTCTCAACCTGTTTAAGTGTATCCCAGGAATACATATCTTACTCAACATTCAAAACCCAATGTAACTTACCAAATTATTGAATTAAATAAGAAAATCCTAATGTTATCTCCATAGGTGTAGGAAAGCAATCCACAGATTTTAGATTTATTCATAAGATAAATCATCAGCAAACTAAGAACACAGGGAAACTTTCACAAATTGTTAAGGCTATCCTTAAAATCCTGCAACTCCTATCACAATCAACAGTAAAAACTACCCATAATTCTTACCAGTATGATGAAGAAGGAATCTGTATCTTCTTCGTTTGTCATTGCAACAGAGACCTCAACATATGCAAAAGGCAAGAAGATAAACTGTACGTGGCAATAAAAGTATTATTATTCACAGGCAACATAACTCTGAATGTGTGGTATACAAATGAATAATGGCTCCATAAGAATCAAGTTTGCATTTTATACTGGTATTTTAACAGTCCTGTTTTGTTTTTACATATTAGCAAAAACAGTCTTAATTTCCAAACCTGATACATTTTAAGTACAATGAATAGTGTGAGAATCTTAAATCCTAATAGGTACATGTGATTAAAAAAAAAAAATTCTAACTCCCTACAATGAAAACACAGACCATTTGCTGAGGAAATTTTAAAAGATATAAACTAAGTATATACTATAGTTGTAGAGTGAAAAACTCTTATTGTTAATCAGTCAATTTGTATTTAAAAATTGGGTCCAACATAATCCCAACAAAATCCTAGTTGAGCTTTATGAGTAAGATTTAGGTGAACAACTCTAAAATTGATACAATTTATTTTAATCTCACTGGAAAGGCAAAACATTCTAGAAAAGGAGCTAACTTGATCCAACAGATGTATTTTAGTGGGCAAAAGCACTTTCTATGCATGCATGAAGCTTGGCTAGAATCCTATGTAAAAATCTGGTCATGGGTATTTGTATTTTTAAACTCAGTGTTAGAAAGAGAAGACAGGTATATTCCCAGAGCCAGCTGTCCAGCCAGACTAGCTTTAAAAAGTAAGCTTCTGTTTCAGTGAGAGACCTTGCCTCGGGGGAATAGAGAAGGACAAAGGAAGATAGTCATGTCCCATGTCCTTCTCTGACCTCCTCATACACATATATGCATTCATTCACATGCATGGACCCATAGGAAAAAAATCACAATTCACTATACACACTCTCACACACACAAGCACAAAGATGAACTAGGTTGTGGATGTTTCACAATTTACTATTAATATACAAGTGTCACACGCATTTAATCCCAGCACTCAGGAGGCATAGGCAGCTGGATCTCTATGAGTTCAAGGCCAGCCTGATCTACAGAGCTTGTTCCAGGACAGGCTCCAGAGTAATACAGAGAAACCCTGTCTCAAAACACACATACACAAAATAATAATAATAGTAATCTAGAATTACTGAAAGTAAAATTCATAGAAGAAAATCATTAACAGATTTTAACATAAACTCTTAAGTCTATATTCTATCATGGTATGAATGATATGAAGATCTGGGCATGTGCAAGTATTTGGAATTCATTGTTCAATCCTTTACTAATTTTGAAAATAGAAATGGAAGACAGGTACAGACAATGGCATAAAAACCTTTTATAATAAAGCCTTTCTTTTGCCCCCCCACCCCCCATTGCCAGGCCTCTGCTAGATGACTCAGCTGGAGAGTTCAGGGCTGGCCAGATCTCCCTATCCCTGCTGGACCATCCTGAGTCCCTGCCTGCCTGATCTTTGACATCCATCACTGGGCCTCTGCTAGAGGTAAATCTGGGACCAGTTTGGGTTGAATCCTGCCCCCCCCCCACCCTTCCCTGGAAACTCCCTGGATTGGTCCCAAATCTCCCTCCCCCCTGTGTCCTGTCCCCAGCCAGAGTGCTTCTGGTGTTCTGATACATACCCACCCCCCCCCCACAAAGAGCATACCCTCCTTCCCCCCTCCCCCCCCCCCGTGTCATATCCTGCCCACTATCCCACTTCTCTGGTTGAGCAGGGAAGAGAAGGCAGAACCAACAATCCTGCCACCTTTGGGAAACTTTCTGGAGCTACTCTGAGAATACTAGACACACCTATACACAGGAGACCACCCTTAATCTCCTCCTGCCTGATCTCTGACCCCCACCGCCAGTCCTCTGCTGGAGTTCCTGGCCTGGCCAGATCTGCCTATCCCCACTGGACCATCCTGAGTCCCTACCTGCTGAATCTTTGACCCCCATCACCGGGCCCCTGCCTGAGGAGAGATCTCCTAGAGAGCTTGAACCACCCACAGCTACAGACATCGAACTTCTGACCCACCTAAGCCCACCAGGAGAGTGCCATAAAGAGAGAGAGACCCCACCTGCACCCACTAGAAGAAGTTATGGGAAGACAGCAATACAAGAAAACACCTAACAATAGAAAGACAAGCATGACACCACCAGAATCTAGGGACTCTACACCAATTAGACCTGAACACGCCAAAGCAGACGAAGCAGAAGAAAATGACTTAAAAAATATTTTCATAAAAATGATAGAGGCCCTCAAAGACGATGTGAGAAAATCCCTTAAATAAATGAAAGAAAAAAAAACAAAAAACAAAAAATGGAAGAAATAAACAAATCTCTTAAAGAAAGTACAGAAAGCCAAGAAAAAACAATCTAACAGGTGAAGGAAGCAGTTCAAGACTTGAAAACTGAAATCGAGACATTAAAGAAAACACAAACTGAAGGAATTCTGGAAATAGAAAAACTGGGCAAACGATTGGGAATTAACTACAGACACAAACATAACCAACAGAATTCAAGAGATGGAAGAGAGAATCTCAGGTGCGGAAGATAAACTAGAGGAAATAGATTCGTCGACCAAAGAAAATCATAAGTCTAACAAATCCTTAACACAAAACATCCAGGAAATGTGGAACACAGTGAAAAGGTCAAACCTAAGAATAATAGGCATAGAGGAAGGAAAAGAAGCCCAGCTCAAAGGTGCAGAAAACATATTCAATAAAAATCATTGAAGAAAACTTTCCGAATCTGAAGAATTACATGCCCATGAAAGTACTAGAAGCATACTGAACAAAAGAAAACAGACCCCTTGACACAGAATAATCAAAACACCTAACACAAAAAATAAAGAAAGAATGTTAAGAGCACCAAAGGAAAAAGCCCAGGTAACATATAAAGGAAGACCTATCAAAATTACATGTGACTTCTCCATGTAAACTATCAAGGCCAGAAGGTCCTGGATAGATATTCTACAAGTACTAAAAGTTCACAGATGCCAGCCCAAGCTACTATACCCAGCAAAACTCTCAATCAGTATAGGCAGAGAAAACAAGATATTTAATGGCGAAGCCAGATTTTCACAATATGTATCTACAAATCCAGCCCTATAGAAATTTCTGGAAGGAAAACTCCAACCCAAGGAAGTTAGTTAACTATGCTCACAAAGACATAGGCAATAGATAATCCCACTTCACCAGAACCCAAGGGTAAAGCAGGGCAAATATATTGAAAATATCACTGCCAACAACAAATCTAAAACAAACAAGCATTAACAATCAATGGTCCTTATTTTCTCTCACCATTAATGGCCTTAACTTGCCTATAAAAAGACACAGGCTAACAGAATGGATACGAAGACAGAATCTACCTGTTCTGGTGGCACAGGCCGGTAGGACATGCTGAAGACAGGATCCATCCTTCTGCTGCATACAAGAAACACATCTAAGCTTCAAAGACAGACATTACCTCAGGGTAAAGGCCTGGGAAAAGATCTTCCTATCAAATGGACCCAAGAAACAAGCAGGTGTACCAATCCTAATATCTAACAAGTTAGACTTCAAACCAAAATAAATCAAAAGAGATGAAGATGGTCATTTCGTATTCATCACAGGAGAAATCCATCAGCACAAAGTCTCAATACTGAACATCTATGCCCCAAATACAAAGGCACCCACATTTGTAAAAGGAACGCTACTAGAACTCAAAACTCACATAAAACCTCACACATTTATAGTGGGAGACTTCAACATCCTACTCTCAACACTAGACAGGACTACCAGACATAAACTTAACAAAGAAACAAGAGAACTAACAGAAGTTATGTCTCAATATATAGAAACTATAGAATATTCTATCCAAACGCAAAAGAATAAACCTTCTTCTCTGCTCTACATGGAACCTTCTCTAAAACCGACCATATACTAGGTGACATAACAAACCTCAACAGATACAAAAAAAAAAAAAATTGGAATAGTCCCCAGTATCTTATCAGACCATTAAAGTTGGAATTCAACAACAACACAAATCACAGAAAACCTACAAACTCGTGGAAACTGATAATGTGCAATTGCACCATACCTGGGTCAAAGAAGAAATAAAGAAAGAAATTAAGGATTTTCTAAAATTCAATGAGAATGAGGACAAAACATACCCGAACTTATGGGATACCTTGAAAGCACTGCTAGGAGGGAAGTTCATTGTACTGAGTGTCCATATGAAGAAAACGGAGGATAGTCACATTACAGAATTAACAGCACAACTGAAAGCCTTAGAACAAAAAGAAGCAAACTCACCCCAGAGGAGTAGATGCCAAGAAATAATCAACTTGAGGGCTGAAATCAATAAAGTGGAAAACAATACAAAAATCAATGCAATGAAGTGTTGGTTTTTTGAGAAAATCAACACAATAGACAAACCTTTATGCAAACTAACCAAAAAGCAGAGAGAGAATATGCAAATTAACAAAATCAGAAACGAAAAGGGAGACATACTGATGGACACTGAGGAAATCCAGGTTTTCAGGTCATACTTTGAAAGCCTGTACTCTACAAAATTTGAAAATTCAAAGGAAATGGACAAATTTCCGGACAACTATAACTTACCAAAATTAAATCAAGAACAGACAAACAACTTAAATAGACCTATATCTGCTAATGAATTAGAAAAAGTCATCAAAAGCCTTCACACCAAAAAAAGCCCAGGGCCAGATGGCTTCAGGGCAGAATTCTACCAGAAATTCACAGAAGAGCTAATATCAATACTCCTCAAATTGTTCCACACAATAGAAACAGAAAGTTCATTACCAAAATCTTTTTACGAGGCCACAATCACCTTGGTATCCAAGCCACACAAAGACACAACTAAGAAAGAAAACTACAGACTAACACCCCTCATGAACAGTGATGCAAAAATACTCAATAAAATACTGGCAAGCCAAATCCAGGAATATATCAGAGAAATCATCCACCATGTCCAAGTAGGCTTCATCCCTGAGTTGCAGGAATGGTTTACCATACGAAAATCTATTAACATGATCCATCAACCTGAAAAAGAAAAACCACATGATCATCTCACTAGATGCTGAAAAAGCCTTTGACAAAATCCAACACCCTTTCATGATAAAGGTCATGGAGAGATCAGGGATAACAGGAACATACCTAAACACAATAAAAGTAATATACATTAAACCAACAGTCAACATCAAACTGAATGGAGAGAAGTTTAAGGCAATTCCTCTAAAATCAGGAACAAGACAAGGCTGCCGTCTCTCTGCATATCTCTTCTATATTGTACTTGAAGTTCTAGCTAAAGCAATAAGACAACAAAAGGAGATCAAGGGGATCCAAATTGGAAAGGAAGAAGTCAAACTGTCACTATTTGCAGATGATATGATAGTTTGCATAAGCGACCCAGAAAACTCTACCAGGGAACCCCGTGAGCTGACAAACACCTTCAGGAAACTACCCGGATACAAGATAAACTAAAAAAAAAAAAACAAAAAAAATCAGTAGCCCTACTTTATTCAGAAGACAAAGGGGCTAAGAAAGAAATCAGAGAAACATCATCCTTTACAATAGCCACAAACAACATAAAGTATCTTGGGGTAACACTTACCAAACAAGTGAAAGACCCATATAATAAGAACTTAGTGTCTTCAAAGAAAGAAAGTAAAGAAGATATCAGAAAATGGAAAGATCTCCCATGCTCTTGGATAGGTAGGATAAACATAGTAAAAATGGCAATCTTGCCAAAAGCAATCTACAGATTCAATGCAATCCCCATTAAAATCCCACCACAATTCTTCACTGGCCTTGAAAGGATAATACTCAACTTTATATGGAAAAACAAAAGACCCAGGATAGCTAAAACAACCCTGTACAATAAAGGAACTTCAGGAGGCATTACCATCCCCGACTTTAAGCTCTACTAGAAAGCTATAGTCCTGAAAACATCCTGGTATTGGTACAAAAATTAGACAAGTAGATCAATGGAATCGAATCAAAAATCCTGATATTAACCCACACACCTATGAACACCTGATTTTTGACAAAACAGCTAAAAGTATACAATGGAAGGAGGAAAGCATCTTCAACAAATGGTGCTGTTACAACTGGATCATGGTGTGTAGAAGACTGCAGATAGACACATGTCTATTGCCATGCACAAAACTTAAGTCCAAATGGATCAAAGACCTCAACACAAATCCAGCCACACTGATCCTATTAGAAGAGAAGTGGGTGGTACCCTTGCACAAATTGGTATAAGAGACTGCTTCCTGAACATAACTCCTCCAGTAGCACAGACACTGAGATCAACAATTTATAATTGGGACTTCCTCAAACTTAGAAGCTTCTGTAAGGCAAAGGACACAATTGACAAGACCAAATGGCAGCCCACAGACTGGGAAAAGATCTTCAGCATTCCTACACCTGATCTCCAAAATATACAAAGAACTCAAGAAACTAGTCAACAAAACACCAAATAACCCTATTAAAAATGGGGTACAAAGCTGAATAGAGAACTCTCAGTGGAAGAAATCAAAAAGGCTGAAAACACTTAAGAAAGTGCTCAACATCCTTAGCTATCAGGGAAATGCAAATCAAAACAACTTTGAGATACCATCTTACTCCTGCCAGAATGGCTAAGAATGGCTAAAATTAGAAACACCAATGACAACTTATGCTGGAGAGGATGTGGAGAAAGCGGAACACTCCTCCACTGCTGGTGGAAGTGCAAACTTGTACAGCCATTTTGGAAATCAGTATGGAGGTTCCTCAAAAAATTGGAAATCAGTCTACCACAGGACCCGGCAATCCCCCTATTAGGCATATACCCAAATGATCCACATCCATGCAACAAAGACAAGTGCTCAACTATGTTCATAGAAGCATTATTTGTAATAGCAAGAACCTGGAAGCAACCTAAATGCCCCTCAACTGAAGAATGGATGAAGAAGATGTGGCACATTTACACAATGGAAAACTACTCTGCAGAAAAAAAAAATAACCAATAGAATCTTGAAATTCTCAGGCAAGTGGATGGAACTTGAAGAAACCATCCTGAATGAGGTAACCCAGTCACAAAAAGAGGAACATGGTATGTACTCGCTCATATATGGATTTTAGACATAAACAAAGGATCACCAGCTTATAATTCACACCACCAGAAGCACTAGGATACAAGGACCATTGGTTTTTTTTTTTTTTCCCCACTAAGGGCATTGCTCTACATGTGGAGTGGGGGGGGTGGGAGGGGAAGGTGGTCATGGGCATGAGAGGATGAGAGAGAGGGAAAGAGGGAGGGAGGAAGGGTGAGAAGGAAGGAGGGAGAGAGGAAGGGAGGGAAAGGGAACTGGGATCAATATGTAAAATAAAAATAAGTAAATTAATAAATAAAAAACAAAGCCTTTCTTTTAATTATGCTTTAGAAACTTCAGCTTGACTAGCAAATAGAACTTAGGTTTTGCTGCTGATATACAGAATACTTTCCATAACACAATCAAAGATTTATTCTTATCATGTCCACTCAATTCATCATGACTGGATTTCTGCTGCAAGGCCTTACCTTGCTTCCAAAACACTCTTCTGTGCTTTCTAATTTCCAGGGGGGACTGAATATTGCGTAAACAACCCCCATTCCCAAGATCTTACATCAACACCTTCCTGTGCGAAGCTTGTACCTATATCATGAACTCTAAGTTACTCTCTCCTCAAAGTTGCTCCAAGCATCTGAGTTTCTGGAAAATGAGGCTGCTATCCACTTGAAATATGAGCAATTACATACATATGTCATTGCCATGTAGCCCATGTTAGATATATTGCATCATGTGACTACCATAGTCACAATTAATGCATACATTTGTCAGGCTTCTTTGCTGACAAAAGTAGGTAACATTTAGAACCAACCATCTAGCCTATGATCATTTCCACTTTTCCTAATCAATTCCTCTTTTCTGACCTCACATGGTTAGTGTCAACTACTAGAATGGCTTAAGGCAGAACATACAAAATGCTCTGTTGACCTCTATTTTCTCTGATTGCAGACACCTCCCTGTATTCATTAGTTATACTATATATCATAACAGAACTCCTGAGATACTAACTTGTATGGAGAAATGGTTATTTTGGATGATGAATTTAGACATTCCAAATTATAAGCATTGCTTTGGTCCTGTAGTAAAGACAGCAAGTGCATCTTATTAGGAGAGTGTGATATACAAAACTGTAAGGAGTAGGGTTTTTCCTCCCGCCCCCAGTCTTGTCCTGCTGCTGCGCCAGCCCCAAATAACACACTGAGACTCTGTATTTGATATTATGCTGTTGGCCAGTTACTTGTTTCTTATCAGCTAGCTCTGTCTTAATTATTAACACATTTCTATGTATTTCCACGTGGTCTTACCAGGGAGAGGCGGCTGGCGGTTCTGACTTCACCAGACTCTCCATCTTGACTCCTGCTTACTACTTCCTCTTTCCTCCTTGTCTCCTAGTCCCTCCTATCTTCCTTTCCTATTGGCCAATAGTGCTTTATTCATTAACCAGTATGAGAAGCATATATATAGAATGACATCTCCCATCATCTCCTCTTTTCTGTCTAAAATAAAAGAAGGGTTTAAACCTTAACATAGTAAAATATATCACATAATAGTTATCAAATAAGAATCACAGTTAACAATATTTAGTCCATTAACATTTAGCAAGATTTAAGAAAATATTACATCATCTAACCTATCTTTGTGTGTCTAAAGTCTATGTAACTTATCTTTAATCCTAATTAAGAAAAACTATAACCTTAACTATCTGTTTTCAACTCCTTCAAAGACCATTGAAGGATAGTATATAAACTCTAGAAGTGACAGAGATATCTTGCCTTGTCAGTCACCTGAAGTTCTTCTGTAATCTTCCATCTTCAGCCCATAGGCCATAGTGTGTCTGGCAGACTCTTCAGCAAATCAGGAAACTTTAAACTGTCCTCTTGTATTGGAGTTTGTCAGTCACTTTTCTCTGTGTCTTGCAGACTGTCTGGCAGACTCTTCCATGAAGCAGGAACTCTGTACCAATGTCCATGTAGAATCAGCAGTCACTTTTCTGTGGATCCTGCATGTCCAGTTTATACAACATAAAATCAAACAGTCCAGATAAGAGCAGTATCTTGTCCAAATGGCTAGTCTTGCCATATTGAAAGTAAACTCCATAACAAGTTTCTTCAATGTCCATCTTTCATCTTCCTTTCTGACTCAGGTGGTGTTGCCTGGAGCATTTGTGTCTCACTGTCAAGAAAAACCCTAAACCATTTTAAATGCCATATTCTATAGATCTTTAAAAAGGTTTGAAGAAAGCCTATCTGTCTCAAATACATGCCTGTATATCTAGACATCTTAACTAACTTAAATATAATATCTGACTATCATAGGTACTATCTATAATCTGTATTGAATTATACATTACATTTCTAAATGAGCTATATAAACACAATACCTAAACAAAAGGAGAAATATACATATCACAAAATTGACATTAAATTGTATCAATAAATGAAAATCCATTCTAACACAAAGTATTCATATCTATACCATAATTCCCTTTTTACCTTTAAAAAGAGATTGGTTGTGGTCATTAACCATTTATAACTAACCCCATTTAAATGAAAACAAACATTTATAAACAATATTTGGGAATTTGGGCATCATTCTTTCCAAACTACTTCCTGATGATAGGGGGAGCTGTTATGGGGGACCCTAAGAAGACACAGATATCCTGGCTGTAGTATGCAAGGCTGTTTTGTTCAGCTGTTTTGAATGTAGGATCACCAGGTCCTCTGTTTCAGGTAGTCTGGCTTGATCAAACCACATTAGTCTGGAAGGAATCCACAGCTTTTCATTTTCTGTGGAAACAAAAATAGAAATCCTTTTCCCCAGTAACTTGTCCTTGAACTTAAATTTTGGAGTCAAAGCATTTTTAAAATATACAAATTGAATTAATCCTGCAGCATTTCCTTTAATAGTTGTTTCCTTGGCAGTCAAACAATATAAAGACAATATAATGCCATACAGTATACAGATTCTCTCTGAGCTTTTCACTTTTATGTGGCTTTATTATTACCCTCTTTCTTCTTCTATTTTTTCATTTTATGAGACAAGGTTTCTCTGTGTAACTTTTATCTGTCCTGGAATTTACTCTGCATACCAGGTTTACTTTGCAATGACAGAGATCTGCTTGCCTCTGTCTCCTGAGTGCTGTGATTAAAGGCATGTGGCACCACATCCAATTCTTCTTTGTCTTTTTAAAACCATTTTATTCTTTTTTTTTCTTCCCATGTCTATGTATATTTTAAAACACACTGTAAACCTTTAGGTTTTTCTTAATGTGAATCTGCCTTTACTGTAAATATTTATCTTTTTCTGGCCAAGAGTCTCTTATCTGGTAAACAACAACATTGCTAAAATGAAAGTCATAGTTGTTTCTGCTGCGGTTTTTCAAAGATGGCGGCGGCACCTTTACCGCCAACAGTAAGAGCTATGCTCACCACCTTGGTCTTCGCTACCATCCAACAGCATGCTGATGGCTTGGAGATGTGGTCACTGCCACCGCCAGCTCTCGTATACACCAATAAATTGTTAGCAGAGTTTCTTAAAAGCCATGTGGTTTTTTGCCGCTTATGCTGAGTCAGGAATTTCCCTTAAAGAAGCCGCACAATCTGCTTGTCTCTTGCAAGTCAGAGTCTGACCAAGAAAAATGCTGCTACCAAGAAACCTTGCTTGTCTCTGTTCTTTTGTTTCTAAAACCCTTTTTTAAGCATTTGTTAAATTTTAAGTGGAAGTTCTTATTAGCCACGTGGCCACCATATGTAAGGTATAGGGTTTTTCCTCCTGCCCCCAGTCTTGTCCGGCCGCCATGCCAGCCCCAAATAACACACTGAGACTCTGTATTTGTTATTATGCTGTTGGCCAGTTATTTGTTTCTTATCGGCTAGCTCTGTCTTAATTATTAACACATTTCTATGTATTTCCACGTGGTCTTACCAGGGAGAGGCAGCTGGCGGTTCTGCCTTCTCCAGACTCTCCATGCTGACTCCTCCTTACTGCTTCCTCTTTCTTTCTCGTCTCCTAGTCCCTCCTATCTTCCTTTCCTATTGGCCAACAGTGCTTTATTCATTAACCAGTATGAGAAACATATATACAGAATGACATCTCCCATCATAAAACCATTTACATCAAGAATGAAGAAATATAAAGGAAGAAAAAGAGGTTGGGTTCCACAGTACCCTTCAAGAGAAGTCTTCCAGTAACTTAAAGCCCTCCCTCTAGGCCTCAAGTTTCAAAGATACCACTACTTCTTGATAGTGCTGTCCTAGGAGCAAGCCTTTAGTACACAAGTACCTAGAGGATATTTACAACCCCATTGATGATGTTTTTCAAGTGCTTTCTTACCTGATCATAGATTTTGCAAATATCAATGCCCTAGGGAAATTTTTCTTTTCCTGGCTGTGAAGTAGCAATTTGCCTCTCCATGTTTAAAAATAAAACTCATCATGGAGGAGTCTAGACAATGTTTATGTGTGGAATTGAGGTCCATATGGGCACAGGTGGAAGTGAGAGAAGTATTTTCCACAATTGCTCCCCATCTGTTACTTGAGACAGGGTCTCTTACCTGGAGTTCTGAGTTTTAGTGAGTCCTTGGCATCTCCTTGTCTCCATCTCTCCCCTTTCTGCCAGAGATGATGCCTTTATGTGATGGTTTCTGAGAATCAAATTCATATCCTCAATTGTTGCACAGCAAGCATTTTACCCCCTGATCCATCTCCATAGTTTGAGTCCAGATATTACAATATGCGAATCATGATGGTTGTGGTATAGAATCACAACATCTAGTCTTACTACCCAGAAACTCTTTATAAAGATATAAAAAATATCATGATCCCCTGTATAACCATGCTCTTTTGGGTGGGTGCTTATCCTGACATTAAGGAAATCACTTGTGTAAAAGGGGAAAAGTCTGAGGGTGTCTTGGATACTTTTCTTCCCACTGTGTGTAACTGTAACTGTGACTGCCTGCAGATGATAGACTTCTGTTGAGATTGGGAAAAGAGCCACTTGTATTCAGATTTTCCATACTGAAGGGCAGTTAGTAGCACAGAGATACAGACTGCAGTCTAGGAACATTTATCCTTCAACAAAAGATAGACATCCTCTAGAAAAGGGCTCCTTGGGCAAAGAAAGTCTCTCTGACTTTTCACCAGCAGTAAAAAACAATATATATAATAAAAAGTAAACAGTTTCACATCTGTGATGTGCTTTCTTCTGATGATGTGATTGCAAAGAAGGAAACAAAGGAATAGAAAATCCCAAGATTTCCATCACCATCAAAATGTTAGAGTTATACTGTATATGAGTTGACAATTCTTAAAATAAAAGGGCCAAAGAGATTTCGACCATGAACTAAGTAACATTTTTGGCCACATAGTCATTCTACAGACCACCCTGATCTATTTGTCAGCATCATTTTTTCAAAGTAGACATGGCCTACAAGGAAGAGGTCATAATTCTTGAACTCATCTCTTATCTATGTTAACCTAAACTATCTTTGACCAGATGAACCCACTGCTGAGTTCAAACACTGGCTTTTACTGAATCAAGCATTTGAGGAGATGGGCACTCCCCCAAGCCAACACATGAAAAGTGTTTGATCCTGGAGCTGAGGTTAGCACAGATACAACTCACAGAACAAAAATGTACCCTGGCATCGTGTTAAGGGAAACCACTTCCAGGCATCAGATAGTGGTTGGGCTGGGATTTTTTGCTTGTTGTTGTTCTAAGACTTCTGGCTACTTAAGAAATTTCAGAAAGATAGTGACAGCACTCATGTCTAAAAGAATCACAGCATCAAAGAAAACTTTTTTGCCATATTTTCTCATTTTACTTAATCATAGTGACTTCTGAGTGAATTTGAGATTCATGCTGCAAATTATGAGGTGTCTCATCTTGATATTGGAGGTGATATAAAGTGGTGGTATAAAATGTAGATGACCCATTACTGCATCTAAATGGAACCTCTATTACCTTTCAAGTCAGATAGACTCTGCTCACACTGGTGAGTACAGAACTGTTGACTGACCTCACACTTGGCTATTGTGTGTTTCCCACAACAGCCTGATGCTGTCCTCTCATTGCCATCTGGTATGCTTAATCTTTATGTCAAACTCTCAGATTTATAATCATCTAGATATATTGTCTATAAGAACATTTTTCAGAAGCTGAGGAGGAAAGACCAACACTGAAGGTAGACAGCAACATTGCATGGGCTGGGGTCTCAGATGTAATCAAAACACAAACATACCACTGCTACAGCCTCTAATGGGTGCTGGCCCTGCCTCTTTTGGAAATCTTAGGTTCAGTGCCAGTCCATTCTCCAGTTCCACTTGCAGAACTCAGCTTTTTTCTCCATAAAGATCTATCTCAACAATCTTGAGAACTTAAATGCTCTTTAGATCTCAGTTCTAGCCAAGTGCCAGGAAACACTGAAGGCTAAACATCTATCCATACCTTTTCCTATAGATGTTTGACATTACATAAAAATCAGAGGTGAAAGAATCAGCTAAACAAAGAGGTGCTTTTTCAAGAAAATCAACAAGATAGATAGACAAACCTTTATCCAAACTAACCAAAAAATCAGAGAGAGAACATGCAAATCAACAAAATCAGAAATGAAAATGGGGAAATAACAAGAGACACTAAGGAAATCCAGAGAATTTTCAGGTCATACTTTGGAAATCTGTACTCCACAAAATTCAAAAATTAAAAGGAAATGGACAAATTTCTGGATAGCTATCACTTACCAAAATTAAATCAAGAGCAGATAAGCAACTTAAACAGACCTATAACCCCTAATGACATAGAAGCAGTCATCAAAAGTCAAAAGTCTCCCAAAAACAAAAACAAAAACAAAAACCAAACCAGGGCCAGATGGCTTCAGTGCAGAATTCTACAAGAATTCAAAGAAGAGCTAATACCAATACTCCTCAAGTTGTTCCACACAATAGAAGCAAAAGATTCATTACCAAACTTTTTACAAGGTCACAATTACATTGGTACCCAAGTCACACAGAGACACAACTAAGAAAGAAAACTACACACCAATATCTCTCATAAACATTGGCAAAAAATACTCAATAAAATACTGGCAAATCGAATCCAAGAACACATCAGATAAATCATCCACCATGACCAAGTAGGCTTCATCCCAGGGATGCAGGATGGTTCAACATATGAAAATCTAACAATGTGATCCACCATATAAACAAACTGAAAAAGAAAAACCACATGATCATCTCACTAGATGCTGAAAAAGCCTTTGACAAAATCCAACACCCTTTCATGATAAAGGTCATGGAGAGATCAGGGATAACAGGAACATACCTAAACATAATAAACCTAATATACAGTAAACAAATAGTCAACATCAAATTGAATAGAGAAAAGCTTAAGGTGATTCCTCTAAAATCAGAAACAAGACAAGGCTGCCCTCTCTCCATATCTCTTCTATATTGTACTTGAAATTCTAACTAAAGCAATAAGACAACGAAAGTAGATCAAGGGGATACAAATTGAAAAGGAAGAAGTCAGACTGTCACTATTTGCAGATTATATGATAGTTTACATAAGTGACCTTAAAAACTCTACCAGGAAACTTCTACAGCCGATAAACACCTTCAGCAAATAAGTGATATACAAGATTAACTCAAAATAACCAGTAGTCCTACTATATAAAGATGATAAAGGGGCTGAGAAAGAAATCAGAGAAACATCATCCTTTACAATAGCCACAAACAACATGGGGTAATAAGTGAAAGACATATATAGCAAGAACTTTGTGTCTTCAAAGAAAGAAATTAAAGAAGATATCAGAAAATGGAAAGATCTCCCATGCTCTTGGATAGGTAGGATAAACATAGTAAAAATGGCAATCTTGCCAAAAGCAATCTACAGATTCAATGCAATCCCCATTAAAATCCCACCACAATTCTTCACTGGCCTTGAAAGGATAATACTCAACTTTATATGGAAAAACAAAAGACCCAGGATAGCTAAAACAACCCTGTACAATAAAAGAACTTCAGGAGGCATTACCATCCCCGACTTTAAGCTCTACTAGAAAGCTATAGTCCTGAAAACATCCTGGTATTGGTACAAATATTAGACAAGTAGATCAATGGAATCGAATCAAAAATCCTGATATTAACCCAAACACCTATGAACACCTGATTTTTGACAAAACAGCTAAAAGTAAATGGAAGGAGGAAAGCATCTTCAACAAATGGTGCTGTTACAACTGGATCACGGTATGTAGAAGACTGCAGATAGACACATGTCTATTGCCATGCACAACACTTAAGTCCAAATGTATCAAAGAATTCAACATAAATCCATCCACACTGAACCTCTTAGAAGAGAAAGTGGGAGGTACCTTTGAACGAATTGGTACAGAAGACTGCTTTCTGAACATAACACCAGTAGCGCAGACACTGAAATAGACAATTAATAAGTGGGCTACAGAAACCCACAGAGACAGCTGACCTGAACAAGGGGAAGCTCATAGACCACCCCCCCCCAGACTGATAGCTTGGAAACCAGCATTGGACTGACTCAGACCCCCTGAACATGGGTCTCAGTTAGAAAGCCTGAGCAATCTAAAAGACCTCTGACAGTGTCACCAGGATGTATCCCTTATGCACAAAAGGACTTTAGGAGCACATTCCCTATGGAGGGATGCTCACTTAGCCTAGAGGCATGAGGGAGGGCCTATACCCTACTCCAAATGACTTAACAAATTTTGATGATTCCTCCTGGAAGGCATCACCCTCCCTGTAAAGGGGGGACAAGGGACAGGAGGGGTTTCGGGGGGACATGAGAGGGAAGGAGAGGGAACTGGGATCGATATGTAAAATAAGACTATATATATCTTTGATGCTTCAACTGGAGAGCTCATTGGTTAAGAGTACTTGTTTTTGCAAAGCATCAGTTTCAATGCCCAGGACCTACATAATGGTTCACAGCCATCCATAACTTCAGTTCCAAGGGATCTAATTCCTTTGGTTAACCTTCAAGAGTATAAGGCATTCACATAATAGCTATAAAAGTATGGAGTTTGGTAAAAATGTCAAAGAATATCAGGGTCACCTAGTAGAGAGAGAGAGACTGAAAGTTGCTAGAAGTGTCAGAAAGATAATAAAGTCCTAGAATTGAGCTTAAGAATATTGCATTGAGGCTATCTATGAGGCCCAAGGTTTAGAAGCAATATTAGTAATCGTCACTGTTTGTTTCCACTTTCCAGCCTTAAAAATGTATAATCATGAACAAACTACATAATATCTCTAGCCTGACATCTCTTCATCTTCAATCTTGCACAGAACAGGGACCTTCTCATACTACTGTGTAACCCGCCTGACACAACACAGATAAAATGTAGAGCCTAGAATAGCATGGTGTCAGTGTCCAGCAAGTAAAAGGGACAATGATGGTGGTGATGATGATCATAGATATTATTATGGTAATCACTGTGATGGAGTAGTGATAATGGGAATTGTGCTATTGATGATGATGATTATAATGGGGATAATGGAAATAATGGAGATGATGGTGAAAATGATGAATGATGATTATGATGGGGATGGTTATGACAGGGATGATGGTGATAGTGATGATGGTAATCATGGTGATAGTGATGACAATGATAATGATGATTTGAGGAGGAGGAAGATGAAAAAGTGCATAGATGCAGATTTATGCAAGCAGAAAAGTTATAATTTCTCATTCTCCAGCTCCCAAAGAAATGGTAATTCTCAAGAGTGAAACATCCACATTTAGCACCATGGACAGAAGCATATATTATTTTTATTTTATTTACTCCTTCACACTCACACATATGCACACATGCAAATAAAAAACCCTTTGATATTCTAAATTATAAATGGAAGGCTATGCAAAATAAATTGTGAAAGTATTTCTTTGTAATTTTACATTGGTCTTTAATTATAAAAATAACATGGACATGTTTACCATTGCTCTGGGGTATCTGTTCTACATAGTCTGTACATGGGAGATGTCATTCTGTAAATATGTTTCTTATACTAGTTAATGAATAAAGCACTGTTGGACAATAGGAAAGGAAGATAGGTGGGACTAGGAGAGAAGGAGGATTCGAGGAAGTAGTAAGGAGGAGTCAAGATGGAGAGTCTGGAGAGAGCAGGATGCCAGCCGGCTCTCCGGTAAGACCACGTGGAAATACATAGATTAACAGAAATGGCTTAATAATTAAGACAGAGCTAGCTGATAAGAAGCAAGTAACTGGCCAACAGAATTCTATCAAATACATAGTCTCTGTGCATTATTTGGGGCTGGCGCGGCGGCAGTAGAAGACCAGCAGCGGGCGGAAAAACCTTACTCCTTACAATAGTATGTATATGTACAGTTACTCCAAAAATATTTTGAAAGTAAATTCCATAAGATAGGCACTATGTTGGGGGCTATGACTATACAAAGCAGGCTCTGTCCCTTTCTCATGAAGTTTACATATAATTGAGAAGATACATAATTAGAGCTAGGTAGGGTTAGGAATATACCTATGAATCTCAACTCCTGGAAACTAGGTAGAAAGGTCACTGCGAATTTGAGGCAATCCTAGGCTACTTAGAAAAACTCTGTCTCAACTATATACACAAAACAAATAAACAACTGGTTATACTAAGTTGTAGTAAGTGCCAGAACAGGAAATAATCACTGTGTTGGGGACAAAGGTCAGAGTATTGTTTTATAGGATGACACAAAAGATCTCCTTGAAATAATAACATGTACAAGTATTCATGAAAGTGTTTGGTAAGAAACCAGGGAAAACATTTTTCTGGCTGAATAAAAAAAGCAACATTCATGGTATCAGAGAACTTGTATGTGTTAGGATGCATGAAAGGACAGCCATGTCAAAAAAGAGTAAAACACTTGAGATCTTCTCAGGCATGCTAAAATATTTTTATTTTCCTCAAAGATAATAAGAACCATTGGGCCACTTTTAAGAAGACTAAGGTTATCAAACACATAATTATGATCATTCTATTAGATATTTCTTCTTCATAGACAATTTTCATAGACTTTTTCATAGACTATTTTATGCATGTATATATTGAATTTTTGTCATTTTCACTACTCACCAAATCACTCTCTTTCATCCCCTTCTCTCTCCCACTGAAACCCTTGTTTTATTTTTTTCAGTTTTATTTTATTTTATTTTGCATTCCAACCACAGATCTCCCTCCTACACCTCCTCCTATCCCTCCTCACATCCCACACAGCTCATTCCCCATCCACTCCTCCCACAGGATAAAGGTTCCCAAGGAGAATGGACAAAGCCTGGCCCATTAAGTTGAGGCAGGACCAAGCCCCTCCCCCTGCATTAAGGCTGAGCATGGCATCCAACCACAGGGAATGGGCTCCAACAAGCTAGCTCATATACCAGGGATAGATACTGATCCTGCGATCAGGGGTCCCTCAGATAGATCAGGCTACACAATTGTCTCCCACATACAGAGGGCCTAGTTCAGTTCCATAGAGGCTCCATAGCTGTCTGTCTATAGTTTATGAGTTTGGTTCAGCTGTCTGTAGAGTTCCCCTTCATGATCTTGACATCCCTTGTTCATATTCCCTCCTCCCTCTCTTCCACTGGTTTCCCGGAGCTTGGTCTGGTGCTTGGTTGTGGAACTTGGCATCTGATACCATCAATTACTGGATGAAGATTCAGTGATGACAGTTGGGATATTTCCACCCTTGTTTTCCAAAATCTCCTTCCACTTTGATTATTTTCTCCACCCTGAGTTGGGAGTTGTTTATATGAATGCAGTCAAGTTATCAGTGGCTGCAGTGCTAAAGAAAAATGGCACCCTTTCCCCAGTACCCTTGAACTGTCCCCTTGTCACACCCTTTGCATCAAAGCCCTTCACCAATCTGTGCTAATGTACTTCGTCCTTTCATCTTACCCTTACTAACACTAGAAGATTCTCTCCTTCATTTTTCTCTTGCATCATCCAGGTCTTATTCAAATGTCTTTTCTTCTTGCCTAATTTCCTGAGGTGATGTTGCTTTCATTATACTGAACTTTAAAAAGTGCTTCCTTAGTCTTCCCTCCATCCTTACTTGACATTTGCATAATATATACAGTGTATATTTTAATCCCTAATGTGTGACATCTGATGGTGAGG
This sequence comes from Phodopus roborovskii, assembly GCF_943737965.1. Lineage (NCBI taxonomy): Eukaryota > Metazoa > Chordata > Mammalia > Rodentia > Cricetidae > Phodopus > Phodopus roborovskii. The sequence goes on along the minus strand of NW_026126511.1, from coordinate 44,567,759 downwards.
GATAAGCTTTATTATCTTTCCGGCCCTCTACAGCTCTAAGTCTGGTCCTAAAGACTTACAGTTAACAGTTACTTACAGAATCACAGTTAACCAGTAAGAAACTGGATGAATTATACTTTTATCGCTAGAATATATGCTCTTTTCAAAGCTATAAAGGACATCATGATTTACAGCCTCTCTTTCTCAAAACTTTGCACAAGGTTTCTGTATTATGCAATGTCATTAAATGCATGCTTGAATTTATATCTATTTTTAAAATATTCATGAGTTGCTTAGATAATAATGGAAAATGAGCCTCAGTGTTTGGATTACTGTGGGAATTTAGTCAAGACAACTGAGCCATTTTTTAAAAAATACAAAGTGCTTTATAAATAGGCAAATGTGGCAAAAATTAAAAACTACTTCAGTATACTTTCTTACAGTGAATATTAGCTATGTAATATTGGTTCCTGTAAATAGCTTTATGCAGCAAACATGTCCTTGGTGGAATCATGTGAACATCTTTCTGTTGGTATTAACTTCATAACTCATGTGACTGTAGCAAAAGTGAAGGACTTGGGACCCTGAGTCAGCAGAATTTATTTGAATAACGATCTGCAAATGACCACTCCTTAATGTGCTGTTTTCAATGCTGAGCTTCAAGATTTCTAAATAATGGAGTGATCCTGCTTTGTAGCATGTATCAAGACGTGAGATAATGAATGTTACAATGTTTTTTAAAATGCAGTGTTTCAGTTCATCATACATATTGGATTTATTATTTCCAATGATCTATTGAAACTCATGAACTCTATCCAAAATTGTGTGTTACTAGTAGAACATATCTCACGCTAGCAGACATATCTTCTAAGGGCTCTCCTGGCTCTGGTTACTGACAGGCATAGTTGTCCTTCCTGGGTTAGCAAGTTAGGGTGTTTAGAACTGAAAGGTATGGCAGAACACAGCCCCCACCCCAGACACCACCATTCTAGTTTCCTGACATTCAAGGGTACTGCAAGTTACATATACATGGCTAAAGATTCAAAGCTTATATCTGTGTATAAGGAAGGGCTTGTCATGTTTGTCTTTCTGAGCCTGGGCTATCACAGTATAGTTTGTTCCAATTTTGTCCATTTACTTTCAGAATTAAATAATGATTATGATGATAATTCTTAAAGTAACATAATTTTGTTGTAGCACAATGATAACTTATGGTTCTTAAAGTAGTTACATAACTATAAAATAAAGATGGCTGGTGTGATATGCTATCTGCACAAAGGGCAATCACCTCTGACAGATAACTTGACAATGTTTCCAAACAGGGTCAAGAAGTGCTGTTTCTCAAAAATAAGTGAAAGTTTCTAAGAGTATGAACAGACTGATGGGTATGAGGATAAGTCAACTCCCAGGTCAAAGACAACAATTGTGACATAAAATTCCCAGGCGTTTGAGAAAAAGGAAATTCTTGCTCCCTGTTTCTCTAGCAGGAGAAGGAAGTGACTGGGTGGTTTATGGAGGTAGACATAGTTCTCTTTCATCTTGCACTTTACCTAACAGCTACCTCTTAAGACTTCCAACCCTTCTTAAAAGCTACAATGACTCAGTATGACAGAATTAATGCTGATATCTCTGCTGAGCTTTAATAATGAGCTAATTGCCAGAACTACTCATTAATTAACTATATTATTCATAAAATGTACATGACAACAGGATGTGAAAGAGGGTGCTTTCCCATTGTGTTGACATTGGCTGATATATCAAGCCCGAAATTAAAGGGTGAAGAAAACCCAATATTCTAAGGAGATGCTGCACTGTCTACTAGAGGTTCTGCAAACAGCCTTAGGAAACACGGGCTGCCTTTGCAGGCACAAACAACCAGGGAGGCCTGATGACTGGTAAGGGGGTTCTGGAGAATGCATATTTCTTTTGCCAGACTATCTCATGATGCCAGAATATCTCCTGCTTACATAAATCTTAAAGCCACTCCCTAAGTTTGTACCTCCCTAGACCTTGAACTTGACTTATGCCCCAAACCCTTCTGCACAAAGACTGAGGCTAGAAGTTTCTTGGAGCAGCTTGGCATGACAGAGGAGATATGGTTGGTTTCAACTGTCAACAATAAAGCTATTAGCTATATTGCTAATTCTGTGTCAAAAGTTAAAAATGCAGCTGAGGTATGGCTCAGTCAGTAAAGTATGAGCCTTATGAGAACAGAGTCCTGATTTCAACTTCTGAAACACTTTTATATTTTTAAAAATCAAGAATGATAGTGTGCTTGTAATCCCAGGATTACAAATGAAGCTTTCCTGAAGATCAGATTTCAAAGCTAGCCACACTAGGCTGTGGTGGTGGTGCACACCTTTAATCCCAGCACTCAGGAGACAGAGGCAGATGGATCTCTGTGAGCTCAAGGCCACCCTGGGCTACATGAGATTGAATCCATCTAACAGGGAAACAAGCTCATAGAGAGGAATGTAACTCAGAAGCTCGGGGTCTCAGTTTGGATTCAGACTGCAGTCATGCTGAGGGCAGGATTGCCTAGCCTTGGTAACAGTAAGAACTCTCCAGTGGTTTACTTCTTTGCTTTGCTGGCCCCCAGTGTACGAGTAAGGTTTTTCCCTGCCGGCCTGGACCCTCTGTGGCGCCAGCCCCAATTAACACACACAGACTCTGTATTTGATATTAATGCTCTTGGCCAGTTACTAGTTTCTTATTGGCTAGTTCTGTCTTCATTATTAATCCATTCTATTAATCTAAGTATTTCCACATGGTCTCATCTTACCGGAGAGTGGGCCCAGACCTCTGTTCTCCAGTCTCTACATGCTGACACCTTCCTACTACTTCCTCGAATCTTCCTTGTCTCCTAGTCCTGCCTATCTTGCTTTCCTATTGGCCAACAGTGCTTTATTCATTAACTAGTATGAGAAACATATTTACAAAATGACATCTCCCATCATCTCCTCTTTTCCATCTAAATAAAAAGAAGGGTTTTAACTTTAACATAACAAAATATATCACACAACACTTATCAAGTAAAAATCACAGTTAACAATATTTAGTCCATTAACATTTAGCAAGATTTGAAAAAATATTCTATCATCTATCTTTGTGTGTCTAAAGTCTATGTAACTTATCTTTAATCCTAACTAAAGAAAACTATAATCATAACTATTTGTCTTCAATTCCTCAAAGGCTACAGAAGGATAATATATAAACTCTAGAAATGACAGAGACAACTCACTGCCTGGTCAGTCACCCAAAGTTCTTCTGTAATCTTCCATCTTCAGCCCATAGGCCATAGTGTGTCTGGTGGACTCTTCAGCAAAGCAGGAAACTTTAAACTGTCCACCTGTATTGGCAGTTTGTCAGTCACTTTTCTTTGTATCCTGCAGAATGTCTGGAGATTCTTCCATGAAGCAGGAACTCTGTAGCAATGTCCATCTTGAATCAGCAGTCACTTTTCTGTGGATCCTGCATGTCCAGTTTATACAGCATGAAGTCAAACAGTACATACAAGAGCAGTATCTTGTCCAAATGGCTAGTCTTGCCACATTGGAAGTAAACTTCATAACGCGTTTCTTCTATGTCCATCTTCCTTTCTGACACAGGTGGTCTAGCCAGGAGCAATTATGTCTCACTGTCAAGAAAAACCCTAAACCATTTTAAATGCCATATTCTGTAGGTCTTTGAAAGGTTTGAAGAATGCCTATTTATCTCAAATACATGCCTGTATATCTAGAAATATTAACTAACTTAACTATGAGATCTGACTATCATAGGTATTATCTATAATCTGTATTGAATTATACATTATATTTCTACACAATACCTAAACACAAGGAGAAATATACATATCACAAAATTGACCTTAAATTGTATCAAAATCCATTTCAAAACAAAGTATTCATACCTATACCATAATCCTCTTTTTACCTTTAAAAAAAATTGGTTGTGGTCATTAACCATTATGAGAAACATATTTATAGAATGACATCTCCCATCACCCTAGTATCTGTCTCAGGGTTTTTATTATTTGTGCTACAAGAAAGGAAGAAATAGGCGGATCCCATGGTTCACTGGACAGCTAGCCTAGTCTACTTAGCCAGCCCCAGATAAGTGACAGGACCTGTGTCATAGTAAAGATGAATGGTGCCTGAGGAATGACACCCAAGGTTGTCCTCTGGTTTTCTTGGGCATATGCACACATACACATGTGTTTCTACACACATATGTGCAGTTGCACATACATAGAAACATTCAAAGTAGAAAATGGTCCCTCCTTATCAGCTATGTGGAGCAAGGTCTTCAAATCCAATCTCTGCTTATGGAAAGAAGATTAAGAGCAATTTTCACTTAGAGATTTGCTGGATTCCAAGATTAAAAGAAAAAAAATGTGTGTGTGCTTTGGGCAAAGAAGTCAGATGCAAATAATCTAAAAAAATATATCCTGCCAAAGTTAGATTTGGAAGACTAAGGAAAACTCAGGTTTTGTTCAATTAGATAGAAGTGGTCTGAGGACATGCTTAAGCAACAAATGTGAATCCTTCTCCCTAAAGATGGCAGCAGACAAGACACCCTCAATTCAAGCAGCACATGCACAAAACTAGCCTCAAAGGAGAATGAGCTGTGTCTCCCTTTATGACATCAGAGAGGCAACCAATACCATGTGAAAGTAAGGCTAGCTGAGAAGAATTTCTCCACCCTTCTTTATGCTCCTGTCTCCAGGCTCCACTGTGTAGCAACAGAGACTGCATGGTGAGCAAGAGTGGAATGAGTGGCCCAAGAAAAAAATGGAGGGTGTTCTCCGTAGCCCCTTCTTCAATCACAGTTCTCCAATATGAGGTTATCCCAAGCTGGGCACATGGAGAAAGAAAAATTCAGATTAAAGAAATCATAACCTTTCCACGCCCAATATTCCTCCTCTCTGCTTGCATTTTATCCACATTTTTCCACCTCCCTCTCTTAATGGCATCTTTCTAGTCTCCCAGCTTCCATGGGTACCACAGTTAAATACACATACCTAAAGATTCAAAACTAAGTTTTGATATTTGAGAGTGTTTGTCACTCTAGGTCTGGGATACCTCCTTCATCAGAGTGTTTTTTTTTTTTTTTTTTTTTTAGCTTCAATTATTTATCTGCAGATTTCATGACTTTACTTTTATTTGCAGCTTGATGGATGTTGCAACTGATTCTATTTCTTAGCAACTGTGAACAGAGTAGCAACACACATGCGTGTGAGAGTGTCTCTGTGGTAGGATATAGACCATTTGTATATGTGACCCAGGAGTGGTAGAACTGGATCATAGGGTCTAATTCTAACTTTTCAGAATCCAAAATTATTGTCCTAGCTTACAAACTCACCAACAGTGTAATGGTTCTCCTTTCCCCACACCCACGCCACCATTTGTAAATTAAAATGACCTGGACTCTACCACATCCAAAAGTGAAAATAAATGTTTATATTCAATGATCAGAAAACCTTTGGTTGTATTCTTGTGATTATCCAGAGGCAAGGAAATAAGGACTCAACAGAACAACTTCAAAAGAACAATGGAGAGAAAAACAATTATGTTTCTTCCTATTGACCCCCTGTAGAACCCACAGTGTTTAATGCACCAATTCTATGGGGATGAGGGGAACATGATTAGTGTCTGGTATGATGGCTCAGCAGTTAGGGGCATGCAAAGCTCTTACAGATGACCCAATTTTAGTTCCTAGCACCCACTCTGGAAAGCTTGCAAGTGCCTCTACCTCTAGTTCCAGGGCATCAGATGCCCTGTTCTGGCCACTGAGGGCATGTGCACTCATGTGCACATACAGACACACATGCACATACTCACACAATTAACAAAAACTAATAAAAATAAATCTTTCAAAAAGAGCAATTGCAGCCCCTGTTGCTAGGTCTTCCAGTGCACACATACAAGCACTGCTCAAGGAGGACGCAACCTGTAAGCCAAGACCATAAAGATGAGTCCACACAGCAAAATAGAGATGACATGTAGATAATTTTCCAGAGGGAAGAAAGAGCCTATAAATACCTGGGTGCAAGAGATGGTGGGGAAATACCAAAAGACAGTAGTGGAGACGTGTCCAGCTTCAAGTGGCAAAAGGAAGGTGGTAGGAAATGCCACAGCAAATGAAGGCAAGATGGTAGCCATGTCAAATGGACTTGGGCATCTTGGAAATGGAGTAAAAATAGAGGAGACTATAGCAAAGTGGCACATGAGCTTACACAATTTCCTGAAATCACAGAAACAATTCAATGTCTGAAAAATGTCTCCCTCTGAGCCTAATCCAAGCCAGAACTTTAAACTGGAGAGGTGGGTTGGAGCAATGTCATGGACCAAGTTTATCAGACATTTTTTCAAAAGCTGTACTCTCTCGTGTCTGTACCTCATGCTAGCACAGCTCAGAGAAGGATGATGCAGTAGGGATGCATGGGAGACACAGACTCATCACAGCAAAATCCCCTTGGCCTGTTGATTGAAATTGATTCAGTTAATAGGTTAGACTTGCAGTCTCCTCTTCAATTTGAATCACAGAAACCATGTCTTCTCAGTGGGTTGGCCATATGAAAATGTTTGGGTGGCTGGTCTAACTAAATTCTACATTTCACACAAAGCTTGGGTTTTTGCTCATTGCTTTGTAGAAAAATTAAAAAGTACTGAAGGGAGATATAGGTCAAGATCCCCTGCCTTAACACTAACATAATGTCTTTCACATGTCACTGCTGCCACCCACCTTCCTTTCACTTCCTTCTTTCCATTACTTGTCTTGGGAACAAAATGAAAATTAATGAAAAGGACTAATTCTTGTGCCGTTTAGTGGGCTTCTGCTTGGGCACATGATGCATTTAATCCTTTCAACCACTCTGAAAAAAAAAGATAAAGCTAACTTTGTTTTCTAGAGAAGCATCTGGGGTCAGGAAGACTTACTTACAGATCTTCCTAAGTCTGTAGGTATTTTATGTTCTTAATTCTTCCAATGCATTTTGGAGATATTCACTGTTTCACCCAAGGGCAGTCTCCAAAAGGGTGAATCAGAATAGGATAAGGCTGCATTTCCTTGAGTGAAAATCTACATTACTTTAAAAAATACATAGTGCTTCAGTCACAGCCTTTATCCATAACCTTAATTTTTTATAAAGGAGCAAATAAAATTTTTCTCTCACTTCACAAATCTATTTTTCATTAAAAGCAGACATGCCCTTCAGTGATATTAAATATTGGGCAAGCAACCAAAGTAAATATATTGCCAAATTCCTCTCTGCATTTAATTGTGTGCAGCTATTTCTTATTTCCCCTGACAGCTAGCTTTCTAGACTGACAATGGCTCAGCAAATTTACATCCTAGCACATTCTCCAAATTCTTGAGTTTTTGCAATGGCAAAATTGGAAATATAAGATTTCTGACTCTGTGAAAGATATTTCAAGGTGAGGAAGATATGTGCAAAGAAGTATGAATCCCTAACATACATAGCAAACTCTACAATACCTGCATTTCTAAGGAATGATAATCACATATTCAAATTCTGCTTACATATTGTCTCCATGTATATGATGATCTCAGAAGAGAGAACCAATTCACAATATATGGCCAGTTGCCAGTATGATATAAGCAAACGAATCTGTTGATCTCTGGAACATGATTTTTAACTAGCATTGGTGATGTTGCTTGATAGATATCTAAAATTAAGCAAATTGAAAATCTGATATACATTAGATACCTTGAAAGCTATGCTATGGCTTGGATTTAGTTTCCCCACTAATAACATACATGCTGGAAACATGGTGCCTAATGTGATAGCATCAAATGGAGGTAGAACTTTTACAATATAGAGCCTAGTAAGAGGTAAACCTGTTAGCTGAGAATGGATCAATTGCTCATCTCAGTGCAGTGGATTAGGTCTCCTGGAACTGTTTTATTTACTACAAAATCAGGCTTTATAAAGCAAAGCCATCCTACATGTTTGATCGCTTCTATAGAGAACATTCACTGCACTTGTCTGTGTCTTCCCTGTCACATCATCTTCTTCAATGATTCAGGAGACCCATACCAGATACAGTAACATGAACTTAGACTTTCTAGCCTACTAATCTGTGACCCGAACACTTCTGTTTTATAAAATATCCAGTCCTGGTCATTTTGTTACAGCAGCACAAAATGGATTGAGATAGGCTCCATTCCTGATATTTAATTTAAAAACTGAAAAGGAGAAATGGTTGAAGAATCAAGATTGAAACCATAAGGTTAAAAATCAAAAGCACTCTTTCATCTGCCCACTTTCCAATTTCCACAGGGGTAGACTATGGAAATAAAAAAGGAATCTATATGATTACAGCAGATGAGACGGGTGTGGAAAAAAAGCAGAGAAGTGAAGACTTGGCCCATCTTAGACTTTTAATTACAATCTTTTATTTTAGCTTATTTGAAGTATAATTAACAAATAAAAGTATATAATATATATATTCAAGATGTAAAGCATGATGTCTCAAGATATGTAGGCATTGTTATTTCCAAAATTAGGCAATTAACACCTACATGTGTTTAAGGTCAACTCTGTGAGAAAGTTCCTGCATATTGTGTAACTTTAGTGACTGCTGTGCATCATCATGTCTGCAGAATCATTCATCTTATAATTATGATTTGCACCCTGTGACCGAACTCTGCTATTACACCCCTCCTCCCAATTCCCTAATAAGTACCCTTCTACCTTCCCTTTCTATGACTTTGATACACGGAAAAGTTAAAATATACATTGTATTTTTCTGGTTTTGGCTGATTCCACTTAGCCTGATGCCCTACCACCACCACCACCACCATCCAGGGCTCATCTATACTGTCTTAAATGGCAAGATGCCTATGTTTTTAAAAGCTGACCAAAGAATATCATTATACTTGGCACACATTTGGTAAATGTTTGATAGTGTGTATCAAACACTGGATACAACATTACTGTACTCATCTGTGGGAGGACACTGCACTTGTTTTGTATATTGGCTAGTTTCAATTATGTTGCAATATTGTAAAAGTATAAATTGTAGTATTGATCACATTAGGATAAATAACAGGACAAGGATTGCTGGACCATGGGGTACTTTTATCTATAATTGGTAAAGAACTATCATATTGCTTTGTATGCAGTCCTAGTAAGATCCCTATTGGGATCTTACCTCCTTCACATTCTGGGTGAGTCTTTTTCTTAAATAATGACCACCATAATGAATGTAAGGGGATGTCTCGTGGAGGTTCTGTTTTGTATTTCTTCATAATTTGTAGAGTTGAATATCTTTTTATATTCATAAGAACCATTTATGTGCCTTTCCTGGAGGGGGGGGATGTCTCTGTAGATCCTTTGTCCTACCTGATCTTATTCAGTTACAGAAATTCTTCATATGTTTTGTATATAGTCCCTTATTGGATATATAGTTTGCAAGTATTTCCTCCTATTAGCTTCCTTCTCATTTCATTAAATGTTTCTTTTGCTAAATAGAAACTTTGCTGTGTCATTTTGCTTTTGATGTTCTATCCAAAAAAAAAAAAAAAAAAAAAAAAAAAACTGCCAAGAATAGTATAATAAAGTTTTCCTTGTGTGTTTTCTTCTAGGAGTTTTATGATTTCAGGTCTGAACACTTAACATTTTTAATAAATTTTAGTGTCATTTGTATATGATATTAAAGATGAAAATTTGTAATTTGTACAGAGATAATTAGTTTTTTAAACACCACTTACTGGAGAGATTATCCTTAGTCTCATCATTGAGCATTATTGGTCCTTTTGATTTAAAACTTTAATTTATTTAATAGCAAAATAAAATAATCCCATAGTGGGTGCTCACAGACCCCAGCCTGACAGCTGGGGAACCAAGATTGAACCAAACCAGGCCCCCTGAACGTGGGTGTCTATGGGAGAATTGGGCAGTCTATGGGGCCTCTGGTAGTGGAACCAGTATTTATCCCTAGTGCATGAAAGGACTTCAGGAGCACATTCCCCATGAAGGGATACTCTCTTGGCCGAGATACACAGGAATGGCCTAGGCCCTACCCCAAATAACTTGACAGACTTTGATGATCCTTCATGGAAGGCCTCACTCTCCCTGGGGAAATGGATGGGGGATGGGATGGGGGCAGGGGAAGATGGGAAGGAGAGGAAACTGTGATTAATATGTAAAATAAGATTGTTTCTAATTTAAATAAAATTTATAAAAAACAAATAAAATAATCTCATGGTTAAGAACTCAGCATTTTCATTTTGATCATTTTTTATGTCTATTTTTTTATATTTCCCCTTTCCCTCCTTTACTCTTTTGATGTTTCCTTCATGAACGCTGTAGGTTTATTTATATTTTAAAGCAGTATGCTTTCCTTCACTTATTTTTTGCATATCCTACAGCTTAATTTTTTCCTTTTAGTTACCATTAGCTCACAGAATCCATCTTGCAGTTCTTACAGGCTATTTTAAACTGTTGACACTTTCACTGCACACAAAGCACTATATACATCCTCCTCCCAACCCACACAACATGTTTTCATGTCGCAGTATATATCTTGTTACAATTTTTATGTCCATTAACAAACTATTATATCTACAATTACTTTAGCATTTATTTTTGTTTCCAGTATTTATGTTAGAAGGATGAATGACTCACACCACATTAACATGTTACAAGTTTGCTATATATTTGCTTTTATTGGTAAGCTTTATACATTCATAAGTGTTCATGTTAGCAAATATGCAGTTCAGCTTGAAAATCAAGTCATTTTTTTCCCAGTAAAATATTCATAGTTCATTTTATGTTTCTAGTTGATGGAGTCTTCTTCTGCCACTTTGAATGTTCTCTCCCCTGCCCCATGTTAACAAATCGAAAAAAAAAAAAGTTATCATTTATGTGGAGAGTCTTCCTTCTCTACCTAGTCATGACTCATTGTTGATTTTTGATTATCATAATCTTGGTGATACCTTTTTTGAGTCAAATGTGACTAAATCTCTAAAAGTCTTTCTCCAGATTTAACTAGTTTCAGACATTATTCACTTCAGTAAGTTTCTGTCCCTTTCTCTTTTTCTTCTGAAAATATTTTAAAAAAATATTCCTTTTCATTCTTTTCCTCATTTTTTTTCCTTTACTAACTGGATTTTCTGAAAACTGCTATTATTGTTAAAGTTTATAAATTATTTCTCCTTGATAAATCTGTAGCTGACAATCAGTTACCATTTTCACTTCATTCACACTATTCTCCAGCTCCAGCACACATTGGTACCATGGAAGAGGCATGGGTGCTTGGAAAGTGTTCTCAAAAGCAGGTTCTAAAATAGGACACATAAAAAGCTACCACTGCCCTGAGAACTAAGACGTAGACACTTTTTTCAGTGGTGGCTTCAGGTTCCTCAGTGTAAGTCTTCACACACGCGCGCACACACACACGCACACACGCGTGCATTCTGAAGAGCAAGAAGCATATGCAGGGCACAGTGGCTCTAAGGTAGAGAGAATAGAAGACCAATTGACAATGTGACTACTACAGAGTCTAAGACAGGGACACTCAAAGGGATATAAGCTAAGGCTTGACTATGAGTGCTGGACCTGAGACCCAAGAGTTCACTGTCACAATGACTCAGTTACTCAAGGAATAGGTATTTACAGAACAGTGACAGAGTCAGTGCCTGTAGTGAAGGTCTTCACAAGGCATCTAGGACTCAAGAGCCCAGGATAGGATTCACATGAAGCAGCAGGAGAGTTATATTTGAAGCAGAGAAGCATGCAGTATGAACACTGAGCTGGAACCTGAAGAGTGGAGCATGCTTTCTCAAGACCATTTTCATTCATTGAAAGCCATCAGTTAATGTTGTTACTATTTTTAGTGGGAAACAAGGATGGGAGCATGAAAGCTGGGGAGATGAAAGATGGGAAGATGAAAGATGGGGATGAAGGATGGGTAGATAAAGAATGTGACATAAAGGATGAGACAGTAAAAGAGGGAGTAAGGATCGGAGGTGAAGAGGAAAATTTGTCTTCCCAGAATATACTTATCTTACCCTAGACCAGGATCCTTACTAATCTTTGAATATGGCAGATGACTATTTCATAAAAAGAACAAAAACCTATCACCACAGATATATGAAGCAAATGCTTTCTTTGGTCAAAAGATAGATTTCTGCTTGAAAATATTACTCCCACTCCATGACCTAAGCAAAGTAAAAGCAAACTTTAGGCCTGCTGACAATGAATTGCATAATACCTGATAGAATTCTTTTATTTTACTTCATTCCTTCATTTTCTTTGAGACAGTCTTACTATGAAGACCTAGTTGGACTAGAACTCACTGTGTACACCAGGTTGGCCTTGAACTAATAGTAGCCACCCAGTATCTGACTCCAGAGGGATTGAAGTGTGTATCACTGTGTCCAAACTAATAAAACTCCTGTTAGAAGCAATTAGACCATATTTGCCTATCTTCTTCAGGATAGGTAAAATAAAAGAGAAAATGTTGAAGTTTCTGTACTGCTTTTCTAAAAAGTGAGAACTCACATTCTTTTTCATTAAATATCTGCTTCCAAAAAAAGGAGAAGACATATAAAACAACTTTTTCATTTTTAATAAAATTGAAGAAATAATTTTCTAAGCAGATGGAGACAACAATTTAAATGAAAAATTAGGAAAGTAAGAAACTTTCATTTGGAAATTTAACAAAAATCAAGAACATTTAACTAACATTCAAAGTATAATCAGAAAAACTGGAAATTAATTATTTCTGAAATTATATTGTCTGAGTTAATTTTTTAAATGAGAGACTCTCTTAGAAATTATAAAATGTGTATAACTCCTTTCCTCTGCAGAAATGTAGCAGGCAAAGGAAATCCAGTTCTGGCATTCCTGGTAAGCCAAGACCACTTGGAAATACTTATATGACTAGAAAATGTGTTAATAATTAAGTCAAAGCTAGTCAGTAAGAAATTATATCCAATGGCCAACATCCTCATAATTAATATAGTGTCCATGTGTTTCTTTGGGGCTGTGAAGGGCAGGAGGACCTGCCAAGCCAGAAAGCTAATCATTACAAAATGGCGCCCACAACGTGCAGCATAAATTTCCATGTAGAATGACATGAAATTCCATGTAGAATTTCCATGTAGAATGATTTTAGAAACAAAAGAACAAAGTCAGGCACAGCTTCTTTGTAACAGCATTTCCTCAAGTGGTCTCTGTTTTGCAAGAGACTTGCCCAGCTCCTTTAAGGGAGGTTTCCTTACTCAGCATAAGCAGAAAAAAAACTGCAAGACTCTTTTAAGAGGCCTTGCTAACTATTGAATGGTGTAAATGAGCAGCTGGCAGTGGCAGTGACCACATCTCCAAGCTAGCAGCATGCTGCTTGATGACAGCATAGACAAAGGTGGTGAGCACAGCTTTCAGTGATGGCAGTAAATGTACCCCTCACCCCATCTTGGAAAGACAGTGGCTAAAACAGCCGCCATTTTAATTTTAACTATGTTTAGCAGACTCGTGACCAGAAAAAGACATACAGTAAAAACAGATTCAAAAGGAAAAAGTAAAACCTCAAATTTTATGGTGTGCTTAAAAATATACATAGGCTTATGAGAGAAAAGAAACAGGATAAATTGTAAAGGAAGGAAGGAGAAAAAAAAGAGAGTATGTGGGTGTGGTGGCACACACCTTTAATCTCAGCACTTGGGAGGCAGAGGCAAGCAGATCTCTGTGACTTCAAGGCCAACCTGATGTACAGAGTGAGTTCAAGGGCAGCCAAAGTTACATGGAGAAACCTTGCCTCAAAAAAAAAAAAAAAATGAGAAAATAAAAGTAAAAGAAATAAGAGTAATAGTCCTGGAATCCAATTGCAGAGAGGGAGGAGTGATAAGCAAAGGGGTCTAGACCAGACTATAGAAACTCACAGAGACAGCTGACCTGAACAAGGGGGAGCTCATGAACCCCGGACTGATAGCTGGAAAACCAGCATTGGACCGACTCAGACTCCCTGAACATGGGTCTGGATTAGAAAACCTGGGCAGTCCATGGAACCTGACAGTGGAGCCAGGATGTATCCCTAGTGCATGAAAGGACTTTGGGGGCAAATTCCCCATGGAGGGATACTCCCTTAACTTAGAGACAAGAGGGAGGGCCTAGGCCCTACTCCAAATGACTTAACAGATTTTGATGATTCCTCCTGGAAAGCCTCACCCTCCCTGTGGAGTGGGTGGGGAATGGAATGGCAGGGGGTGTCGGGGGGCATGGGAGGGAGAAGGAACTGGATTCGATATGTAAAATAAGAAAAAAATAATACTAATTTTAAAAAATGAAAAAAATAGAGTAATATAAAGTCATGTAAAGATGTAAAATACACAGAGAGTCGGGATACTGTATGCTACTGTGTTATCTTTGAATTGTTTGCTGAGGAAATAGCAACAAGTGCTAAAAGAAATGCTGCTGGATTAATCCAATTTATATATTTTAAAAATGCCTTGACTTCAAAATTTAAGTATAAGGGTATATTACTTTGGAAAAGCTGTGGATTCCTTCCAGATTAATATGGTTTGATGAAGCAAGACACCCCCCCCCCCCTGAAGCAGTGGCCCAGGTGATCTAACATTCAAAACAGCTGGGACAAGGCAGCATTGCAGACCACTATAGCCAGGATTTCTGGGTCTTCTTAGGATCCCCCCAAGACATTGCCTCTAACAGCAGGAAGTAGTTTGGAGAGAACAACACAACGCCTACATTCCCAAATATTGTTTATAAATGTTTGTTTTCATTTATGTGGGGTTGGTTATAAATGCAAATGATCACAGTCATCTCTTTTTAAAGGAAAAGGGGGGAAAACGATATAGGAATGAATACTTTGAATTGGTATGGATTTTCATTTATTAATACAAATTTAAGGTCAATTTTGTGAAATGTAAATTTCTTTTCTTGTTTTGGTATTTGGTTTATACAGATCTTTTAAAATGTAGTGCATAATTAAATACAGATTTATATAATCACCTATAATAGTCAAAACTTATATTAGGATTTCTAGATATACAGAGATATATTTGAGATAGTCTTCAAACCTTTCAAAGACCTTCAGAAAATGGCTTTTAAAATGGTTTAGGGTTTTTTTTTTTTTGTTTTGTTTTTGTTTTTTTGACTATGAGATGCAATTGCTCCTGGCAAAACCAATTAAGTCTGTTGACAGCTCTGGAGGAGGGAGAGTCAGTTTGTTTCAAGGGTGTGGCTTCTGGTAGGTATACAAAGGTCCATTGGATGGCCATGCATCCACGGGTGTCTGGCCAGCACAAATTACAAACATCAGATTATTAAAAACAAACAGAAAAAAGAGGACATAAAGTTTGGAGGAGGTGGAAGTAGATGAGGGAAGATTAAGGGAGATAAATAGGGAGTAAAAATAATCAAAATACAATATGCACATACATGAAATTCTTGAAGTTAATAAAAATTTGTTAAAATTAATTTTTAACTTTAATTTTAAGAAATCATTAGTAAATTAGAACAATAACAATGATACACTGTAATGATGACTATATGAGCATGGTCTTTTTCACCTGCCTCTAGCTACCACTTGGAAGGTAGTATACAGACGGTTGACACACTGGAAAAGAGACAGCTCACTTTCTGGAAAGAACAGAGATTAGCCCCATGTTTCATCATACTAGTCAGACTGGCAAACCAAAACTTTCCAGTAATTTCTTTCATGGTTCATCACAAGGAAAACAACTGATGAAAATAATGCAAGAACAATGCTAAGAACAGATGGACTACCATATCCTAAATTTTTATTGATAAATTGCTGTTCTTTAAAGTTTTCTCTAACCAAGCAAGAGGAATTATAAGATGTATTTTCATTTTAATGAAAAATATTATCTTAATAAACATTCTTTATGGAAATGACAAATAGCTTTCAATACGTTTGTGAAAAATAAACACATGGAGAGTTATGTAATTATTGAAATAAATCTCATCCTTATTCTATGCATTAAAGTAAAAGCTAATTGGGAAAAAAGGCTATGCTTTATAAATATTTTTATATCTTTTATTTAAATTTGAAACAATCTTATTTTACATATCAATCCCAGTTCCCTCTCCCTCCCATCCTCCCATGCCCTCCCACCCCTACCCCTGCCCCACTCCCCATCCACTCCCCAGAGAGAGTGAAGCCTTCCATGGGCCATCATCAAAGTCTATCACATCATTTGGGGCAGGGCCTAGGCCCTCCCCCATGTGTCTAGGCTCAGAGAGTTCCCTCCATGGGGGATGGACTCCCAAAGTCCCTTCCTGCACTAGGAATAATATTTTAATGCCACACAGTACCAAGTACACTGCCTGGAACTCAGCCAGGCCTTGCTAATTGATGATGAATAGTGAAGTAAACCAGTCATCAGAAGATGAGTGCTTCATGACTCTACTGGTGTGAGAGAGCTGAAAGCAAGGGCTTTACAGAAAGAAGCAAAGGGTGGAATGACACTTACCAGAGCCATGGTGGGGTAGGGAGTAAGTGAAGTGTCACAAAAGAAAGATTAATGAATTCTAAAACTTTCTAGACCACACTTTGCCTGCAGTCAAGAATATTGTGTTAATGCCAAGTTTGGTGGCACATGCCTTTAATCCCAGCACTCGGGAGGCAGAGGCAGATGGATCTCTGTTAGTTTGAGGCCAGCCTGGTCTACATAGTGAGCTACAGGACAGCCTGGGCTACATAGTGAGACCATGTTTCCAAAACAACAAGAATGCTATGTTATACACTTAAAGATTCATTACGTATTGGTGATGTTTTCAGCAGGACTGTCAGCTCCCCAGTAATGGCACAGACAGTTATTAATTATGAAAGCTCAGCCTTAGCTTCAGCTTCTTTCTAACTACTCTTATAACTTATTTTTTCTACTAGTTTTTTTTTAATTTTACTATTTTTTCTTATTTTACATATCGATCCCAGTTCCCTCTCCCTCCCATGCCCCCTGACTCCTTCCCATCCCACTCATCCCCCCAATGCACAGGGAGAGTGATGACTTCCAGGAGGGATCATCAAAACCTGTCAAGTCATTTGGAGTAGGGTCTAGCCCCACACACACACCCCTAGGCTAAGGGAGTTTCCCTCCATGGGGAATGTGCTCCCAAAGTCCTTTTGTGCAGCAGGGATACATCCTGATGCCACTCCCAGAGGTCCCTTAGTCTGCCCAGGCCTTTTAACTGAGACCCACTTTCAGGGGGTCTGAGTCTGTAAAATGCTGGTTTTCTTAGCTCGTATAACTTAAATTAACCCATTTCTATTCATTTACTTTCTGCCTCGTGGCTTTATTGCCTCATCTCCATAATGCTGATCTGCTTGCTCTGTGTCTCCTGGCATCTCTGCCCTTCTTCCCAGGGTCCTCTGTACCTGGAAATCCTGCCTAGTGATTGGCCATTCAGTGTTTCATTAAACCAACAGAGTGACACATCTTCACAGTGTACAAAAAGATTATTCCGCAACTATTAAGGGGGTTGGGGTATATCTCAGTTCATAGAGTACTTGAGGATCATCTGTGAGGCCCAATGTTTGCACTCCAGCACCATATAAACATACATGGAAGCAAGCACCTAAAAATCACAACACTCAATGTGTAGCAGCAAAAGAATCAAAAGTTCAAGGTCATGCTCAGATACACAGTGGACCTGGAATACATGAGACCCTGTTTCTTGTCTCAAAAAAAAAAAAAAAATGTGCTTTTTAAGAAGATAAGTCTTGCCTTAAGTATGCTTAACACCGTGAAATATGGATTTTCTAAGAGCTGAAAAAGACCAACCATTTCAAACTGCCTGTGGTCTTCACTAATCCCTTGATTCTCAGCTGTGTTTCTAGTGCCACCTTCCTTTTAACTCGAGCCTGCCTTGCCCATTTACACAATTAGCATAAATTAGCATAAGACAACTGATGCCATTTGTAATCCCTATGCTTCTAACTTTCCTTATGACTGCTCAGTTATATAACTAATCATTCAAAAGCTTTTATTTGAAAAACATTAGGTATCAACTGAAGTGGAAATAAACCTGGCCTTTGGTCATAAAACTTCACTTCTTCTACAAGATAAAACCTAACACTGCTCCATAAACAGTGAGACACAGGCATGAAGCAGAACTTTGGGGGAGGGGAGATTGTACGGCCTGGCAGGATCAGTCCATCAAAGCATACATCTGAGGTATGATTCTCAATCCAATGCTGACCCTTCTGCAGAATTGCATGCATGAGAGACCTAAAGGGACTGTCATGAACAAAACAGCTTCCTTCCAAGTGCCCTTGCTCCATAAGAACGAGATTTATCTCCTCAGTTTGTCTTTCATCCTCACCTTACCACAAATCCAACTGGACTACATTGTCTCTGAACAGCAATCTCTCTGCAGTACCTTTATAGTCTAAATAACGTAACTCCAGCCATGTTGACTGTGGGAGAAGGAAGGGAAGAAACCATGTATTAGTACATGACAATTTTCCTACAAGCAGCAGGATGGAAAAACCAAAGGTTCTGTGTGTTAGATGCTAGGGCAATTAACTGTCAATTACAAATTCAACTGGTGTTGGTATAAAAAGGGGACTTAACAATAATGAAGTATGTCTTTTTTATGATGATTTTTTGATTTTGATTAGAAATAATCTTGTTTTACATGTCAATCACAGTTCCCTCTCCCTCCTCTCCTCCCCTACCCCCACTGACTCCCTATCCCATCTCCTTTCTGCTCCCCAGGGAGGGTGAGGCCTTCTCCATGGGGGATTCTTCAAGGTCTGTCACATCATTTGGAGCAGGGCCTAGGCCCTCCCCCATGTGTCTAGGCTGAGAGAGTATCCCTCTATGTGGAATGGGCTCCCAAAGTTCATTTGTACACTAGGGATAAATAATGATCCACTACCAGAGGCCCCATAGACTTCCCAGTCCTCCTAACTGACACAACCAGGGAGTTTGGGTCAGTCCTATGCTGGTTCCTAGCTATCAGTCTGGGATCCATGAGCTCCCTCTTGTTCAGGTCAGTTGTTTCTGTGGGTTTCTCCATCCTGATCTTGATCCCTTTGTTCATCATTCCTCCCTCTCTGTAACTGGATTCCAGGATTTTGTCTCAGTGTTTAGCTGTGGGTGTCCATTTCTGCTCCCATCAGCTACTGGATGAAGGCTCTAGAATGGCATATAAGGTAGTCATCAATCTCATTATAGGGGAAGAGCATTTAAGGTAGTCTCTCCACTATCACTTAGATTGTTAGTTGGAGTCATCCTTGTAGATCTCTGGACATTTCCCTAGTGCCAGATTTCTCTTTAGACCTATAATGGCTCCCTATATTATGGTATCTCTTTTCTTACTCTCTTCTATTCTTTCCCCAACTCAATCTCCCTGTTCCCTTATATCTTCCTCTCCCTTCTCTTCTCCTCTTCTCTTTCTCTTACTCCCCTCTCTCCTCCTACCATGCTCCCAATTTGCTCAGAAGATCTTGTCCTTTTCTCCTTCTCTGGGGGACTATGTATGTCTCTCTTAGGGTGCTCCTTGCTTCCTAGTTTCTCTGGTGGTGTGGATTGTAGGCTGGTAATCCTTTGCTCTGTCTAATGTCCATATATGAGTGAGTACATACCATGTTTGTCATTTTGTGACTGGGTTACCTCACTCAGGATGGTTTCTTCTAGTTCCATCCATTTGCCTGCAAATTTCAAGATTCCATTGTTTTGTTTTGTTTTTCTTTCTGCTGAATAGTACTCCATTGTGTAAATGTACTACAAATAATGCTGCTATGAACATAGCTGAACAGGTGTCCTTGTTGTGCATCCTTTGGGTATATGCCTAAGTGGAATTGTTGGGTCTTGAGGTAGACTGATTCCCATTTTCCTGAGGAACTGTGATACTGATTTCCAAAGTGGCTGTACAAGTTTGCACTCACTTCAGCAGTGGAGGAGTGTTCCCCTTTCTCTACATCCTCTCCAGCATAGACTGTCTATGGTGTTTTTGATTTTAGATATTCTGACAGGAGTAAGATTGTATCTCAGAGTTGGTGTGATTTGCATTTCCCTATGGCTAAGGATTTTGAGCACTTTCTGAAGTGTCTTTCAGCCACTTTAGATATATCTATTGAGAATTCTCTATTTCATTCTGTACCCCATTTTTAATTGGATTATTTGATGTTTTGGTGACTAGCTTCTTGAGTTCTTTGTATATTTTGGAAATCAGCCTTCTGTCAGATTTGGGATTGGTGAAGTGCTTCTAAAGTTATGTTCCTCACTTGTTCAAGATTAAAAGCAATGTTTCTATTATCTCCTGATTTAACTGATTTATGCATTTAAGTAAGACAAGATTGACTATATTTGAAATAAATAACAAAAATGCACATAAACCACCATTCTTTAAGGACATAACTACTTTTCTTTTTTCCTTTTATCGAAAGTACATTTTTCTCACATACTATTTCCTGATTATGATTTTCCCACCCTCTACTCCTCCCAGATCCTCCCCGTCCCACCTCCATCTGGATCCACCCCTTTTCTGTATATCACTAGAAAATAAACAGACTTCTGTGAAATAATAAAATAAGACAAAGACATTGGAATTAGACAAAACAAATACAAGGAAAAGAGATAAGAGAATGCAAAGGAGAAACCCACCCATTGCTGCACTCCAGGACCCCATAAAAACACTAAGCTGGAAGCCATAATATATACATAAAGGACCTATAAAGTAAAATGGAATTAATTCAAGGACATTCTTTCTCTTTTATCAGGTAAAGTGTATCTGGATTTATGTTAAGGTCTTTGATCTTCTTGGCTTGAATTTTATTCAGGGTGATAAGTATGAATCTATTTGGCTCCTTCTACTTGTTGACATCCAGTTAGATCAGTATTATTTGTTGAAGATGCTGTCTTTTTTGTGTGTATTACTGGCCTCTTTATCAAAAATCAGGTGTCCATAGGTGTGTGATTTCTGCTGCATCTCCAGTAAGATTCCATTGATCTATGTATCTGTTTGTACCTATACTACTGTTTAATTACTATAGTTTGATAGTACAACTTGAAACCCAGGAAAGTGATACCTTCCACAGTTCTTTTATTATTTGGAAATGTTTTACCTATCCTGGGTTTGTGTGTGTGTGTGTGTGTGTGTGTGTGTGTGTGTGTGTGTGTTTCCATGTGAAGCTGAAAATTGTGCTTTCAAGATCTGTGAAGAACTGTGTTAGAATTTTCATGGAGATTGCATGGAATATATAGATTGCTTTTGATTAGATGGCCATTTTTACAATATTAACCCTACCAATCAATGAGAATGGGAGATCTTTTCATCTTCTGATACCTTCTTCAATTTCTTTCTTCAGTGTCTTGAAGTTTTTATCATACAAGTCTTTCTGCTTGCTTGGTTAGAGTTACATATTATTTGTATTAGCATTTTATTGCTGTGATGAAAGACTATGACAATGGCAACTCTAATGAAGGAAAACGTTTAATTAGGAATGGCTTACAGTTCAGAGGTTTAGCCCATTATCATCATGGCAGAAATGGTGGCAGCAAGTAGGCAGACATGGTACTAGAGAGATAGCTGAGAGTTTTACAACTGGGTCAGCAGGCAGCAGGAAGAGAGAGTGATACTGGACCTGGTTTGAGCATCTGAAACCTCAAAGCAACCCCAGTAACACACTTCCTGCAACAAGGCCATCTACACCAACAAAATCACACCTCCTAATTTGTGCCACTCCCTATGAGTCTGTGGGAGGCATTTTCATTCAATATCACCAGAAAGGTGTTGTTTCCCTAATTTCTTTCTGAATCTATTGGTCATTTGTGTATAGGAAGGCTACTGATTTCTGTGACTCAATCTTGTATCCAGCTATTTTGATGAAAATGATTATCAGCAATAGGAGTTTCTGAGTACAGTTTTTAGGATCACCTATGGATACTATCCTATCATCTCCAAATAAAGATATTATGACTTTCTCCCTTCCTGCCTATATTCCCTTCAGTTGTCTTGCTGCTCTAGCTAAGACTCCAAGTGCTATATTGAGAGAGTGGAAACCTTGTCTTGTTCCTGATTTTAGTGGAATTGCTTTGAGTGTTTCTCCATTTAAGTTAATGTTGGCTATGAGCTTGCTGTAAATTGCCTTTATGTTGAGGTATGTCTCATATCCCTAATCACTTCAGGACTTTTGTCATAAAGTAGTGCTGGATTTTGTCAAAGGACTTTTCCTCATCTAATGAAATGATCATTTGTTTCCTTTAAGTTTATATGGCAGATTTTATTTATTGATTTTCATATATTGAACCATCCCTGCATTTCTGGGATAAAGCCTACTTGGTTATGGTGGATGATCTTTTTGATATGTTCTTAGAATCAGTTTGTAATTGCCTTATTGAGAATTTTTGCAACTATGTTTATAGGGAAAACTGGCCTGTAATTCTCTTTCTTTGTTAGGTCTTTATGTGGTTTTGGTATCAGGGTAACTGTGGTCTTGCAAAATGATTAGGCAAGGTACCTTCTGTTTCTATTTTGTGAAATAACTTGAGGAGTATTGTCATTAACTCTTCTTTTATTGTCTGGTAGAATTCTTCACTAAAACCATCTGGCCCAGGGCCTTTTTTGGTTGGGAGACTTTTAATAACTGCTTCTATTTCACTGTAGATCTGTCTAGATCTGTCAGGTGTGCTGTTGAATTATTAATATGAGATCTCACTGATATTTTTATGCAGACACTTGGTGCTATGATATTGTTCTTAGAACCACCTTCTCATATGAAATCTAGAAGACACTGTTTGATGAAATAAATTAAGCACAGGAAAAAAAATGTGCAGCCTTTCTTCTGAGATGTTCTTTTTTGGGAGGTGTTGTATAAGTGCCCCATCTATGCCTGAGCATTCCCTAGTCACTTTTTCTCTTCACACTGACCAGCTGTCCCCATGTATATTTTAGGGATATTGGCATGCCCTTCAAACAGAGGGCCAGAGTTATAAATGATTAAGCAAATCTGGCCAAGATATTTCTTGTCCTCCCATCATCTGGCCAGAGATTAGGGAATATTGCTATGAAATAATTTCTCCTGGATGTAACAGGGCCTTTGCACCCAAAATTTAGGCACAAGACCTGAACAATAAATATCAAGCCTGTCAACATTCCAGCATGGAGAGGGAAGAGGCTAATACTTCACCCCTAACTGAGGAGCTATTGGCAGATGATGGCTTCTGGAGAATGTGAGTCCATTATCTTCAGAAGTGTTACACAGGTGGGTTGCTCATGATCCTAAATACAAAGGCTTCACAGTCTTTGGCTTACACAAGTTTGGTTCACTGACAACTGAAGAACTTTCACTGGCTCTTGTTTCTGGGTCGTAGGGTCACAGCCTGTGCCCTAAGCCAGATTAAGCCACCTGTCCTCAATAAACCATCAAAACAGTCAAATTAATGGTGGAAAACAGAGAAAGGAAATTTATCTAATGTGGCAGAGAAAAGATAGAATGCCCACCCCTCTTCAGGTTCTTCAGGGTTCTGAAGAAAGATTTAAAGGTTTGTGTAGAGGACCACAGTTATACATAGTTAAGAAGTCTTAGTCAATATGTGGTCCTTCCTGCCATCGGTCCATCACTGTCTCTTTTGCAATGTGGTCTAAAAAGTTGTAACTTTTTCATGAAGACACAACTCCCAGTATGAGATTCTAATTCAGGGGAGAGGAGGCCACTGTTTCAATTGCCTGATAGTCAAAGTGAAGAACATAAATGATTCTGGAATCTATCCCTGCCAAACAGGCTACAGAAACACTTATTTCTCAGATCTTCTCACATGTATCTGATTGTTACTGGAGTTATTAGAGGCAGAACCTGGTCCCTGGCAGTCCTAAACATCTAGGGTTGACCATCCTCCATAAGCCAATTAAGACACAAAGAGATAGTGGAGGGGGGAGAAAAGGGAGATGCGTTCAACTCAATGTGGCCACATTGGGAATGAAACAAAGGGGTCCAGTGTCTGTTCCCCAAGTCTATCTTTGAGATCCTGGCATGAACTTTAGGTTCAAATAGAGGGCCAGAGTTATAAACTATTAAGCAATTCTGGCCAGGGTATTTATCATCCTCCCATCATCATTGTTTTGGCCCCAATCACTCTTACAAGATGGTCTGGTAACGTGTCAGAACTGTATGAAATCTCTCCAGGAAACAAGCTCCTCTTCTGGCTGGCACCAAGGCTTCTAGAGTTTGTCTTCTCCCAGGAGAAGATTATTGGGAAAATTCCAATTCCTTTGGATGCATTATGTTAATAGTCTGATAGCTAAAGTGTGTGGGAGGAGTTACAAGTATTCTATTCAAAAACCCTCATTCCTGCCAAGACAGCTAATTGATCTTGTTTCTTCATCTCTACTCAGACCTGAGCTCTGTCTCATCTTCTCTGTGATCTACAAACTATGGCCAAGGGATTTATTCCCTTAATGGCATTTCCAGACACTGTGTAAGACTCCAATGATGCAAAAGGATCAAGGCCTCTACCAAGAGCATTGCATGCTAGACAAAACCAACTAGGATGGTGCTTCTCCAATGTGTAGCTATCTATACATGGCATAAGGTCATCCTCCAAACCTCAGATGACTTCAAAGGCATCTTTTTCTTTGCCTTCTTTGCCTTTCTACTTGCTCAAGGTCAGTCTGCTCCTTTCTCAGGTCTTTTCCTGCCCATTTGTTCAAGTTTGCACAAGTTAAACCTCTTACATCTCCAGGAACATGTTGGAATTTCTCAAAGCCCCTATAGCTGTCCAGTGTTCCAGCATTTCCACTTCAATTACCCAGCCAGGTTCTAGTTTGCCCAACTGAAATCACAGCCCCAGGCAGCTGAGATACTGAAGGCTGTTTGCTATTACTGCAATAATGCCTGGAGATAGTTGTCTCCTTAAACACACACACACACACACACACACATACACACACACACACACACACACACACACACTACACTGAGGGGGGAAAAAAGCTTTCTCTGGGGTTTTTCAAGTTCAGACAAAATATTACATGTGCTGTGGGGATAGTTTTGACAAAGTTCCAAAAGCAGTCAGAGCTTTCCATTTTGTGCAATGATGCCATTCTCTGGCTCTCACTTTGCTGAACTAGAATCGAGGAGGAACAGAAACAGCTCCATCTACAAATCTCAAAGACCCCATCTTACTGATCTCTAGCATTTCCATTTAGATATATGGCTTTCCATTTGTTGTATGACTTTGGATGTTGTCAAATTTCTAAAACGACTGCTGTTATTTCTTTGGCCATATTTTTTTATTGAATTCTCTGAAATCTATTATTCCAAAAGCCTATTCTTCATTTCTCTATCAATCGTTAGAAATGTCTGTCTTAGGAGTCACACACACGGATCAGTGGGTAAAACTGCTAGTCAGGCATGCTTGATAACCTGAATTCAATCCCTAGCACCCATACAAAAAGAGCTGGCCACTGTGGGTTACATCTGTAATCCCAGAACTCCTACTATGGTGAGATAAGTACAATACAGAAGAATCACATAGAAAGGGGAAGGGCAAGGAGCATGGAACTTGCAGGGAAGCAGCAGGAAGGACAAATTCTGCCTTGAAGAAAATAACCAGCTCCTAAAAAATTGTGCTCTGACTTCCATATGTGACTATATGCTTGTGTGCTTTCTCTCACACACAATTTCATTTTAAAAACGTATAAAAGAAGTCAATATATTATTTGGCCAAGTAAATGAGATCCTCTCCCCATTTTTTTTTTTATTTCATCCAAATAGAAAACCCAATCTATGCCACAGAGTATAAATAAAACATTCTAAAAGTGTGTGTGTAACACACAGTAATTGCGTACTTGTATGCAGGTAGATGAGTGGAAACATGCTTCCCTTCCCTTGATTTAAAGAACTTACTTAAAATAGCCATAGACTATCTGAAGAGCATTTTGACATCAAACATGGAGATGCAGGGTTTGGAGTTTTCCCAGCTGGTTTTCAGTTTTGCTTTGGTCCAATATTCGCTGGCTTTACTCCTTTCCCTACATTTTAAATGGTAATGCATATCCTGTGCCATTATATGTTGGAAGCATGTGATTTGCTTTTTTATTTTGATTTTATAGGGGATTATACTGAAGACATTTCCTGAATCTCAAAAGAAACTTTGACCTGTAGACTTTTCAATTAGTTTCAGACTGTCATTGGTTATGGGGAGGTTGGAGCTGGACTGAATGCATTTTTGCGTTATGATATGGCTACTAACCTTTGGGGAACAGGGAGTGTAATGTGGTGGTTTGAAAGAAAATGGCCCCCAAGGGAGTGGCACTCTTAGGAGGTGTGGCCTTGTTGGAGGAAGTGTGTCACTGTGGAGGCAGACCTTGAGGTCTCATACATGCTCAAGCCACACCCAGGGAGACCGACAGTTCACTTCCTGTTGCCTTCTAATCAAGATGTAGCCAGCTCCATGTTCTGCCATGATAATAATGGACTAAACCTCTGAAAATGTAAACCACCCCAATTAAGTGCTTTTTCTTTATAATAAAAAGTAAAATAACCATAGGTTGTTTTGCCATGAAAGTACCAGGTAACAAAATTGGTGAGAATAAAGTGGCAGATGAAAGCAAGCTCGGGAAAACACATTTATTGATTCTTCAAAGACAGGGGGCTTATGCAGATAATCATATAGTAACTATTTTTGCCTGAGTATTTCTTTAACAGTGTGCATGTAGGTGTTTCTGTGCCTTTGGGTAAAAACCATGTTTTGCCCTCTATGTACCTGTCATACAACAGCTATTATGACCTTGAGTCTGATGACTCTGCATTCAACAACTACAACTACGTGGTTTATAAAGGAGACATCTTTATGCCCTTCCCAAGCTAAACTGCACTGGATCAAAAGGTACTTACCTTTGAGAAATGGTTGTAGGTAATGTCTCTCTCCACTTCATATTTATCCTTCACATACCAGCTATGACTTCTGATCCCTTCCTCTGGGGTAAGAGAAAACAAATTGAAAAGAAATACAGGAACAGTCCTAGCACTTGGGAGTCAGAAGCAGGCAGATCTCTAATTATTTAAAACCAGTCTTGTTTTCAGAGTGAGTGCCAGTACAGCCAGGATGGCTATGCAGAGAAACTCTGTCTCAAAAAACAAAACAAAACAAAACAAAAAAAATAATACAGGAACACATATCACTACTTGAACCTCTCATCATAAGTTATTCATATAAAATCTGGGTCTTTTTTCTATGGGGTGTGTGTGTGTGTGTGTGTGTGTGTATTTTCCTGGGGGATTGCTCATGTTCCTACAGCTGCACTATTCCAAATTGTCTGATTTACCTAACCTTGAAGACATTTATAAATAGCCAGCTTAGGCTCCTGCCTTCTGTTCCTATTTGGTTTTTTTGAACATCATGCTTTGACTTCTGGACCAGATTGTGAGCTGCTAACAGTCAGGAGTGATAGTATGTGTTCTCTGCAACCTTGCATTGTATTTACTGTTATCCACACTTCACTAAAGATGTATTATTTATAATTAGTAGCTAACCTTATTGATTAGTACTAGATATGGCCAAATGTGCCCTGATTTATATCACATATATTTATAATTCCTACATACACCATCATATGTAAACACCTTAGAGGATAAGTCCTGCAATGCCATAAGTACACACTACCTCTGTTTTACAGAGGAGGAAAATGAGTCCTGCAGACACTCAGAAATGGATTCCAGTGCACATAAGCAGTGAGTGGTAGCTCACAAATGTTATCTATCATCTTCCCTCTTTTTTCATCCTGATCTTTCCTTCACTCCCTTAATTTCTCTTTGTCTTACAGGTAAGCAAGTGTGAGAGATCCTTAAGACCACAAATCCTATTGTTCTAGTCTGACATCAATTCCAGAGCCCTTGTAGCCAACAGAGTAAATAAGAGAAACTCAACAATGCGGAATTGATTTTTAATGTGCGATGTTCAGATTATTGGTGTGACATAAAAATCTCTCAGGTGTGGCAATGCAGACTTATTCCTCTAGAAAACATAATTTGATCTCACCTAATTAACAGGTTATAAATCAGTGAGAGGGAGGCCAGAGAGAAATATGAATGAAGTTATCCCTGGTGTAGGAAAGGACTTTGGGAGCACATTCCCGATGGAGGGATACTCCCCTAACCTAGAGGCAAGAGGGAGGGCCTAGTCTCTACTCCAAAAGACTTGACAGATTTTGTAGATCCCTCCTAGAAGGCACCACCCTCCCTGTGGAGTGAGGGGGGTATGGATGGAAGGGAGAGAGGGAGGGAGAGGAAACTGGGATCAATATGTAAAATAAGGGAAAACAAAAAACAGTTCAGAAATACCCAAGAGGAAGGTCATGTCCCTTCTCCATCATCACCAGCAGATCCACAAATGGCATCCGTGCATTTCTTCTGTATCTTGCACCCATCTCAACAGTCCCTGGCATAACTATCCATAACAAGCTGATATGCAACAAGGCTAATAAACACAGCTGGCAGAAGTTTAAGCATAACAAGTACAATGCCATATGTCCATGTGGAGCACAGAGCTTTACCCAGCCCCAGGGACCTAGACCCTAACTTCACTAGCAATGCCTGAGTATTCTTAATTGAAGAGCCAGCCTCACGATCTATGGTGAGCAAGCAGTGTAACATTTCACACTATGAAGCGAGAAAGATGAGTTGGAATTCACAGTGATTCTCTTTGTTCATTGTTAACTTGACAAGAGCAAATATGTTGTGGTTTACACAGAAATAATAGAAGGAAGAAGGAAAGCAAGAAAACAAATCAATTAGACTTTGATTAAACTTAGGAAATAATAAAATAAATTCACCTACTGTGACTGTGGCTATCCAGCCCAACAAAGATGTCCCTGAGTCCAAACTTGGGTCTTATGACTAGTACTAGATGCAATTTATCTGACTATTTTCCAGTTTGCCGGCAGATTACAGCATCTGACAGGATAGGAACAAGACATGTTTCCAGAAACAAGGGGAAAGGTGTGGTGTTGGGGTCTTTCTCTAATTTTCCTCAAAAGGTAGATCCTGAAACCTTAATGGAGGACAAGAAGATGATTGGGGGGAAAATATAAAGTACGCCTAGCTACTTTTGTGTATGTTTTAAGATTTATTCTAAATTACATGTAGATGAGGGCTCTGTGCATGTGTGAACACAGGTGTCTGTGGAGTCTGGGAAGGATACCAGCTCCCTCTGCTGTGGACTCCAAGAACCAAAACCATGTCATCTTTGAGATGGCAGGAGGAGAAAGAAAAAAAAAATCATATGTCATTCTTATTTACATGTTCTAGTGGAACTTACCTTTTGTTGTGGAGTTTTGCCACAAAGGGCATTAAATACCAACTCTTTAACTGTATCTCTTGAAAAAGAATGAAAAAACTCTGGAAAAAAGTAATCTGTCTATCACTGTGCCAAGTCTCCTGCACTTTTGAGGTAGGCAGAGAATTTCATCATCATTTCGCACAGATTTTTATCCTCGTGAGAATAATAAAGTCCAGAAAGATTAGATTACATCTACTAATAACGCACATGCCGTAAACGAACTCAACATAGCAAAAACAGTATGTGGTTGCTGATCTTCACACCCACCTTCACCACCTCCCAGAGTCTCTTCCCCTGTTATCTTTCTGAACCTTGTAGCAAAGATACTATAAAATAAAAAGTGAGTGAGGATGAAATTAAAAAAAAAAAGAAAGAAAGAAAGAAAGAACTGACCACTCTCAAAATTGAACAGCTTGTAAACACTGCCCAGTTCACAGCTGGTATGGTCTCCTAAGCTATTAGCCTGTCCCTTCGAAACACCACATGGGGCATGGGTTTTCATTGTCTTCCTGTCTCACAATCTCAGTCTGTGTTCTTTCACCTGTAGGCTTGCTTTGCAATGCTGCAAGATTTGCTGCAGCTGCTCCCTTGATCACGGAAGGCACAACACTGAGGGCAGAAGAAAAAGAAAAAGGAAGGCTTCCCCTACTACAAATATTCACAATGAGAAGGAAAAAGAGAGTGCTTTTCAATAATCATTCACCAGACATCAATATTGCACTAAATACCAATGTCATTAACTGTCTAGGACAGTAAATTGACCTATGGTTGGTTAAAAATTAGTCAAGCTTCATTGCTTATTGATTGGATAAAGTCAAGCTTGTCAATCAGGAAGATGACTGAGGCAGTAAGAACTCGCTGAACACGCAGGAGAACCTGAGCCCAGATCCCTAGCATTCACATAAAAGATGAACATGGTAGCAAACATCTGTAACCCTAATATGGGGTTGGGGGACAGAGCTGGGTGTAACATCAGAGCTCATGGGCAAGCCAGTCTAACCAATTGGTCAGTGGGAGCCAGAATGGACAAAGGATACAACAGTCCGGCTGGCAGTCGTGGTGGGCTGTTATGCCTCATAGCATAAACTCACGCAGGCTAAGAACAGTCTATTGGTATTTCAGGAGGTGTGGAAGTACTTTGCCATATATGTGCTTAAAACTTCACATCTTCTCCCTAAAGGTCTCTATCCAGCAAGAGCTGACATGTGCCACCACATCTAAGAACATTAAAGTAATGAATAGTCAGATTTACTATTATTTCGTTATTATACAAAAATGGCCTTACATTGAAAGCTGTGCTAAGTGGAACTTAGAACACACTTGCTGAAAATTGGTGCTTGCAGAGTCACACCTGTGGGGGTGGTGGGGTCCCACAAATTAGGTCACTTAACTGGGAGTAAGCAGAAAAGAAAGAGAAAAAAGAAAAATCGATATTTGGGTGGTCAGAAAGACATCCTTGAGCATGCCAGCAACAGGCTTACATACTCAGTCACTGTAGGTCGTGGGAGACTTTGAAGTGTGAATTATTTTAAGTACAGTGTGTTTGGAAGGCTGTCTGTATGCTGGCTTCAGGGGTAGTCAGACATAGGCTTCACTCTGTGGCTTAATAATCAAACTCCTGGGCAAGCTATATACACTATTTACTAGTTGGTATCTCAAGTAGAATGAGGGAGATGATACAGGATTCTGGGAGAGCTGAGCATGGTGGAGACAAATACTTAGCCTGAAGCAGAGCTTAGCAGTCAGTGATGGTCACAGTAATGGCTATGGCAGTGAGAATATTGATAGGGATTGGAACAGAGAGAACAACAGTCGTATTTCAATTCTAGGAACAACAGGGAGCTTTTGTTTGCATATTGTTTGCTACAGAAAGGCAATAAACTACTGACTGAAGAATGATCACCATATGTCCCTGAAAACTGTCCCCCTGGTAGAGCCGCAAAACAGTGGAGGAGTGGAATCCAGCCACCCAGAGGATCCCCATAGCTAGCTGCCCACAACTGTAGAGTGAGGTCACTGAGTGGGTCATTAATGTAGTAATTAAAGCTTAAGCAGTAACACAGGTTGTGACATGAGAGATAATTAGGGATCAATTTGTGGTAAATCTATATGTTGTGAAGAAGCTCCACTGTGCATGAGGGAGAATGCAGCTGAGCAAACAGTTGCTCCTCCTTTGCAAGTGAAATGCCTTCTAGACCAAAAACGGTGTTTGCTGCGAGATGTGTTATTACTTTCTCCCTCCCTTATTAAATCTCTGCCTCCTAGCTCTGCGTTCGCCATCTCAGTAATTCATTATCAACAAAGCATGATTAGATGTTATATTTATTAAAGTAACACCTGCCTTAGGAAAGCTGTAAGAAGCTCACCATTACCTCAAAAATGTGGACTGGAATAGTCTTCACACAAAGGAACATGGCTGTAAAAGCAAGATCTGTAAAATAAAGAGACAGTGCTCTGGAGCTAGGCCAAGCTCGCAAGTTTCATCCTCCCAGTTCTATCCATTTTCCTCTGACATGACCACACCCATCTTACCATCTTACTCTCATCTTCTTATCAAATTGAGGTAGTACTAAGCTCCTCCCCTTGTATTCTTGCTAGGGAAGGGACCCCAGTAGGAGGAATAGGTTCCCAAAAGCCAACCAAAGCTTTAGAGGATTTTTTACTAATTAAAACAACTTGATATATAATTTTACTGTTTTCTGTTGTTCCATTTGCTTTTGTTTTATATTCTCATTTTGCTTTCATCTGTTCATTTGATTCAGTATTGTGTATGACTTCATTTTATCTTTATTAGTGGATATTCTGCAAAACACCTTATTTTATTTCTACAGTAATTGTTGTAGGGTTTACATTTATACATCTTCAAATTACCATCACACTCACCCATTTGGTGGTGTGATTACTAAGAATATTCCATTTTTTTTTCATTCTGTCTTTACTTGTACTACACAGTGTACATTCAGTTTGGTGCAGTGCTCAGAGGGTCATTTGCATCACAGAATTTAGAAAGGTTCACTGTTTAGGAACTCTAGCGATGCCAAGACATAGTTTTGGGATCCATGTGCTTACCCCAGAATGTGACTTGAAGTTGAACTGAAAAAAATAAATACAGTAGGGTAAGAAGTGTGTGCCAAAAAACCCAAGGATCAGAACAGATCCAAAGTACAGCATGCAAGAGTGAGTGGCAGGGAGGTCATCATGGCTGGGAATCATCAGAAGATTGAGCAGAAGGCTAGAATGAAGGGAAGGGCTTCTCAGAATGGAGGAGTTCAGTAACCGAAGATGAGCTTTGTGATAAAGAGTGAGAAATAGACAGAAACATGGTACACCTATGGAGGTCAGATAACAACTTTATGAAGTGGGTTCTCTCCTTCCACATTTCTGTAGATTCCAGAGGTCAAATTCATGTTGCAAGGCTTGCATGGTAAGCATTTTTAACCACTACATCATCTCGCTGGCAAAAAAAATAAAAATAAAAATAAATAAATAAATTCAAGTATACCAAATGTATAAATAGACATAGAAAAGGGGATAATGAATGGGCTGGAGTCATAATATTCATTCCACAAAATTTATCTTCAAAAGAAAAAATAGTATCTTGTCAAGTATGTCAATGATTATTAATATTTGTATTGTTTTTACAAATATTTTATTCCATGAAAATAGTACAGACGATGCTCCTTGAAAACTCATGTCTCAGGCCAAAAAGTACAAACAGAATCAGAAGGAGCAGTGTTTGCAGTATACATGTCTCCATGAATGCTTTATTATCAACTGCTGATGAAAATTACAGCTTTCTTGGGATCTTCCATCAGCCTGTCTTACTCTTACGATGCGTTTTTTCTCTCTAGCAAAGCTACCTTTGGAGTCTGTTGTTACTCTCACTGTACCCATCATCTTGACGACAAAGGTGATACTCTTCTTTTGATTCGGAACCCTCAGATGTTAGTCGTTTCAAGCTAAGGGAATATCATTTTTTTTCCACAGTTCAGTTCTCTCAAAAAACTTCCATCTCCTATTGAAAATCGCAGTCCAGGAGTGAAGCAACTACATGCTGGAAATTCAGGGCTAATTGGAAAATCATAGGAAGCTCATACTCACTGGTCTTTTTATCATCACAAAACTGAAAATGGACAGTCATGAAAAGGGTAGCCTCTCTGTGCACACGTGACTTTTTTTTAAGAAGAGGGCAATATTAAGGGAACTGACATCTGATCACTAAAAATCAACCCAACAAAAACAACCAATAATGAATATTGAACACTAGTATTCAGATTGCCAGATGTTCTAAAGAAATGGAGTGCCAATATTCAATATTCACTTTGAATACCACATTACAGAAGAGCTATTTTTACAAATAAAATAGGGTTAAAGGAAAAGGAAAGCGAGAGAGAGAGAAAGGAGAGAGAGAATCATCTAAGCTCTCAAATGGCATCCCCACCCCCACCCCTTGGATCCTGATGAACTCCAACCACATCTTCCATTCCCATTCCCCGTTCTTTCTGCGTGTGATTAATTCTCGCTCTTCAAAGAGAAACCTGAGTGAATTCATTGGAATTCCCTGTTTTTGACAGTATGAATCTTTGAGTCTCTTGAAATGTGTTGTCATTTTATTTTAAAATGTATCTCGTTGCTATCATGACCAATAACTTTGAGTTTAATACGTTCACCTTCCTCTTATCCCCTACATCCTCAGTTAAAGGTCCTGGTCAGATATGGTGTCAGTGGCTTCACCCAGGGGTCTCCCTACCACAGTAGCCTCAGGCAGCAGAACCTCACTCTGAGGTCTACAAATCTATCTCTACTCCACAGCACAGCACCAAGGCTGTGGGGACCTCTGCAATGTCTATTACGTATTAATTTAGTAATGTGAGGTTTTTATATAAATTCAGTGGAATTTTTTTTTGATTTCTTTCTCAAAGTTGTCAATTACATCTGTATTTTACAGAATATTTATTTAGTTTTGAGAAACAGATTAACATTATATAAGAAGAAAACAAGTTATTTGAACTTAAACAGAAGGATAAGGCCACCAAAAGGCATAGGGGAAACATAGGCAATCCATCTTGATGCCACCTTTCTCTGACTCAGTGGGCTCATCAGATAAGGACATGTTTGAACAATAGTTCCAAAAATCTAAAGAATGGATTAATATTATTGAAGGACCTATGTGTTTCATGGGGAAATGAGCAAGGTGGAGCCACCACATTGCTGGTGTCTTCATTTTCTAACTGACTGGATTTTGCTCACCTAAGAGACATGTTTCCATGTTCACAGATTAAGAAAGGAATTACAAAGAAATTTCCCAGGTTTTCATAAACCCATCTGATAGCAATCACAGAAGAAAGATACACCAGCATTTTGAGTCATTGGGATCTATTAAAAACTGTTGTTTATATTTGCTGTGGCTTTTATTTTGTTTAAATGGGGAAATAGAACTATAGCTTGGAATCTTTCAACCTGAGACATTAAAAGGTTATTTTTTTTAAAGGATTGTTTTCCTGTTTGTAGAAAGAATAAAAGCTAAACAAAGTGAAAGTTTATAATTTTGCGTGAATCTATCAGAGAGCTAAGGTTTCAGAGTCACCAACTTCACCAGCAATATGGGAAAAGACAAATGGTGCCAAAAAGTGAAACCCAACTTCTGTGACAGGTAAAACAGATGTTTTTATGAAAAATTCAGCTAACATTCTGACACTAAAGAGAGGATTTTGCATCTAGCCACAACTCTGGCCATATCACACAAAAGAAAAACAAATAAATAT
The DNA here is from genome assembly GCF_943737965.1 of Phodopus roborovskii. Taxonomy (NCBI): domain Eukaryota; kingdom Metazoa; phylum Chordata; class Mammalia; order Rodentia; family Cricetidae; genus Phodopus; species Phodopus roborovskii. The sequence goes on along the minus strand of NW_026126511.1, from coordinate 44,532,720 downwards.
TTGCCCCAAAAGTCTTTCATGATTATTTATGATGCCTAGAAACTATTTAGATGTCTTCAACCACACAAGCAATAAGCAAATAGAAGGATGGAATATTCTCCAGCAGTGCAAGAAACAAACCACTGGCCCCCAATAAGGACCGCTGCAAATATAATTTTCTCAGTAAAAGAAGAAACCAGAAGCTACAAGTTGCAAAGGAATATGAAAGTACAGTATAGAGATGGGATAGCTGGTCACCAGGACTGAGAGTAAAGAAAGGGCTGGCCTAAAGAGAAGCAATGAAGCTTCCATAACACCCTGCAGACCCTCTACACAGAGAAGCCATCATTGTTCCAAAGAAAGCCTGCTTCGTGGGGTCGTCTGTAATTATAGAACCTTACAGAGAAAACTGGATTTGGTGTTAAAGAGATTCAGTCAATATTTCTAGCTCTTGAAGAAATGCAGCTTTGGGGCATCACAAATCATCCCCAAGTCTATTTTCTCACCAATTAAGTAAGAGTTGCCAGTCAGGTAGGTGATGGTGGTGGACACCTTTAATCCCAGCACTTGGGAGGCAGAGACAGGCAGATCTCTGTGAGTTTGAGAACAGCTAGAGCTACACAGTGAAACCCTGTCTCAAAAACAAAACAAAACCAACTTGCCAGGCTGGCAAAAAGTGGAAATTACTAAAGTACTTAAGATAAGAGAACCCTGGAATCCTCCCTTTTTGCCTGTGATCCTTCTCAAAGGTCACCCTTGAAGTTCAGTAAAAGCCAGTAGTAACTACACACCTCTTATCTTTTTAGAAATCTAATTTGCTGTTTCCATGTGATATACAAAACCAAGGAACTATACAGGTCAGAATGTGTCTAAGGCATCAATATCTATGTCCTAATTATTATCTGCACGTCTTGACTAAAGATGCAAGGGGCTCTCCTATGGATGAATTATGCATTCTTTTGTAACATTTATGTTTTGTGAAATCTCTCAATGGATTTAGCTGTGAGGGGTTTCTGAAGCAAGAAGCAAAGGGAATAAGCAAGCAACAAAATTCTTGGATATTATAAATAACCTCCCAGAAGGCAAAATGACCTCCATTTGTTTCCTCTCCCCAGCCCACGCTGAACAAGCTGCCACAGAGAGCTTCATCACACACGACTACAGAGAAGATAATTTTCTCTCATTTTCAATAATGATTTGGGGATTTTAAAATGAAAATGGAAAGGTTTGGGGCTGTCTCTCAGTCTCCCTTTTACACACACACACACACACACACACACACACACAAAAGGAGGAGTGGTGTCAATTTCCCAAGAGAAAGGTAGTAAAGTGATGCGGTAAAGGGAGGGGGCATGTGAAGGAAAAGCAACAGCCTCTGTATCTCCTTAATCCTCTGACATTGACTCTGTGTATTAAACAATGCAGCATTTAACTTAGGACTAGGAAGGATGTGGTACTCTTGATCAGAATGGAGAGGGTGTGAAGAAGTTGGAGGATGGGAAGAAACAGAATTGTGGTTTGGACAAGTAAATTTTAGGCACCAGCAAAATGCTATGTAGACTTCTTGGTGTAAGAATAGCCAGCTTTGGAGATGTGGTACTCTGATGAAGGGTGGTGCTTGACAGGTAATTCTGGGAGAAATACTACTTGGGGCCATGTAAATGATTGACATCATCAAGGCAGGAAAAGAAGGAGAAAGGAGGTGGAGGTGAAAACTAAGAGAGAGAAGACAGAAAAGGGAAGGGGACAGGAAGGAGGGGAGGGAAGAATGTAGGGAAGGGAAGGAGAGAGGAGATGGGGGAGGGAAAGGGAGAGAGAAGTAGAAGGGAGGGAAGGGACAGAAGGAAGGAGGGATGGGGTGATGAGAAGGAGAGGAGGAATCAGGAATAGGAAAGTAACTCACAGAGGACTAAGTTCAGAGTTTAGAGTAGAAGTAAAGGGAGGAAGTCCCAAGAAAGTATCATTAATGAGCAGGATCAATTATTACAATTTTATAAGAGAAAGCCAGGGGAAAAAAGGTACTCCTGGTCTGGGAAGATGACTCAGCATTTAAGAGTGCTTTCTGTCTTCTAGAAGACACAAATTAACATAAATTCTTTCTCTAAAACCCACACTGGACAGCTCACAACCCCCTAAAACTTTAGTTCCGGAGGATCTGATATCCCCTTCTGAACTCCATTTGCACCCACAGAAATGTGGTATTTACAAACACACACACACACCTAAAACAAAAAGGAAATTTGAAAAGGAAAGATGATCTTGACACTCAGGGAGCCTGCCTAGGTCTGGTCTAGGCTCTCTTGGTATATGTTATTATTGTTGTATAGCTTCATCTCCCTGTGTGACTCCTAACAGTGGGAGCAGGGCTGTCACTGACCCTTTTGCCTGCTTTGGGGACCCTTTCCCTCATATTAGGTTGCCTTGTCCAGTCTTAATGTAAAAGAAGGTAGTGCCTGGTCTTATGACAACTTCATATGCCATGCTTGGTTGATATTCCTGGAAGGCCTGCCCTTTTCTGAAGGAAAAGGAGAAGTGGATGGTGTGGGGGAGGGGGTCTTAGAGTGGAGGATGGAGAGGAAACTGCAGTTGGGATATAATATAGGAGAGAAGAATAAATTACAAAAGGAAAGGTGTTCTCTCTCTGAGCCAACTGGAGCTGGAAAACTGAAGCTATCATGGACGGGCTACCCCCCCAATTCTTTTCTGCTGTTATTGTTCCCTACATCATCATAAACACAGAACACTGCCCCCCCCCAAAGAAACTCTTCTAACCCAAGCCCCACACAGAGTTAGAGAGGAAAGTCAGCCTGGTAAGGTAAAGGGGCACTACCGCATCAGGAAGGTTGAGAAGCACTGTTTGAGTCTAGGAGTTCAAATATCCTCCCTTGCTTTGTCCCTTCTTTCCCCTTTCTTCTTTTTCCTCTCTCTCTTCCAGCCCTGCTGTCCTCCCTGTCTCTCTTTCTCCTTCCCTCTCTCCCTCTGTCCTCCCTCCCTCCCTCCCTCCCTTACTTCCTGTCCCTGGGTCCTTCCTATTTCCCGTCCTTCTTTTCTCTCCTTCCCACTTCCTTTTCACTTTCCTTGTTAAGGAGTTGATTGAACCCTGTGAGTAGACCTAGACGTCTAAAGATAAATAAATTAGAACCCATGACTCAAGCTGTTCTTTCTCACCTTCCTAAGAGACCTTCACGTAATACAGCACTCTGGGAGCCTGCCACCATTTCCTTGGCAAAAGGGAGGAAAGCTTCAGGTACTCCTAATTTGACTCAACATGTATTTACTGTCAGCTACTCTCAAGGTGAGGCTTCAGATGAGGAAGTTGCTAACAGCAACAATAAGCTTTAGCTAATGTCAGAATCAAAGGGACAACTTGTGACTGCAAAGATGGCTGGAGCTGGTCTTCACAGACTCTGACTGAGTAGTTCTGGCATTAGCATTCCAACAATGTTAAGATGCCCATGCCACTTTAGGAGCAAAGATCTTGGTGAGTGAATATAAAAAAGAGATACATTGAGACCATTCACTTTAGAAATAAAAACATCATACAATATTCTGTAATATCCTTCTATGAGATAAATAATTTCATGCCTGGCCAGCTCAACAGTATTTTCTTGTTGTTTCTAATAGTGTGTGTGTGTGTGTGTGTGTGTGTGTGTGTGTGTGTGTGTGTGTGAGAGAGAGAGAGAGAGAGGAGGAGGAGGACTCATGAGTATTTGCATGTGTTTGTGCACAGGGGCTGGGGAGTGTGCATGTCACAGCACATATGTGAGGTCAGAGGACAAATCAGATGTCAACCTTGTTTGAGACAAGGTCTCTGTCACTAGTAGGCTTTCTGGAGCTTCTGTCATTGCCTATTCCTATAGGGATGCTGGGATTATAGACCCTTATGCTATTGTGTCTGCCACTATGGCAGGCTATTATATGAATTCTGGGTATTCAAACTCTGGCCACTAGTGCAAGAAGTATTTTGACACACCAAGTCATCTTCCCAGGCCAAATTCAACATTCTTGAGATAAAACTCAAAATCAATACAAGAATAACATGGGTCTTACTTATCCTAAGAAGAAAACCTGGAGCAAAATTCATTTAGATCACATATAAAACAAAGAATTTTCAAATCTATCTACACCACACACACACACACACACACACACACACACACACACACACACACACACTTTTCTTATTTTACATATCGATCCCAGTTCCCTCTCCCTCCCTCCCATGCCCCCCCAACCCTCCTCCCATCCCATTCCCCTCCCCCACTCCACAGAAAGGGTGATGCCTTCCAGGAGGGATCATCAAAATCTGTCAAGTCATTTGGAGTAGGGACTAGGCCCTCCCTTATGTCTCTAGGCTTAGGGGTTATCCCTCCATAGGGAATGTGCTCCCAAAGTCCTTTCATGCACCAGGGATCTATACACTTTACCTAGTATCTCACAGATCTTCAGAGAGGAAAAACAAAATTCAGTATCTATTCCCAACCTAAAATAAGCAGACCACATTTGTTAAATTCACTCCTCATAATTCCAACCCAGCTTGAGTCATGAGCTCCATTATACATCTAAGTCTACTCACAGGGTCTAATCAGCTCCTTAACAAGAAAAGTGCAAAGGAAGTGGAGAGGGGAGAGAAAGAAGGAAGGGAAACAGGAAGGATGCAAAGGCAGGAGGGAGAGAGGAAAAGACGGAGGGAGGGAGGGAGGGAGGGAGAGAGGGAGAGAGGGAGGGAGGGAGAGAGGGAGGAAGGGAGGGAGAGGGAGGGAGGGAGAGAGGGAGGGAGGAGGTGGAATGGAGAAAGAGAGGACAGCAGGGCAGGAAGAGAGAGGGAGAAATAAAAAAGAAGGGACAAAGCAAGAGAGGATTCTTGAACTCCTAGACTCTAACTAATGGTTTTCAACCATCCTGATGCTGCAATTTTTAGCACAGCACTTCGTGTGGAGACCCCCAACCATAAAATTATTTTATCACTACTTCACAACTGTAAATGCTACTGTTATGATATCTGGATACTGATATTCCAGATATATCTGAAATGCAACCTCTGTGAAAGGATCATTCGGCCCTCCAAAGGGGTACACAGCTTGAGAACCACGTAGATTAGAGTCTAACCCATACAGCTGACTGGTGGAGTATCTCGCTACTGCATCTTAGGGTGCTCAGGTATTGTTACTGGACATTTTCCTCTAGACTGGACTGTTTTCATCTTTCATCTTTCCACTCTTAGTTGCTTCTCCTTGAACTTCTTTCCTGGGATCTAACTCCCATCCAGGGGCTCTCTCACACCCCATCATTCTTCATCATATTGTCATTTAAACCAATGTTTCCATGCTTTGAAGGTCCACCCATCTTTTTTACTATCACCGAAACTTAAAGCTCTCTGCAAGCTCTCCATAGTCTCTGAAGCACATGCCCAGCAATATTCAAATTGAAGTGTTTTTCTACATTGTTCTATTATTAATAAAATCTCAGGAGTCAATATCAGGAGTAAATAAATACCTGATGAAACAACGAAGAACCAACTGTCCTTCTCTCTACACTTCCAGATCAAAGAAAGCATGGGAATTCCAAATCCCTCCCTTCTCCTTCCTGTCCATTTCCTGGCTCTCTACGGCTAATTCCAGTCAGCTAGTCACTGACTCTGGCCCCTGATTCAAGGTTAAATTTATTAACAGTCTCAGAGTGACAAAGTATGAACGACTTTCCTGCAACATCAAGTCCTTCGGATTTTCCCTTCATGTGATTCCTCATGGGTCTCTTCCTTCCCTTCCAGGCTCATGATCACTGTCTTTATTTCTAGACCATTAAAATAATCTTATAACTGGACCTCCTATCCCATTGGCTGTGGCTATATACTGTGGTTGCTGCATTAGTCATACTTAAACACTGGCTACATTATCATAGTAGCCGTTATTCTTTATTAAGCATTTAATATGTGTGCAACCTAATGCCCAACATTTTATATGAATGATATCACCTTATGCTCACCTTTAGAGATGTGTGTGATTATCCCATCTTAAACATGAGGTAACGAATGCTTACTCATCCATAAAAACTTGCTGAAAGCACTGTACTTAAGAGCCTCCACCATTTAACCTGCATTCTTAAAACTTTCTCTGGTTCTTCTCTTCAAAGCCTCCACTCCAGACAAACTAGTCTGCTGATGCCTCCAGGCATGGCTATACCACCCCATCTTTACTGGTGAATGTGTTTCTCAGAGCCTTCACAGATTGCCAACCATTAAAGGATAAAGCCTGTAGAAGAGCTCACAGACCTAAAATAAAGAACCCAAAACACCTTCTGCTTCTAAGAGACAGGACCACAAGTAATCCATGGAAACTGGCCATGGTAGCCAATCAAATTTGATCAGAGTAGCCATTCAACCCACTGAATAACAGTCTCCTGGTTCTTGATCATTGGTTAGTCCTTAATTCCTTTTTCTAGTTTTTGTGACTTTGTGGAATGAGATCCAAAATATCCTATAAAATATATTGTTAGCATCCTGGACTGGTGGCTATAAGTTATAGTAATCCAGGTACCAGTGCAGTGAAACCTTGCTATAAATTTTGAGAAAAGAAAAACAAGAGAGTATATAGCCTAGCCATGTAATTGTGTATCACTTATTTTAATCAGGTCACCCTATACATGCATTGACAAACAGATTGAAGAGTTAGTTGTAATGACACTCTTGTCTTAAATGGGCTCTTTGTTTACTTCCTCTATAGCACTCAGATCTAGTTCTTCTTCTTCTTCTCCTCCTCCTCCTCCTCCTCCTCCTCCTTCTCCTTCTCCTTCTCCTTGTTCTTCTTCTTCTTCATATCAGTCCCAGTTCCCTCTCCCTCCCACTCCCTCAATCCCCCCACTGTTGTTCCCATTCCCCATCCACTCACCAGGGAGGAGGGAAGATGAGTCCTTCCAAGAGGGATCATCAAAATCTGTCACGTCATTTGGGGTAGGGCCCAGGCCCTCCCTCTTGTCTCTAGGCTAAGGGAGTAACCATCCATGGGGTTTCCTTCTCACAGGAACCCCTGATTGGCCTGGATAAATGCAACCTTCATTCATTCATAATTAGAGATAAGGCTTATCTCTAATGTTGCATCTCTGTTGCATGCACATCTGCTACACTCAAATATAAGCTCTGTGAACTCAAGTACTTTGCCTATTATTCTTCATTGTAATCTCAGAATCTGAAACAAAACCCAGCTCTCCAAAGGCCCTTAGTGAATATCAGTGGAGAGGGTCAACACAAGGATGACTATAAAATAATGATTTGGAATAATAGCCTTATTTGAAAACAGACTTACTAAAAGTGCATGGGCAATATCTAATTTCAAATGATACAGGAATGAGTGAGCCTATTGAAAAGTACATGCTAGATGGGGAATGGTAGTGCATACCTTTAATCCCAGCACTTGGGAGGCAGAGGCAGGCAGATCTCAGTGAGTTCAAGATCAGCCTGGTCTACAAGAGCTAGTTCCAGGACAGGCTCCAAAAGCTACACTGAGATACCCTGTCTTGAAAAAAACAAAAAGAAAGAAAGAAAGAAAAAATAAAAGAAGGAAAGGAAAGGAACAGAAAGGAAGGTGAATGCTTGCCTTTTGCAATTTTCTAATCACTATGCATTTAGAATAGTTCCAACTCTCCTGCTCACCTAGCAACACGGCCAAAGTGCAAGTACAAATTTCTTACAGCAGTGGGAAGATTCTACAGGTATTGTCATGTAATTGAAATCCACTTAGTCAAGAAGTCCTTCCTCAAAATACCTTACCTGTAGACTAGGATAGATATCCAGGCATCAAAGGATAGTGGCCAGACATGTGCCTGCCCTGTTTCGTGCCTGATAACAGGAGACATTTTCAGTGGAACTGGAAAGTGAAACAGAAAACTGAAAAGAAATATATAGATAGATAGATAGATAGATAGATAGATAGATAGATAGATAGATAGGCTGGAAAGTGAGTGCAACAATTTGAGTTTTCTAAACACAGTGGAATAGTCTTGAAAATTTGCCTGACCCCAAAACAAAATGACATATGCGTGCCACTCCCATTGAAGACCAACTGTCAGTTTACTCTCATGGCTGCTTGTTGTGACCAGGGAGCAAAGGTTCATGATTTCAGAACAAAGCACTGGCAAAATAATTGGTGGCCATGCATGTTGCCCAAATGTAAGACAGGGGTGAAAGTCCAGACAGATCCAAAAGGGAGAGTAGGCTTCAAGGATTCGAACTAGGTACCCCAAAACCAAGTATTCCCAAAGTCGGGACTTGCTTCAGTCAACTTGAGAAAGTATCACTTCCCTTGGCTTGCTCTGTCTGGAGGGGGTTGCTGGCAGTGGGACCAGGACTTATCCCAGGTACATGAACTGACCTTTTGGAGCCTGATCCCTATGATGGGGATACCTTGCTCAGCCCTTGAAACAGGGAGAGGACCTAGGACCTGCCTCAACTTGGTATGCCAGTTTTTAATGACTACACAAGGGAGTCCTCACCCTGTCTGGGGAGTGGATGGGGGGTTGGAAGGGGAAGGTGGGGGAACTTAAGAAGGAGAACTGGGGTTGGTATGTAAAATGAAAAAAAATTAAATAAAAAGATTAAAAAAAAAACTGTGAAAGGGGCCACAGATATATCCCTACCAGGAATATTCCAGCAAAGAGAAAAGCAGGCTCTGCTGGAAGAGTGCTATGATTGGGTGTTGAGTCTAAGGGTCATCCCCTTTTCTTATACATGATGTTGGTGAATTCACAGACAGCCTACTAAAAATGGAGGCTCCTTTGGCCCTATAAAGAACACCATGGGCCTCAGCTTTGCCACAGCCAAGTGTTGCTAAAGGATATATTCCATTGCCTCTGAAGCCATGCTTCTTATTTCACAGTGTTTAAGTCTATAGCTTGCTTAAACTTATTTGACTTTCATAATAATAGTGGAGCTTCTGAATATTTTTGTTGGTTTTCTTTTCTTTTAGTCCTTTTTTAATAAAAGAAACCTCTAAAGTTACCAGGCAACATAAATACAAGCAAATAGAGAATAGTATACTTAAAATAAGGCCAATCAATAACTTGATTGTGCGTGCGTGCGTGCATGTGTGTGTGTGTGTGTGTGTGTGTGTGTTACATATGTCAACAACAATTTACAGTCGTGGAACAAAGAATGATAGGAATCGTGTTTTTCTCCAGTGATAAGTTTTGTTTGAAATTTATTCCAAACAACTAAACACATTCCTAACAATATCATGAAAACTGGCATTTTTTTCTTCAAGATTCTCATTTCAATGAAAATTACAGACTATCTAGAAAAACACAGTTCCATACAGTATTTGTGTCCTATGTTTTTAGATCAACCCACTTTGAGTCCTTCTCCAACACACCTCTGCAAGGAAGCTGTTCTCCATAATGTATAATGACATCAAGGAGACTATGTCTTTGGTTTCTTACTGTGTTTGGACAGTAAAGAGGTTCTGCCAGAATATTAGGGAGGAATGGATGGGGCTTCAGGATCCATTTCTCAGCAACCTTCAGAGTCAATCTAAACAAGTTCTCCTCTTAAGTTCATGCTGTCAATAGAATGGAACTCCTTTGCTTAAGAAGAGCCACCACTCTCATCCCTTGCCATTCAGCTTTGCTTGTTTATTCTGTTATTTATTCCCTTTACTAATCCTCTTTTCCAATATCTTCAGCTGATATTTTTAAAATATACCAGCCACTTCCTTCTTGAACCTTAGCTGATAGAGAATATGGAAGGAGGCAATTGAGATAAGAACACAGGAGATACACCAGGAAGACTGGTAAATGCATTCCCTCAGACTCAGTAAATATGTACTATTGTGTCTAAACAAAGGCATCCTTGCTTGAGCTACAGAGAGAGACCAAAGTGGCTGAAGACAAAGCCCCACTTGTCAATGTACAGGGAAGAAAGAAAGGTACTGTAAAACTGTCAATCGCAGTTTTATCAAGAGGTGGGACTCAAAACGATTAACAAAGAGTAAATATGATTGGGCTGAGGTAACAGTCCTGATATTGTACAAGTTTGAGCAGTTGCTTTGAGAAGGAAAAGTTTTCTGAAAAGAACCATGCAAACTGCTCTTAGAGAAAAGCCCAGGTGATTTTGACACAGCTCAGTCCACTGAGAGGGCTGCTGCTTCCCTCTGTGCCTCTTAGATTCCCTGGGGTAAGGTTAGAAAAGTAGATGACAAAATGGCATAAGGGGGCATGCTTACAGCATTATCTAAGGGGTGATGGCCATCCTCAAGGAGGCAATCACAAGATGAAGCTATTGAGGGCTCAGCATATTGCTTTGAGCAAGTATGGCTTTTGGGCTACACAGAAACCCAGCATGATCCTTTCCAGCCACCCTTGGACCAAGGTATCCACCTCTTCTACAACAATTCTTCGCCTGTACACCAGAAATAACAATATCATCCAGTTGTATTCATTACTTCTTTTTTATATACCAGACAAAAGCAGCTTACAGAAGGGAGGTTTTCTTTGGTCTCACGGTTTCAGGGTAGTGGCAGAGACAGGTGGCAGGGGTATGTGGCAGCTGGTCATATTGCATCTGTGTTCAGGAAGCAGACGGAGGAGAGGAAGCTGGTGCTCAGCTCCCTTTCTCTATTTTGAGTCCCTTACCCCAGCCCAATTAAAAATGATGGCTCACATTAAGAGTTTTTCCACCTTGACTAACTCAATCTAGAAACTCCCTCACAAACACGCCTGAAGGTTTATCTCTTAAATGAACTTACATACTGTTGGGCTAACCATCAGTATTAAACATCACACTAAATTCAATTTGATTAACAATGTAAAATAGTTAGCAACACTCCTAACATCTAGAAGACACTTCAAATGTTTTCTTTAGTTGTTCCTGGTCCAGCTGATATTTTCCAGTGTATGGGATACCTTACCCCAACAGTCTGGAGGAAAACTCACATATCATAGTCAAGGTCTTATTGGAGACAGAAATGGTCTGTGATCCAGGTAACAACAGCTTCAAATAATACAAAAGAATTTCTGAAATTAGGACAATAATAACATCAGGTTTTCAAAAGGTAGGAATGGAGCAATTGTGACTGACTTACCCATGACCTGTGAGATGGGGAAATTATTCTCTACTAAAATGAACTGTAAGGAGATAATATTATTAGGAGAAGAGCTAGGTTACAGTTAAATTTAAAAGTGAAGTTGTCCTAAACATGGACCATATTTAGTTTCCAAAATATTTATGTCTTAATTAGCCATTCCTTGAATACCATTAGCAAATTTTGCTTAGCATGTATTAATTATACATTAAAGATCCATGCCTTTTTAAGTATAGAAAAAGCTGAAATATACACATGATAAAAGGTTAAAATATGTATATATATAGATAGAGAGAGAGAGGAATAACCTATATTATACATAGAATCTTAATGTTTACTTTGATTGGTTTAAAAATTCAAAAGCAAAGGTTGTATTTTAATGCAATTTGCAATATGAACTTCAACACCATGCTGACATAAGCAAAATATCTTGCTTGAAAGCATTGCCTTATCAGATATCGTGCAAAATTCACCAAAAAAAAAATCCAATTTCTCTCCCCCAAAAATAACGGGAATTGTGTAGGATTGCAAAAAGAGCCTGTGAGTTTAAAAAATGTGGGAACATTTAGAAAAGGTGAGAAAAGGTGTTGGGAAAAAATTATGCAAAGAGACTAAAGATTTTCAAAAATATATGTTAATGGCAAAGTGATATTTCTAACAGAGAAGGTGAACAAGCTGCTACAGGACAAACAAAAGTGTGAGAAGAGAAGGGACTGGGTAGATGAGGGACTATAGAGGCTGCATTGTAGGGGAATGGGTCAAGATTGGGGCAAGCAAAGCTGGACAGGCCTCAGGGTTTTGTTGGCGTTGGCGGCAGGGCTCCTCAGACCATAGGCAGAGTGAATACATAGTATGTGACCCATCCAATAGACCATAGATTTCATTTGCTTTGCAATTCAAACAGAGCCTATGGGAGGTGACTCCCAAAATGTTCCTGGAGACAAAGGTAAAGATTAGAAAAACTCCACTGTCAAGGCATTCTCTGCAAGAGCTAAAACAACATCAGTGATCTTCAAGGTCACATTCACCGTCGATGGGGTGATGCTAGGTCTGAAGAAGGCAGAGATCACAGGAGTCTGATGAGGTGCCATGACACAAGTTATTTATAGGAAATTAAAAATATAATTTTTAATGCTTTTTAAACTCCATTAATGACAAGGTCAACAAAGGACTCCAATTCAACACATAATAAAGACAGTTGCTCATGGTGTTCATTACAACACTGTTCACAACAACTAAATTATACAATCAAGCTAGGTGTCAATGACAGGGTAATGTGACAAAGGAAATAGGGTTCATATACACCATGAATTTTTTTCAGCCACAAAGTTATATCACTTGTAGGAATATTTATGCAATGAAGATAATCCCATTAGTTAAAAGAGTCTCAGAAAGAAATCTGTGCATTGTCTATTTCTTGTGGCTTCCTACACTTTATACATACATGAAATCATGGATTTATCTGTGATATGAAAACAGAAGTAGTGTTGGGACTAATGGGACATGGAAGGTAAATAGAGGAATGAGAGAGGAGAAAAGAAGATTATGCCCTGTGTAATATATACTTGGATGAAAACTTGGAAAATAAATTTATGTTAAAGTTAAAAAACAAGGTCAAAAATATTTCTCCCCCCACCATGGAAAGAAGCTCAATATTTAAGTTACTATTTATGCATTTTTCAATTCCTTTTGAGTCTACTTTGAAGGTGTAATGGCATCAAAGTCCAAATATTTGCAATACATCTATATTAGTGATTAAAAAATAGATTTATTTGAAAATTACAAGATTTCTACCTCCCTAAATTTTATGACTAGTTTGGTGGGGTTTATTTTGTTCGGGGTTTTATTTTTTGCTTTTGTCTTTTGGTTTTGTCTTATTCTGTTTTTGTTGTTGTTGTTGTTTTGGTTTTTTATCTTTGTTTTGTTTTGTTTGTTCTTGCATAACACAGCAGAAATCTACTCTCTCACTTTAAAAGTTAGAAGTTAGAAATCAGGATGCCAGAGAGGCCATGTTCTCTCCAGAATCCCAGGGAAGATTCTGCCTTGTCTGTTCTGGCTTCTGATGAGTCAATCATCCTTGATGCTCCTTGGATATGATAGCAAGTCTCTATTTCTATTACCACACTGGCTTCTCCCTGTGTGCCTATGTCTACTTTTAAAAACCTCAACAAATAAAATGTTAAAAAATGTACTAAGATAAAACAAAAACTAACACATCAGAATTGGACAAAGGAAAGAAGAAAGGGAGGGGAAGGGAGGGAGGGAAGAAGAAAGGAAGAAGGAAGGAGAAGGAAGGGAGGGAGGGAGGAAGGGAAGGAGAGAGAAAGAGAGAGAGAGAGAAAGAGAGAGAGAGAGAGAGAGAGAGAGAGAGAGAGAGAGAGAGAGAGAGAGAGAAGGAGGGGAACCCAAGAGGAGATAGAAGAATCAGAGACCCACTCATTACACACTCAGGAATCACATAAAAACATTCCATTGGAAGTCATACTCTATGCAGAGGAGCTGGTACAGAACCATGCTGGCTCTGTGTATCCTGCCTCAGTCTCTGTGATTCATATGAGCTTTGACCATGTTGATTTAGAGGGCCATGTTTTCTTGGTCCTTCATCCTGTCTGGCTCTTACACTCTTTCTGCTTCCTCTTCTGTGTGGTTTCCTTAGCCCTTAAATACTTATAAAAACTACCATAAAAAGTAGGAAACACCAACCTCCCTCCACCTATCTATGAGAAGACAGAATGTGTCCTCGGTCATCTGGGAGGACTCCTTAAAGGAATGCTCACTGTTGAAGGTTCAGTGCCAGGCCATGGAAAAGTGTGCAAGCTGAACAGAGAGATCCCCTACTCCATCCTCTCACCCTTTCCTTGAAGAACAGCAATCTTACAGCCTCCTTGTTCCCAAATTTTCCAAGATTGCTAGATAATCTACCAGTCTGATGCAACAGTTCGGGAATGACCTCTCTGGTTGGGCATCCTTACACACTATTTCCCTTTAGGATTTCACTCTCGAAAGTTAATTGCTGCCAGAGGTTTTCCAATATTGGACAAATTCTGAAAAAATGAATGGAATCCAAAACAAACAAGAAAAGCTTGTGAAGTAAATTAGATGATTCAAGAAGAAAAATGCATTTATCATCCAAGTCCTCGCAGAGATAAGAAAAGACACTGAATCCATGAAACAGAACATGATACTATTTTTAAAAAAGAACATTCCAGGAACAAGAAGAGTTCTTAGAAATTAAAAATACAAGAGTTCAATCAAATATTCCATATAAGGAAGCTAGAAGAGAAGATAAAGCATTTTGCAGAGTAAAGAAAACCCAGATTTAAAACTACTGAGACTTAAGAAATAGAATTTAAAGAATAGTATTAGCACATTCAATATCTCTCCCCCCAAAATGCTACCAAGTTAGTGAGATTGCTCAGGGGGTAAAGGAATTTGTTGCCAAGCCTGCGAATCTGAGGTCTAGTTCTGTGACCCACATGGTAGGAGGAAACAACTGACTCCTGCCAGTTGTCCTCCAGCTTCCACATGAGCTCTGTGGCATACACATACACATGCACACACACACACACACACACACACACACACACACACTCACACACACACACACACATACACACACAAATAAATAAAGCATTTTTAAAATTTTAATAGATAGCTAGAAATAGAAGTAGTTTATTGGCAATACAAACAATTGCCCTAAACTACAAGTCATGAGTTTCCAAAACAAAGAACTCACTAATGGTCAACATAATAAATATTCTTTAAATATTCACACTTGGTATATCAGTATAAAATTTCAGAACTCCCAAGGTAAAGAAAATAGAAATCACATTTAAGGTAGAAATCAGAAGAACAAGAGTCTTGTCAACAACAACTCCAAAAGCTCTGAGACAAGGAGCCAAGTCTTTTTAAAATTCTGAGAAGAAAATCACTATTTAGGGAAAATCCTATACCCAGGCAAACTAGCACATTAAGACACTTGGGGACATGTACTGTGGCAGGATAATTACCTATCTAAGGTCTTGAGCAACGTTCTTCATTCACCAAAATAAAGAAGCAGATGGGCGAGGATAACTCAGGAACCAGAAAGTTTCATAACCATCAAAGACAAAGAAAAGATCAAAAAAGTGTCTTAAAAGTAAAACATACTGTACACAAAGACTCAGAAGTCAAACAGAACAGCATTCTAAGAGCAATAGATATTAGACATTAGAGATATTAGCTAGAAATGAATAGGAGAAACCCTTCTAAATTCCCAGAGAGCATTGATTTTAATTCCAAAGTCTTTATCCAGTCATGCCACACAAAGTTGTACAGTAGGATTAGCTGAGGCTGCCGGAAGTGAACTAACACAGAAGACAGCAGTCAGGGAATCAGTCTCCTCCACCTGCCACACAATTTACAAACAGAATTGATATACAGCACAGGTTATGCACTGCACAATAAAGAGATGGCGAAGGGAAGTTATATTGAGCAGCATGAGGATGAAGCTATCTGGGACTATTCATCTACAGAATACTTACAGTTGTCTGAATGCAAAGAAAGAACATTCTGGTAGCTTAGATTAAGGATTAAAACTCAAAATGATATTCAGTATAAGATATTCAGGGGGGAAAAAGCCAGATGCAATCAATCATCTGCCACTTTATAAACAAGCTCATCTCTCATTATCTGGTTAGGATCTTAGTGTACATGCCCTCAGATTCAGTGTCTGCAGATTCAACAAACTACTGATCAAAAATATCTAGAGGATACAATACATCTAGCTGGATTGTGACATTACCTAAACCAGAGAGCTCTGATTATGCCCAGAGCATTTATACTGTACAAATACTAGAAGTCATTTACACACAATTTAAAATGTTTAGGAGGGTTACAGTACTGACATATAACTGACAGGCCGTGGACTATACAATACAGAGATGGGGAAGGGAAATATACTGAGTAGCATTAGGGTAAATATTTTTCAAACTGCATCTTCAGAATACTCCCAGTTATATTGCAGTGCTGACCCATGTGACTTAAGGGGCTTAAGCATCCATGAGTTTCAAATTCCTTGATGTTCTGGCCCAACTCTCCCATGCACACCAAGGGAAAGCACATATGTGCTGTCATGTTTACCTCTTTTGTAGCCTATCAGTTCTGAATGAACACAAAAAATGGTGTAATCAAAGGGCTTATATGCTTCAAAGAACTACTCACCTGGATTCTCAGTCATCACCCAACCTGTTATCTGTAATTCATTAGGGAAAGCACACACTATGATCTCTTTGGGTGGGGTGGGATAAAAAAAGCAATGAGATGTGGGTGTAACTGGATCACATTTCAGAGCAAGCCTCCTCCAGGGCTTGATTGTCAAAGTTAGGCAACCTGAGATTTTTGAAAAAAGAAAAGAAAACCACAAAGCCAAGTACAAATCAACTGAAATGCAAAAGAAAGTATTTCATCTGATTTAAGAAGCTCAAAAAATATATAAAATCTAACTCTCGAGATACTTAAAGGCTCTGTTAGAATTAGGGGTCCGTAAGCCGGGTACAGAATGACTCTGTTCTCACTCATGGGTGGAAGTAACGATGCTTGGCCTCACAGAAGCAGAAAGTGGAATAGTGGCTACTTTGATGGTTGAGAAGAGACTGGGGAAAGGCTAGAAAGCAGTCAAGGGGTTCAAAGTTGCAATTCCATAGGAAAATGCGGTTCTGGTTTACGGTGACTATACTTAGTGACTTATTTTGTATTTCAAGACAGCTGGAAGAGGGAACTTTTCATTTTCTCAACACAAAGATAAATGTTCGAGGAAGTCAAAGTGCTAATTATCCTAGTTTGATTACATTCTGTTTACTAATCCTGAAATATCATACTGTACCCACATAAATGAGTATAATTGTGTCAGGTAAAATAAAATATAATTTTAACAGTTTTAAAACATGACAACTCTTTAAAAAAACAGTCAAACACCACATTTTTACATTACCAAAATCTCCTAAGTATATTGCACATATGTCTCTCTCCCCGCTTTTAGGCAATGTCTACCCTTTGGCAGAGGTAGCTTTCTGACCATGCAGTCCCGACCCAACCTTGAGAACCAAGCTTGAAGATCAGTGTCTCCACTAACACTTTCCTTGTGCTCTCGGGCAATGTTTGCTCTTGCTACCCAAGAGCACCATTTGTTTTTGCAGTACAGACATGGCTAGTGAATTCGCCAGTCTTATTTGTTGAGTGCATTTTAAGTCTCTTGTGAAGATAGGTTTTTTTCTTGGACAACATGAATGTGAAAGCCTCTGAGAGATGCTGTGAGTAGGCACTCATCATGGATCCTCACCGTCTGCTTTCCTGTGCATTATAACAGAAACTTGGGAGCAGTTCTTGCCTCACATCAGTGTAAAGTTCTTTAATAAAAAACACAATGTAGGGCCATACTTTAAAAACATGAATGAAGTAGCTCTTTGTCCCAAAAAGACTGTGAAAACCCAATGAGTACATGTGTATATAGTTTACCATGTTTCCAGATGATGGCATTTTTGACAGCATAAAAAATACCTAAAAGACACCTGCTGTATAGGAGTATTGGCAATTAGATCTTAAAACCCTTTTTGTTTTCCAAAACATTATATTCCCATGACCTTCCTCCTGCCCTTCAGTCTTCTCCCATGCATGTTAATGACTCACTTTTTATCTTCTCTATAATCTTGAAATGTGGGAGTTTCTGTGTGGTGGTTAGAAAGAAAACTTCTTCCATTGCCTTTGGTATTTGAACATTTGGCCTCTAGTTGATGGTTCTCTTTTGGGGGCTAGGAGGTGTGGATTTGCTGCAGGAAGTATGTCACTGGAAGTAGACTTTAAGGGTTTAAAGCTTCATGCCACTTCCAGTTTGTACTCTCCTCTTTGTGCTTGAATTTCAAAATGTCAGCTCCCAGCTTCCTTCTACTTCCATGCCTACCTACTGGCATGACTCCCTCTGGAATCATAGGTCAAAAACCAAACCAAAACAAAACAAAACAAAATCCTCTTCCTTCTATGAGTTGACTTGGTTGTGATGTTTTATCACAGCAACAGAAAGACAACTAATACATCCTACGTGTGCTTTCCTAGGTTCCCTTCATCTCCTACCCTCTCTTCTGTTACATACTGCAGCAATCCTAAAACTCACATCTGTATCCCACACATCTTTTCTGATCTCTAGGGTTGTATATATGATTACATTTGTTCTCAAATGTCTCTCGAGTATCTAAAATCAGCTCCCTAAATTGAATCCAAGATTTCCTTTGTTATACAGTCCAGAAAATGACACTGTCACTATATTTCTGCAAGCCAGTTGTTTCATAACTGTACTTGAATCTATAATTCAACCTTTTCAAGCAATCTACTATCAATTCTTCTCTATATCTGATCAGTAATTACTTAAAAAAAAAAAACCCATCCAATTCTACAACCATCCAGGCCAGTTTGTGGTGATCTGTGGCCTGAGTAATAGTCATACTTCCTAATAGTTTCCCCTGGAGCCAGTCTTTCCAACCTTACAACCCATTCTCTATGTAACAGCTTCTTTACGATCTAGAAGACTACATGAGATCTGACCTCTGTTGATCTCTAGAGCTGCATCCCCAAGCCCTTGTCACTTCTTTCAGCTCCTTTTATATGGATTTTTTTCTCCCTGCCATAAATCCTTATGTCTTAGGCTCTACCTAGAGAATGAATGCCAGCTCCTCTCCATTTCTCAGATCCTTCATCAACCTCAACTCACTTGTTGACTAATTATCACTTCACATCCAAATCTCAATTCCAATTCAACCAAGTTTTTTCTGGCCCTCAAGGTCAGCTGCTTCCCCTTTGATAATCTCTCAAAGATGATTAGAATTCTCTCTCAAGATACTTCAAAGGAACTATAGTGAGATAATTTATGATTGATTGTGAAATATCTGGTTCTTTTCCTAAAACATCAGACCCAATTTCTCTTGTCTACTGCTATTATTCTAGCACAAAGCTTTACAGATTATAGCCTCTCCAGAAGGAATTACACACCATGTCTAGAACATATGGTCATCAGTCAGGTAACTTAGACTGCTTGTCCAATTCCCTTTTTGTAACAGTGAATAAACAAAAGGAAGTAAGTAACCCTCCCCCCAAAAATAATACTAATATATCTATGCAGGAAGGGTATATTTCTGACTTACTCATCCCCTTATCTTCCTGATGACAAAAGGTCCTCTCTCCTAATATTCCAGTAATGAAAGAATCCTGGAGGTTACATGAATGTCTTTAGCCACTGAGTGACTTGCTTAATAATGAAAAGAAGTTCAATGAGTTAA
Source organism: Phodopus roborovskii (assembly GCF_943737965.1). Classification (NCBI taxonomy): domain Eukaryota; kingdom Metazoa; phylum Chordata; class Mammalia; order Rodentia; family Cricetidae; genus Phodopus; species Phodopus roborovskii. The sequence continues at coordinate 44,513,366 of NW_026126511.1, read as the reverse complement.
CCCTGCCTAGAAATAGAGGTTTGATACAACAGAAGAGGAAACTGTGGGCAGTATGTATTAGGATAGCAAATAGCAACGGTTGAGAAGAATGACAGGAAAACTAGGAATAGAGTTGTGAAAGAAAGTACAGAGTGTACAACTGATTCACAATTTGCTCTATTTTCTCATAATATTTTGCATGACTAGGTCAAAGATGGCTCTTTCTCCTATAACTAGAATATAGACACAGAAGACAGTCATAGATCAGTTAACTCTAACAAGACTGAACTAAAAGTTCCTGCCATAATTAAATGTGCCAGTATTTCCAGACTTTTCTCAAATCTAGTTTTGCCCATTAGAGTGGAAGGAATAGTTGATCTACATGGCCAAAGTTGTAATTTAAGTCTTCACAACAGCACAACTCAGAAGGTTCCATGCATGTTACATTTTATGAGAACAGTGCCCTGAGGTTGTACATTGTGGCAACCCTGGTCTAGAATGAGGTTAATTAATTGTAATGGTAGGTATTGTAATTATATCTTTGGGAATCCTAGGGTGAGTCAGCAAATAGCTGTGTGGTAGCAACTATTTCATCACTTGCCCTTCAGAAAAATTTCAGAGTGAATGACCTCAAGTGATATTAAGCCAGGAGCAAACATAGAGTAGAATACCAAGGAGGAATTCTGAATCAACTAAGAATGATACTGGAACAGTACATGTGACTAACATGGGATGATACAACAGGGCTTAGGAAGGGGAAAAAATGTAACTGATAAGTTTCGAATGTAACTATGAAGTAAGTTTCCAAGACAATAATGGAGAAAGAAAAAAGTACCAGAAACTCAATAGCAAGGACAGAAGCCAAGGATGAGCTGCAGACAATTACCAACTAACCTCCTGAGACTGAGAAACAGTTAAGACACAGGTAACTTTGCTAATGCTGTATGTAGATGCCAGTATACCTGAGGCTGTGAAAGCTCAGAAGGGTTGCTCCTGGGACTACCCTTCTAGGACAGTATTACTGTGCCTTTTTTAGTCAGTAAAACAGTGTGGGCAGCTCATAAAAGCAAATATGTGTCTTGAACATTCATTGAAACAGACATCTTGGCCCATCCACAATCAAATATCACTTTCTTCTTTGACAGGGAAGTCAAAGAGGGCAATTATTTTATTTTTTAACCCAAATGACCTGAACAGTGACCTCAACCACTCTTTCTTTGTTCCAAAAAGCAGTTTGAATTCCACCAAGCCATTTGTAACCAATCAAAGCAGCCTTACCACCTCCCTACTCCTCCAGGCCCAAACATTTCATCAAAGTTTCCTTGCCTGTGATCAGTCCCAATACCATTACAGGGGGCTTTTGCAAGGCTTAAAAGAACAAGAAAATGGGCCCCAGTCATGTAGGAGGAATATAGGTGTGGTGGGTAATTTAAGATGTCAATATGAATAGACTGTGAGATACCCAGACAGCTTGAAATGCACTACTTCCTTGTGTGGTTTTGAACACATTGTTGTAAAAACACTAACATTAAAAATAGTAGACTAAGTAAGAAAAAGCCACCCAATCAGTCCAGTGCAGATAAAACAAAGGCAAAAGTATTGTCCATCATCCTCCCAGGTTCTGAGACCTTGAGAATTGAACTAAGCCTCTCCACTATATACTCTTGGCTGAACTGGAACTTACTATGTCAACCTTGAATGCACTGATATCTGCCTGTGTCTGCCTCTCAAGAGCTAGAATTACAAGCCTAAACCACTCCATGCAGCACTTTGATATTTCTCATCAGAGATTGGTTGAACTTATTGATGGAGGAAGATCGCTATAGATCAGCAGATTTAACCAACTTGGGTTTACAAATATTCAACAACAACAAAATGTTTCATCTGTAATTGAATATTATTCTTCTTTTAGTTATTTCCTAAATTGCACCATATAAAATTCTTTTACATCTGCTTTATTGCAATAGGTTTTATAATCTGAAGGTGATACAGAGTATACTGGAAAATGTGCATTGGCTGTATACTAATACAACTATGGTGGATCATATGAGAAATGTCCCCCATAGGCTCATGTATTTGAACATTTGGCTCCCAATTAGTGGTGCATTTGTAGATAAGAGCATCTTTAGGAGATGCAGCCTTGCTGGAGGAAGCATGTCACTGGATGGGGTGGGATTTGAGTGTTTATAACCAAATCCATACTCTTCTCGCTGTTTCTGTGTGTAGAGAAAATGTGATTAGCCAGCTTTCTGCTCAAGCCACCATGCCATGCCTTCCCACCATGATGGAATCTATCCCTTTGGAAACTTAAATCAAAATAAACTCTTTTCTCCCTTAAGCTACTTTTGATCACAGTATTTATCACAGTAACAAAAAATGTGCTTAATACAACTACATTTTATATACAGAACTTAACTATCCAGGAGTTTTAATATCCTCTGATATTAAAACTGATATTAATACTGGAAAGCATCTCCATGGATACCAAGGGATGATGTCTAGTTGCCCACGTACAACAGGCAAACACACAGTAGCCTTAAAATACACAGCCCCCTCTTCAAGCTTTGGTCTTCAAGGTTATGATCAGGTAAAACCTTGAAATGGGGGAGAAGAAACAAATGCTTGGGTTATATTTGGCAGTCAGAGCCACACAACATTTGTTTTAAACTTAATAAAATGGGATGGTGCTGTATAGTACTAAAATTGACAGGGAAAATTAAGTAATCTGGGGCTCGAAATGAGAGACATGCAAAAGAAAGGTAGGAAGGGAACCCAGTGGCCTCTATTATCGAAAGGCCAGGGCCCCACAAGCACACAGTAAATTTCTCCTGCAAAGCCAAGTTCGCTCTCCCAGCTAACCAGCTCAAAAGGCAGACTCTGAGAGCCAAGCTCCCCTGCCTCCCAGTGACTATAGCACAGGGTAGGCAAGACACCAGCAGCAGCAAGCTTCTGGCTCCCTGCCAGCTGCTTCACTGCTTATTAACTTATTTTATATAGCCTTCAGCACGGCAAGAAAGCTTCCTCTAATTATCGACAGGAATGCAGAAGCCACAAGGGGAAACGAGAGCCAGAAAACTGAAGTTGTTCTGATTATGCTCCAGCTCTTATCAAAGTGGACGTCGAGTTGAGCTAGGCAGATAGATATAGCAGGCTGGCAGCCGCAGGAAGTGTGTAGGAAGGGACCTGGAAGGCAAGCTGGGTAAGGGCATGAATGTTCAGTGAAGAGAGCTGGGTTTTAGGTGGGGGGGGGAGAGGGGGCGATGTTTGTTTGTTTTTTAATCTCTTCCAGTTATTCAGGGAAGTTAAACACCAGAAGCTTCCAGAAACAGAACATTTAGATGAGGCCCAACCTTAACAGGACTTTGGCCACTACATCAGAGAAGAGGAACCAGTGAGGTGTTGAAGATGGAGAGAAGTGATGGTTCATTAGGCACAGTCACTGTCCAAAAGGTGGCTTGAATGTTTGCACAGAAACTAAAAGTTGCCCCTAAAAGGGACATCCGGGGAGCAAACAGGCACAGTGACGACTCACTGGGTGAAATAGAAAATGCCAGCAAGCCCTTTCCCCTTCACAAGTTATACACTATCTATGAAATCCTACATCAAGGGTCAGATCAAGTCTCATCTTCTTCCTGAAGCCTCACACTTCTTACAGCTACATATTTCATAATAATGCACAGCTAAATATTATATATTTTATTTAAAGAACTTCTTACAACTTCAATTACACTGACAACAACAAAAAATGTATCATTAAAAGTACTTTGTGTGGAAGTGAAACAAAACAAAATCTTTAAAGAAGCGTGTTTATAGTGTGAAGAGTGTGGGATGCAAACCCCACCCCCACCCCATGCCCAACCCCACATCCCAGGCACCTGTGATTTACAGACTGTAGAGTGGCTAGGATCTTTTGGCTCTGTCCTAGAGGCTTCTGCTTGGGAGATAGTTCTCATGCTGTGCTGTGGGTTAGGACTTGAAGACCTCAGTGCAAGACAAACGGAAAAGAGCAGAATAAGCAGATATAGGGAGATGTTGACAAGTAGTTGTTATCCATTGATGCCTACAAAGAGAAATCCAACTCTACTGCCATGGAGCATCATCAGTGGTCCCTGGAAACACCATCAAGACCCAAGAAACCTTCACTTTTCAGTAGTGGGTGGAGGTAAACAAAGTTTGGTCCCCAGTGGAGAATGCACAAGGAAAAACTGGATGGAGTTGGAATGGTGTGTGTGACCAGACACACCGCACAACTGAGGAAATTCTGTGTCACTCCAAAGTAAAAGGAAAATAACCCATGTGAAGTATGCTTTTACAGATGAGGTTATCTGTGAACTTCTGACAGAAAAAAAAAATTGCAAGAAACAGAAAAACATGGAGAAAGCAGGTTTACCAACCTGTGTTGAAAGGAAATACTAGGGTAAGGGAAAGAGTGGCTTTCTGTGGCCTCTGGCAAGAAGTTGGACCAATGATGAAAGATATCAAGTGTACACAAAAGAGGTGAACACTAGAGGACCATGTATTTAGGGGAGAAAAGAAAACTTCAATTTTTTTTTTGTTTCTGTTTTTTAATGTCTTATGACATTAGATCTTATTAGAGAAATCCTTGTCTTCTTGACAGAAGAAAATAATTATAAGTGCAGATAACTTGGATGTGTGTTTATAACAAAAAGCACCTGTAACATGAACTGCACTGAAACTCTTAGAAAAAATAATATGCCATACTCAAGGTGATACTGAAACAGCCAAATTACTTCTCATTAAACAAAACTTATTTCTGGTAATTTTTCTTTCTTTGGACCTTCTTTTTGACTTCTTCCCATATTCAAACATGCTCTGAATTTCTCTGTTTTATCATATTCCAAGGAGCTGGAGAGATTGTTCAGTGAATAAATGTACTTGCTTCTCTTGTAGAAGACTCAAGTTCAGTTCCCAGCACCCACATCAAGCAACTCACAGCTGCCTGTAATTTCAGCTTCAAGAGATCCAAAGCCCTGCACTGGCCTCCATGGCAGCCACATATGTGCAGACACAGACACACCAACACAAATAAGAATAAAGCCATTTTAAAAACATCCATCTTTCAATGTTTTCATCTCTTCTCTCCTGCTACTCATTTTTCTCTCTTATAGGAGAAAAAAAATGCACATGACCTTTAGTCTCTAGACATGTCCTTCTTCTGCCTCTCTTGATTTCTTAATTCCAGCAGTCTGGCTTCTACCCCCTGCTTGTTCAGAAATATATTGCACCTCCCTGGAATGATAACCTCCTTCCAACCACATCCAACCTCCCCCCCAATTCACACTTCATCCTTAATGTCTCTCCTGCAACTTCAACTTCTGCAGATACTCATCCTTTACTACCCCCAACTTGTTCTCAGATCTCAACCTCCTTCCTTTGTTGTTTCCTGTATCTTTGCACAGCTCTCTACAGGGTATCAAACCAAAGAAATCCCTCAGAATTTTACACTCAGGAGAGACATTTCCATTGTTTCTGATCCAGGAAAAACATTTAAGGATGTGGATCTTGGCTAGTATCCAGAGAGTCCCCCACATTTTCACATTTCTCTTGTTTTCTTTTGACTTGATGAAGGCAGATACGAACAACAATCTGCTAGGAGATTTCACTTTGAGGATTTTGATCAGCTTTGATTATCTTCTACCTGATTTTATCTCAAAAAAAAAAAAAAAAAAAAAAAAAAAGATGGTGTGCCTCTGTAGGTGGTATACCAGATGGCTGGGAGGAAGGCAAGGCAAGGGATGGAATGATGGAATGTGTTTATTGTCCCCCTCTGTCTCCTCTGCTTCTTTGCTCTGATTTTTGGAAACAAGTTCTGTGTGCTACTTACCATCTTCTTTATCAAACACATAAAAATCTTTTGAACATGCACAAGACAAAACAAGGACACACAAACTGCCAGGTATGTTAGGTAATCCATACCTCCAAGGAGAACTGGATGGCTAAGCAAAGAAAACAAAAGGTTAACTTTCCATTGCAGCCTTTATGTCATGTTACCATGTGCTGTAGCAATGAACTAATGACCAAAAAAGGTAATTCGTAATAAAAAAAAAACTCATAAGATATTTTTCTAGATCTTGCTGATATAGAAAGTAGTAATGGAAATCTAATCACTATTTCCTTTTCTTTAAAAATTAACTTGTATTACATTTATTGTTTGTGTGTAAACATTTATTGTTTGTGTTTATACATTTATTGTTTGCATGTATATGTATACATTTAGTGTGTGTGTGTGTGTGTGTGTGTGTGTGTGTGTGTACATATGTGAGCATTTGCATGCATGACACATGTAGAGTTCAGAGGACAACTTGCAGGAGTCATTGATCTTCTATTATGTAGTTCCAAGGGACTGAACTAAGGTTATCACATTTGACAGCAAGCATCTTTACCAACTAAGCCTTCTCAGCAACTCATAAACTGTTTTCAATGGATTATAGTGTTCTTAGGAAAACAGAGAAGTAGTAATTTTAGAGGATATGTTAGTTTATTTCTTCTGAACCCTTATGATTTTTGACTCATCTTGCCCATATTAGCCAAGTTATTTGAACACTCTGATTTCACTTTCTTTGTGGACTAGGGAGACTGAATAAATAAACATCTACATATTTAACTAATTTCTTCAATATACTTGCCTATTCTAGAACTTTCATTGAAACTATTTTAGTTAGATTTTATTGTATAATGACACCAATACTTAGTATCTAAGACATCAAGTATTTAGCTAGCTCATGATTCCACAGAGTGTTCAGCAAGGTGGTTCTTTTGCTAGACTATGTTAAGCTCAGTTAACTGTTTATGCCAACGACCAATAAGCTAAGGTGGCTCTCTTTCTGGGTTTGCCTGGCTACTAACTGGGACAACAAAAGCACTAGGCTACCTGGTTCTCATGTGACCCATGAGCTTCAGCTCACATGGCAACTCGAGATGACAGAGTATCAGTTCTCAATCTGTGGGTCTCAACCCCTTTGGGTTCAAACAACCCTTTCACAGGGTCTCCTGAGACCATCAGAAGACACAGATATTTACATTACAATTCATAACAGTAACAAAATTACAGTAATGAAGTGACAATGAAAACAATTTGATGGTTTAGGATCACTACAACATAGGGAATTGTATTAAAGTGTTGAAGCATCAGGAAAATTGAGAACCACTGCTGTAGATTAAGGAAAGGGCAAAGGCTCAATGAAAAAGCCCTTTTAAGTCTTTGCTTGTATCACATTAGCTCATGTCCCACAGGCAAGATTAAATCCCCCAGGCTTAAAGTGTGTAGAGAATGAGACTCCAAATGTGATGAGAAAACTGCCAGGCAATAGCAAAGAAATGCTAAAGAAGAAGATTCTGAAGCTGCACCTCTGGTCTGCCACAGGAGGCTCTCTGTGTACTGAGTTCTCATCTCTGTAGCACTTGCATTTTAATCTTTCTGATACTGAGTTCTACTGCATTTATTCTAACGTCTTTTAAGGTTCCCTCCCAAAAAAAGATCTATTTATAGATCCCTATATGACACTACCCCAGTGCTTGGATATTGTAAGACTGCAGGGAAACAGTGACTATTAACGTGTTACTCATTGGGGCTCCTTATCTTTTTTTTAATTTAATTGAAGCTTGTGGAGTAACAAACTATGTCTCCTTGACCACAGGGAACATCAGGAATCAATCAGCTAACAAAGGGTTCTAAACACATACATTGTTCAGAGCACCATGCCAGAGACTGCAGGAGGAAACAAGGCAAACTGCCATCCTTTCCATCTGGAAGCTTGGTGTACAATTATAAAAAAAAATGCACCAAAAAATAATAATAATTCACCATTCCAGGTAGCAAAGCAAATGAAGATGTCAAATGCACAGTTCTGTCCAAGTCTAAGATTTCTACAGGTGTTCCATCTGCTCTTACACCATCTGCTCCCCATTTCCTGCTGTGTCAAATGTCCCACACTAAATCACCCTGTGAGAGGAAATGTGACTCAGGCTGACAGAGCCTTGCTACACCATGCTGGCTCCCACACCTGCTCACAACTTCACATCCCTCATACACCTGTCATCACCCACCAAACACCTCCCTCCACCCTACATATCAGTTTATAAATTCATGTCCTCATTTTCCCATTTAGATAAGAAATTCCCTACCAAACATATGAACTAAGAATGAGGAGGAAGCATCATTATTTGAAAAAAAAAATGTGGAGGACTTGGGAGATGACTTAGTCAATGAAGTGCTTACTGTAAAAGCTGGATCTTACCACCCCACAAAATCCAGGTATTGTAGCATGCTGGAGAAGCAAAGCTCCAAGTCCCAGCCCAGCCCCAGGTCTCTATGAGAAGCTGTATAAGAAAACAAGATGGACAATTCCTGAAAAATAACACCCAATGCTGAACTTCGCCCTTCCCATAAAAGTGCGTACACACACATACACACATGCAAAATGTGGTAAAAAAAATAGGTGCAAAAAAAAAATGTTTCAACTTCTAGTGAGAAATCCTAGTGTGTGTAGACAATGACTCAAAGGAGAGAATAACCTTGAAATCAGGAAATGATTGCTGAAGAATGAATTCTTCTGGGATGCAGAGGCCTGAGTTCTGAAGATGGTATGATGTTTCTCAGTGTGTTCCTGGGGCCATGATCACTGTGACTTTCATATCGTCTTTCAAATAAAAGAAGTGAACACGCTATCTGCCGCCATCTACTTCAGAAGACTGTTTTGGTTTTCTAAGTTGCTAAGTATGCAAAAACCACTCTATATAATGTGAGCTACTATATCTGTAGAGTCATAACAATATCAGTACCTAAGTCTATGAGTGACATCTATATTAACACCATCTTCAGAACCCTGTGAACACTTAGCTAGTGTTTAACACTGGTTAACACTAGCCAAACAGCTAGCAGTCAGCAAACACTCACTGCCGTAACAATCCTTGGTGAGCATGCATTAACCAGCAGAGCACTAGTCCATCTCTGTAGATCTATGAATGCTATGACAGAAGTGCTACAGCCAGTAAAATTGGTCCATGCAGACGATCACAGTGCCCTAGTTCAAAACTAAATATTATCCAGGTGGTCTGACCTATGATTGGCATGCACAGGGCCTCAGTTTAAATCTCTAGAACCCCAAACAAATACATATTTACATGAAAGGCATATATCCATCAATTAAATACTTACATGAACTAAATACATATAATAATTTAAATACATTCATATGTAAACTAAATATATATGAATATGTGCATGCAAAAGCTAAATACATATATACACTAAACACATACATAAACTGTAAACTAAATATATACACAATGCATACATATAAAAACTCATGCATATATGCATGAACTAAATACATATCTTCATAAATTAGGTGTATACATATAGAAACACATTTAGACATACATAAACACATTCATAAGTTAAATATAGACATATATAAACTAAATACATACCTCAGTAAACATACACAAGCATGTGTACATATATAACTATATACCTTAAAAATTAAGGTGCATATATACACATATATATTAATATCCATAGATTAAATACAGACATATGTAAACTACATACAGTCATGCTGACATTAAATACATATGTGTTTAAGATAAATATATATGAACTAAATATACATGTTATCCTAGCATACACAAAAATAATATATTTTTAATTTTTTTGCCAAAATATAAAGAAAGTATGAGTATAATAGAACATAAACAGATGAAGCTACAGCTGTGCCTGCTCCATTCCCAAGATTAGATAAGCATCTCTCCCTGTGTAAAAGGGTTGTGACTGTCTAGACATCTTCTATATATTGCCATCTGAAAGTTGGCTAATATCAAATGTCATGGCCTGCTTCATAGGGCCTTGTCTCCACTGGGGCCAACTGAAACCAGGCTTCCTTGAAGCTAATAAACAAGGAAGGTCTCAGAAAACATGCTCAAACCCCAGAAGACATTAGTTTCTCTAATTTTACAGTAAATCACATGTGTGGCATTCTGTACCGCTAGGCTCCAGTAACTAATACATGTGATATTCTCACTGGAAGCAGAAAGAGTCAAAGTTTAGGTTGCTATAAAAGCCTAAAGCCTCACTGCTCATTGCTAGGGCTGATGCCTATCTGGCAAACGGATGCAGCAGACTCGCCTAGCATCTGTTCCAATAAGGGATGAAGAACCTCTTGGGAGAGAAATCATTTCAAGAAAGAAATGCAAACAGATGCACATGGCCAAAGGGTCAGTAAAAGGACAATCCTAAGATAATTGTGATGCTTGTCGCTAGATTGGAATCCTGTAGATGTAGTGGAGGTAGACTTTAACATTTAGAGTTGCTAAATTTCAGGATTTAATCTTCACTTCTTTGGCAAGCTCTCATATACTCACAAAAATTTCTAATTTCTATTCCATCCATCTCTGAGACCTCAAGTGTTCAATATCAAAATAGCCTCAGGGCTTCCACAGGATGTAACCCTCCACAGAAGAAGCCAATGAGGGCCCAGAAGATTGCAGTAGTGTTCACCAAAGTATCAGAGTCTGTGAATGTAACTCACTGGATTCAAGTTCCTGGCTGGAGGTGCTTGCTAGGAACATCAGTTACTAAGACAGTTTCTGAAAGTGTTGGCACTACCCAGGTCCATGGCCCCACCATATCCTGCTGGGTCTTCTGGCAGATAGGGCTGTGGAAGAGCCGGTCCAGCCGGTCTCTTCCTGGGGCTGAGCAGGATGGAGAGTGTTGACCACTCAGACCTCCCTCCTAGTCACACTGAGTCAGGAGCCTTGTCAAAGCAGGAGCTCATTTTATTGTAACAGGCATGCACTTATATAGAGTTGAGAAAGAGGGTGGGGACTTCAGGATGGGGTGAGGTGTAAGGGCCAATAATATTTCACCTCATTAGCAGTAGCTGGGCAGAGGCAGTTTTGCTGAGTCACTCCTATGCTGAAGTGAAAGGCCAAAGACAGGTCGCCAAACTCTAGCCAGGCTCAGAAAGTTCCACTAGGCCTTATGTCTGGGCCTTTTCAGGCCCAACGATAACCTCTCATTCTAAAAATTGTTTCTGTGTTAGTGACTTCAATTTCTATCTCCTTCCCCGATGTGTCTTCTATATTTCAGGTTGGTATATCTAACTGGCCACTAGGTGTATCACTATTTAGAAATTAAACCTTTAGTCTTCCTATTCAAAACATTTTAAACTTGGGGGTTTCCTTGTGTTTAACAGATGTGAACTCATCCCTCCATCATTTGGTCTAAAACTCTGATCATTATCATCTCCTTCCTTCATTATAGATTGATTGTACATCAGCTCATCTGCAGTTTCCGAAGATTGGTAAGGTCTTTCTGTCTGTACTGCTGCTATGCCCATCATAAAAGGCATCTGTTGTTAGTTGTTAACTCTTTTTACTCTTTTGGCTCTTTGGGGTGGGGTCCATCACCCAGCTCCCAATACATATACAGAGGCTTAATTCTTATGAATGCCCTGCCTTAGCTTGGCTTGTTTCTAGTCAGATTTTAACTTAATTATCCCATCTACCTTTTGCCTCTAGGTTTTCACCTTTTCCATTTCTGCATATCTTTTTCTTTCCTTCTTACTCCACGTCTGGCTGTATGGTTGGGTGGCTGGTCCCTTCTTTTCTGTCTCCTTGATGCTCTCTTGTTTCCTGGTCCCTATTTTTTCCTTCTATTTATTCTCTATGCCTGCCAGCCCCTCCTATCCTTTCTTCTGCCTTGATATTAACCCATTCAGCTCTTTATTAGGCCAATCAGGTGTTTTAGACAGGCACAGTAACACAGCTTCACAGATGTAACACATCTTTGCATTATTAAACAAATGTTCCACAGCATAAACAAATGTAACACATCTTAAAATAGTATTCCACAACAGACATCATCTATAGCCTTGATAACTATAGTTCATTAAGCCATGGAACTAGAATCCAAACTCCTCTTTTTCCAGTGCCAGAGAACAAAAGCAAGGTCAATAATTCAGTTTCTATTGGAAGCAGGAACTCACAAAAGTCATTAAAAGAACCCTCCAGTTTGAATGTGCTCAGTGTTCTACTAGAAGAACTAATGTACCCATGATCCCTCTCATTAACACGTTCATCAACTCCAGATTTGGCACACTTCTATGCTCATAAGCAACCTTTCTTTAGAACACTGTCGTGCTGGGCATTGGTGGTGCAAGCCTTTAATCCCAACACTCAGGAAGCAGGGGCAGGTGGACCTCTGTGAGTTCGAGGACAGCCCGGTCTACAGAGCTAGCTCCAGGACATGCTCCAAGGCTATAGAGAGAAACCCTGTCTTAAAATTTAAACCAGAGAGAGAGAGAGAAAACACTGTCCCATTCAGCTTTTTCCCACCCAAGTCCTGTTATCACTTCTGCAGGCAGCTCACCTGGAATCTCAGCAGAGTCCATTTTGTACTGTGCACTCATCTTTTCCTTTGTGTTCATCTATTTGCTATGACTCAGTAATGAGGCAGACCCTGCCATGGACCACACATGGATTCAAATATGTGTGAGCAGTCTGACCTATGTAATTACCTAGAGCGGCCATCATAACATGTTTGTAAATGAGGGCTATGCTTCCATAACACTAATGACTCCAAAAAAACAAACAAACAAACAAAACACCTTTCTAGGACTGCTGTTTCAAAGGGAGAGAAACCGCTGCTACTAAAGGCCAGTTCTCCTTCCACCTGGCACCCTCCTGACTAGGTCACTTGATTTGTACAAATTATTATCTCAAAAGAAATAACAAAGGTCTGATAAGTGCATTTCATCTTACATTCATTTTTAAACTTTTGTTTCTTTTTTTTTCTTTTTATGCATAAGAACTTACATGTGTGAATGTGCATCATATATTTGCAGTTCCTACAGAGGTCAGAAAGGGGCATTCAATTCTCCTAGAACTAAAATTACAGAGTTTTGAGCTACAATGTTGGTTCAAAATGATGCAGAGAATGGAATGTGGGTCCTCTGCAATAGCAGCACGTGTTTTTAACTACTGAGCCATCTTTCCAGCCCCACATTTCTTTCCTTTTTTGTTGATACATAATTGACATATATGCAAGGCAAAGGTCTTAAAAGAGTTCAGAATTTTGTAAGCCAAATTGGCCAAAGAAGTAGCCAAAACAAGACATTACAACATTGCAAGTGTGAGAGAAACCTGTCAGCAACAACCATGATGCAATGATAGCTCTTTGTTCCCAAAAATGCTTCTGTCTAAGCTAGACTGCAGGTTATGTATGCATGGCTATTTTCCAAGTCAGTAAGATTTCCATGGATACCAATCATGTCCAAGTCCCTGGATAATTTGGGGTTGTGTATACTTCACAGAAAATTTTCACAACTGCACAGACATTCTGATTATAAAGGTAACTAGTGTCTATAAAAGAAGAAAATCAATATATGAAAATACAGATTATCCATAATCCTATCACACAATCAAAATCAGTCAACTTTGTGTCTTATAATATTTTCAGTATATTTTGATTGACAATAGATAAATGGATAGATCATTCATGGATAATAGAAGATAAAAATTATGATTGATAGATAGTAGATGACAGATAGATAGATAGATAGATGAAAAATGATAGCTAGATAGAAGGCAGGTAAATTGATAATAAAAATACAAATGATAGATAATAAATACAGATAAATAATTGATGGCAGATGGTAGATAGGTAAATAAATGGTACATAGGTATATAGGTAGGAGATAGATAGATAGATATACATATAAGATGGATGATAGGCAGCTATGGAGATGGATGGATAGAAGATAGATAGATAGATAGATAGATAGATAGATAGATAGATAGATATTATGTTTGTGGATACATGTTTTAAACAGGATCTTAATACATGTATTCTTCCATGTGGTTGTATAAAGAAAACATTTCTGATTTTAAGATCAACACTCTATTCAGACTTGGCAACTTTCTTCACACAAACTGGAACCTATTGAAGATGGGCTTACCACTTCTAACCTCCAGAAATTTCTAAATGTCAAACTCAAGGCATGTAGAAGTACAGATGAGAGTATGCACAAGACTTTCTTCTCTGGCCAATTCTTGGGCTCCCTGTGTGAACAAATTCCTCTCAGCTGCTCCTGGCATGGGATGATATCTGCTGATACTGTGAATTATGAAAACAAGCATGTAGCTTGGGGATAATTTCCAATTGCACTTTGGAATCTCATTATGATGCTGAAGCTATACACTGAGAAAGTATATTTGCAAGACAAACATAGATAGATAGATAGATAGATAGATCCATTAAGGTGGTCTGCACAAACAAGGTCACCCAAAGTCATTATTTTATCTACTTTTTCACTTATTATTTTCACATACCTTCAAGCTCCATCTTATGAATGTTCTGTACCTTCAATATGAAGTCCCTGTCATTTTCTGATAAATAAATATGTAAGCTTCTAATAACACCCTTCGCTAAGAACTGCATCACCCTTCTTGAATAAAGTGAAGGTCCCAGGAAGGATGACATAACTAGATCCTCCCTAGAAGATATGCTAGATAAGGCAGGGGAAGGTAGAAAGGGGAGAAGAAAGTAAGAGGAAGAGGAGAAGAAGAAAAAGGAAAAGAAGGAAAGAAAAGAAGGAAGAAAGGAAGGAAGGAAGAAAGAAAGAAAGGAAGGAAAGAAGAAAGGAAGGAAGGAAGGAAGAAAGAAATGGATTTCAAGTGAATTTAACAAAAGCAAGCCTGTGATTCAGCACAAGCCATCCTTGGGCCATTCTGCTTAGTTTACAGACCAGCATCTAACCACAGCTGGGGTGAGGCTGTACTCTAATCTTAGCCTTCTCAGCCTGCCACAGCTGGGAACATTACTCACTGCTCCTCTTTTTCTTTCTTTTTAGGAAAACCAGCTCTGAGAGAAGATCCCATGCTGTCTAAAGGAAGCTACCCAGGAAGAAAAATGAGAATAATTAAAGCCCTAAATCTGTACAAGAAACATTCTCAGCTGAGACTCTAGGGCCAAGAACGGAGATAAAGCTAATGATTTTGTTTTATAGCCTCAACAAGCCTCACATCTGGAGGTGATCCAAAGCCCTCAGCAGGTTGTCACGTTGATGGAAGGGCCCCTGCTGAGATGCAGCTGCTTCTGGGGAGAGCCGCATCTGGAGAACAGCTGCCTATCAATCCCTGCACCAGGAGGGCAGCAAGGCGCAGACTCTGCTAGGGCACTCCCGTCCACCTGGAGCTTCCCACCCCGCTCCAGAGCCTCAGATCAGTGAGGGCGGTGGTTTGCATTTGTTAACTAATTGAAATGCAATGAAAGCTTCACTTTCCTTAAACTTTGGTGGAAGGAAACAGTTCCCAACAGTCCAGCTTCCCAGCTCAGGCTTTCAAACACCAGCTTTTGTTTAACTATTCCCAAGGACAAGGTTTCCAAACTCTCTTCTCCAGTTAACCGTATGTTTACCAGTCTTACAGTGTAAATTCACCCAGTGACCATGAATGTGAAAAGCATAAGTGTATGTCTCTGGGCTTTCCTTACAGATAGACTTCCAAATCATCGGATGTACAGCAGTGTATGAGTAACTGTGTACATGCAATGAGACACACACACACACACACACACACACATACACACACACACACACACACGCACACACACACATGAATGTACATCAAGAGACATGGTACCTGCTCTCACAGGCCTTAAATATTATAACACTTTTATTGAGACAGGGTCTCACTGTGTAGTTAAGATTGGCATGAAACTCATTATGTGACCCAGGCTGGCCTCAAACTCAACTCCCTCTTACTTCAACCTCCAGCATGCTTATACTGTATCATGCCTGGAACCTAACATCTTTTGGTAATCACATTTTCTCTGCCAGTCTTTGTCTCAAATTTAAGAATTACAGGTTGGGAACAGGAGGGATCAAGTGAGGCAGGGGTAAATACTAGGAGAAACAATTGGAACTGGGGAGGGGGAATGTTTCAGGGGCAAGGTGGAAACCTAGTGCAATGGAAACTATAAGAGTAACCTTAGCAAAGACTCCTAGTAATGGGGGACACAGAGCCTGAACTGATCATCTTCTGTAACCAGGCAAAGTCTCAAATGGAGAGGGACTGGGACACCACCCAGTCACAAAACATTCAACCTACAGCTTGTCCTGCCCTCACTGTGTTCTGGGCCAGAGCCTAGCAGACTCCTCACCAAAGAGACCAGAGAGACTTATTCTAGGAACTGATGGGAGCAGATGCAGAGTCCCACAGCCAAACAGTAGGCAGAGCTCTCAGGAAGTCCTGCAGAGGAGGAAAGAAAGGATCAGAGGAACCAGAGAGTCAGAGACACCAGGAGAACATGACCCACAGAAACAATTGACCAGGACTCATGGGGGCTCACAAAGATCAGGGAGCCTGTAGAGGTCTGACCTAGGTCCTCTACATATATGTTATGGCTGAGTAGCTTGGTGTTCTTGTAGGGTTCCTAACAGTGGGAGTAGAGGTGCTTGCTGATTCTGCCTTCTTATGGGATCCTTTTCCTCCTACTGAGTAAGCCTTATCCAGCTTTGATTTGATTTGATAGTATGTGCCTGCTCTTACAGTAGCATATTATGCTGTTTGGTTGATGTCTCTGGGAGACCTGCACTTTTGTGAGGGAAGACAGAGGAAGGGTGGATCTGGGAGAGAGGGGATGTGAGGAAGAATGACTGGAGGAAAGGGAGAGAGGGCAGGAAGGGGAAACTGCTATCAGATGTAACATATGAGAGAAGAATTTAAAAAGAAAAAAAGAAAGGTTACCATAATCTAGAATGGCCTGAGATGTCTTTGAACCAGTACCTGAGACATTGGGTTGTACATTCAAATAAAGACATAGAAATATGAACTAGTTGGGGGTGGGGGGATCCAATGGCACAAAGCCAAGGGCACTGAAGAGTAGTGATTGGCACAAGCAAAGACCAACCACAAGCACCACAGACTTTGGTGCCCATGGTGGAGCTCTGAGCTACTTACAAAAAGACTGACATAGACTGTGTGAGTTGGAGAGCATGGGCCATCCTGAAGGACTTAATCCAAGATTTCATAAGCAAAACAAATAGGTTTTTGATGTATGCCCTGGGTAATCATTGAAATGCTGTTTTAGTTTGTAAAAGAGGAGTAGAAAGAATCTAAATAAGGCAGCCACCATTTCAAAAAGCCCACTTAAGATCTTGATGTGTAAAACATGACAAAGCCAATTTTAAAATCCTTTTATGTTATCTGCCATCTAGAGAATTTTCCATTGTCCTTGTACAATAATGTAAGTTATCACATTGGGGATTTGTGTGTGTGTGTGTGTGTGTGTGTGTGCTTATCTATAAATAGCTCCTTCACCCATAAACCAAGGATGACAGACTATTTTTATTATTTAAACATGTCTCCAGCTATGACAGGGCTATTTCCAGGAACTCCAAGTTGCCATAGCCACTCTGCTGTCAGTCAGCCTGCATATGTCAGGCGAGTATTACCAGAGAAGAACATTCTTCTAATCGTTCCAAGAGAAGAAGTCAGGCACTAATCCTGGTGCCATGCTGCCAGGAAGAAATCTTGGCAGCTGACTGCAGGTAACCACGGGAACTGGAGCCAGAGACACATGAGGGTCTCCAGAGCTTCTCTAGGCTGGAGGCAACAGATGACACATCGAACCACCTCACAGCAATTCTTACTGATAAACTCTTTATTAATCACCTGCTTCTGTGAATTCAATATTCTCAGATAAGCCTGAAGTAGCCAAAAAAGGGGGGGGGGTGCAAAAATTCAGAATTTCCACTCTAAGGGCCAGCTGTCACTAATGCAGAGTTGGAAGTGGAGCCCAGTTCCCCCATAGGCCAAAAGTCTTAAAGTACCTCCCTTTAAACTACTGTAGTAGTAAACAAGTAATCAATGCAAAGTGCTTGGGACACAGGCTCAAGGATGAAACTGCTCTTACTAAGTCACCTTTGAGGGCAATGCCACTGCTCACTCTTGAAGGGACTGAAGCTGCTACACACGGGGCATCCCACAGCCATGTTCTCCGTCATGGCACACACCAGCCGCTTTCTTCTCCAGTCCATCATCCCTGTATATCTAATTGCTTTCACTCTCTGACCTTTACCAAGCCCCCCTCTCCTTCTAGACCTTGCTTTTTCTGCCTGTGCAATCTCTCTTCTGTATAATAATTTGTTGACCAGTGCTGCCTCTGCCACCATCTTAGATGATTTAAACACCTGTGTGAATGCTAGTGCACTGGAATACGGAGTAGAAGATTGCCAACCTAACTGTCAAAATGGGTGGAGCAGAGACAAGGAACGAACCATGCTTGCTTAACTAATAGTGTTGATGAGAGGTCAGTAGCCATGGCACTGGCATTTAGTGAGAATGAGAGAGCAATAGCCATGACCCTGGCATTACCTGAGGTTGTTTCATGGCTATGAGTACCCTCATCTCTAAACTAGCAGGGTGAACCTCAAGAGAATGAAAATATAAAACTCTAGGCTTTTAATATATTGGTGAGCAGGACACAAGCTAAATCCCCTCTGTCCCCACATCCTAACTTATTCCACGTCTGAAGTCCCCGTGGTGGTTAACAGTTTTCAAAACACCTAGTCTCACAAACCCACAGTCCTCATTTACTCTCCCTCACTTACTCTCCTCCCCGTGTTCTTGTGACCCATGTCAAATGTTAAGTCCTGCCATATGCTCTTCCCACTCCTCTTCCCCTTACAACATCACCTGTTTTACACCCACCTTACTCTCTTCCTGGAGCTCCTAACACACTTCCCAACTCTGGTTTGGTTTTGGGTTTGTTGTTTGTTTGTTTGTTTTGCTTTGCTTTATTTTGTTTTAGCGTGAGACATCAGGTAGGATTTCAGCTAAATTTTTATCCAAACAGATTATTTTCCTAATCAAAATTTTTTAGATAGGAATGAACTGTTCCTCTTCTCTCTTGCAAATTTGAACATGATTATTCTCTAAAATTCAGTGGGTCCCTTTTCAGTCCTCCCATGGATAACCCCAGGTGGTTAATAACCTTCTCTTTATGGAATATGCAGTTGATATCTGGCTCTCTAGCAGACTCTCTACTGCTTAGCACTATTCTCTATGTTTTAATAAAGTCAGTAAAAAGCAATGGCATGAAGATGTTATATAGGAAAATTCCATTCTGTACAAATTTGCTTGTGAAAGTTTAATATTAGGCTAGGTGCCTGGAAAAGGGCAGATCTGGTCTGGTTTTTTCTTCCTTCCATGATGCACTGTCTTCCTTTGCCTTCATCAGTCTTGACTCTCTTAGCTGAGACAGCTGGACCCCATGTTTCAACTGGTAACTGTTCTGATTGTAACATTGGTTGGATATGACCTCTTCTTTCAGACATTTACCCTGTTCAGGTTCTGTGCTGCTAGCTATCAGGGTTCATCATTTTTCCTATAAGGTGAGATCCCTATCGAAGGCTGAGAGACAGACATCACAGCACCTTCAGCAGTGCCCTGCCGACTGAGGAGTCCTTAGCAAATCTCTGCTCACTTGGAGCCATATGAAGTCATGTGCCCACAGACTTGCATTCAAAACCTGGCTCCAACATCTGAGATGGGTGTTTTTTAGTTTGTCATTAAAATTTGGCCAATTTTAGTTTTTTTTCCCCCTCTGAAAACCAGAGTAGTAATACTTCTCTTATAGAATTGTTGTGATGATTACATGAAAAAAAAAAATAATGCTTGAATAAAACGTAGAATTTGGTAAATAAGCAATTTATGTTGGGCATGTTGTGCATCTAGCCCGAGTCTGTAAGGATTGGAAATATGTGTGGCTCCTAAATACATGGCCCTGAGATGGAAATCAGTATGAAATTTTCTTAAAAATCATGTCAAAATTACTTCTACAGTGCACACTGTTAAAGACATCCTCATTGTCTGAACACAAAGCCATCATTATCGTATAATAAAGTAAAGCCTCCCAATGTGTTTCCTACAAAAGCCCACATACTGGCTGAAATATTTCAAGGTTCTATTAGCAAGACAAATCCTTCACTTCCTGCCAAGGAGATCGATGAACTGCTTGAAGGGGAGGGGATAGAGGGCTCTCTCCTTGACCTGTGCATCTTTTTCTTGCTCCCACAGTGCACAGAAACTCAAGAGAAGCTTACTTTTCCATCGCCTTCTATTCATATTTTTTTCTTTACCCCCTGTGCACCAGAAAATCTCTGAGCAAGCTTGAGCAAATTAACTTCCTCCTCAAGCATCTGGGAATTGAACACAAAAATACCCTTCCAGCTGATTCCCCCCAGCTCAGCAAGACCAGCCAACCATAGGCTCTCCAGCAATGCCTTCCTTGGTGGCTTTGCCTTCCCAGCAGCTCCACCCTGTCATTTTCCAGATGACTTGAGGTTTTGAAAACAAATGAAGCAACAAAACTGCTTCAGCTGCTAAATTCTTCATAGATTCATTTAGAAATGACAAAAGGCTCCCATAGATAACAATTCTGACTTTGTGGACACTCTCCTATGTGTAGACATTTGCTGACCCTAAGTTCCTTGGAAAATAGATCAGATAAACACTGAGTATAAACCAACAGACATGCAGCCCCATTTTATTGGGTTATAATTGGGTTGTAATGTGATAATAATATTTATTTGACACTGTGATTTACAGGGCACTTGCACAGACATTAGACTTATTTGATCATCATAACCAGTCTATCCAGTAGGGTAGGCGTTATCATCCTCATTTATAGATGAGGACACTGAGAGGCAGGTGTTGCCCAATATAATTGCACTAATAGAAAACAGAGCTGAAACATAGCTCACATTTTCTGATCTCAAATGCTGAATCCTTCTCAATCCAGCACAGTTGCCCAGCAGTCCCAGTGAACAATCCTGAGCCTGTAAATGGAGTAATTTCTAAGTCATTCTTCCATTGTTAATAAAAACCCTTCCATCTTTCCCACTGATTAAGGTTTTATAATTAAAGATCCTATGATTTCTACAAGTAGGTTTCATTTGAGTGGTATTAGGATATAAGAAAAGAATACTAGGGAGATATTTCAATGGTTAAGCCCAGGATTACAGTTCTGCCCAGCACCCATGTTAGACAGCTCACAACTTGTTAACTCCAGCTGCAGGAAATCCAGTGCCCTCTTCTGACTCCTTTGATCACATACATGTACATACACATAGAGAGACATGTACACACAAGTGCACATAAGTGGAAAATAAAAAAAATAAAAAAAAAAAAAGAGATAAAGAAGCACAGACATGGGTCACATGGCTACAGTTCCCCCTTCCCACCAGAGAGGCACAAAGCATAATTTAGATGTTAGATGGTTAGGGAAATGGCGCCTTGCCTTGCCAGAAGTGAACAGAAGACAGAAGGCAGCAAGCTGAGCAGCCTCCAAAACAGCAGAAGAAAAGTTGAAGTGATTGTCATAGAGCAAAGACTATCTCACCTTTCTGGGTAAGAGGGTGTCATGAGATGTCACTGTTGGTCTAATGTGAACTGTTCTCCTCTGGCTGTGAAGGTCTTCTTTGGATTCCTCTAGACAGGAGCTCTGAGGGGTTGAAGAAACTGGATTCAAAGTGTGACAACATTTGCCTAGATGGGTACCCTCCTTGCCTCATCCTCCTTCCTGCTCCCAGTCCTGAACAATTATACCTGAGACCAGGTAGAAACCCGAAGGCCTTCATCTGCTCAGGTTCCCAGAAGATTACAGAAGGTTCACACCCGAATAATTCAGCAAACCACAACAAATCATGACTGAACATAACCCAAAGACATCTTGCCTCTTTGATAAATCAGTAAGTTTGAGCCTAAAGGGAGTTTCCCCTCACTTAAAATTTTGTTTGTCCTAGAATGCACAGAAACACAGTCAGAAGACTATAACCATTTTAAAACACAATGTTTGTGGTTGTCAACTATGGAATACCATGCATTGAGCACTGCTTTACAAGTAATACTAATAATCAGTAATAATAATCCTGAGACATAAGCAGAGAACCCCACGTTGCACATGGGGAAACTGCAGCAAAGAGGTCAAGTAACTTGTCCTTGGTGACAAAGTCACGCAGAAGAGTGTTCTTTCCCACAGACCCACTGTTGGAGGCAGAAACAGGGACTTGATGATGCTGAGGTGACTTGGGGTGTGACTGGCCTCTTCTTCAGCATGTGGGGTGATGCTGAACCCAACTTGTAACACAGAATAGTAATAGGCCTTTGGTACACACGTGATCATGGGTTATCTTTCTAGCAAAAAATGCCATAGCCCACCATGTTTGGCAATGGTGAAGGAAAAGAGTGAGGATCTGAAGAGTAATTTTATCTATTTATTTTGCTAAATTAACTTACTTTTTCATTTTGGATGATATATCCAGTAGCTCCCATAGACCTAGCAAAACAAATAGATTAAACAGATATGTTTAGTCCTGACTGTATTCCAGAGGGCTACTAGGCTGATATTCAATCTCTCGATAATTTTTCAAGCTTCTTTTGGAACATTTTTTCCCTGTGGATATGAAACCAAGGTCATAAAATTTCTGAGTGAAGGAAGAAAATGAAATACAATCTACAAGTCACCATCTGGCATATGCTTCATAATGAGGCTGGGGGAAGGACAGACAGGCAGGATGCTTTTTTAAATATTCCCAGATAAGCAAGCTTGACAGAGAGCCCCTTAGCCTCTGCCCCTCAAAACATTGGCATTAGTGGGCAGTAGCCACTGTATCACACTGCCTCATGCTGTGGGAAGTGGACATCGGGGCCTTTGATTCAATATTATTTCCATCACTGCCCAGCAGTTTTCTTGTATGGGACATACCTCAATGCTTACTTAGTTCAGATTTTCTATCAATACAATAGAAGATGTCACCAGGCTTGTAAGTCCAACTGGAAAATCATAGCACTACAAGGCCCCTGCATTTATCCCACCACAGTTCTTTTACTCACCTGTGTCTGAGAGGTGGGATGAAAGAATGGTAATTGGAAAATGAGTCAACAAATCCATGTAGTCATTTATTATGAAGTTTAAGGATAGGGAAAAAATGTTTTTCAAGAAAGAATGTTCAGGTAGTTAGAGTGGAGGGAGATAGCATTAAAGTACAGAAGTGAAGACAAATCATCAAGAGAACCCCAGCACCCGAGGAATAAGGGCCAGCCAGGTTAACCTGATCAGAAACAACCAGGTGTTAAGTAAGGAGAAGAGAAGGGGACCATGGCAATGTTTGCGCCATTTCTAGACCATCTATGAGATAGCCTGAATGAGAAATATCTCCCATAAGCTCCTGTGTTTGAACACTTGCTCCCCCAATGGCAGCCTTGTTTGGAGAGGTTACAGAATCTTTAGGAAGTAGAGCTTTGATGGAAGAGGTATGCCACTGGGGACCCAGGATGGGCTTTGAGGGTTTATAGTCTTGACCCACTTTCTGCTTTTTCTCTAGGCCTCCTGTGCTGATAGCAATTTGATTGGCCAACTTGCAGCTCCACCTACCATATGCCATGACTTCCCCACCATGATGGAATGTATCCCTCTGGAACCACAAACCAAAATAATGGCTTAAAATGTTTAGGCATGGTATTTTATTTCAGCAACAAAAATGTGTCTTGCTCACTTATTGGTTTTATCTGTAATTAGTAATTTTTCAAATACCAAGGTCATCTGTGTGATTTCAGGGCAATATAAGGAGATGGATAACATGGTTACCAGAAAACAATGTCCAACTGCTAAGCTTCATGTCAAACCTCCACTACTTGAGTAGCATATAGAAACAGGAATGTATTCCCTCATGCCTGGAAGCCATGGGTCTAAGATTTCATCAGAGATGCCTGTCCCCTGGATTCTGGTGACTGCTGGAAACCCAGGGGCCACCTTGGTTTGTGATAGCCTTACTCCAGTGTCTGGTGGGGAGCCTGTCCATTTATTAGGGTCAACCCTGACCCAAAATGATCTTATCTATATTGGATCTGCACATTCTGAGGCTCCTGAAAGACATAATTTTGGAAGGACATCCCAAAATCTACTAAAGCAGGTGAATTGTGACACTCTTAGATTTCACTGGTCGGTAGCCTTGTAAGGGGTCAAAGAGAAAAAAATCAGATTTCCCATTGGGTTGTTGTTACATTAAGTTCACAAACTCTAAGGATATTTGTTCACTTGGTGTCTCTTCCTATGACAGGAAGCTCTTTAATAGCAGGAACAATTTATTACTGTTGTCTGTGTCTCATTGCTTAGCAAAGTCCTTGGCATACAGCAAGTACTCAATAAACACCTGCTAAATGAATGAAGTTTCATGAAATGGAATGCCCCAGCTCTATATCAACACAACTCTTGCAGTCCAGTGCAAAAGTTGGGGACTATCACAAAAGAGAAGGTAGAAAAAAATGTAAGAGAGGGAGGATGGAGAGAAGTATGTGAAACGCTGTCTTCTTGACATGATATGACCATTACACTCATAAATTCACAGTAACTATAGCTACCAGCCCAAGATTAAGTCAGACAAAATTCTAGTGTAGATGGGGAGTGGCTCATGAAGCTCCTAATCTCTTTGGAAACTGATAGCTGCTGAGAGAGGAATGGCCCATTTTCTTTAAGGATATAACCTTGGATAAGTTGTCCACACTTCAGTAGATAGTCCCATACCTATATGCATGTGGGTGGGCTTAATTGGGTTTAGTATAAAATAAATAAACAAAGAAAGAAGGGAGGGATGAAGGGGAAGAAAGAAGAAATGAAGAAGGCATGGAGCTAGGAATAGATGTAGGAGAGTACTATGGAGAGGGGTAAAGGGAAGACAGATAATGGATATAACTAAAATATATTGTATTTGCATGAAATTTTCAGAAGTAATTTTGAAAATGTTATCTAAAAATAACAGTTCTGAGGGGTTAAATAGCTTATCTAGATGTCTGGAGTTGGAAAGCACCTGAACTCTGTCTTATCTCAAGTCTCCTAACTCAAAATCCACACCATCTGGCAAGCTGGGCTCTGGTGTCTAAGCCAGGCATAGCTTGAAGGCAATGATCTGTAGACCAGGTCACTGAAATGAGGTAGAGTTTAAATCACAGATTTCTGGTTTATTTTCAAAAGCTCGGTGCTTTCCCCAGGACATTAGGGCTTGAACATTATATCCCATCCCGTCCTTCACACACAGTCACTCTATGCTCTTTGGTGCTAAGCAAGATATACCCACTTCTCAGAAAAAAATCCTTTACATATATATGGCAGAGAACCCATCATTATTTCTTTACATGTCACTCAAGAGACATTTCAGCAGAATACTTCAAGCACTGATGCTGCTAGTCTCCAGGACTCACAGCTGTGCTTAAAGTTACTTGAGCTTCCATCTTGTAAAAAGAATAGAACTCTATAAGAAAAAAGTATACACACACACACACACACACACACACACAAATGTTTTTTTCTACCCTGAACCCCAAACCTTCCATAAATAGCTTTGATATCAAGTAATAAAAGGACAAATGACATTTTCAAGGTCTAGAATGGAGAAACACGCAAAAAATAGAATATTTAATCAATGAAAATATTCTTGGAATTTGAAACATCTGGGAGAGCCTGGGTGGCTGTGGGGAGCCTGAAAAGGGACAAGGCTATGAGGGACTTGACCTTCTCACCCTGAGCTTATCTACAGCTGCAGCTGAACAGCCTGCTCTGAAAGTCCTAGATATGATCCACTAAGGAAGGGCAATTGTTCACACTCTGAAAGTCCTAGATATGATCCACTAAGGAAGGGCAATTGTTCACATAGGCTATCCTATGTAGTTTAAAACCTTGGTTGTGGTTTATTGTTTTTAATTTAATTACACGTTACTTATTAAATAAAACTCCTCCAAACACTCGAATTCAATCTAGTCATAAAGATATCCCCAAATACTAAGGATGTTCTTGTTGTAATGAAAGATGCAAGATGAAATACAGAGGACAACTCATGTGAAGCAATTCAGGAATATTCTTTACATGGTCTGCATGTTTTAAACTTCTTTTCATGGAGGATATGGCTTCAGAACACAAAAACATATGATACTCTAGAACCACCAGAGAGACATGTTACACCCTGTGTGTGCTACAGACTCAGTAGGGACTGCCCTGTTCTCTGCCTTACCCTTAGATTCAAGCATGAAATGAACAGGGGTCCAGAATGGGGCCCGTGGAAGAATGGCTGTAAATAGATAGGGAATGTTATTATTCCATCCTCTCCTCTACTTTCTCCATATATGACCTCATCTTGATCTCAGTCCTAGGCAGTCAGTGTATTATACATCTGAATGGCAAAGGCAGCTCTGATAGTGCCCAGCCACGGCATACACTGGTAAGGCACACACCTGGGATTCAACCCTACCTTTTAGTCATTCTGCCAGCCATGTGTCTCTCTCACCACCCATTCCCCCTTCTTAATCTTTGAACAAAAAACACTACCCAAAGCTTTCAGTTTGGTTCACCTATCTTCAAGCCAACACCTCTTCTCAAGAATGAGGCCATCTTCATGATTCCAAAAGCATCAATAACATAAAAGCTGGTGTGTTATACTCATGTTTATGTCATTCAACCTAGCACAGTATCCTACACCAAATAAGCATACATGTATCCAGTGAGTTAATAATAAAGTGAGTAAGATAACATTAATACCATGAAACTGGAGAAGATGGAGGGAGGTCAGAATAATTGTTCACCCCAGTTTCTATTCATTGTCTTGCTGAAAAGTGATTCTCCCTCATTGCCCTGAGGGTCCCTGCAGACATCCTCTGCTCAAGAGAACCCTACCACCTAGACCACTGTTGACACTCATGATCTGTGTCTATCTCAGAGCCTCAGCATCACTTGGCCACTGGAGGATTCTCCTCTGTGTCAACCCAATAGTCTATTTATTGCACTTAAAGAAAAGCCAGTGGCTGAGAAATGGGAGACTTGGAGGGAAAAAAAAGATTGTTTTCCTTTCCCTATAGATAGTTTTTAGAATGTGACCACTAAGTGGATTGGTAAACCCATCAGTATAAAGTGAAGCTTATTTCCTTCTTGTTCCCATTTTTTAATTGTGTGATTAGTTTCACATCAGGCTAAATTGACCTTGATAGATTTAAGGAGTGGAATTTTTGCCTCTTAAATAACAAGGGAAGTGTGTGCTTCAAGGGCTATACTTACTGTGTAAAAAATGAATAGGACTGGCATTCCTGTCTAGGATTCATCTTCACTGTGTAGAATTCCAAGACAACAGCATCCATCTCTTTTCTGGCTCCAGACATTTTCCATTCATTGTGTACCAGGTCCTGATGCTGTTTTCCACAATGGGAGACACCTATTCAGTGTTTCAAATACCAGAATTTTGTTTCCTTCTTTTATGTTGTCTTGATGTTTATAATACTGGACAGAGCATTGGGGATCTCTACCTTATGCAGCATAAACTATGTAACATTCCATAGTGTTGCATGTCTGACATTTGCTGGAGATAAAGGATACCTATAGGACTGTCTCCTCTATTTACTTATATCTATTTATATTAAGATTCTATAAGTTAAAGATATAACTCATATGCTTCAAGATAACAAAAAGCTTAGGTTATGTTTCCCACACTGCAGATTTCATTAAGTCAATATCAAAACCTGTTCTGTAGTTCCCAAAACCTATGTTCATTCTAAGTTGATTTCTCTACGTTCTGCATCCAAGCTGAATGGTGTCTTCAGCAATATGGTCTTACCATCTAGTAGAAAACCAAGAGCAGTGGCAATAGCCTATGATGTTATGGGTGCCTCTGGAACCCCCTTAACAAATAACTGAAGGAGATATTCCATGCCTGGTATTGAGATTTGTTTTTCTTTAAATAGCCCATGTCATTAACTCATGGAAAGCATTTCTGTTCACACTTACATGTGTGTGTGTGTGTGTGTGTGTGTGTGTGTGTGTGTGTGTGTTTGTGTGTGTGTAATTTTTAAATTGACCTACAAACTAGTGATTTCCAAAGGCTTTTCATACCTCTTTAGCTCTGTCTAGCCCACTCCCCACCATCTCACCTCCCTAAACCCTTATTCCCACTTAAACCTTTAACCTCAAGTATTGCCTTCCTCTCCATTAAGTCACCTATATTCTAGACTAAAACCCTTTTATTATTTTGGTCATAAAGGGGCCCTTTTTCATAATTAAGAGCAAAGAAATAAGCTAGGATATAGTTCAGTGCTGCTCTTGCCTGGCATGAGTAAGGCACTAGGTACAATCCCCATTAACAAAAACAAATGACATGTGTGACTGTGGTAGATGAGTGACATCAGGTTCCCTATTATGATGCACAAAAGGGAATTTCCAACTAGAAATGTGTGTCTAAACACTGATACAAGATACAAGGATAAATGTCTCTGCTACTTGGTTGAATAAAAACAGGCAAACAAGCCAGACATAGTTGAGTGTACCTTTAATACCAGCTCTTGGACGGTAGAGGCAAACAGAGCTCTGTGAGTTTGAGTCCAGTCTGGTCTACACAGAGAATTCCAGAACATCGAGAGGAACCCTATCTCAAAACAGAACAAACAAAACACAGCCAAATAAAAAATGAATACAATAAGGGTAGCAGAGTTCAATGGTATAAAGAGGGGAAATGGAATAATGGAAAAGGACTAAGTGAGTTAAGGATGGGAAGAAACAGAAGCAGAGATAATATAGGGAGATATAACTAAAATCAAGCCGTATTAGCATGACCTGGGTTGCTGCCAAGGGCCATGTCTTGGCCCGTGGCCCTAATGCAGCCACAGTGTATATGGTCGGGGTGGGGGGGTCTCTGTTGATGCCCATGGATCCTCTTACCACCAAGATCCCTGAGGACACCCAGAGTCTGGGCCACCACCTGTCATGTTGGTGTTAGAAGGATGTGCCCCACGGGGGCCATGCTGATCTAAGAGGCTTACGATGTCACCGGGGACCGTGCAGCCATGCTGATCCAGAAGGTGTGCTGCCCTCCAGGACCATAATGACATCCAGAACTGGACTGCTGCCAGGGGCCATGTCTGGCTCTATGGCTTTGCCACGGCTACGGTCTGTGTTGATGTCTGCTGCTCCTGTTGTCACTGAAATCAGCGAGGATAGGCTTGCACAGTGTTGGCCCTGCCTCCCACTGACTTCAGCATTGGAGAGAACTGGTCCTGCTCCTCACTAACTGTAGCACTCAGGAGAGCAGGCCCTGCCCCTCATCTGGGCAGCACAGGATGAATGTCCCTGTTGGTGGATGTGGGTAGGGGGAGATGGTTACGGGTGAGCCTGAACTGAAGGCATGAGGGTAGGAGAGCTAGACCCAATGTCTGTCACATGGTGGCATGAGCAAGGGAGAGATGGCCCCTCACCCCTTGCCTCCTGCCCCTTGCCACATGCTATGTGTGGGAAAAGCTGGTCCCAGGGTCGGGAGAGTAGAACTGATCCTACCTCTCACTGACTGCAATACTTGGGAGGGCAGGGCCTGCACCTCACCCAGGCTGACCCTGTTGACAGGGGTGCAGGTGATCTGGCCCTACAAACATGCATGGGATAGCTGACCCTGCCTCACGTCTGCCATATAGTGTGGAGCCGGTAAGGAAGAGATGACCTCCCCACTCCCCTATCCCTCACTGTCTGTGGTGGGTGAGAGAGCTAGCCCTGAGGTCCTAAGAGTGGGAGAATTGGCACTGCCCTTCACCAGCACCTTGCCCAGGGCAGCACAGTAAAACTGACCCTGTTGGTTGTGGCAATGTATTGTTTATGATCTAATAACGGTTGTCTGGAGATCAGAATGCAAAGCTAGCTACAGTAGTTAGTCATAGAGGCCAGGCAGTAGAGGTATACACTTTTAATCCCAGCAGCCACACTAGTCAGCCATAGAAGCTGGGTGGTGGGGGTACAAGCCTTTAATCCCACATTGGAGAAGTATATAAGGCAGGAATATGGTCTCAGAGCTGGCATTCAGTCTTAGGGAACAAGTCTCCAGCAACGTTGAGAATGGGATTGTCCCAGCCTTGGTAAAAGTAAGAGCTCTCCGGTGGCTTGGCTACTTTGCTTCTCTGATCTTCAGCTTGAACCCCAATATCTGTCTATGTGTTGATATCATTCATGTTACAATTGGTGGGGGCACAGGTGAGCTGCCCCTGGGGGCAAGAAAGCTGTTGAACTGGCCTCCCCTCCATCTGCCACATGGTGCCATAGGTAAGGGAAAGATGCTCTCCCCACCTCACCCCTTGCCACCTGTGGCAGGCATGAGAATGGAAGAGCAGGCCCTTCCCCTTACCAAAGGGAGCAACAGAGAGTGGGCCCTGCTTACATCCCGTGAACTTGTGCAGTTGACCGCCTTCACAGTACAAGTTAGTAGCCCTAGGGAGAGCTTATAGAATGAAGAGAACATTCCATGAATGAATGGGGAGGATTTCAGTCTAAAGATGGAATCCAGGGAGATGACAGGCTTGAAGGGATAGGCAGAAGAATTATTGTAAGATAAAGCACCACTCACGGCCTTGCACACACTGGTCGTTAAGATATGATAACCAGATGTTAAGTGAGGAATGTGACACAGAAATGAATGAATAAGAAAGCTTCATGGCTTCCAACACTGAGAAAATGAATGTGGAAAAATTATAAGATGTCACCTATAAGAAAGCAGCTCATTAGATGAGAAAGGAAATAAATGTCTCCAGGGTCTCATGTGGTGCTGGCAGGACTGATGTGAGATGGCCAGGTTAATGGCTACTTTATGTCAGTCTCATTGGGATAAATGATGCTCAGAGCACAAGGTATATTTAGAATGGACTAGCATCTGAACCAAGAGAATAAATAAGGGAGCTCAGCCATGATGTGAACACCCAGTCCTAAGCTATGGAGGCCCCAAACAGAATAAAAGTGTGGTGGAGGAGTCACCACATTACCTTTACCAGGGATGGGATGTCCACTGGCTCCTTATCTTGGACACCAGCCTTTGGAATCCACGTAGGATTCATACTTCCACCCCCCCCATGCCTTTTCCTAATTCTTCAGTTTGCAAATGGTAGATTATAAAATCTCTCAAACTTTGTAATAATGAGCAAATCCCTACAGATATGTACTGTGTAATATCAGCACACACACTCTCACACACACACACAGGAGGAGGAGATATATTCCTCAACTGACAATGGTATTATATCCCAAAAAATTCCAAGGTAAGTAAAAAATCATTAAATCAAAATGCAACAACTCTACCAGACTTAGGTAATATATAGCTTAGCAATATGGGCCAGTTTGAGGTACCAGTAGTTTATCCTTATGTTCACATGGTTGGCTAAATGGAGCTGCAGCTTTGACGCCACTGCCTAGCATCACAAAGAAAAAAATGTCACAGGAATGGCATTGGGCTCAGCCCAGAATAATATAAGAAGTTAAAACCAGAACAGCTTCTCATGAATGTGTCTTGCTTTCATAGAGTCAAAAAGATTGTGACTGAAGCCTCCAGGAGTCAAAAATTGAATGTGTGTGCAAATACACATGTACATAAAAACATAGAAAGAGGCATAAATGTATGAATACATGGGTGGGTGGGTGGGTAGGTGGGTGGATGGATGGATGGATGGATGGATAAATGTATGGGTGGGATGCATCGATGAATGGACAGACATCTGAAGAACCCCCCATTCATATAGCCAAATTGAAAGGCTTGGCACCTGAGCGTCACAGTTTCTCTTCTTTGTTGAACTGAGACTGACTCAGTTCATCAAAGAAAAATAGCAGCTTCATTCAGAGCAAAAGAAACCACACGGCTGATTCTGACTCATCCACTACAAGCTGACTTTAGCGTGAGAAGAACACAGGCATTTAGTCACCAAGTGCAATTTGCAGAACACAGAACCTGACTTCCTAGAACCTGTGACTAGGCAACAGCCCCACAGCAAGAGATCTGGGGATGTTCTTTTTGATGAATCACCTTGTGGGGCCTGTCTCTCCCATCCCATCTTTTCCTGGGGCAGAAGAACTGCTAACTGCAGTGAGTGACGTCAGTTGCAGAGGTAATGGTGCAGCACCGGAGGGATGCAATCAGATGCTGCTGGGGAGGGAGGATGTTTGTCTGGTGGTGGTCACCTTTCATCTACAGCATCTTGCAGTGTTTTATGACAGATCATTAATTAGGCTTCTGAAGGCTCGGGGCAGACACGGACATCGCAGAGTAGCTTACGTAGGTGCCTACGTAAGAAGAAATATTCATGGACCAATTAACTGTGCATATGTAGTTGCTATCTTCTTTCACACAAGATCTCAAAGCAGTTTCCCAAGGCAAGTTGTGGAGCTAATTGCTTGGTTCCTGGAAGGCCTGGAGCCTATCAAGAATAGGAAAGCCTAGCCACAAATTATTTCTTCATGAGTGCCTAGACAGGTACACGAGGCCTTGAGCATTGAGGAGCCAACTGTAGGATCACTGAGTACATGACAGCAGCACAGTCTCCGGGTTGACCTGTGATGGAATGATATGATGTCAGAACTGAGTAGAGCTTCAGACTTCATCTAGGGCTGCTGTATGGATGGGTGGTACAGCAATGAGGACCCACTGAGCTCTTAAACATACAAATGTGGTTTAAGATTCAACACAGCTTAACTCCATTCCAGACCAGAGTCAGTATTGGAAAGGATGTAAAAGTATATGGAGGACATCCGTTTAATCACAAAAAAAAAAAAAAAAGAAAGAAAGAAAAGAAAAAGAAAAAAGAAATGATTCCAGTATGTGAATTCCACATTTGACCTCATGTAACTAGACTTAGTCAAAACTTGGACACACTAAAATATTGTATAAAGTTACTGTCAAGGTGAATGTCAAGCTATATGGAAGAAACATAGGAAATATACATTAATTTCATGTTTAAACCTGGGTGTCATCCCCAAGGTGCCATATTATGTATAGATAGATAGTCCAAGATACAAAACACTAATACCTGTAATCATTCCAACATTTAAAGTAAAGGATACTTGGCATTTACTCATTAGTCATTTTCAGGTCAGTGGAATACCTAAATACCTAATATACCTAAATAATTTGAGATGTGTGGAGATGCATTCAGGCTATAATTTTACTTTTTCCTTCTGATTTTTATAAAATGGCTGCAAGAAAATTTGGAATATCATGAAATGTTTACACATTTGTGTAGCCATGTTTATCTAGGCTGAAGCCCTCATTCTTAGCACTGTTAGCTTCAGTGTAAGGGAACAAGAATGTGACTCATCAAAGATGACACTGTTAGCAGAGCTGAGAATGGAAGACAGGCTTCTCCACCCTTGGTGAACCTGTATCCTAATATACAGTACACCCCAACAAGCAAAGGTTCTGGCTTCACTAAAACTGCCCACCTGCCCCACGTCAACAGACTGTGCAACGGAGCAACTCACTTGATCTACAATGAGGTTCTCCTTTCTGTTTTATCAAAAACAAAACAAAAAAAAGGAATGTGTTACCCCCTAGAAGTTCAAAATTCCACATTATTCACCTCCAATTGTAACCACTGAGCTAGTGAACACTCCAGAATTCTGCAGTCCTAAGAGACACAGAAGACGGTAACGGGTCCCTCTTTCTTTGTCATGCAGATGAAAACAGGCAAGACAAACCTGAAATGTCTACGATGTCACATGTGGTCAACAAAATGCTCAGCTAATACAAGGGGAAAAAACTAACCCATAAATAGATGTCTTCAATGGTGTAGTTTTCATGGATCCAATTTTTTACCTTTCTGCCATTCACAGCCTCATCTTCTACTGTTTAAAGCCTTCTTATTTTGTGTTCCACCACACTCCTTCACCGCAACCCCCATCCATCATACCTATTTTCTCATTAAACACTAGGAAGAGTCCACTCCTGCATTAATGTCACCCAGTGGTGGACCAATAATGGTTTGTCACATGAACCACCCCACCCTCTTTACGTGGCCTTCTCCAAACCAGGGCTTCAAAAAAGCTTGTGCACTCAATTATTTTCCAACTAGCCTGGCATGCTGTGCCGTCTGCACTCCTTCAGATGGTTGATTTTAAGCAGTGCCTCATTGTTAAACAAGTCATTTCAACCCCCACACAGCAGACAGACTCAACAACATATGGTCAAGAGAAGAGGTTGGGCAGTTCTCTGGGGAGATTGCATCTAGGCAGGCAAGAACACCAGAAGACAAAAGAAGCTCTAAAGTTGGTGTTGCCTCATCACCCAAGGCTCTTAAGTGGACAAAACCAAAACCTGGGCAGTGGAAGCACAGGTTTGCTGTACCCATCCCAAGTTCAATTTGTCTTTCTTTTCCACCATGGTGGAAAAAAAAAAAACTCCCACCTTTTATACAATTATGTAGGAAACGTATGAGAGTCTATCGGATCAGTTTCAGGGATTCTGCCATAATTAAATAGATAAGAGCAATGTGCTATGTAAAGCTAAGGACATGAGCCCTCTTCCTATTGTCCTGGGATCTGCCCACAGATATGTTCAAGATCAAGCTTGGAGATTTTGTCTCTCAAAAACCCATAGTTCTCCACACCGTATTTAGAGAAGGTTCCTGCTTTCCCTGAGGCCACAGTATAAACACCTGCACCTGCTTACAAATCTCTCTCTCTCTCTCTCTCTCTCTCTCTCTCTCAGTGTGTGTGTGTGTGTGTGTGTGTGTGTGTGTGTGATCCGTCTTTTAGAAAAAGAGATCTGTTCATTTTCCCTCTGGCTCACATTGAGTCTTAGAAACCACAACTGTTTTTGTGCTGCAAGAATATTAGATAGAATGACACCCCAACTCTCCACCTTGACTTTGGGGAAATCAGTTCAAGCCTTCATTTGCTCGTCTGTACAATAAAAATTATAATGAATAATTTAAACAGTTTTTGAGTGCTTGGTAAGATAACACACTTGAAAGCCTCACATGGGAAGCTTTCTGTGAATAGCTTTCAACAAAGAACAAGCAAACATCACTCAGAATTACTCTGAACTTTTATTACCCATCTGGCTTGGTTTCTATAAGAAAAAAAAATGTATGCTATTTCATGGAGTGTGTAGGGTATGTATTATTTTTAAATCTTTCCCTTACTATTGAAAGGTGACATAGGGGCTAGAAATATGGCTAAGAGAGGAAAAATACGTCTTGCTCCTGAAAAGAGCCATGGTTTTGTTCTCAGCACCCACATGGTGGTTCATAAGCACTGTAACTGCAGTTCTAATAGAACCAACACCCTCTTCTGACCTCTTTGGGCACCAGGCATGCACATGGTGCATTTACATGCATGTAATTTGTTCTGGCTAGTTTTATGTCAACTTAACACAAGTTAAAATCATTTAGAAAGTGGGAACCTCAACTAAAATCCTACACACACACACACACACACACACACACACACACACACACACACACACACACACTGGTTTTGGGAAAGCCTATGGTGAATTTTCTTAGTGACTAACATGGAAAGGACTCAGCCCATTGTGGTTGGTATCAGGGCTGATGTTTCTGAATGCTATAGGAAAGCGGGGTTAAGAAAGCCCTAAGGAGTAAGTCAGTAAGCAGTGTTCCTCCATGGCCTCTGCTAAAGTTCTGCCTCCAGGTTCTTTCCTCAGATTCCTGCTCTGAGTTCCCTAGATGTTGGACCGTAAGCTTAAAAAGAAATGAACCCTTTCCTACCCAAGTTGTTTTTGGTTAAGGTGTTTTACCACAGCATGAGAAGCCCAAACTAAGACACAGGCAAAATATTCAAACACATAAAACAAATAAAATGTTTTTAAAGGGTAGTTAGTATATTTCCTTGGGACTTCATGGCCTTTAATACCTTGTAGTATAAGCTTTCCATATTCTTCCATTTTCTTTTTATATAATTTTTATTTAAACTTGAAACAAGCTTGTTTTACATGTCAAACCCAGTTCCCACACCCTCCAGTCTTCCCCTGTTCCCCCCCCACACACAAACCCCTATCCTATCCCCTTTCTGCTCCCCAGGGAAGGTGAGGCCTTCAATTGGGAGTCTTCAAAGTCTGTCATATCATTTGGAGCAGGGCCCAGGCCCTCCCCCATGTGTCTAGGTTGAGAGAGTATCCCTCTGTGTGGAATGGGCTCCCAAAGTCCATTCTTATACTAGGGATAAATACTGATCCACTACCAGAGGCCCCATAGACTGCTCGGTCCTCCCAACTAACACCACATTCAGAGAATCTGGGTCAGTCCTCTGCTGGTTTCCCGGCTATCAGACTGGAGTCCATGAGCTCCCCCATGTTCAGGTCAAAAGTTTCTATGGGTTTATCCAGCCTGATCTTGACCCCTTTGCTCATTTTCATCTTTCCTTTATTACCTAGAGTTTATCTTCCTTTAACAATAATGAAATAAAGTCTACCAAATATTAAAACACCCTTTCATTCTAGTTGGCTTTATACTGATGTACTAAACACCATGACCAAAAGCAACTTGGGGAGGAAAGGGTTTGCCTTACAGAGCCTATGGTTTAAGATCACAATCCATTGTTGAGGGGAAACTGAGGCAGAGATCATGGAGGAAAAAAGCTATTTCCTGGCTTCTATCCTGTGACTGGCTAAGTTTTCTTTCTTATACAGTACTGGACTAGCTGCCCAGAGGAAGTCAGGGTGGACAGACCTTATAAGAAACCACCCTGGCTGAAGGAATTTTCTCATACTGATGTCTGAGGTATAATAGATTCTTTGTCTCATTAAAGTCCTTTAAATAATGGCTTGAAAGTCACATATTCTGGCACACTCCTGCAATTCTAGTATTTGGGAAGTGAAAACAAGAGGCCAGGGGTTCAAGGTCATCCTTAGCTATAAAGTGAGTTCAACATTTTCCCTCTTCTCTTCCCATCTTTTCTTTATGATTCTCTTTACAAATTCTAAAGTTGATAATCATTATATTCAGCTACCTGTTCAATATAAGCTGCCTAAAAGACAACTATGGAATAGCCTACCTAATAAAATCATAATATATAGTATATACTTATACAATATAATGTGTGTATGTAATTACAGATACATATGTATCTGTACACACACACACACACACACACACACATATATATATATATATATACTCTCTTTTGGGGTATAATGGAAATTTTCAGAAGAAAACATCAAACATCAATTTGATGATATAAGAAGTCAGGGTAAATTTAAAAAGAGGCTATACAGGGTATGTTTTTCAACTATAATAGAATATCAGAACTCAGAAACAAAAGAAAATTTGAGGAATGTACAAATATGTGGCTATTAAACAACTCGCAGCAGAATAACCAATGGGTCAAAGGAAAAGTTCAAAGAATCCGACAAATTTGAGATAGATAAAAACAAAAGGACAACAATCCAAAACTAGAGGAGACTAGCCAATGAAGTACCTAAAGGAAAGTCTATAGCCTTAAAAGAAAATATAGGATTTAAAAGAAAGATCTTCCAAATTGATAACCTACCTTCGAAGTGCAGAGACTAGGAATAAGCCACGTTCAAAGCAAAAAGGAAGAAAATAATAGATCTGAGTGGGAGTGAATAAAGGATAGATCAAAAAAGCAACAGATACAAGGAGATGGATCAGAGAGTAAAGTTACTTGCTGCTTTTTCTGAGGACCTGAGTTCAGTGCCCAGTAGCCACACAGTAGAAGGAGAGAACTGACTCCTGCAAGTTTTCCTAAACACACACACACACCAATTTTATAATGTAATAAAAAACATAAATGATATAAAAATATAACAAAGCTAAAGGTGGTTTTTTAAAAATAAGGGAATGACTAACAAACCTTCAGCTACATGACATAAGACAGAGAAAACATAATTATTAAAATCAAAAACTTAACAAGCATGCATGCTCAATAAATAGATCTTGGAGAAATAAAAGGAATGTAAGGGAATAATATGAAGAGCAGATGTGAAAAAGCAAATATATGAAATAGAAAAATTCTTAGAACCATAGAAGTTGTTAATAAAAATAAAATAAAACTGTGAATAGACTTAAAATAGTAATATTATGGATCAATATCATGAAGACTTCCCACAAAGCAAAGCTGAGATTCAGATGGCCTCCCTGAAAATTTCCATAGAGCATTCCATAGAGGGACATCATTAACAAACTCCAGCAAGTCAAACTGAGCAACACACTAGGTATCTCTGGGGACTAAGACACTTTCCCAGCATGCATGAGCATTCCAATGCAGCACCATAAAAACAAAACCAGAAATATGTAAGAAGGATTGTTCACTATGGCCAAGTGGGGTATAGTCTAAGAACACAGATTGCTTTCACATCTAAAAATCTGTCTGTGAAATATATGGTATTAATAGGACAAAGAACAGAATTACTCCATTGTCTCTGTGGTCACACAAAGCATTTGACAGCTTGTCATGGTAAAATCACTCAAGGGTCTAGGAATAGAAGAGAACACCTCACATAATAAAAGGCATCTCCAAAACCACAGTGATTAATGGGGAAATACTGAACAGTTTTCCATATGGTTAAGAATAGTGTAGAGGACTGGTGGGATGGTTCACTGGTTAAAACCATCAGCTGCTGTTTCTGGGGTATTGAATTTGGGAGCCAGGGCTCATTTCAGGCAACTCCCAAGGACCTGTAAGCCCAGTTTCAGAGGGTTCAATGCTCTCTTCTGACCTCTTCAGGCACTAAAATATACACGACACACAACACACACACACACACAAATAAAAATAATAAATCCCAGCACTCAGGAGCAGAGGCAGGTGAATCTCTATGAGTTCAAGGCCAACCTGGTCTACAGAGCTAATTTCAGGTCAGCCAGGGCTATTACGCAGAAAAACCCTGTTTAGAAAAACCAAAATAATAATAATAATAATAATAATAATAATAATAATAATAATAATAATAATAAATCAGCTAGGAAAGAAAAGAATAAACCAAGAACATTACCCAGTGTTTGTATTTCATGTTATACTAGACAGAGTAATTAGACAATAAGAAGAAATGTAAAACACCCAAGCAGGAAATAAGCAAGGAAAGTTATTTCTATCCACTGATGGCATGATCTTGTATATTAGAAATCCTAAGCAACCTAAAAGCTGTGGAAATAAACAAGTTCAGTGCAAAATAACTTAAAAATCAACTGTATGTAAACTTCCAGAAGTTAGCAACATAAAAAGAAAACAAATCTTAAGAATTCCATATACAAAAGATTAAAACATTTAAGAACAGCTGGACAAAAAAAAAAAGTGGAAGAGGAAAATACTTAAAACTATAAAAGACAGATTTAAAAACTGGGAAACACCCAGATCAGCATAAAGAAACCCACATTTGTAGATCAGAAGACCAGTTGCTAAGATGGCAAGATGGCAAGGCTAAGATGACTGACATATGTATTAGGACGCAATGCTACCAAAATTCCCACTGGCTTTGTTTTAAAATGAATTTTCATTTATTGATACAATTTAAGGTCAGTTTTGTGATATGTATATTTCTCCTCTTATTTGGGTATTGTGTTTATATAGCTCATTTAAAATATAATGTATAATTTAGCACAGATTATAGATAGTTACCTATGATAGTCAAAACTTAGAGTTAAGCTAGTTAGGTTTTCAAGATGTATTTGAGATGGATAGGCATTCTTCAAACCTTTCAAAGACCTACAGAATATGGCATTTAAAATGGTTTAGGGTTTTTCTTAACAATGAGGCACAACTGCTCCTGGCAACACCACCTGAGTCAAAAAGGAAGATTGACATCGAAGAAACACATTATGAAGTTTGCTTTCAGTATGGCAAGAGTAGCCATTTGGGCAAGATACTGCTCTTGTCTGGACTGTTTGACTTTATGCTATATAAACTGGACATGCAGGTCTCACAGCAAAGTGACTGCTGATACAAGATGGGCAGTGCTACAGGGTTCCTGCTTCATGGAAGAGTCTGCCAGACATTCTACAGGACACCTACAAAAGTGACTGACAAACTGCCATTACAGGTGGACAGTTTAAAGTTTCCGGATTTGCTGAGGAGTCTGCCAGATACATTATGGCCTTTAGGCTGAAAAGGGAACACTACAAAAGAACTTCAGGTGACTGAACAGGCAGTGAGTTGTCTGTGTCATTTCTAAGGTTTATATATTATCCTTCTGTGGTCTTAGAAAGAGTTGAAGACAGATAGTTATGGTATTAGTTTTCCTTAGTTATATATAGGACTGTAGACTCACAAAGAGAAGATAGATGATAAAATATTTTCTTTAAATCTTACTAAATATTAATGGATTAAATATTGTTAACTGTGGTTCTTATTTGGTAACTGTTTTGTTACATATTTTGCTATGTTAAGGTTAAAACCCTTTTTATTTAGACAGAAAAGAGATGATGGTAGATGTCATTCTGTAAATATGTTTCTCTTATTGGCTAATAAATAAAGTCCTGTTGGCCAATAGGAAAGCAAGAAGGCGGGACTAGGAGATTAGGAGGAGATAAGAAACAAATAGAGAGGAGATTCAACATGGAGGACAGGGAGAGTAGAATTCCCGGCCCTCCGGCAAGATGAGACCACATGGAAATACTTAGATTAATAGAAATGGGTTAATATTTAAGACAGAGCTAGTCAATAAGAAATGCTAATAATAGGCCAACAGCTTTATAGCTAATACAGCATCTCTGTATGTTATTTGGGACTGGCATGGCTGTGGGACCAGGCTGGAGGGGAAACTGTTCGTAACAATAAGAGTGTTACTGAAACATGGAGATGCAAAAACTCAAAAGAGTTCAAAACAGTTTTGTATTTATTTCCCACAAGAATAGCAAGACAACTCAATCTCTTCAACAAGCATGACAGGCACCTCGTGTCTAAAGGAAAAGATGATGGAGTATGACTATCTGCCCCAAAGCATTCAAAATAAAATAAGCTCAAAGTGGGCCATAGACTTAAGTTTAAGAATTCGAATTTAAAACCCTTCAGACAAAGTGTAAGAGTGGATCTTTGCGGTCTTGGATGAACAGCAGTTTCTTAAAAGAAAAGGCCCTGAAGCACAATAACAAAAGAAAAACAGATGAATTTAACTCTATCAAAATCAAAAGCTTTTGTGCCATCAAGAAAGTAAGAAAAAAGTCAGGCTTGGTGCCTTGCACCTGAATCCCAGGAAGCTGAGGCAGGAGGACTGCAATGATCTTAAAACCAGTCTACAGAAGAGAGAAATGAAACAGAGGGCAAGGAGGGACCAGAAGAAGGGAAATGGAAATGGAGCCTGGGAAACAAAGGGAAAGGGGATGGACCATGGAGATGGGAGGGGAGGGGAGAAGAAAGGAAAAGAAAAGAGAAAAAATAAACTATGGAAGTGGAGAGGCCTTTGTAACAGAGTTACACTGAAAATACATAATAAAGTCTTAGTAATCAATAATAAACTCAGCCATGAAAATGAGCAAAGGACTTGAACAGACAATCACCATGTACAAACAAACAAACAAACAAAAAAAATAAACTGGAAAAACTATTATCAAAGATATACAATGTGACCAGAATTGTCAACGGCATGGAAAAAAAATCAAAAACCATACTTATTACTGGTAAGAATACTGAGTACTACACAAAGAACTCGGGAAACTAGTCAACAAAACACCAAATACCCCTATTAAAAAATGGGGTACAGAACTGAAGAAAGAATTCTCAATGGAGGAAATCAAAAAGGCTGAAAGACACTTAAGAAAATGCTCCACATCCTTAGCTATCAGAGAAATGCAAATCAAAACAACTTTGAGATACCATCTTACCCCTGCCAGAATGGCTAAAATTAGAAACACCAGTAATGACTTATGTTGGAGAGGATGTGGAGAAAGTGGAACACTCCTCTACTGCTGGTGGGAGTGCAAACTCATACAGCCATTTTGGAGATCAGTATGGCGGTTCCTCAGGAAAATGGGAATTAGTTTACAACAGGACCCAGCAATCCCCCTCTTAGGCATATACCCAAAGGATTCACATCCATGCAACAAAGACATCTGTTCAACTATGTTCATAGCAGCACTATTTGTAATAGCAAGAACCTGGAAGCAACCTAGATGCCCCTCAATTGAAGAATGGTTAATGAAGATGTGGCACATCTACACAATGGAATACTACTCTGCAGAAAAAAATAATGGTATCTTGAAATTCGCAGGCAAGTGGATGGCACTTGAAGAAACCATCCTGAATGAGGTAACCCAGTCACAAAAAGAGGAACTCAATATGTACTCACTCATATATGGATTTTAGACCTAGATCAAATGATCACCAGCCTATAATTCACATGACCAGAGGAACTAGGATACAAGGTGTATTCTAAGAGATTCATATAAAGTCCCTCACAGAACTGGGAAGGGACAAGTCCCCCAGTGCTCAGGTGAGGTGGGGGAGGACAGCGAATGGAGAGAGAAGTAGGAGAAAATGAGGCAGGGGAGAGGAAGGCATGTGCGACCAGGAGGATTGAGCCTGGTTAGGAATGGAAGATAGGAAAGAGAGAGAGAGAGACAAAGACAGAGAGAGAGAGAACTTAAAAGAGGGAGCCAATATTGGTTTGAAGATAAAATTGAACACAAAGAAAGGTTGAGAGAACTACAAGACTGCTCCCAACTAACAATCTCAGCTTCCTTGGAAAGGCTATCATAAATGCCCTTCCCAGAGAGTGAGATCAACAACTAACTTCTCCATGGAGCCCTCAACTAATGCCTGGTGAAAATAGGAGCAAACACCCATACATAAACACTGAGTCGAACTAGAACCCAGAAGCAGATGGAGAGGACAAGACCATGCGGCAGAAGCATATAGAGACAGCTTACCTGAACAAGGAGGAGCTAACGGCCACTAGACTGATAGCTGGGAAGCCAGCATGGGACTAACTCAGGCCCCCCTGAATATGGGTCTCAGCCAGAAGGACTGAGCAGTCTAAGGGACCTCAGACAGTGGAGCCAGGATATATCCCTGGTGCACAAAAGGACTTTGCAAACATATCCCCCATGGAGGGATAACTGCCTTATTCTAGAGACAGGAGAGAAGCCCTAGTCCCTACTTCACAGGACCTGTCAGATCTACATGACCCCAACTGGATGGCATTCCCCTACATATGGAATTGAGGTGGGGGGATGGGAGGGGAGGGTGTTTAGAGTGCATGTGAGAGGGCAGAGAGGGTAAAAGGGAGGGAAGGAGGGAGGAAGGGCTGAGGAGAAGGGAGGGAGGGAGGGAGAGGGAACTGGGATCGACATGTAAAATAATAAATTAAATTAAAAAAATGCTTTGACTCCAAAATTTAAGTTGAAGGACAAGTTACTGGGGAAAAGGATTTCTATTTTTGTTTCCACAGAAAATGAAAAGATGTGGAGTCCTTCCAGACTAATGTGGTTTGATCACGCCCGACCACCTGAAACAGAGTACAAGCTGATCCTACATTCAAAACAGCTGGACAAAACAGCCCTACAGACTACAGCCAGGATTTCTGAATCATCTTCGAATCCTCCAAGACAGCGCCCCTTACCAGCAGGAAGTAGCTTGGAAAGAACGATGCCCAAATTCCCAAATATTGTGTATAAATGTTTGTTTTCATTTAATTGGACTTTGTTATATAAAATTAAATAAAAAAAAGAAAAGAAAAGAAAGAAAAAAAGAATACTGAGTACTACAGCCACTTTTTAAAAAAATGCCCTGATAATCCCTCAAAATAGTAAAGATACTAGCTACCATATAACCCAGAATTCCATTTCTCAGTTAATACATGCACAAGAAAAAATAACGACAGGTGTGTACACACACACACACACACACACACACACACACACAGGGGGGGGGGGAGCAAGAAGTCATAAGAAAATTTGTCCAGGATTACAGTTGGAGTTTAATGATTGAGTGCTTACCTAGCATGTGTGAGGCCTGCATTCAGTCCTCAGATTTATTTAAAAAAATAGAAATATCAATACTTATTCATATCCCAAATCAACGCCAAATGCCTGTCAATCACTGAATGATTCAGTAAAATGTGGTGTGCCTGTACAATGGGACTTCATCCAGCAATAAAAAGAAATGAGTTACAGGCACACACAATAATGAAAATGAAATTGAAACACCTGTTTCAAGTTCAAGTGTTAAGTGAAAGAAGCCTGCCTCAAAACACCATGAGGTACACAAATTTCATACCAACAAAATGCTAAGAATAGATAACCCATTGAACAAAACATAAAGTAGTTGTTACCCATGAGAAATAGGGTGATGGAATAAGGGGTGATGGGCTGGTGGGATGATTGATTGATGGCAACGTTCTAAAATTAGGGCTGCTGAGATATCTCCATTGGTTAAACTTGCATCCCCTGATCCACATTGGAAGGAGAAACCAGACTCCCAGAAGTCCTCTAACCTCCACATGTACATCATGGCCCTAGTGCTCATGTCACATCACACACACATGCATACACACAGAGAGAGGGGATAACACGTTTAGTTTTTAAATTGTAGTTGTTTCAATCCACTCAAGATACCACATAAAATGCTACATGGCTAATCAGCATAAACAATAAAAATTTTTGTCACACATTTCTGTAACCTAGGCATCTAATATCTAGGTAGTAGTAGCAAAAACAATACAAATCCTTCCTCAAATAAGGTACAAGATGAGAACCAACTCTGAAAAGTTGTCTTCTGACCTCCACTCAAGCCATGCCATGAGCACACCTGCACACACACACACACACACACACACACACACACACAGTGCAATTTTAAAAATTGTATTGTGAGGAAACAAGAACTAAAGTAAAAGAAAATAATAAAAATTGTATTGTGTCATTCAAAAGGGTAAAGTTAATGTGAATTAAATAAAAATAAAACAATGTTTTTAAAAGTTGAGTTCTGTTGTTATATATATCTTTCACTTGCACTTTAAAATATT
This sequence comes from Phodopus roborovskii, assembly GCF_943737965.1. Classification (NCBI taxonomy): domain Eukaryota; kingdom Metazoa; phylum Chordata; class Mammalia; order Rodentia; family Cricetidae; genus Phodopus; species Phodopus roborovskii. The sequence continues at coordinate 44,468,592 of NW_026126511.1, read as the reverse complement.
TACAAAACTTTACATGATAATTTGAAACTGAAAACACTCTCTTAATAAGGAAAAGCATTTTGTTGGCCCAGTCTTTGCCCCATTCACGAGGGAAGTGCCCTACCATTGGTTATGAGAACATTCAAACAATGTGTAGCCAAAAGCAAGGACACTTTGTTGGTCACACATACACACAACCTGAAGGACAGGACACTCCACCATGCATGGCTACTCAGGGGATTCACTCAATCCTAGAATGTAAGAAACAGACGTAATGTTATCAAGAAAATGGAATGTCCCTAGTTCTCCTGGAAAGAAGATAGACTTGTTTGAATATTTCTGAATACTGACAAGTGACTAAACCAGGAACTGTCTGTCCATGTGATGAGGAGGGTTCCTTGGGATAAAATTCCTCTCTACAGAAGCAGTCAGAGTTAGCTTGCAGAAAGATCACTGGGAGCCCCTTCCCAGATTTCTCCAATACCTAAGCAAACATATTTTTTGAACTTTCATTTTAGGTTTACACATCAAGAGGCATGGTAATATGAAAATATATTATGATTCTCACGCAGCTGCTGAAGAGATGGCTCACAGCTAAGAAAGCTTACTGCTCCAGCCCAACTTACATTCGCAGCACCCATAAAACAGCTTACAACAGCCTGTAATTCCAATTCCAGGGGATCTGATACCCTCTTCTAGTCTCCACAGGAACCCATACACAGGGCATACACACATATGGACACACACAAATACACATATATAGAAATAAAAAGTACATCTTTCATTTGGTTTGGTTTGATTTGGCTTTAATTTTCCAAGCAGAAAAGTGAAATGATCCTGTCTGGGATTTGTAAAAATTATTTTTATATTCACATCTTGGGTGAAATCAGAAGGCTAGAGACAAGATGGTCAAGAAAGAGGTTAGGGGGTTGTTTGTTTTGTTTGTTTCATGCAATAACCTCAATTGTTGTATCCTAGGGGCATCTCAGTTAGACTCAAACATCTACAATAACAGAGAAGGGAACAAGAACAAGTTGACTTGGGCCCCTGTTAAAGCAGAGTTGCAAGCTGTGTCCATAGTGAGCTGTGCATACATCTAGGAAGAAAGACCCAATCAACTTCCATATCTGGAACCTCCTTGTTACTTCATTCCAAAAGTCAAAAGCTTGAAATAATACCCAATCCTGGCCTCTGTGTCACTCCAAAGGTTCCTTTCCATGTGGTGGTGACTCATTTAGTTCAGACTGTTCTGAGGAACACATTGGTCACTCATTGGCACCTTAGGTTCTGTGGAGGCAAAGATTAGAACTTAAAGTATTACAATTGTGGTCTTGGCACAGACTGTAGACACCAGGGGAGAAGAGGTTGGACATCTCAGAATATCAAATGAGAAAGGGCATGGGGCAGTGTCTTCCAGGTATGGCAATATGCCTTCTGGGGGCTATGGCTGCAACATTGATTTGACAAGGGAAGAGCTTTCTTTGCTGTTTTCCTGTTATTTCTTGTTTAAAACTCAATTTTCCCATGCCATGAATAAAGCCAACCCGTCTGAATAAAAGAGTAAGTGACATTCAAACTGCATGTGTATGTGTGTGTTTGTGTGAACATGGGTTTACCTCTTCATCTTTCTTACACACACATGCTTGTATACATGCATGGCACATAAAGCTGCACATTCATGCCAAGAATGCCTGGAGAAGTACAATGCGTCTTCCTGGTACTGCCACTGATCTTCCTAGATGCACTTGACCCCATTTCTGCTAAGACCCCCTTCCCTGTTCTGCTTCGTTTCCCTATCATGATCTGCTCTTTGAAAAGCTGGATTCTAACCACTGAAACAGAGAACTCTCAGCCCAGTGTAGTAACAGATAGAGTAAGATTCAACCCTCAGCCATCACCATTTGGTCAGCTGCTCTAGAAATGTATGCAGCCTTGCATAAATCCTTTCTTTTCCCTCTCTGACCCTCAGGTCCCTCGTCTGTGTGACTCTAGCAATACTGTCATGAGGTTCTAGTGAAATAACACGTGAGCACATGAAATGAGACATACTTACTACCTCTTTCTTCAGGAATTTTGCAATTGTATGACATAGAAGTTTAATCTAGATCCAGGAGAAAGGAAAATATTGATGTGAGGGGTGCCAATCTCCCAGGCATCTATTTTACCTACATATGCGGTATTTTTACAAATATGCACATGTGTTCACATGGGTTTTTAAACCATACCACCACTCCAAAATTTTCATTAATTCCTGTAGTATTCATTTTCATACCATTTTGGCTGAACTCAGAAGGGGGAAATACCTGGAACAAAAAGCCCTCTCCATTCAGCTATTTTGGGATTGATCAACTGGATTACCAACGGGGAAGTGGCTCATTGGTTTTGCGCCATCTGCTGGACTTTGCCTGAAGTTACATAGTCCGTTCTGGAGTTGCCAGACAGCTACAAAACCTGGCAGTCATAGCCCTGCTGTGAAAGGAAAAATGCTGCAAGGAGTGGCCTTTGGGATTAGCAACATCGGAGAGGAAGAAATGCTCCACAGAGAGCAACCAGAAAATCCTAACTTTCTTCACCTTGGTTGACTTGATTAAACTTGACATCCATGGTAATTGAACTAGCCCCACATTTTCCAGCACTTCCTTAGACTGGTATCTACATGTAATAGATTGTTTCCATACTGTTCTTCTTACTCCAATATAATCCTATTGAGGATAGAACTAATACCTTCAGTACAATCACCTTCTCCCACTCTACTATGTATCTACCTGCCTATCATTTATCTATCTATATCAATTTCTGTATTTACCTATACCTATATATGCATATATTTCATTAAATATTTTGTGTATGCAAATCAAGAATGGAAATGCTTAATAAAAAGTTACTATACACTGAACATGCAAAGGCACCTGTTGTCCCCCCTCCCAAAAAAGTTGGATTTAGATGATGCTTTCATAATCTCTGAGGTTGTGCAACCTTGAAGTATATGGTCATCCTCCACCCTCCTTTCCCCTCAATGAAACTGGGTCAGTAATGACTTTATGAGATCACAGATGGGTACCTTAAAACAAAATATGCACTACTCAGAGCCCAACTGGCTCAACAGCATCTGTAATGAGTATTGTATGCACTGAAAGTGAAAAGGCTGAGAAAGCCTATGCCTCTTGTTCTGGTTTGAATATGAAACTACTCACATGGCCTATGGGGTTGGATGCTTGGTCTCCACTGTTTTGGGACGGTTCTAAAAACATGGGAAAACAAGTCTAAGTAGTCTCTGGAGTATGACCTTAAAGGTTATGCCTGGTCTTTGTCCTGTTCTTCCTCTCTCTACTTCTAGTCAATGAGGTGACCAGGTTCTACCATAGACTCCTGTCTGTCACAATGATGTTCTGGTCTAGGAAAACAGGGTCACATGGGCTGAAACCTCCAAATCTGTGAGCCTACACTCAGTTCTTTCTTTCAACTTTTTTTTTTTTTTTTTTTTAGATATTTGGTGACAGTGATGGTAATAAAATCAACACACCTTTCAAGAGATCACAGGCCAACCAGGAGGCAAGATCCTCTTAAAGGATGTGAAGAGCAAGATAACAATGTGAGTGACCCATGCCCTACTCCACTATAACTCTATAGCAATTGCAGAGGATCCTGGAGAAATGGAAAAAGAGTTCAAGGAAATGTTTGACAATACACCTATAGTCTATTTGAAAGCTTCAGCCTATTAATGTTGCCCTTGGTTGCCCTCCAGAGGTTGAAGTCCCTATTGCTGAAGATGTTTTGTACTTCAGACACAGGATACAGGATTTGAGTTAGATCTGACCTAAAAGTCTCTTCCCTTGGGACTATCTTTCACTGTACCAAAAGTGCTGTACAAGCTGCCAAAGGAGGGAAGCAATGAATAGTCCTATCCATCTGATGCCTATGAACCACAACAATGACTGGAATAGCAAGATATCCCTCAAGGCGCAATAGTGGCATGAGTATCTTGGCAGTAACCAACAGTTGGCTAATTTGACTTAAGGCTGGCTCATCACAAGAAAATCAAGTGTGGTACTGAAAATCTAGCCAATTACCCAGGACTAGTGAGGTCATAGATCTTAGGGAAGAACTTACTATTGGCACATAAACCAGCATAATTCCTAACTACATTCTAAGTTCTTACTCTTATACCCACCGGTTAAGGGTAGCTCTTACCACTCATCAAAGAAGCTACTTCTTTGTGATGGATAGAGACCATTACAGAAAACCACAACTAGGGAGATTCTCTATGCTGGCTAATATGAACAATGTTGTAAAAAAGTAAGGCAATGTCAGCATCTCTGTGGTATGTTGAGTCCCTCAGGTGTTTTATAGTACTTTAGGGTGTGTAATATAGCTTTTTCCTTCTGTCCACCTTCAGACTATGTGCACAAGTCCACTTTTTGTCTGAGTGTGTTGATTTTGGAGAAGAGGAAGATATACTGGGGGTTATGCATGGGACATGTAGTCTTTGGTGGGCAAAGTCCTATATACCTGGAGGAGGAGATAAAGTTATGACTTGTGGGATATTTTTTATGACATGTGTGTAGCCTGAATATGGAGGAACACCAATATAATTTGCAATGTCATTTTACCACACACATCAAAATGTTCCAAAAATATCTGGAGTAGATTCATGCAAATATGTCTATTCTGCAGAGGAAAAGTAAAATAGAAGGGGAATTCTGAATGTCAGCCTCCTTATGGACAGAGGAGAGAGAGGCTAAGAATACTAGAATACATAATGCAATATCGTCCCTAACATAAATGGTTAGTTTAAACCATCTCAGAATGGTTTAACAGTAAGTAGCACCAATGGGTAAAGTCAATCTAATCTATACATTGCTCAGTATTTGAACTCTCTCCTCACTTTTTCATCATGTTGTTTTCACAGGTGAGGTCATATTTTCAGAGAAAGTATTTAATGGGTAAAAGGTGACCAAACAGCAACTGCTAAACAGGGTGTAGAGTGAATTGGCACTAACTTGCTCCCCATAGCTTGTTGAACTTATTTCGCTAAACATGGCTTCCTGCCTCTACTCAGAACCAGAGCTGCAGCCCAAGGACTGTGCTTCATTCACTATTCTATGACACTAATTGTTTACATAATGATGTGTAAGCCAGATTTGCATGAAAACATTCAATGGAATAATATGTAAGAATTTTGTAAACATAGAAAAAGGGCATAGGGAAGGGGTCTTGTGAGACAGCTCAGCAGTTAAGAGTGTTTGCTGATTCTCTTCCAGAGGACCCCAGTTTGAATGGCTCCCTCACCTCTCAGGAGGCTCACAACCACCTAAAACCTTGGCTTCAAGAGATCTGACACCCTCATTGGAAGTCTGTGTATACACCCACATATATGTGGCATACATACACACACACACACACACACACACACACACACACACACACACACACACAAATTTCAAAAAACTAAAAAATATTTTGGGCTGATTAGATGGGTTTTTTGTTTGGGTTTGTTGTTGCTTTTATTTTTGGTTGTTGTTGTTTTGGTTGGTTGGTTGTTTTGTCAACCTGATACAAACTAGAGTCATCTGAGAAGTAGAAACTGTATTTGAGCAATTGCCTCACTCAGATTGTCCGGTAGGTAACTCTGTGGGAGCATTTTTGTAGAGGGTATAAGGTCCTCATGCTCACAGATAGCACTAGAGAAACTAGGAACATTAAACTCATGTGATTTTCTCTTCAATGGAAAGTATTTACACCTGCTTTTCCACCCAGAGAGCCAGGATTGGATGTAGTTAATAACCTGGTGATCTTTTGTCATCTGTAGAGCCACATTCAATTCAATTCAATTCAATTCAATTCAATTCAATTCAATTGACACAGGCTCCTAAACATTCATTCCCAGTCCACAGAACCCATGAAGAGGTCACAGGTACTTTGCAAAAGAGATACAATTTGCAGGAGAGTTTCAATATAGTCATTCCCTAAACTTAGTTGTGGTCATTAATATGAGGAAACCTTTTTCCCAAGTTGTATTCAAATATGTCAGAAATAAACTGCTCAGACTTCAGAAGTTTGAACCAACACCAGCTAGCTAAGTCATGTTGAATTAGATTTCCTTCTTGCCCCACATGGATCATTCCTCTGCTGGCCATAGCATTTGCAGGGACCCCCACATGTTTGATTAGTGATTGATGTGGGAGGGCTCAGTCTAGTATGGGTAATGCCACTTCTGGGTTCTAGGAGAAAACAAGCTCAACAGGCTAAGAGGAGCAAGCCTGTAAGCAGTCTTCTTCCATGGTTCCTACCTCTGCTCCTGTTTGATGCCCTACCTTGACTTCACTCAATGATGCCCTGTTACATAGAAGTACAAAATGAAATGAACCCTTTCTTCCTCTAAGTTGCTTTTTGTCATGGTGTATATCATAGCAGTAGAAACCAGACCAGGACATAATTATTTTTTATTTTTAATGCGAAAAGGGAGAAAGAGATCATCAATGAAATTTGCTATTGCTGCTTTTAGCATATATTTGCAAAAATAGAACATTTCAATATCCAGAGATCAAACACAACGTGATTATGGAGGAGGCTGCACTTTCTCTTAGGCAGCAGTTAGGGTCGCCTGCACAGCACCATCTCACTCAGGGTATCAGGACAGGAACAGAACATTACATAATGACATAATTACTAAGCTTTCCTATACCTAAAACACCCATCCCTAAGGCCCATCTTTTCCTTGGAAACAGCTCAGCTAATAATTAAGTCACATATTATCTTCCTTTCTCCAAGTTAAACTGTACAAGTTCAGACTCAGTGTTCCAATACATGCCAACCTTATGCATCTTTCTGTCCTGCTTTGCTCCTGCCTACTCTGCAGACAAATTAACTGCCTTAATTAACTTTGGCCTGGGATCATCTAACTCCTTCACCAAAACCTTCACCATTGCCCACTAATTACAGAATTGAGTCCAAACTCTCTTGACCATCCCAGGTAGCACTGATGCCTTTCAGTATGTTCTCCCATCCTTGCACGGTCACCCTCGGCTGCTCTGCTGGATCCAGCCAAAAACCTGCAGGCAAACTGACCTGCTCATGCTGGTTCATCTGCAACGTCCTGTGGCACAGAACAGACACAGAAGAAGGCTCAAGAGAAAGTCTGAAAGAGCATCCCCATCAAGGCACAGGCACAAATGTATCATCTAAAGTGAAAAAATGCAGGGAATGAAATCCAAAAGTGTCCAAAGAAACAGGAGTTGATATCCATTTCGTCTCCAAGTGATGCTATTCCAGGCCGAGCAAAACTGTCAGAGCTTGTCCTGGATCTCAGCCAATGTGTCTCCAGGGCCCCTGCTTTGGATATGTGGATATGCAAATATATGCAAACTGAAATAAAGAACTATTTATGGGCTAGGAAGTCAGGAAGACTGTTGTACAAATACCAAATCTGTTCACAATCAAGAATATTTAAACATGTACACGGCAGTATCAAGTTGGCAAAATTCTGAGTAATTTATCACCCACACTTGTCCCACTTGTGATTCACAGGTCAGATGTGCAGATTGATACAAGTTTGTTGGAGTTAGCTTTACAACCAGTATCAAAAATCTTAAAATTATTGTACTGTTAGAGCTATGAGTGTTCATAATTTTCACACCCACAATGTAACAACAAGGATATTTAGGAAAGATAGGTTTAGAAGAACAAACTATTGGGTATCAGTTAAGAATCCTTTAAAGATGAAGTATATAAATAATTTGGGATATGCCTGCATAACCCTCATGGTGACCATATTGTAGGAGAATGTAATGCCTTAAGAAGACATTGTGACACATTGCCAAGAAAATAAATCAATGTGGAAATAAAACAACAGTATATTTATAATAAAGTAAGTATTTCAAAAACCTAGGGATTAAAATAAAATATGATCAATGAGTGGACTTCTTTGGATGATCAGATTCAAGTGGATTTTTTCTGTATTCTATACATACTTGTATTTATCAATACTTTTCAAATTTTCTGCATGGAACACTTTTATCATAAGAAAAATCACAACAAAAGAATTATAACTCAATATAAAATTGTTTTTTTTATATGGAAAATGGTTTTGTACATGAGTCTTCCAGTGTACTGTGGTGCTATCCAAGCTGTGTGTTGTATAATTCCAATAAAGAATTGAAAGGTAAGTTGATCATGAAAACACTCTCCCTTCCCAAGTACAAGAAAGGTATAAGCAAGCATCTCATAACACTAGCAAGGACACTGACCTTTGCCCTGGACTCTCTGTTTTGAAGGGAAAAAAAAAAACACCTTAGTGGCTGCAAAACCCTTTGTGAAAGAAAATGAACCTCTGAAATAATGGCCTCTTGTGTGGCAGATAAAGGCAATGTGTCTTCATCTGACACACAGCCAGTTACGTGAAAGAGAAATGGTACAAGGCCACCAAGAGAAATAGTGACTGATAATTAAATGAAACAGCCACTAACCTACTTCTCTAGGTCTGGGAACTATTTAGGTGCATGGGGTTGATTAAAGAATCAATACCCAATTCAAAATTGGACAGTTCAAAATGCAGCAAGATTAATGGTATAGATGAAAATAGAAATATTATAAAAGTGAAACACAAACCATGGACAGTGTAATGTACCTTAGGACAAGCTGCTTCTTGGCTAGACCTGAGTTCTCCCCTCTGTAGGTGTTTGTGCGTGACTCGCTGGTCACAGAGACCTCCTGGGGAGAGGATGCTTGTGACCTATACTGGCCAAGCTATGGCTTCTCTCTTTTCTTCTCCATTCCATCCACTGTTTCACTGACAGACATAGGTTCAATTAATTTCTCATGAAAATGTGAGAAGAGACCAAGAAGATCCTTCCTTTCAGTGTTCACGTGTTAAAGGTTCCAGCAGAGGTCAGTGTCTCACAACTGATTCAAGGACACAGATTAGCCCCCTGCTTCCCCACCCTCATCACCCCTAATGCTTTCCCATCCAGTGCTTGGTGCTGTGAGAAAAATCCTGGGAACAAAAGCCATCCCACAATGCTGTGGTGCAATTTATTAAACCTCTGCAAGCTTCACATTCCTTGTCTATAACAAGGGGCCACAGATGATCAAAAGACTTATGGGCAATATTGTGTGACAAAACCTAGCTGTCTCTGGCGCCAAGTGCATGCCAGTTAGTGCCACCTCCTTGTTTTCCCCTTCTTTGTTAATCTTTCTCCATCTCATAGTGAGAGCTAAGACAGTTTCCCCAACAAAAGGTCCTCCTGATTGGTTTAAGTTCATAGTGAGTTAGAAGTTACCAATATTCAATCCTTTCTGCAAAACTGCTTCTAAAAAGGAAATAACGCTGGGGACAGAGAGATGGGTTCAGCAGGTAAAGATGCTCACATCCAAGCCTGAGGACCTCAGTTCAATCCCCAGGACTCACGTAGTAGAAAGAGAGGACTGACTCCTGTAAGTTTTCCTCTCACTACAAGGAAGCTATGACATCTATCTCTCTCTCTCTCTCTCTCTCTCTCTCTCTCTCTCTCTCTCTCTCTCTCACTCACACACACACACACACACACACACACACACACACACACAAATATATTAAAAATGTAAAAAAAAAAAAAGAGTCAATTCCTGAAATGATGAGAGATTACAACAGGACAAAAGCACAGTGAAGGACAGAAATAGGTACATTGATAACTAAATGAATATCATCACCTAGTGTTAGTTCTCAAAGCACCAAAATTAGGCAAAAATGGATTCCATGTTTTAGACAATAGACTCACACACCTAAATCTAACAACTATGTAAAGTAAGTTCAAAGGCCAAAATCCTGAAAGGCCTAAGGAATAGGTTTTGGGAGCCCTAAAACCTGTTCCAGATCCCCTCACACAAATCCCACAGAAGCAGTACAGCATGCCCAGTTAGAGCCATGAAGATGTTAGAGAGGGCTTGGACTCAGTTCTTCCTCCTGCCACCAAAACTGCAGGGCATTAGGTCACAGTTTGCATTATCCCTGGAAGCCTTACTCCTCCTTACAGGAAATGAGAGTACCAATGAGTTACTGATACAAATTCAAGACAATGGCTGGCAAAATCCATTCTTGGAAACTGCAATAAGGGTTCTCTATGAATTATAATGTGTAATGTGTAAAGGGAAACACTTTATATCTGGCCATAAGTTTCCTCAGCTAAGGCAGGCCAGTGGATAATTGGAAGAAAACCCCCTGAACTCTTCCACAGATTCCTCTGCTCTAAGGAGAAGCCTAGCCTGGTGAATTCAGTCATACCCACAGCCTAAGACTGACAGCTGCTTTCTCATGAAAAGCAATAGGACCATGGCAAAAGAATCTGGGAGAGGAAGAGATTTCCCCAGGGCCTGATTGGAAGGCAAGACTCTGCCAAGATCATTAGAAAATAAAATATTACTTCCTGTTTCTCTCCCCTCCTTCCCTCCACCCCCCCCTCTCTGTTGCCAATGTTGTTTGTTTTGTTTCATTTTTGTTTTGTTTCAGGTCAAGAAAAGAGAAGGCTACCAAGCTGGGTACCATCTCCAAGTGATTCCTTCTGAAGGATCACGTCTCTCCAGAAATGCCATTTTGAGTGATGTAACTGTGGAGGAGTTGGGGCCCCAGGGATTAAATTTCTGCTAAAATGCACATGGTTTGGGAGGGGAGGAAATGAGCTCTTGACCCGGGAATGCAAAGCCTTCTGGGAAGTGCTTCTAGGTCTGATATAGAGAGTATCAGATGCCACTGGCCATTCACAGCTCTCATCATATTGTAAGGTAGCAGGAGATCACACCTGGCTGGCAGGCCTGGCTGGGAGCTGGGGGAGAAAAGAGACACTTGCCCTAGCCTGTCTTACACCTTACACACACACACACACACACTCACACACACACACACACACACACCCCTAGGCCTGGGGATTTGGGAAATTTTTCCCACCACGCAGACATGTTTTATGACTATGTATTTTTATGACTCAACTATCTCACATTCTCCTGAGAGGAAGTAGGAGCTAAGTGAGCTAGGAGATGTGACACCTGGGTCCTGCCAGCCTGGTCCCATTGGGGCTCAGATGACCCACTCAGCCTGCCACAAGGGCCCAGACATCCGCCCTGCCAGCCACCTGCTTGCTATAAGAGCAACAGATAAAGTTTGTAAGAAGAGGAATCTAGTTCTTGCAAAGCCCAGGGGCCAAGTCTGGGCTTCCTCAGCTTCTCTGAGCCCTGTGTTTACAAATGTTAACAAAACAGTATTCTCCCGCAACACTAAAGCAAGTTCTTTATGAATGACAGAGAACTATACACATGTGACACCTGCTGGTTAGAGAGAGGTGTGTGTGTGTGTGTGTGTGTGTGTGTGTGTGTGTGTGTGTGTGTGCGCGCGCGCAGGAAGGTCTGAAAACAATGCAGTACAGTCACCATCATCCCCAAATGACTGAATTCCATGGAGGCAAAAGAGGTTAAGCACCTCAAATGATAGTCCCTGTCAGTGACATGTTCCAGGCAAGCTCACAGCTTAGGATCATGTACAGTCAGACTAGAAAATGCCATGGAAGTATGAACTGTGATGATTCAGAAGGCTCAGCAGAGAACTAGTCATGTGGGCCCTTGTCAAAGAGCAGGAAGGACCAGGGAGCAGCGTGGGACTGGACAAGGCCCTGCCTTTGCTCTGTTGTCCTATAGGTCTAGAGTTGATGCTGGATCTCCCTCTTCTCTGTCACAGGACCAGAACTCAGTACACTTCCTTCCACATCTCTTCCAATTACAAAAGGGACACATGGGAGGGAAGCTTTCTGACATCAGAGAGAAGAAACCCTCCCCAGACAGTAAAAGTAGGAAGTTCCGAAGGAAAGGTAAAGTAGGGGAGGGGAAAGAGATAAACCCTGTGAGGTTCTATGGAAAAAGCAAACAAACCCATAGACTATATTCCTCAGCCTACACTGACAAGACGTTGCCCTCCCCAAACTCAGCAGACAGCAACAGATTTATTTCCTGGATGCTCTGGAAACAGGCATAAGTCAGAGTAAGGAATCGCCCAAAAGACAGGGACACTCAACCTCAGCTAGTTAACTCTTCCATCCAAGACTGAAAACTGAAGAGTTCCTCTCTAAGAAGCAGAGGTCCAAGGAAAGGTTACAAAGAAAGCTCCCTAACACGTGATCTAGATTTCCTGGGCATTCTACATACACTAAAGTCCAGCCAGCCACACACAGACTCCAATTGGCCTTTGTAACACCTGAGCTTTGAGGAAATCCTATAACCTAAGAAATAGCATTATTACAAAGAAAAACATAACAGATATGATAATTGCGAGATTTGATTCAGATCTAAGAAACAAGAATGGAATATTGTTCAAAACAAAGAGTCAGAAAGATTTCTTGGAAATTTGAAAATATACTAGTAGAATTATTTAAACTGGAAGAATTAGAACAGAAAGCTAAGTCTCATGTCAATAAAAACAGGAAGAACAAACTCAAGGCAAGGAGCTAAGGTAGTCAATCTAAGAGATTAAAAAGACAGAGTAGAAATTCTAGAAAGAGAAACAAAGAAAATGAGAGGATTAAATTATCACAGTTGGAAAGAAAAGAAATCTTCTTTTAAAAGGAAATATTCTCCCCCCAAAAATACCTGTGTGAAATCCTTAATGTCAGGGAGAGGAACATCTAAAATTCTGGCAGAAGTAGAAGCCAAAGGGCCAGGTGGTTTGTTGGGCTAATGTGAGTTTTTGGTGAGAGGAAATACGATCAGTTTGTGCCATTAGCAAAGGCCATTTTGTAAACCCTTCTTTTCAGGACCCGTTAAGAAGAATGGGAGAAGGAGAACAAAACTGAAGAGATAGGGGAGCAACAAGATGGCTCAGCAGGTAAAGATGCTTACTGCCAAACCTAACGACCTGAGTTTGTCCACAGGACCCACATTGCAGAGGAGAGAGAGTTGTCCTCTGCCCTTTTTATGCACCTGCAGGCAAGCACATACATACACCACAAATACATACACACAAATAATAATAATAATTTAAAGTTGTTAAAAGTAATGGGTAGAAGGCAAGAAGCCATGTGTTCAGGCTCCCTGTAGTGAGCAAGGCTCTGCAGAGAGCATCGTTCAGGCATTATCACCCTAGTCTCCATGGTAACCCTGTATACCAGTTATGACTTTTAAACCTGGAGATATCAACTCTCAAAGCAATGGAGTTACTTTCCCTGAGATCATATTGAAGTCCCCAAGGTCACACTGCTGTGCTGTCTGCTCCTTCATCTACTAAACCTGGCATACATGAAGTGGTCTCACAGAGAGAGATTTCCTGCTGACAACCTTGATGGAGGAAGAGCCTCTGTGAACCTGATGGGAATGATAAAAAGGTCTGGCTTTCTTCTTTTCTTTTTTACTGAAAAGCTTCATGGAAGTTGTGACCCTTGAGTTACAGAAATATTGAAGGGATGGCCAGGAGGGTAGTTCAGCAGGTAAAGGGTCTTGCAGCTCAAACCTGTGTGCAATACTGAAATCCACATAAAGGAGAAAAGAAAGAACCAACTCCACACATGCTCCATGAATCACACACACACACTCACACACTCTCTCTTTCTCACACACACAGACTCTCACACACACCATACTCACACACCATACACTCACACACCACACATACACTCACACACACACCACACACACTCACCACACACACTCACACAAACTCACACTCACACAAACTCACACACCACACACACACTCACATACTTACACCACACACATACACACTCACACACACCATGCACACACTCAAACCAATAGTAATAATGAAATTTTAAAATTAATGTTGGGAGGTTAAGACTTATTTTCCCAGAGTCCCCATAAAATATTGTAGTTCTTACTTTACAAAGGACATAGCTAGGCTATAGGCAGCCCTTGAGCCTTGAGCCCAGATCTCCAGCTACCACATTTTTCTCTCCCTCCATCTCACTAGGTACCTCAAAAAACACCCACTGTACTTTATTGTTCTGGAACATGAAAATGCCTTCTGTCATTGCTCAGGTCGAGAAAGAATAAAGCCCAGAACAACACTGGCTGCAGAAAGAAATAACCTGAAGTATAGCATGGTTCCAGAAAATCCATGGGCAACTGGGGTAGGGAAGGGGAGAGCAAAGGTTGTAGTCAGCTGTCTTACCCATGCTGGCATGAAATTTTAAGATGGGGACAACAAGGCAAAGCATCCCATGCAGAGTGAGCAGAGCAGGACTCTCTGAGAGAACAGGCAATCCTCCCATTTAAAACCCATCTACCAAACCAGGGCTCCTTCTCTCCAGTTCCAATTAACAGCCACCCTCACAGCCCCAGACATGCTGAATCACCCTCCAGTGCCACGGTGCTGCCTCATAAAGCTTTGTGCTCATCTAATCCTCTAATAGCCTGGGGTGGTATTAGTATCACAGTAGCAAACTCCAATTTGGAGCTTTATTATTTCACTGTAAGGAAGTCAGCAGCTTTGCTGAGGGAACCACAGACCATCTGTTAACTCTTTCTGATCTCAACTCGCACAGCTGACTGAGGGAAATCAGCCTTCTTGCGAACGAAGTACCTATGGATGCAGACCAGAGTGGGAAAACTCCACCCAAATCTAGTCCTGAATCAATGAATTGTTGCAGCTACTCACAAGAGCATGGATGACGAAAGCCAGCTGTCTCACTGAAAAACCCAGCATGGGCTGTGACCCGTGAACACTGCATCTTGGAACTCCCTGCACAACCCACAGTCAACTCCACCAAGGTCTCCTTCCCTCACTGTCCACTTCTTGCTTTTACATTAGGGATCTGTGGGATGACTCTTGTAACATCCCCAGCTTCCTGAACCTTGTACATTTCGTTGACTTCCTGAGTCTTATGAGCATCCTCCCTATAGGACGGAAAGTATCAAACTGGAGGAAGCAGCTATGAAGAAATTGTTAAATCTTACAAATGAGTCATTGTGGCAGAACAAACATAGCCCACATACACTCCCTGCATGCAATGTGAAGCAACAAGGAAACTAAGTCCCTCAGGCCCCACCATTCAAGTGATGGTGCAACTTGGTAAAGAAAGCCATACTACAAGTGCATGGAGTGTTGGGGGAGAGGCTAAAAAGAAAGGACTATCTTTCATCTCTTACTTAATCCATAGAATATCTTCTTTCTACCAAAAGCAAGGACAAGAAAGCTCTCCCACTGAGATGTCACAGAGTGCAGAACAAATAAGAAAAGTCTTTCCTTTGTCACTGGCCCTGTAGCAGATATTGGATAAGACTGGGGAAAGATTGGACAGCCCTGGGCCAGGATTGTACCTGCAGAGCAAAGTACTGAGCATTAGCTTGACTGCCAGTAAGAGTTAACTCACATTGACGTCATGCAGAATGTAAGCACATAGCTGTCTCAATCTACTCCTCCCTGGTACCCTGGTATTCTTATATCTGTTTCTGGGATGAAGATATGAGGAGATTCAAATGTCCAAGGTCATGGATGTTGTACAATGCAGACACAAACTCAAACCCACATGGTCTGATTTCAAAGCTATACTTTTAATTATCTCTGCACCTTAAGCATGAAAGTTGAACTGCATATCAAGAAGTCTTTTAAATAAGAATTTCAATCAATAGGGATAGAGATAACACAGGGACATAGAACACATACTGCTCTTTCGAAGGACTAGAGTTTGGTTCCTAGCACCCTCATGGGTGACTTACAACCACCTCTAACTTCGAGCTTCAGAAAATTCAGCACCCTCTTCTGGCCTATGTAGACACTGCACTCACCCACAAAGACCATGCCCCCATACACATAATTTAAAATAATTTTTAAGTCCTAACATCCTCAGGTATACTTGAATAAGACCCAGAATATCTATGATAGGTGCTACAAAAAGAAAAAGAAGCTTCATCAGAACCTAAGAAAGAATGAAGAGGATGCATACAAGGCTGGGTCATACCTGTTTTCTTTATCACACTTCAGGTTCCTTTTTCTCGTGCATGAGATAGCAGAACCGCATTACATTGCTTGTACTTACATGTATAGCTCTCTTTGCTAAGCTAGCTGCATATTTAATACAAAGTCAGCCATTCCTAATAAACCCTTTTATAATGTTACCTTAAAACCATAAAGAATTACAGGTATAATGAGTTACAGATCTCTCCGCTGTGCTTAGAGGAACTTGGTGCCAGAAGCTCAAATAATAAAACAGATTCTGAAGAACTCATTAAAAATGCACAAGGCAATGTCAGCCGGCCTTCTGCTCTGAGCTGTCCTAGAACAAACAGAAACAAAGGCTTGAGAACCAGATACAGTTTTAGAGCCAGGGTTGGTTAGCATGTGAGAAGAATACATGCTCCAAAATTCCAGGTCTTGTTCATCCCTTCTAGCCTAATAGTAGCAGTGTGCATCGTCCATACTCTCGAAAGCTGGGGAGATAGGTGAAATCCAGGGCCACCTAACAAGATGCAGAGTTGTGAATGAACGGGTAGGCACATGCATATTGATAACCAAGATGAGTTTCTCAAGGCTCAATGGCAACTAGCTTGAGTGTGAGTCAGTCTTCTAGGTACATGCACATTTTGTGGGTTTGTCTCTAGGTCTACCATGTTACCACTGTGAAAGTCAGATCCTTCTCTGAATGCCCACAAGTTACCGGCACGTTATGAGAAACTAGTTTTTGCCTAAACACACAACTGATAAGGGAATCTTTGGTCACATACAAAAACTAAACACAATAATGGCTTTTCTGTGACCTTCGAGAATTTCTCCAGCTTCCTAGAAGACCCAATGCACAGTCAGAGAGGAGAAAGGGCGGTGCGTCAAGCTGCTGGTCTCTGAATCAAAGTAGGATCCCCTTGCCAACTGTGGGCTAAGAAAGAAAGTGAAAGGGTGTGGGGGGGGGGGAGAGTCAGGTTCCTAGAATGACTTAATACTAAGGGCCTCCTAAACCAGATCTGATACCTTCCCCCTGAGGCATCTTTATGTTGATTAATCACAACAGCTGGACCCTAACAGCTGTAAAACATTCCTTCTTCCTATGCACTGGCCCAGCACTCAGTGTCTAAAACATTCATGCCATATTTAACATGCCATATTGGGTGGGGTGATCATTTTTAGTGGGGTTTTTTTTTGTTTGTTTGTTTTCCTTTCAAAATTCTAGAGGATAGGAAGCTGGCTCTGTGGTGATTGCTGAGAACGGATCCTCAGCCCACCCAGATAAAAAGTATGTATTTGCGATTCTACCACTGGGAATAGGATGGACACAGATACATACCCAGAACTGGGCTAGCCAGTCAGTGAAGACCAAATTCAGTAAAAGACCATGTCTCAAAACATATGGTGGAGAGAAGTAGAGGATGACACACAATGTTGACCTCTGACCTCCAAATGGGTATGCATATGCACATGCATGACAGTGTATGGTCACACATGGTCATATATGCACACATATATCACATACAAAAATAAATAGAACCAAGGAGATGGCTCAGTGGATAAGGTGCTTGCTATGAAAGCACCGAGAGTAGAATTCAGATCCCAAAACCTACAAAAAGTAAAGAAGGCATAGCAACTGTCTACAATTTCAGCATTTGGGAGATAGAGACAAGGACCGCCAACCCCAGGGAAAGCTGGCTAGCTAGACTCATTGGTGGGTTCTGGGTTCAACAAGAGGCTCCTGCTTCAATTACTAAAATGGAGAGTGATCAAGGACAATGTAAACTTCAGAATCCCACACACTTATACAAGTGCATGCACACACACACCATACACAAGCATGCTTATCACACATATACACATCCAAGAATAAAAATAATTAGTAATGTATAAAAGAGGAACATTATATATATTTATATATATATATATATATATATATATATATATATATATATATCCGGTTCCAAAGCAGCTGAAAGTAAGCAAGTATCCAGATGTCCACCACACTAGTGCCCAAGTACCCACAGATGGGATTTGTCAAGAGATGGGGATTTAGCGATGTAACAACGGTCTGTAATGAAGAGTCAGGCTCAGATTAGAGGAAGCAAAAAGCACATTTGTGAAGAAACATCTATTCCCCTACTTGACATACATCATCATTTTGCTTGTGTTCTGCTCAGCAAAGTGTGCTTTCATATTGGGAAGAATGTGGCCAGGACAACAGAGTAGAAGGAATCATTGTTCCCAACCCCATCGAACCTTGCTTCTTGTTCATAGCACCAGCATTATCATATGGTGTACCTATTTGTATATGTTTCCCTGTCTCAGCTGTGAACAGCCCTGTTTGTTTCTCCTGAATGTCTGTATGACTTCCCTGCTTTCACTTCAGGTGTGATAAACTATCCTGACATAAAGCAGCTTCAGGGAGAGAAGGTTTATTTGGCTTGCAACTCCAGGTTGGCCTCTGATGGGTCCTGTTTTTTCAACATCCTGTTGTTGTAAATTATCAACTGGTTTTTTTGTTCTACCATTCACTGCTAGCAGGAAATTGTGCCCAAGGACTCTGTCCTTTTCACGCAGTATAGCTTGGTAGAATAAGGATCTAGTTACCCCTAAACATTGACCATCTAAGTGACATGATAATTATCATTCTCTGTTATTATATAGTTAATATACAATTAAACTCTACAATGATAGAAATATGCTACATCTGTACTATCCAATCTGGTAGCCACTAGACATACATGGCCATTGAATTCCAGACCTGACACTTGAAACTGATGAATTTTTACTTTCATTGAAGTTTAATTAGCTTAAATGTAGATTGCTAGAGCAATAAGGCAACAAACAGAGATCAAGGGGATACAAATTGGAAAGAAAGAAGTCTAACTTTTGTTATTTGCAGATGATATGATAATATATATAAGTGACCCCCAAAATTCTCCCAGGGAACTCCTACATCTGATAAACACCTTCAATGATGTAGCAGGATACAAGATTGGTGCAAAAATCAGTAGCCCTCCTATATATAGATGAAAAATGGGCTGAGAAAGAAATCAGAGACATCACCCTTCACAATAACCACAAACAACATAAAATATCTTGAGGTAACTCTAACCAAACAAGTGGAAGATGTGTATGACAAGAACTTTAAGTCTTCAACTAATTAAATTAAAGAGGATATCAGAAAATGGAAAGATCTCACATGCTCTTGGATGGGTAGTATTAACATACTAAAACTGGCAATCATACCAAATGCAGTCTACAAATTTAATGCATTACCCATCAAAATCCCAGCACAATTCTTCATCAGCCTCAAAATAACAATACCAAATTTCATATGGAAAAAGAAAACAAAGATAGCCAGAACAGCCCTGTACAATAAAAGGACTTTGGGAGGTATCACCATCCCTGACTTTAATCTCCATTATAGAGCTATAGTAATGAAAACAGCTTGGTATTTGCATAAAAATAGGCAGGTGAACCAAGGGAGTTGAATCAAAGACCCTGATATTAACCCACACTCCTATGAACATCTGATTTTTGACAAAGAAGTTAAAAATATAAAATGGAAAAAAGAAAGCATCTTCAGCAAATGGTGCTGGTATAACTGGATACTGACATGTAGAAGAATGCAAATAGATCCATATCTATCACCATGCACAAAACTCAAGTCCAAATGGATCAAAGACCTCAACATAAATCCATCCACACTGAACCACATAGAAAAGAAAGTGGGAAGTATCCTTGAACGCATTAGAACAGGGGACCACTTCCTAAATATAACACCAATAGCACAGGCACTGAGAGAAATGATTAATAAAGAGGACCTCCTGAAACTGAGAAACTTCTGTAAAGCAAAGGACATGATCACATGATCAATAAGACAAAACAGCAGCCTACAGAATGGGAAAAGGTCTTCACCAACCCCACATCTGATAGAGGTCTAATCTCCAAATATACAAAAAAAAAAATCCTCAAGAAACTAGACCCCAAACTACCAAATAATCTAATTAAAAAGTGGGATACAGACCTAAACAGAGAATTTTCAACAGAACAATCTCAAATGGCCAAAACACACTTAAGAAAATGCTCAACACCCATAGTCATCAGGGAAATGCAAATCAAAGCAACTCTGAAATACCATCCTACACCTGTCATAATAGCTAAGATCAAAAACACTGATGGCAGCTTATGCTGGAGAGGATGTGGAGTAAGGGGAACACTCTTCCATTGCTAGTGGGAGTTCAAACTTGTACAGTCACTGTGAAAATCAATATGTCAATTTCTCAGAAAACTAGGAATCAATCTACCTCAAAACCCTGAAATACCACTTTTGGGCATATAGCCAAAAGAGGCACACTCACACCACAAGGACGTTTGCTCAACTGTGCTCATAGCAGCATTATTCATAATACCTAGATCTTGGAAACAACCTAGATGTCCCTCAATTGAAGAATGGATAAAGAAAATGTGGTACACTCAGTGGTAATAAACAATGACATCTTTAAACTTTCAGACAAATAAACAGAACTTAAAAAAAAATCCTCAGTGAGGTAACCCAGATCCAGAAAGACAAACATAGTGTGATAGTGTGTACTAACTCATAAATGAATACCAGATATAAAGCAAGGTGTAACCAGCCTACAATCCACAACCCCTTTTCCAGAAACAGGTGGAAGCAGATGCAGAGATCTATAACTAACCATTGGGCAAACCTTCTGGAATACAATCAAAGTGAGGGAGGAGTGATAATATGAACAAAGGAATCAAGACCATGATGAGGAAATCCACAGAATTAGCTGACCAGAGCTAGTAAGAGATGACTGACTCCACACTGTCAACTGAGTAACTGGCCATAAAATTGAACTAGGACCCCTGAATACACGTGACAATGGTGTGGCTTAGGCAGCATATGAAGCTGCTGTGGGACCAAGATCTAACTATAATGCATACACTGACTTTGTGGAGCCAATTCTCTATAGAAATACCTTGCTCAGCCTAGACATAGGGGGAGGGCATGTTGGTCCTGCCTCAAGAGGTGATGGGACAGACTTATTTTGACATCTTAGGCAAGGCTTTAGCCTCTCTGAGAAGCAGATGGGAGGTAGCATGATGGTGGTAAGGAGGGGAGAGCAGGAGGAGAGGGGAGAAATGGAACTGGGATTGGAATGTGAAAAAATTAATTAATAAAAAATGTAAGATACTGTAAATGCAATGACATATGAATTCATTATTGGAAGGGAGAGACCAACATATCAGCTACATAAATAGAACATGGCAGGAACTGTATCCTACAAGACTATGTAGTACAGGGCAATTTGCTGCTGTAGGCCAGGAAAATTTATCATGGTCATGAAGTGGCAACTTAAAGGGCAAACACCATTTCATCAAACTAAGAAAATGTCATGAATAACTTCTATAGAGGAAAGATGAGCTATTAAACCCAAGTGATTCTGGGGCACAGATGAAAGAAGCATCTGGAAAGATTTCTCTAACAAGTAGAGTGTAGAGTGCACACCAGCCATGTGCCACTATTTGAGCTTCAGGAGTATACTCAACTCATTAGCTGTGCCTGCTGCATTTCCAAAACCCAACAGCCCGCTGTGACTAAGGCTGCCACGCTGGCTATCACAGGAACACACACCAGCAGGGCATTTCTAACAGGCTGAGCGCTGCAGGTTTTATTATTTATGGTATTCTTGTTTTGTTTTGTTTTTTTAGTAAATTCTGTTCCTTCACTTTTTCACACATCTAAACTAATGTCTCTTGGTCCCTTCCACCCTGCCAACCCTTCCTATATCTCCCCTACCCTTATCAATGCCCTCTCCTCCTCCTTTCATATTTCTTTTCCCTACTTACAAATTTGGGTTTTGAAGTGTCTCACAGAGTTTATTTAGGACCATGTGCCCTGGTGGATTTAGTGGGTAAAGAACTTGGCGCCATGCCTCCATGTCTCCCAGAATCTGTTGGTTGCCAGCATATCAGCAATGTGTGGCTGGTCTCATGAGTCCCTTTTTCTCCTTGCCTACATGTCAGGAGACCTGACCTCTATGGATCCAGTGCTACCATGCTCTACATCACAGTTGTGTCTGGTTTAGATGTTATTATCCAGCCCTTCTCCCCATCATGTGGCTCCTACATTCTCCTAGCCTTCTTCCCCAGTGTTGTATGAGCTTTAGAGAAGTAGTATATAAATGTCTAAAGCTGAGCCCTCAAGTGATGAGGTATGAGGTAGACAAGTAGGAAACAAGAATCAGCAATTGGATAAAAGAACAGTGATTGAGAAATGTGTGTGCCTATTATCTAAGAGAGTTTGAAAAAGACAGGAACTAGACATGTGCCATTTCAGGAGCTGTAAAGGAAGTGTTTCAAATGCTTTTTGTGGTCTTTTTCCCCTTTTAGCATGAAATGGCCTCGCGCTAACCCATAGTTATCACATGTTTCCGTATTTCAGTGGACTTGATTCAGGCCAGCAGGCTTTTATAATGGAGTGTTGACTTTCAAGGACATGTTAGATACTCTGCAGCTAAATACAACCTGGTTTCTGAGTAGTAATTTTGTCTTTAAATTCTATTTTGTTCTCCTACTCAGAGAAGCTAAGTCCAATGGTACAGAAACCTGCTCCCTTTCTCTTCCCCCTTAAATATAAAGACAGTTTCATGTGGAACACTATGGAATGCTGTCTTATGCAGTGGGACAGACATTATGGAATAGTGCCAAGGTATCAGTGAGGCTGTGGTGTCATTCTGAGATCCAATGATTGACTGGATAGTTAAAGAAATTACCAAGACTTCACAGTTGACATTTGCTGGATTAAGAAGCTAGTTACATGACCCTGCTAGTTCCTAAAAGTAACGATTGATCTGCAAACATGAAAACTGAGTTAGCATCACCTCTGTAGAATCACACTATTGTTTACAATCAAGTCACCATCCACCACTTGAGGATCAAAGGAAATGATTTCTACAAATGTTTGGCAGCAAACATAAGTAGGACTGAACTGTTTGAAAAGTTGGACAACTTTTAAACATCTCGTGTTTTATCCTAGACCAATTATGTTCACATCCACACTGCTGATTGAAATCATTATTTACGTAGCAGGCATCAAAGATGTAACACTGAACTCTGCCAGTGGGTCACATTAAATACCGGAGGCTTGCAACGATGAAAGATGCCCATTTTATCTGGAGAAGATTCTTGGAGAAAGTGGCAAAGTCCTTATGTGTTGACCTCTGAAGCTCACAACACTTTAGTATCAGGTGTTGCAAAATAGGGACTTGGAAGCACATCTGCCTGCTGCAGCCAGAGGCTCAAAGTCAACTCAAGAAGCGTTGGTATATTAGTGTTGTTTAGCTATGCACTAGAGTCAACTTAAAAACTGTGACATTTTTACATTATTAAAAAAAAATAAACAAATACCTGCCAGAATACTATGAGATTTTAGATCTGTTTATTTGGAAAACATTTTCTGAAAACCAAAGAATTTGACCTGCTACTTAAAGGGAAATACCACCAATATTTGTTAGGAATGACTTTTCTTATGTGTTGTTCTTAATAAAACCAACCAGTCATTGAAAGGTGCTCATCGCTCAGTTAACTAATATAGCTCAAAGAGTCACTGGAGGAAAGTTACAAAATCTTGCATGAATCAAATAGGCCAAGTAAACTTCAATTTTGTGGTGTACAAAACTTTACTGATGTGATTTAGTATTCCTATTGTGCTAATCATTCAGAACTACATTGCTGAGCTTTGGAGATGTTTCAAAGGAGACTAACCTTTCTCTAAAAAGGCTGTTAAAATACTTCCTTTTCAAACCACAAACCGGTATGGGCTTTTATCAAACGTACTGCAATGCAAACACTATGTTGAGAAAAAAAAATATTTCAAAATGGAGTTTTCACTCTACTTATTAGATATCACATTCTAGAAACTCACTCTTTTTATTAAAATATGCTCTTTATTGCCCTAGACATATTCCCCCGAGACAGCAAATGCTCTTAACCATTGTTCATCTATCTAACCCCAGGATGATGGGTGTTACCACTATACCGTTCTCATCTGCAGGCTCAGGATGAGGGAGCCTGAAACAAGGTGAGCTCTTTCCCTAGGCTGTGTGCTCAAAAACCTCCAAGCAATACTGCATTTGTGGAGGAAGAAAATGTTGAAAGTGATAATACAGATCTTCATTCAGTGTTGTGAGAAAATCTTTGTCTTTCTGTGCATCCCTGACTCTGTCTCCCTTCTTCTCTCCTCTCTCTGTCTCCCACTCCCTCATTCCCTTTTTGGCTTTCATTCTGGGAAAACGTTGCCTTGTTACAAGACCCTATTAGCCTACAATCCAGTGCTAGCTGATTCACAGTTGGACAAGATAAGACATTTTTGATACACCCATATGGGGCTCTGGCAGGCCTCCAAATACACTGCTAAAGGATGTGGATTCTATACAAAGGACACAAAGGGAGACTTGTACTAATAGCTGCCTTTGCCTCTACAAGGTATATTGAATGTCCAGCACCCTGGTGGGGACATGACCCCGTTGTTTGGATGGAGCAGAACTAATTGGAACTCCAAAGCCAAACCATGCTGCTACAGCAATAAGTGGTTTTCCAGGGAGTCTGCTCCAAAGCCTCTGATTATGATTCCCTCTCCAAAAGTCCCTTGAGAAAGGGGCCATTTCTCATGTGGCATTTTCCATCTCAGGAACACAGCCCCTTCCTAACTCAGTCACCCTGACCCTTCTCCCCTGTCCCTTAAGGAAACTACTCTTGTAGGCTTTGGCACCTTGACTGGTTTGGTGCTCAAAGTCTGGCAAGGATCTGTGTTTTATTGCCTCATTGATAAATTTGATACTAAGAGAAAACAAATTAAATTTGCGATACCTCATCCAGTTGGGGCAAAGAGGAATTAGAGAAAGACTGCTCCATTAAGCAATCAGATTCTGAATTTTAAAATTTACCTCCTTCAATCAACTTTTCTGAGTCTCTAGATGAGTTTCCCAAAGGTTCTTCTGAGCCCAACTCTTTGGCACAAGCTTAACTGCCTTTCAAAATATTCCTACTGGTGAATTCTGCCACTTATTAAGTTTATAGCCAAATGCAATGTCTGGCCTCTTTGGAAGCCACACCTCGTTAAAAGAGAGTGTGCAGTGCCTTCCATTCTCTATGCCACCATACTGAACTATCAATGTATCAAAAACTCTCTTGGAAAGAACTGTTAGCTAGCATTTTTCTCACCTAGTTTCCTTGACAAGACCTGAAATTGCAAGGAAATAGAAAGCTGAATTTGAGGAAAGGTCAAAGCTGGCTTTAGGATGGGACCATCCAGGGCACAAGGAACATGGTACTCTCATTTGAACCTCTAAGCACTAAGGATCAACAAAGTAATCAGACACCTTTGGTCTCCAATCTGGACCATCCCTCAGTTCAAAGGGAATCCAGGGGAGGGAGGCAAAGGGTAAACTAGGAACCAGGGAAACTCAGCAAAGTGTGGCTGTGGTCATGAGAGAAGGCAAAGGTCACTTTTCCTGTGCAAGTTTCACACTGAAGTGATGCAGGATGTCTTTCTATATGCTGTGAATACATGTTTCTCTTATTGGTTGGTGAATAAAGCTGTTTTGGCCAACGGACAGAGAGGATGTAGCCAGGCAGGAAATATAGGTGGGGCTACCAGACTGGGAGAATGCTGGGAAGAGGAACGGAAAGAGTGAGTTGCCAGAGAGACACCATGTAGCTAATGGGAAGGTAGGACACCTAGGCATTCTCTGGTAAGCCATGTGGAAATACATAGGTTAATAGAAATGGGTTAATAATAAAGAGAGAGCTAATCAGTAAGAAGCCTAAGCCATCAGTCAAAGAGTTTATAATTAATATAAGCCTCTGTATGTTTATTTGGGGCTAAATTGCTATGGAACCAAGCAGGACAGAAACTTCAGTCTACATTGAAGTGTTCAGGTTATTGCCTTAAGACTAATATGCATACATGGTGAGACCATACTCTCAACCTCTAGTACCAAAATACTCAGTATACAGGTGAGATAACCTGTCCCAAGGGACAGATTCCATACTTTCTCTTAGATGTTGGATCTAGATTTAAATGCGTACATATATGTAGATATGTGTGTATGTATATGTAGGCCATGAAATAAGAAAACTGATAATAAGATAGGAGATAATTGTCTTAAGGAAAGGGGGAAAGAGAGGACAATGGAATGTCTATGATATGAAAACAGAAGAGGAGACAAGGAGGCAAGCCAAGGGCAGTAATGGAGGACAAATTAGAGCCAAATACAATGACTTCTGGGCAGGGTAGCACAAGTCTTCAATCCTGGCACTTGGGAGGCAAAGGCAAGTGAATCCATGAGCCTGATGCTAGCCTTCTCTACACAGCAAGTCAGTGTCACAGTAAGACACCTTTCTCTAAAGAAAGGGGGGGAATATGAAAATGCCATAATAAAACCCATTACTTTAATATGCTAATTTTAAAGTTAATTTATATAAATTAATTAATTAATGGAACAATTATATGCAGAAAGGAGTGGGGATGGAGGGGATATAGGAAGTAATAAGATTTCTAAACCTATATTTAACGTTTACACATCAAAATAAAAATAAATTCTGTGAACTAAAGAGATGGCTCATAGGGTTAAGCATGTTCTGGTCTTCTCAGTAGACCCAAGTTCTATTCCTAGCACCCATGTAGAAAGACCCAGGTTCCATCAGAACACCAGCAGTCAATGAAAGAGAACAAGAAACATACAAACTATAGTCTGAAGGCCCAGTTAGCCTTGAACTAGTCCTGAACAAAGAGCTATCGAGACCCTTTCTAACAGTCAGTACCCATTGAAAGTGTTCAGGTCCCTTCCTGAGGATGCAAAACATTGAATATCCTCACCCCACTATGCTTCCCATATAGCTATTGGACCTTGGGCATGTCACCTCATGTCTAAAATGAGACTCTTTCATCTTTAAAATGGGTGCATAGGATCATACAAAAATGTGAAATACTTTTAGGCTCGTGTTTTCTTCCACTATAGACTACATCATTCTCAACAAAATCAAGCATGGTGATCTGAATGAGGATTCTGGCAGCAGTTTGAATTTCCTTCTGCTATCCTGTATGCTCTTTGTGAGTGAGGAATTTACTTCATTCCTTTGTCTCCACAGCAAACTACCTAGCAGAGAGTAGGCATCCAGTGAATGATGACAGTTAAAGGACACAGCTCTGCTCAAGTGCATAAGCTCTGAAGACATTACAACAAATGAAACCTGTGCAAGTGGAAGATGGCTAGAAATGCACTTACAGTGTCTGACCTTGTAAACGTTAGTCCAGCCTGCCATATATATATATATATATATATATATATATACACACACACACATGCATATACATATACATATATATATATATATATATATATATATATATATATATATATATGCTCAGAACACTTCTATCAGCCTGAAGCTAAGCAAAATCAGCTAACACGAGAGCTAGTTTATCATGCAGGACGAGTATCACATGAAATTAATTTATTTACTGTCCTGGACTACAGTAAGTCACCGATTCATTGCATTTTTTTTTTTTTACCTTTTTCACCTTAAACAGCTACTAGCTGGCCTTGCCAAGGCCTTTCATAGTGTGGGAAACTTCAGGCTGAAAACCCAGCCCTTGAAAAACCTGTTTTGTTGTTTGCTCTTTGAAAAGAACATACTCCCTTTATTTCTCTTTAAGCCAAGAATGAAATAAAAGCTTTAGTAAGTCTCCAACACAGAGACCTAAATGAGTTTGGGGTGTACTAAAATCAAGTCTCAAGTCAAAGCTACCTCTGTGATGAGAAATGTGGGATATGGAATCAGCTCTCTTGTCTCCACTGTGTCCTTGGCCACACCCATCTCTGCATTCTAGCTCAGCATTCTCAGCAGGCCTCTGAGCCTTAGACTGTAACATAAGCAACTGTTAACAAAAGCTGGTCTTCAGAACTGTATTAGGGTTTCTGCAAAGTCAGGATCCTGGGGCCCTGGCCCAGGGAAAGCCAAGAGGAAAGTTAGCAGCCTGACTTAGTTCACCCATCATCAACGACCCTCTGCCATGCAGCTGTTGTTAAACCATCCAGGGAATTTATACAAAGTCATTTTTCAGACAAAATGAAAGCAGCCAGGTGACTGACCAGCAGTGAACAGGAGCTACAATTAATAATAGCCAAGTCTTCGAGCAGGAAGGTTTGGATGGAGTTCAGTTAATTACCCACAGGTTGAAAGACATTCTCAAAACCTTGTGGAATCCAAATTTAGAATGCCACTTGGCTGAGAACAAGTTGAATGACATTTTCTTGGATGAAAGCCATAGTTTCTATTCCAGCATGGACTCAAAGACAGGCAAAAGACAAAGAAAATGATAGATTGTAGCAGGTAGTATGAAATGTGGGGGTTGAATAAAAGTTTAGATTGATAGACAGATGGATAGATAGATGGAGGACTAGTGCTACAGTGTAGACCTTGAATGTCCTTAAAGGCCCTTATGCTAAATGCCTGGTCACCAGCCTATGGCTCTGTTGGGAGGTTACAGATGACACATAATAAGCAGATGATAAATAAGATAAATGATATATGGTGATGATGATGATAGATAAATGGATAGATAGATAGATAGATAGATAGATAGATAGATAGATAGATAGATAATCTTTATTTGCATTGCATGCTCCTTGGCCATTCCAGGGTATTTATGTTTAATAGAAATGAATAAAGCTAGATATTGGAGCAAAAAAATTTAAAAAAGGAATTTAGATCAATGAACTGTCATAGGGGAAAGTAAATAAGTAAATAAGTAGCATAGAAAGTACTTTAAATGGAGATACATTTAAGGAAGATACAGTTAAGGATAGTTGGAACTAGAACCCAGACCTCTATGTTAGACAACTTCTTTATTCATCACAGTATATCCTATGATCCAAGGTGACACATGGAAATGCTGGGCTGGAAGTCATGCACAAGAGGCATGACTGTGTATATTTTCTTGTTTGGCTGGTTTTGTTGTTGTTATTGTTTATTGTGTCATATAATCAGAATGTAACCATTTCTGTTGCTAAGTATTTAACCTTTTACCAATTTCTTCTTCAAGGTGAGCATCAAGCTCAGTGTTGCAAGTAAGAGGAAAGTTAACATGTGCTTCCCAACTCAGAATCAACTCATGTCTTAGGAGCATCTCCCATGTCAGGTAGGTAAAGCAGATGTTTGCTATCTGATCCCTACAATGGCCTTGAAATGTACATATGGTCCCCTGCCCCCATTTTCTAGAGAAGGAGATGTAGATTGAAGAATGGTGACTTCATAAAGGCAACACATATGCCAATTGTTGTGTACTACTAATGTCAAGGTCAAATCAATCTAAACAGAACACACTAGAGAGGTAAAACATGAGCAGACATACATTCTAAACTGTTTTAGAGTAGAAATGATCAAAGAGGAAGAAATATAGGCAAAGAGAGGCAAATATGGGAAGCAACTAACCAGCAGGAGCTGAGCTCTGTAAAGAGAGTTTTGGAGACTTTGAAAACCTTGAAACATACTATGAATGACAGTTGCTATACTGTGTAGGAAAATAGAAGAGTGAGAAGTAAAGATATGCCTAATGCCCTGAAAGTCAGTCTGCTGGTATTGACTTTCACCACTATGGTTCAAGTATTGTCTCCCAAAGCACACAATAGAGCACTAGCTCCATCCCCAGATCCATGACGTGTGAATAAGGAATACCAATAAAAAAGTTGTAGTGGGGAGAAGATAGTAGAATCCAAGTGATATTAAAGTAGAAGGGAGGAAACTGGTGATAACAGTTCAAGTTGGCACGGGGGCAAGGATATGCAAAAAGTCCTTCTAGAAACCCACTACTTCATGAGCTGAGTTTTGTTTGTTTTTGCTTTTTGTTTTTGTTTTTGTTTTTCAAGACAGGGTTTCTCTGTGGCTTTGGAAACTGTCCTAGAACTAGCTCTTGTAGACCAGGCTGGTCTCGAACTGACAAATATCAGGCTGTCTCTACCTCCCAAGTGCTGGGATTAAAGGCGTGCACCGTCACCACCCAGCTATGAGTTGATTTTTAAAAGTCACTTGAACAGAGGTACCTTGAGTAGACAATATTTTCCCCAGAAAACATGGATTACTAAACGAAAATATCAGTGCTAGGCATAGGATACTTCCCATTGCATTATTCATTATGGGGGCCCCAGAGAGCTAAAGATTCAATTTGCTTGAAGAGCATAGATAAAAGCTGAACTGAAACTGAAAACTTCCTCTCTGACGGCTAGTTTCAGGGTACTTGAAGGTGCTATGCAAACTTCTAGGGGAGGGAGTTATCGATAATTTTATCTGATGGTGGACCCTGTAGACCATAACTGTATCAACCCACCAGGTGGCAATGTGCCCATTGGTACAATAGCAATGGTGGCCTGGCTGTTATGGAGGTAATCAACTACTTTCTGACTGGATTTGAAGCCTGTTCCAGAGGAGGAAATTCTTGCCTTATAAGATAAACCTGGTCAAAAGTGTGTGGCTGGAAAAATCATAGGCCCTTCCATAGGAAGGAACCGACTGCTGTTGTTTAGATGAATGAACATATTGTCAGTTCTGAGCATATCATGACCATTTCACACATAAACCCCCAGCAGCTGTGGTTACCTGCTCAAACCCTCTACAAGATTAAGTTAGTGAACATCTAGCATGAATTGGGTAAGTACTCCAGGCTCCATCCCCAGTTGAAGAGCTATTAGCAGTTGATGACTATTAGGAGAGGAGGAGTGATTTTCCTTTGGGGATGTGGCCATGCTCAGGTTGATGGTTCCAATCCTTTTGGATTGGGGACAGCACAAACTGAACTCACAATGTTATAAAGGGGACATAAACATCAGAGGGTATGTTGAGAGTGTTCTGGAATAGGTGGTTGGGTGTCTTGGGGATAGATCTGATCAAGATACACTATATACATCTATGAAATTGTCAAAGAATAAATTAAAATATTCTTTTACAAAAAAGAAATTGTGTGTTGCTATCATGGGTAAGTTCAGTGGAGTTTTCTATTTTAAATAAAACATTCTAAGATGGTCAAAACTGAGCTAAATTGAAAAGGAAATGAAGAAACATGTAAGCTGGGCAGACATGTACCAAGCAGATGAACGATCAAAAGCAAAGATTACCCATGTTCAAGAGACAGTAACAGGGAGTTTACAGAGAAGTGAGAGAAAGTAGAAAAGCTAGAAAGTAGAACTAGAGTCATGGTCAAGTTTCATCTATGTTTCTTTTGATGATTGCTGAGTTTAAAAGACCAGCACAATGGTTCAGTGGGTAAAGGCACTTGCACCAAGCCTGATGACTTGAGTTCAATCCCCTATGACCCACAAAATGGAAGGAGAGAACTGACTCCCACAAATTGTCTTCAGCTTCTTTAAAGAGGACACTCTTTCATCTACCCCATGCATTAACCTTGAGGTCATTATTGCTAAATATTAGTTTTTATAGTCAACTGGACACAACCTAGAGTCATTAGGAGAGAGAAAACCTTAACTGAGTTGTTGCCCAGATCTAATTGGCCTGTGACCATGTCTATGAGAATTGTCTTGATTAGCTATTGATGTAGTTTCACTGTGAGTGAAACTGTTCTTAGGGCAGGTGTCCATGATACATATATATATACATATATATATCAAGAAGTGAGCAGAGTTTTCCATGCTGTCTGCTTTAGTCCCTGCTTGACCTCCTGCCTGCCTGTGTTCAGTGATGAACTGTGACCTTAGATGTATACATTAAAAATAAGCCTTCCTCTTCCCCAAGTTGCTTCTGGTGTCACAGTGCTTATCAAAGCAACAGAAATAAGTAAATAAAACTAGCATGGAAAGGCAAATGCCACATGTTCTTACTTGCCTGCAGACTCTAAAGCACAGAATACAGACTGAGAATTACCTGCAGGTGTGGGGTGGAGGCTATGGAGAAATGTCAACTAAAGAGCACCGTGTTTCATTTAGGAGGGAGGGAAAAATAATGGCTTGAAAAAATATTCTTCTTGCTTTCTGTAGATATTCTTTTGTCTGACTTCTTGAGTTTCTCAGTTTAATTCTGTTCCACTTTTATTGTTTATTTCTGAATGCATTCAGAGTACTGACATTTCCCGTGAGAACAAGGTTGGCGTAAGTTTGATGTGTGATATCCCCACTGTTGATTATTTTCTAAATAGTCTATTATTGCAGTCATGATCTCTCTGTTAACCCAAGTATTACTTATTTTTTATTTTTTATTTAAAATTTTTACTGGTAATTTAATGTATATCATATTATAGGTCAAGAAACTCCTCCCCTGCTTAAAACCAGTGGGAAAATGTTAAAAGACACCAAATATGTGAACAGCTGTTGTAAGTCAAATTGAAACACACATATACACCGGGTGAGGGGTGAGGGCGGGAGGGAGAGCAAGAGATCCATCTTGCAGTCTTGCATCCCTACAAATGCTTGCTGCCAGCTATACAGCTGCTGCTCTGCAGCAAATCTGGGGAGGCAGCTGAATACTTCTGCAAGCAACTATGTGGAAACTTTCTCAGAAACCCCCATCTGTTCATTCTTGAGACTCACACAGGTTTTTCACTTGGTTTTCTCCCCTTCCCAAGGAGGTGGGTAAGAAGCTGAATACAGACAGATCTGTGTTCCAGCAAACCCTTTCTCAGGTTACAGGATCTGCCAGCCTGCCTCCTGGGCTTTCAATGGAAAAGGAGGAAATGGTGTTCAGTGAGAATAATAGCCATGTTCCACAAGATAGAGCCAATATTATCCACATGCCCAATGGCTTCTAGAAGCTGTCACCTGTATGTATTGAAACAAGAACATGTAGAGAAGAACCAGAGTCAAGGCCCTAAGTTTGTCTAGAGCCTGAGTTACATAGGAATTTGCAAAGATTCCTCCATGAAGTGACCCCAATGGCTTTCTGATATCAACAGTTTCCCCCTTGAAAATTCTGCCATATCCCTTTCTAAGGAAACAAAAAGTCCAGGCAGGATGTCATTTTAAGTGTGTGAGTTCCTGCCAAGCTCCACTCAAGTCTAAACCAGAGGTCAGCTGGGGACCTTCTACCCCTTTTCATTAACTTAATTTCCTTGAATTCCTTGAATTACTACACTCCACACACATTACATCAGATCTCAGTTTTGGAGAAGTCCAGAGTTTATTTCCTACCCACATTCATCCCTCAAGATTCTGGGGTGTCACAGAGATGGGCACTTTTCTACTTATCCACAAAAAAGCAATCTCTCCCACATCCTCACAAGAAGCCATCATACTAGTCAACTCTGAGCACTTGAGAAGTCAAAACACCAGGGTAGAGGTTACATCACCAAGGGCATAGAACCTCCATCACACTCAGCATGACTTTGTCCTTTTCCTACTCATTCTTCCCCACCTTCCTCCTGTTCCAAAGACTTTACTCTGCTATTCAAATGATCTTTCTCTTCTGAAATGTAGGCACTAACCCTGGAAGTTTAATTTCTACTCCAGGAGAATTTAGAAAGTATTTTCCTAGGAAAGGAACTGAAATATCCCCTCAGAGGGATTCTGATACCAACTGTGAGGGGAATCATTAGTTCCTTTTAATTACAGGATGAGCACCAGATTCAAGAAATAGTCATGAAGCTATTCTGTAGTTAATTTCTACCTGCTGCAAGACACTATTGTGGAGCTGCAGCAATGCAAGGTGGTCTTACCCTTGAGATTCAACTCATGTAAGTAGGCTATAGGGAAACAGTAGGTCAAGGAGATAGTGGCCACTTCCTTCTGTGAGTTCCAAGACAATAAGTCTGTTTGGGCTGGAGGGATGGCTCCACAGTTAAGAGCTCTCATTGCTTTTGCAGAGGGCCTGGGTTCAATTCCCAGAACCCACATGACTGCTCACAACCACCTGTACCTCCCAATTCCAGGGGGATCTGGCACCCTCTTCTGGCCTTTTCTGACACCATGCATGCACATGGTACACAGACATAAATGTTTACAAAACACTCATACAAATAATAAATAATAGTGAGTGTGACTATAAACGTGCTCAGAAGAGTCTCAAGTCAGGTTGCACCTGACCGTTCTTAGTCTAATGTGCTTTGATGCATGCACAGAGAAGCACATCATGTTTTCCTGATGGAAGAATTGCTCATCTTTCCAGGAAACATGAGGGTGAGCTTTGGAAGTGAGAGAATGAGCTACATCAGAGCCCAGAAGCAGTTACAAAGGGTCAAAGGCAATGGCAGTTCATGGCCTGTGACACAGCCTTCCTGGGAAAGGACCAGTAGCTAGAATCAATGACATCATGGATGATGCAATGACCTGTAGTGCTAGAACCTTGGGCTCTTCTGTATTGAGACAATTTGGATGATATAGTACAGAGGTGTAAGAGAATGGCTGTAGTCCTGCAGACAGCATCTTCCTCAGGCCCCTGGGGCAGAAGAAATGGCCTTCACAGTAGATACAATGGAATGATTTTAATATGTTCTTTTATTTATTCCTTTTTTTCAGTTAGCATACAAAAATGACAGGTTTCATTGTAAGATTTTATAAACATCATTGTACTTTTGTTCATATCGATACACCTCCACCTTCTCCATTAGTCCCTTCTCCCTCACTATTGCTTGTTTCTTTCATGTTTACTTTCCATAAAACAAATATGACAAAATCTCAATTTATAGGCAAGAAAAAGTGAGATTCAGGGTGTGGGTGTAACTTCCCCAAGTCACATGATGTGGACTCTGGAGAGATATGGCTGGGTTTTTACAGTGGAGCAACCCCACTCCAGAGCCCCAGACTGTGAACATCTAACAGGAGAGACTGACTCACTCATGAAATTGTGACAAGTGTATTTCAAAAGAATAAGCAATTTGTGTGACACCTTTCCTGGCAGGAATATTAATATTGCTTAATAAAATTAATACTAAGCTGGGAGGGTAGCCCAATGGCATAGGACTTGCTAACACTGATGGAGTTCTGGGTTCCATATACAACACTGACAAAATAAATAAAAAATTGTACTACCATGTTATAGCAGGACAAAGAGAGAAGACACCAGAGGTATGAAAGAAAAGGAGACTGAATCTATTTTTTTAATGAAGGAAAATATTAAAATTGAGGCCAGAGTAAAGAACATCTCCTCCCTTATAAGTTCACTAGAGTCAAAAAGCATCCTCAACGTGTCATGAGAATTTTTCAAGTTCAGACATTCCCATCAGTCCATGGTGTATTGTTACAGAAAGATCTAGGTGCTGCGATATCTACAAAGAGGAGCTCTAAACTGGATAGTTTCTAAGTTCTTTGCTTGCCTTCAGCTTCAAGGTTTCAGCACCATACCATGGTTTCCATAGACCACCACATACAGAGAAGGGTCCACCTGAGTTGAGGACCATGCAGGGCATAACCCACCTGCTTTTTCCACCTGAGCAATCCTGTTTTCAGGCTAGAGCTGTTGTCAGGCTGCCCATCAGATACTACATTCCACCTCACAGGTGGATGCATTTCACTGGGTCGCCAACAAGCTGCAAAGAAATCCCTGTTTCCACGATCAGATATTCTGAAATAGCAGAAGTATTAACAGACTGTTAATTGTTGATGCAGCTCCCCTGCAGAATCAAAAGTTAAGTGGGCATCCTGGTGCTGTTCAACCTGAGTCCAAGGTTTGGTATTTAAACTCCCAGATTCTATGCAGCTTGTAATTAAAATCTAGGTTTTCCCCTACTGAACTTAATTATCACTCACTCACTGGTGGCAATAATAATACTAATAATAAGTTCTTACGTCAGTACTTTTCAGATTTTCAAATCACTTTGCCGTGCTTTATCTGCATAGGCAGGCAGCGTTTATAAGTAGGACAAGTATTATTATCTCCATGCATGCTAATAATAGCTAATTTTTCGTGGCCCTGTGCATTTCCGGAGTGCTTTCATACATACTTTCTCGTTGTACTAGAGACTGAATTCTTAGGCACAAGAACCAGGTGTTACCTGCAGTATTTAAGTGAAGTAGGGCAAACACAACTCACTTGATATATGCAGATAAAAGTCTAAACTCATTTGATCACAATGCAAACACCACTGGTCACATTGGAGGGTGAGGGGTAAATCTTTTTCCCTGGTTTTCAGACAAAAAAAAAAATTTTGAGTATCAGAAAGTTTAACAAATCCAAAGTCACAGAACATCCAGACAAGAAAATGGCAGTTGCTAAGTAACCTCTAACCTGACAAGAAGCAATATAAAGGAGGGAGGTTTTTATTTTGGCTCATAGTTTGAAGAGATACAGTCTATCATGGAGTGGAAGGTGTGGTGGTGGGAGGCTGATTGCTTGCATCTGAGGAGATCAGGAAACTGATTTTCTTCTTTTTCTCTTTTTGATTTGGTTCTTAACACAAGCCCCTGGAATAGTGCATCCTATATTCAAGAGGGATGTTCCCCCTTCAGTCAAACATCTCTGGAAAACTCACAGACTGGTGACTCCAAACCCAGGGGACAGAGAAGATTCGCTACCACATCTAGAAATGGTGACAAAAATGGGGATTGTCATTTTAAAGCTTACAGGTTATATGCAGTCTGCTAGCTCAAAGATTACTTGAGCATCCATAGCCAAGATCAATCAGGTGACTTTCCCACCCCCTGAGTTAAAAGTAGAAACAACATGATCTTCATCCAGCCCTGAGTACATGCAAGACATTCACCCTCATGAATCAGTGAACGAACAGGTCCTCAAAAAACACACTTTGCCATGGGATCATAGTTAGAAAGTTCCTGGACCATTCACCCTTCACAGGGTCATAAAGGACATCTCACTGCTGCTTGAGGAAGGTCAAAAACTTTATAAGGAGGGCAAAGGCTGCATTTCAAGAAGGCATGTAAGATTCCCGTTGTGTTAGTAGGTTATAGTGACTTGCTAAGGTCCCCATCTTAAGCAGAACAATCCTGCTGCCCTGCTCTAAGATATACCAGAGTCCCTAATGGTCTAGAAAAGTCTCACCTGAGAAACACAAAGTGAGATTCAATTCTTGGTCATACCATGCTTAAAGACCAGAAATTTTGATCCCTCCTAACAGGAAGCACAATACAACAGGCAATGACCAGGCACTAGACAGGACCACAGGCACTTCCTGAGAATCTTTTCTGGGAGCCTTGCATCTTTATCAACACCCCCTGACTTGTACTACATCTCAAAAGAGACATCGTGATAGAAGCATCTTAAACAAAAGAGAGTTTATTGGGGTTTACAGATCTGGAAAGTGAGTTCTTCCCAAAAACTATTCCACCGACTAGGGATTAAGCTATGGGGGAGGGAAGACATTCTCATTCAAATCACCACAGGATGATATGAAAGGATTCCACCCCCTTCTGCCTGCTACCTACTGACCAGGATGTAAGCTCTCAGCTGCTACTCCAGCTCCATATCTGCCTGCTTGCCACCATGTTCTCTGCCATGAAGATTATAAACTTACCCTCTGAAACTGTGAGCAAGTCCCCCATTAAATGCTTTCTTTTTTCAGTTGCCTTGGCCAAAGCATCTCTTTTACAACAATAGAACAGTAACTAAGACAGACCCAAAAGCGGCTTCAATGTTAAGCCAAATATCTAAGTACCCCATGGCTCATGCATGTTGACATGCAACACTAATTTTCATGCCAAGGCACCAACCTATTTGATTATCAGAACAGAGCACCAAGACTCCAGCACACCTGTCACCTGTCACCTGTCACCTGCCACCATGTATTTCTGGTTTCATAGATAACCTTTTTCCCAAAGAAATGTTCTTAAAGTATGGCTCCTTTTTGAACAACAGATGTGTTCCTGTTAATATGGAATTATTTGATTCTGAAAAGATAGCATTCAAAGCAGCTGCCTGGGCTCCAGACTATCCTAACCCTGAGTTCCTTCACACCACTGTGGTCTATGTCTAGCTTCAAACTGAATTGAAAGTTTTCTGGCAAGAGCTGGAGGTAGAAGATTACAGCAAAAGACATGCTTCCCTTCTTTATACAATACTCTGGTTATGAGAGCACTGTTGGTGTTTCTTGCTGTTCTGACCAAACACCTAAGAGAAGGGAGAGAGGATGTATTTGGCTCACAAATTCAGAATTTTCAGTTCATTATGGTGGGAAGGCTGTGGTACAGCATAGTTGCTCTGATCTAGAAACAGAGAGATATGCTAGCTCTTTCCTTTTTTCTCATCTGTGAATGAATGTACCTATCAGGCGATGCCACGCATATTCAGGGCAAGTCTTCTTTGCTTAGTTGATCCTCTCTGAAAACACTCTTACAGAGACACCCAGTCCAATCAAGCTGACCATCAACATTAACCAACACATGTCAAAAGCCTTCCACTATAAGATATCATTCAGTGTGCCATTACTGGATAGAAAAAGCAACCAAAACCTCTAAAGACATTACCACAAGACAGTTACTGATGAGAAAGTGGACAGTAACAGCCAGGAAGTCATTGCAATTGTTCACAGTGATGTCACAAAAAGACAATGTCATTTCATCATAATAGAAAGCTAGTCACTAACATATAGTGTATCAGATAGCCATGGATCTTGTAGAAACTTGATGGAGAGGCATTATTCCAGATAATACTCTGAACTATAGATTGTCGAAGGAATGCGAGGTAGGTTTGTGCGCTTGACTGTCCTCAGGCTCCGTGGAAAGAGTAGGATGAGTAAAAGGTTTGCTGCATTCTCCCCAGGTGTCCACGGTTGAGGTCAAGCATGCACTCCGGTTATGATTAGATACTAAATAACTGCAGTATGAGGCTTGCAAGGACACAGATGGAGCTGAGACAGACTGAGAAATATCTATGAAAGAAGGAAGTGGAACTTGAGCTACACTTTTAAATTTTAAAGAAGAAAAGAAAGGACATTTTTACAAGACAATCAGACTCTGCCAAAAGTACAGAGGAGGAAATTCTTTCAGTAAACGAAGTAGGTAAGAGAAAAGATCAGCCTAGGATAGGGGCTTTGTGTTAAAGAGACCAGGCAGGACACACAGGCTGTCCTCCCCATGTCAGGAGTCTGGCCTTGACTTTGGGGCATTGTGGAGCCATGCTAGGGCTCTATGGATTCAGACATGAACTTACTTCATGGCTTAGGAGTATGTTTGAATTGCTTCTGTTAACAAGAGCCAACATTTGCACACGTGTCCTGTAGTACAGCAAACCTACTTTAGACTTTAGGAAATGTACTTGCAGCAAGAAGACCTTTTTCCTTCTGGGCATAATATGATGTCATCCTGAAGTAGAGATTAGCTTAGCCAAGTAGTCGCGGTAACCAGTTGCAGAAAACAATACAGTAAGGTAGCTAGGTTCATGGTAATGGTAACATAGTTGTTTGCATCCCCTACTGGAAAGAAGTAAGGGGGCCTCAGCAGACCCTCACCTAGGACTCCAGCCAGCACTCCTTCATGCCCTTCTCAGCAGCAGCAAGTGATCCTGGGAGATGCTGGAATATATATAAAGTGGAAGATAAACAAAAAGTGGGACTCCATGATGCAGTTTCCATGAGACTGTCATATGTGGTGGGCTGGGGCTTTGTGCTCATTGGTTCACTAAGTTGAACTTGG
The DNA here is from genome assembly GCF_943737965.1 of Phodopus roborovskii. Taxonomy (NCBI): domain Eukaryota; kingdom Metazoa; phylum Chordata; class Mammalia; order Rodentia; family Cricetidae; genus Phodopus; species Phodopus roborovskii. The sequence continues at coordinate 44,429,106 of NW_026126511.1, read as the reverse complement.
GCAGAATCGTTACTTTGTTCTGTTACTCTATCTTTGGTGAATGGACATTTATTCATAACTCCCCAGAAAAGTTAATAAAAGGATACTAATCAAAGTTGTCTGGGGTACACAGGAAGAGAAGGAAGTTTTAGAAAATTAGCTAAATTAGAAAATTTAGCGTATTCTGTTATGGGATAAGCAAGCCTGGCAGGTCAGTCCTGCTATCTGGATATTCATATGTTGAGCCTGAAGATAGTCCCTATGCAAAATTCCCTCTTCCTCAGAGAATCTCAATCTTTCATCTTTCCAAGACCTTGACTAACAGGAAAGGCCCACTCACTTTGTGAAGCACAATCTGCTTCTCTCAAAGTTTACCCAACGCTATAGCTATCAATTTTACCTATAGAATATCTTCATAATGACAGTAATATTGACCAAACATCTGGGCATCAATGGTCTAGTGCAGTTGATGTGTAACATTAGCCACCCCAATAAAGAAACAAGGATCCTCCATCTTGCTAAATTGCCTTCTCTGGCCTGAGTGTTGGCTTCCTGCTTGCATTGGATGTTTGGATCGTTCTTGAAAAAAACATTTAAAAAATAAATATTCAGGCTGATGAGATGGCTCAGTGGATAAGGCTGCTAGCTATCAAGGCTGATGATCTGAGCTCGATCCCTGGATTCCATGGGAGAAGGTAGTAACCCATCTCCCATAAAGTGTCCTCTGACCTCTACCTACATGCTGTGGCATGTGTGCACACGCGTACACACATAAAACAGATAAATAAATAGCAATATTCCACCAATATGGAGTAGAGCCTGACCCTCTGCTTCAACTGAGCCTCCCCCCTATCTTCCTAAAAGAATTTCTTTAAGATTCAGGCCAGCTTGCCTCCTGCCAGTTGGCACATCAGTCCCTACATCACCTCTGAGAATCCAACCTGTTGTGGGAAACATCCTGGCAAGGCACTTCCCATTAGATTCATGCTGACTTTTGGTTTGATTCAAATATTTCTAAGCCAGCTCCCAAGCCTCTGTGTAACTTATAATTCACTGTGGTTTGACATGTCTGATGTGGGTGGGAGAGGGATGACTTTCATTTACTATTAACCAAGCCTCCCTCTGCTACTTACTCTACTCCATTGTCTCACTTCAACAAACAATGAAGTTAGCAAATTGTTTAAAATCAATGGAGCTCAAAAGCATTTTTAAAACCAGTCTGCCTTATACATGACCTTGTGATTATTTTATTCATTTTAAACACACACACACACATACATACACACACACTAAATACACAAGACCCAACTAAACTATACATTGTTCCCAGTAATGGTCATAAGGTAGTTGATCATTCTTGAATGGGAAGTACTAAAACCAAAAGAGGACAATTGTTTTGCCCTAAATTACTTATTTTGAACAGAAGAAAAAAAAATCGAAGCCAGAAACATTAACCCACAACTCATAATTCCTTCCTAGTACAGTAAGAACCACTGATTAAAGACAATATGCAAATTTACTTGTTAAAATGGCACCCAAATTTCCCTGATCTGTCACTGAGGACACACACAGAGGAAGATGAGAACTTTCTATACCAGAACCTAAACTGTATAGTAAATGTGTCACCCACCTGTAAGGTGAGGAGAACTGAATTCAGAATGGCAAATCAGACCTTGCCTCCTGGCAAAACTGGCCTCCACTACTTGAAAGACAGCTTTCAGAAATAAATGGGCTAAAAGGATCACTGCCTTCCAGGAAAGGGCATGAGTGTCTGTACACTAAAAACAGAAGAGAAACCCCAGAATCAAAGCTTCCCACTCCCTCAGTTCTGGGTAGACACATTAAATGGAGTGATCCTAGACTCTAGATCCTAGGTCCTGGAGGTTCTACAATAAAACAACAGGAAAGATGTGCTAGTTAGGGGTCAATAACTAAACGGGGGCTAGCTATGTTAGTTAGCAGCTGACAAACTAGAATCCCAAGTCAACACCATGAACATCCCAGAGAGGTTTACAGAACAATGATCTTCAGCACTACACTGAACTGCAAAATACTTTAGCTTGTAATCTTTACTTTAAGGGCTGGGAAGATGGCTCAGTGAAGTGTTTGCCATACAAGCATGAGGACCTGAGTTCAGATCCCAAGAGCACACATAAAGGCTTGGGCGGGTGTAGCAGCCTGTAAGCACAGCTTGTGGGAAAAGAGACAGGAATCTCTGTAAAAAGCCAGCTGCAGGAGGAGAAAGGTGAACTCCAAGTTCAGAGGGAGACCAAGCCTCATTATATAAGGTGGAGATCAACCAAGGAAGACATCCAAGTCTGTTCCATTGTGTGGACTTCCAGGTGCATACACACATGCAAAGATGCATATACATATGTACATAAAACATATCACACAGAGAGAGATAAAATCTTCTAGTCACAAAAAACATGTATGTATTGGATCATCCTTTATAACACTCTGTAGCACAAATAATAAAGACCCAGAGACAGATACTGGGGTTTGAGCTTCAAGCTGAAATCAGAGAAGCAAAGCAGCTAAGCCAGTAGATCTTACCTCTACCTAGCTGAAATGGTAAGACTGTCTCCACGAATCCTCAGAGACAAAAGCTCTGAATCCCTGTCTGCTCCTTCTCCATCCAGCCATACCCTTTTTCCACCTCCCTAGAGCTGATATTAAAGGTGTGTGATCCCAAGTCTATGATCAAATGCTTGAGCTCTGTTACTCTTCACTCTTGTGTAGGCCAGGGTGGCTTTGAACTCAGACAGATCTGTCTCCTGAGTCCTGGGATTAAATGTGTGTACCACCACTGCCTAGCTTCTATAGCTAACTAGTGTAGCTGGCTTTGCTTTCCTATACTTCAGGCAATCTTTATTAAACCATAAAGAATATATCACCACAACACCCCAGGTTGTGTAATGGAGCATACTGAGAAAGGACAGCTATGTGTCTGGTCAGTTGGTAGCAGGAAATCAGGACAGCATTGTTACTCTAAGATACCAGAAACATGTCTCCTGGGAGTCCTTTGTCATGAAGCATTTTTACTCAAATGTTGGCTGCTTAACCAGAGAGAGTTTAGTTTCCAGTGAAATCTCCCTGCTCAGATACTTTCAGATGAGCATTTTCTTCCCATGGAAGATAAAGAACACACCTCTGGAGTGGGTCTGTTGCCATAGAAACAGGAGTCATACCTGCAGGCAGCTTACATAAATGAGAGGGCCAGGTGGGAATTTTGCAAAATGCAAAGCTGCAAGCTACCATAGGAGCAGCCTCATTCTTGTGACATGACAATGTGGTCCCAACAGTGTCAGGCCTTCCCAAGAATGAAAGAAACCACAAAACCAGACTTTTATTTTTAGCATAATTCATTGACTCTGAGGAATACATTATTGTCACGGTTTTTTAGATCAGGGCATATTTTATAATCAATGGTATCCAACAATTGTAATTAGCATATTTTTCTTCCTGGCAGAATATAAAGTAACAGTGTGCCTATTAATCAATTGTAGCATCTTAGACGTTATGGAATATAGAATGTAAGATCTTCAGATACCTAAAATTGGCAATGGCTGAGTGCAATGCTAATAAGAGAGGGAAAAAAAACACTATAAAAGACATCTTTGGAGCTGAAGAGGTAGCTCAGTGCATATAGTATTTGCCATGTAAGCATGAGGATTTGAGTCTGAATGTCCAGAATCCGTGCAAAAGCAAGGCATAGTCATTTCCTTCTATAATCCCAGTACTTTCCACATGAGATTAGTGAAGAAAACATGGTCCCTAGAAGCCTCCTGGGCTAGCTAGTCTGGAATACACAGTAACAAAGAACAAAAGACCTTGTCAAAATGTACAAAGCAAGGCCAACACTCAAGGTCATTCTCTGCCATACAAGTATCCATACCCATGGAGGGGGGGGAGAGGGAAGGGAAAAGGAAGGCAGGCAGGGAGGGAGGGGGAGAGAGGGAGGAGAGAAAGGGGATATTTGTGAAAGGTCTTTGGTACTCTTCTCTGGAAAACAATTGACAAACCTTAAGTGATAGGAATTAAGAGCTCAAAAGTCTCTGCACAAATAGAACGTCTCTCCTATTCCAGTGACCAGAGGATATATGAAGTTAATCTTGCATCAAAGTTTAACAAAAAGTTACTCAATTGCAAAAGTCCAAAGTAGTAGAGACCAAGTGTCAGCAGTGTTAGACCCACAAACTCTAGCCCTCCATCTGCCTTTGGATATAAAGTTTGGCTGGAAGTAACCACTTGCAAATTAGCTCATACACTTACAAGTTGACCGAGGCCACTTCCTGCCCAGACAACACAGATGGACACAAAGTATTTACAAAGACCTCCTACCAGATCCACCATAGAAGCTAGCCCAGCCCCATCTAGATCAAACTTATCAACAAAGTACAGTTTCTAAAACACACACACCAAAAAGATCATAGCAGTCATTTTAATTCATGAGGGAAAAACAGAAATTAAAAACCCAAAGATACACAGTATAGAAGTTTCTATATAAAACTGGAACAAGGAACCACAATTGCAAATTATCTCCAGAGATAAAAATATTTAAGCAATATTACTAAGCTAAAATTTGGGATGATACTGTTCTTAGAAAACGCGTAGCCCCATGAAGCTTTTCTTACTAGATCATAAAGGTTCCAAGTTGTCAAGGAAAGATAATTTGTGTAATTTTTAAAATATCCCAAGCTGTAAGAAGCAGTGGGTGGCTGATTGACAATGAGCCTTACCTGAAAATGCTGTGAAGCCATATGGAGATTTCAATCCTCGGCTATAAAACAATCTTGGTGGCAAAATGTGTAAGCAGAAATTCTGAGAAAGGTGTATTCGTTACTTGTCTTCTCTCTGTGACATCACACCTGATGAATGCAGCTTACTGGAAGACAGGTTTGCTCTGGCTCATGGTTTAGGGTGCAGTCCATGATGGTGATAAAGTCCCCTAGCAGCTGGTCACACTGTGTCTGCAATACGGAGGCAAAGAGGCAGTGAATGTTTTCCTCTCCATTTTTTCAACTGTGTGTCTCCTAGGTGGTTCCAAATGCAAACCCAGTTAGATTGACAATGAAGATGAAGCATCACAAATGTTCAGGATTAAATCAATTTACCAATTTATCAGAAAAAGAAAAGTATATTTTTAACGAATTAAGGTTTTTTTGTTTGTTTTGGGGTTTTGTTGTTGTTGTTGTTGTTGTTGTTGTTTTAGCTCATCCCAAAGTTCTCTATGCTAGACCCAGAATTACAGTTCCACAACATGGACCCTCTCTTCAAAGACTTCAACCTGATGTTTTATCTAAAGCTTTATATACACATACATACAACATGCACACACCTATTAGACATCACAATAATGATATACCAGTCTGTAAATTTAACAAGAAATGTGCTTTTGATAAATACAGAGTAAATAAAATGGCAAAAATTGTTGAATAAATGTCCTTAAAAAGATGAGGAATCTTACAAAATTTATAAATGGTATTCAACTTGATTTTAAATTTAATAGGAAAGAAAAGATAAATGGTACTATAATCATGGAAAAATTGCTTTGGCCTAAATTAAAATGTACTGTAAAGTCAGAAATAAACAGTGATATACTACTTTGTGAACAGATAGAGCAATAAAACAGTGTGGGAGGCCCCGAAAGACACTGAAACAAGAGTTAAAATATAGGAAGTTATATAAAGTATTTCATGCAAGTTGTTAAAAGTGACAAATTTTTTTACAGAAATGTTTTGGGGACTACAAAGTAACCATCATGAGGGAGGTGAAATTAACTCTATATTTCATAGCATACATCATCAAAATGATTTTAGCTGGATCAGAAATTAAACTCTTTTAAAATTAAAATCATAAATAGTGCTATAAAAATATGGGAGTTTTATTGCAATCTCAGAACAGTTAGGCTAAATATAACAAGACACAGGATCATAAATAAAAGCATTGATAGGACTTGTGCTTCTGGCCATAGAGGACTAGCTGGTATCATATCAGTCTCTGCACCATAAAGAAATATAAAACTGTAGTGTGTGTGTGTGTGTGTGTGTGTGTGTGTGTGTGTGTGTGTGTGTGTGTAAGCTCCTCTGAGCCATTGGGTAGCAGGCAGAACAAAACTCTAATTTTTTAGAGTAGGAGAAATCATAAAGGAAATTGGTTTGAGGAAGCAAAAGTCAGAGTTCAGAGGACATGAATCTGAAGAAAATGCATAGAAGAGCGAGGGAGATGATCAGAGCTGGAGGCTGCCTATGTCTATAAGCCTGAAGTGAGACCTGGACTGTCACTGCACAATAAAAAGCCTTCCCAGGAGATAACTGCATCAGGACTGAGGAAGGAGCAGGAATTCCAAATATCAGGTCATGAGATAAGAGCAGTTTTGGAGAGTTCTGACCCTGCCTAGCTGGAAAACTGTTCTTCATCAAGACCAATTACCAAAAATGCCTTCCTAGAGGGTAAACCTTCCTAAAGCCACGGGCTTTGGAAGCTGAGATACTTTCTATTCTGGGTAACTCCCTGGACTAGGGACAAAGGAAGTGTATCCATCCAAATTGAAAAGCCACATATTTCACCTTTTACTACCTGCTATAAACTGCATTAACAATCTTCAAAGAAAGATAATAAAACTCAGAGTTTTCACATTGCATTTTCCAATTGTCTAGTATTCAGTAAATAGCCAGCAAACATGCATAGAAACAGGGAATGTATCATAAAGGAAAAGAATTGTCTGTGAGGTGCTTTGGCCCCCACAAGCTCAAATATTGGAATGTATGGTTCCCAATTGGTAGGTTGTTTAGGAAGGATTAGAAAGTCTGGCCTTTAAACTAGGGAAGTCACTGGGGGATGGCTTTGAAGTACAAAAGACCAGGCCAGACCCAGTCTCTCTCTCTCTCTCTCTCTCTCTCTCTCTCTCTCTCTCTCTCTCTCTCTCTATCTCTCTATCTATCTCTACTTCCACTGTGTGCTTAGGATCAGATGTAAGCTCTCAGCTACTGCTCCAGCACTATGACTGCCTTCCAGCTGACATGCTCTCCACCATGATGACCATGGACTGGGCTTATCTCTGGAGATGGATCAAGCCCCCTCAATTCAATGCTTTCTTTTACCAGTTGCCTTGGTCATGGTGTCTCTTCATAGCAATCAAAAGGAAACCAATAAAGAAAACCCAAACCAAGATGACCCAGATAATGTATGTAGTAAAGACTCTAAACATGGACACTGGGTTGTGCAATTATGACAGCAATATTATCTCCCATCCTTTTGACTTTTTCTAAAGTGTGTGTACTAATCTCCAACAGGCTAGTCTTGGGGCATTTTGACAAATAGGTTGCATTATGGGATATTTTAGGCAAGGTCATAAGAAGTCCTACGTCGACCTGTGTCATCATAGTATGAGCTATTAATACATAGACACTACATGTCATGTGGGTGTGCTGGTCTGGACAGTACAACTAAGCTGACAGCCCCACTTAAATTGATTCAGTTCACAACTATTATGAATTTTTTGTGTGAATATTTCACCTGGAATATCTGGCCCAGCATGAAGAGAAAGTAATAGAAATCATTCAATCTATTTGACAAGATGAGAGAGAATAAGACTAAATAAAAAAGATACATTCTCGGTGTCTTGAGGGAAAATATCAAATAATTTCTATACATATAATAAAATTCAGGTGAATAGATTAAGGGTGGAAGGGGGGAAACACTTGGGAAAATGGAATAAAAAAACTTTGCAAATAATTGAAAAAGCAAACCCATGATTTACATGGCCAAGAAGCTCAATAAACTCAAAGAAGAATCAAGTATAAAGAAAACTGTATACATGTATACCTTGATAGTAACTGTTCTGGCTAGTTTTATATCAACTTAACAAAAGCTATAGGCATCTCAGATGAGGGACCCTCAATTGAGAAAATGCCTCCATAATATTGGGCCATAGGTAAGCCTGTAGGGCATTTTCTTAATTAGTGATTGATGTAGGCGGGTCCAGCCTATTGTATGTAACATATTTTGGAGGCATGGCAGTAGAACAAATGATGGCGCTTTGGTGTATCCTAGATTCCTGCATTGATTATCTCTAGGTTCAGTGCATTGTTTTTTTTTCCTATGAGATGTCATCAGTTAGAATCCTGGTCTCCACCATTATAAAAAAGAGCATGGCAGTGCCTCCAAAAAGTGTCAAGTACAACTCTCAAATGACCCAGAAATCTCACTATTGTGAATACATCCAAAGGAAAGGAATTCAGTATGCCAACAGGAACCTGAACTCCCTGTTTGCTGTAACATTACTCACAATAGCCAAGACAAGGAATCAGCCCACATACCCAGCAATGGGTGAATGAGATGAAGACAATGTGGTGTGCAGGCTATGGAATAGTAAGCCATAAAAGTGAATGTAAAGAGCCAGATACTGAACACAAATAATGCATGTTATCACTCATATGTGAAAGCCTTAAAAGGTAAATTCCCAGAAGGAAATTAGTGCCAGGTAATCAGAAGCTATGTTTATAGAGAGGAGGAGGTATAGAAAAAGGATAGTTAATAAGTACCAAAAAACAATTAGATGGGAATAGCAGATTCTAGTAAAATAATCATTTATTGTATATTTTAATAGAAAAAATCTTGATGATCAATTTAATGACATCTGGAATCTGGCAGGAAACTGGAGGATGGATTAAATGAAGGAGAAGATCCTCTACCAGAGCAGGTGGGCCTCCTTGACATAAAGAAGTCCAAGGAAAATCAATGCAGCTTATTCAGTCTTCATTTCTTGCTGGTGAATGTATCTCTGTTGCTATTGCTGCTGCTTCATCCTTCTTTGACTTCAGACTCCAGCTTCTTTGACTCTCCAGGAATCGCCCCAGCCTTTGGCATTAGAATGAGACTGCTGAGGCAATGGGGTTCTTAACCTCTCCCCACACCACATGTAGACAGCCATTGCTGGGCTACTCAGCCCTATCCGTTGCAGGCCATTCTCATAAATTGTCTCTGTGAGTGCGAGCATGTGGTGTATGTATGTGTGTGCGTGCGTGCGTGTGTATGTGTATGTGTTTAGTTCGGTTCCCCTGAAGGCACTTAAATCAGGTAGAGCTAATTGTGAGTAGCACCGTAAAGAAAACCAGGTACTTCAGCAGGAATGAAAGCGGGACCAGAGAAGGACGAAGTTACCCAAAAGACTACTAGAAGCCACACCTTTAAGCTAGCATTTCCTGAAGTCAGTGCCAAGGAACATCAGTTCCGCAGGAGTTTAATAAGCTCGGTTTGCAAAACAAGGCTTTCTAAATAAACTCTATTTGGGAAACATGGGCTTCCAAGATTGAAAATAAAAGCTTCCTTCTTCCAGGATTTCTAGGGGACTTCCATACAGGGATGGATGTTTCTAGCATGCTCCACACTGAAATGAACTTGAGCATGAGGTCCGTTTTCTTGGTTCACTTCACGGGGCTATAGGTACACTTTGAAAAAGTGAGTTTGAATGAATGGGCCTCTGGCTCCTCTCTCATGACTCCTCCTTCAACACAGAACCTAGGACCACCCTATTTACGGGACACTGTAAGATGGTGTCCAGCATCTATGAGCTTCTTAAAGGCTTAAGAATAATTGAGATTTGGAAAGAAAATTGCTGATTCCATAGGAGTGGGAAATGGCTGGAAGAAACCTGCAAAAATTTGTGATAAATATTTAGGTAAATAAATATTTACCTGAAATGTAACACTGCTGACTATTCAACTGTTGTCCAACACAGTAAATATAATCACTTAAAAATATAGTTATCTCGGTACATTTTAATCCAATTGGTAAACTGTGATTTGAGAGCTCTATTAAAAGGAAAACCTACAAGTTTATCTGTTATAATTTGGTTTTTTTTCCTGTGACAAATACAATGATTTAAAAAAAAATAGACCAGGAAAAGAATTTATTGCATCTTACAGGTAACAGTCTATCATTAAGTGAAGAAACCATGGAGGAACGTTGCTTGATGGCTTAGTTGTTGATTCATCCTTAGCTAGCTTCCTCATATAACCCAGGACTACTTGCCCAGGGAATGGTGCCACCCATGATAAACTGGGCCCCACTTTACCAATTAATAATCAAGACAATTTCTATAGGCCAACTAATGTAAGAAATTGTTCAAATGAGGCTCCCTTTCTCAGGTGACTCTGGGTTGTATCAAGTTGACAGTTAAACCTAATAGGATACTAGCCTAGTAGAACACCAAAAATCCCAGCTACTCAGGAGACAAAAGGATCCCAAATCTGAGGTTTTTATCAACTATAGAATGAGCTCGAGGCCAGCCTAGGCACCTTTGAGAGACATTATCTCAAAATTAAAAATACAAAAGGCCTAAGGTTAAAATTCAATGGTAGAATACTTGATTAGCATGAAGACAAAAACAGAAAGAGTTAAAAACCTAGAGCTTAGAAATGACAGTGAAGATTTTGGTAAGGATTATCCCCTTAAAGTATACACACACAGACGCAGACACACATAGACACACCTAGAGCTGAAGAATTTCCAGCCAATAAAGAACCAAGATACAAGACACACCCCTGTCGCTAGGGCAGTTTTAAATCCAGTTAGTTTACCCAGTGGTGGGGTAAGACTAGGAATCCTTCATTCCCATCTTGCAAGGCCCTTCATGCCCACACTCACTACACATTGTATTCCTCACCACAGAGTAAATTCCTCTGGCAACAGCCACTGAGTCCTGCAGCAATACTCAGCTCTTTCTCAGTATGCTGATCCCTCCCTATGAAGAGAAGAGGCACTATTTTATAGTTACTGGCTTCATTTTGACCTTCTTAAAGAAGCTCTTTGGCTTCTATCCACAGGGATAGCTAATGACAGCATTTCAGGAGTAAGCGGAGGGACTTGGAGGATAATCCCATGGCTTTGAAAGCTCTTCTAAATAAGTGGCATTTATTTGAAAAGATATGCACATACTATACAAAGGTGGGCACACTCAGAGCCTTGGCCACTGTGGACAGAGGCAGTTGCAGCCTGTGTGAAGACTAAAGGCAGTGGACATTTCCAGGGAGATGACTCTACCTGAACATATCTTCTAGGGTCATCTGGAAAGATACTGGGCTCATAAACAAGCTTCAACTGTCAGTCAACATCTGTACTACTTTGCAGAAAGAAAAAAAAGAAAGAAAAAAGGAAAGAGAGAGAGAGAAACAGAGACTGACTTTTACAAAAGCTCATTCTTTCAAAAATCTATTTTTCAAATGTCACATCAGGAACTACACTCTTCTCATTTCTCATCTTTGGTATAAATGGAATGACTCATTTCGCATTGTCTTCCATAATCCAAAGTCTATTGTGAATGATTTCAACAGCAAAATTTAACACACACACACATGCACGCACGCACACACACACAAACACGAACAAATGAACACATACACACATGCATCCACATATGCACACATGGAGGTAGAAGGCTGCCCTCCTTTGTTAATCTAATAAGAAAAAGTGTGAACAGTGCAGGATCATTACCTGAAGAAACTATTATTTGCACAAAGAGAGGAAGTATGGAATTGTCTTTAAATTTTGTTGAATGAAGGGACCACATTTCCAGTGTCCCCTGCCTTTTTAACTCTTTTTTAACTAATTTTTCCTATTCTAGTGACTCCATTGATGATATTTTTTACACTGAAGGAAGGATTTCACCACTTCCTCTAAAATATTCCCCCTCCTACTTCTCCTCTTCCTTCCCCCTCCCTCCTCCTCCCCCCTCCCTATGATTGTCACTGGAAAGTGCAGGATGACAAGTTCTCTAAATTGCTGGCCTGGAGGCCAGAGCTTGTTTCCTCTTTGCCTGGATTTCCATTTATCCCACTAAATTTCCTTACAGTTAATTTTTAAAGGGGATGAGAGAGTTCACTTTCCAAATAGCTGACACACACACACAAAAAAAAAAAAACGTGTTCTGTGGTAGCAAATAAATTAATACTTGGTGACCACTTATTGCAACATGATAAAAATCCCTACAGTGTAAGAACTCACTGGGCAATCTGAACTCTGTTCTCTAATAGAATAACTGATAGAGTAATCAAGAAATACCAATACACGCTTAATACTCATCTAGAGTCCTAGAGTCAGCAACTGCTGTATCTTAATCATACTCTTGCCTAAAGTACATTAAATGCAGCTTGATCTGAGTCGCTTCAATAAATCTCTTGGCAGGATTTGCAAACATCAAGTAAAAATCCCTGCTCTCTTAATCTGGTCCTTCTGCCGACTAGTCGGATGACTTGTATAAAAGCCCACCCATCCCCCACATCTCACCACACTCACACACCTCCTTTCTCAGCCAGTAAACTAGCAATAATAGATTCGTCTAGCACTCAGAAATGGCTGCAAGACACTCCTTTGTACTTGGACAGCATTTTGCAATGACAAGCTGACTTGAGGCGAAAGATGTCAGAATGATACTTTAATACAGGTTGTGAGAGCGGACATTTCTTTTATTTCTGTTTCACAAACTCTTGACATTCTCAACCAGCCCTGCCCTGTCTGATCCACAAGCATATGCTGCTTTACACACTGGTTTGAGCGTTCATGGCTTTCTCACAGTACCAACAAAATTCCATGCACTAGTGGACAGAGTAAGTGATATCACATGATAAACCTTGGTACCCTCACTGTAAGAAGCAACTTATGAAAACGTCTTCTCAAACATGTACAGTATGAGAGCCATCCCCATTCTGGGAGTGGGGGTGTCTAAACAGACTTCCTCACCTAGAGAAATAGAAATCCCTTTGTAAAGTCATAGCTGGGCATACCCCCCCCCCCCCATGGAAGACATCTAAGACATCAGGAGATGACAGAAATGCTGTAATATTTTAACTTTGAATAGAAATGGCTAAAAGAAAAAAGAGAATGCTAAACAGAGAAATGGGTGAGAAACAGGCCTTTTTCCTTTAGGATGGGAGAGCACTGCTCACTCCCACCTTCAACTAGAATCTCTTTTGTAAAGTAAGGAGTTCAAGCATCCCAGTATGATATTTGATACCCTCCCCCTTCAACTGACCCGCACAGTTTGGACCTAGGGATGGAGAAAAGCACTTAAACTCGCCTTAGATTTACTTCTTTAGGAGACAGCATTGGAATGATGTGTGTTGGGAAACTTACATGAACATGGACTGCAAATTCATTATAGGTCTCAGGTGATGGTCCTCAATAAATAAACACACCTCCCACCCTAGGCAGCATTCCTGGGGCTTGAAACAATAGTAAATTAAACAGAGCCCAGGCTCATGGCTTTTCTTTCTTTTTTAATTTAGGAAATATCTCCACATTGTCGATTGGCTTGAGCGCCCTCACGCGTCTCAACAGAGGAATGTCACTCAAGGTCTTCCAAGGGTCCTGCTGAAGGACAAGTTGATGACACACACCTCTTTAGGCTCGTTTCACAGGCTTCTTAGTGGGCTAGAGATTCTCAGGCTCTCCTGGGACTGGGAGGAGCATGATAAAGAGTGAAACCACAACTTGACCTGCAGGAATGAGAAGAGGAGGGAGGCCAATTTCAACTTGTCTATTCTGGTTTAAACCTATTGGGTCATCTTGTCTTTTTCTCTTTCCTACCCTCATCCCAGCTCATTGCACCCTTGAGGAGCAGGGATCCAAGCCTGAATGACTTCTCTCCCACTCTGGTGACCTTGGTACTATAACAAGCAAATCTCAAATATCTCCTCATCCACAGCATAGTGAGAGTAAGTCATGTGTCTTCCCTAGTATGTTCTCTTTGGGTTCTGTTTTCCTCTTTTCTCCCACCTAATATGTGTCCGCAGGCAAGTCTGGTGTACAAGAGAAAATCACCCAGTAAATGATAAACAAATCCAAATGTATATTTGCTGCTCCAAGCCACTTACCTTATTGCATTTCCAGGAAATACTTGCAACATGCATTCCCTTAACAAGTAGCTTTGGGTCTCCTGGAGCACAGGAAAAAGACAAATAAATCTGCATTCTCGGTTATTGTTGTCTAGAGCTGGGCACACAGTGACCCTCCATAAGACAGCAGAGGCAGGGGTGAAGGGTGTGACAAGTGAGGGAAAGGTGTATAAGATGAGTTTACCTTCCTAATGCATTTTCTTTCCTTTCTCCATCATCCTTGGTAGAGTTTAAAGTAATCAGATATGAACAAGATGTATAAGGTTCATTTGGCAACTTAAGGTTCACACTGAAAGCACAATCTATATAGGGAAAATAAAAAATAGAAAGGGACAAAATATTTTCCCCTCATCTTCCTCCTTCCATTTCCCCATCTTATCTTGAGGTTAGGAAGTCATGAGTCAACAATCCAACAGAAAAACACACAGCCCAGAATTGCCAAAGAAAAGTGATCCAACCTTCATCAGTATGTCTGATCAACCTTGCAGGGCTGTGACTCCTGTTAACAGAACATCACCAAGAAACACTCAGTCTTGGATTCCTCTCACCAAAAAGGCAAAGAGCTGTACCCTGCCTAGATTGAAGCTAGCCAAATCCAACAAAGCCTTGGAGATTTTTGGCTTAATCTTCTCACTGAACACAAGCCAGCACTCCACGAGTGCAGCCAGGGCATCGTCACCAGCCTTCGCTGTTGGCAACTTCTCTTTCGTGTTTCTTGGCACTTTCTTGGCTAGGGGGCAATAGCAGAGGTACCTTCTCCTCCCACCCACTGCCCCCACAGGCACCTCCAACTGTGTAGCTTGGCTTTGGAAGGTTCCCCGCCCACTAGAAGTACAGTCAAGACTTTTGTTAGGTAATCTACAACCCTATGTGAATGCCAGAAAACGCCTGCCTTATGGAAATGCTACATCTTTCTTGCAATTAAAAAAATCATAGCCAAAACTAGGGCAGGAAAAGTCTGATGTACATGACTTACCTAATTGTGAGAAGGGTCTTTTCCAAGAAGTCCTTAAGTTACTTACTAAGGTGAATTTATTCAAAGCATCTCTCATATTTATCTTCCTTCCTTCCTATCACCATAGCAATCTCAGTAACACAAATGCCCCTGAAGCTCCAACCTTTCTTCTCCAAGCTGTATGCATAATGACAAGCCCTTCCCCAAGCATAATCTCCCTGCTAAAGAGCCCCAATGCCTCCTGTTATAAGATCAAACTCATACTCTGAAAACTGGCCTCCAAATTCTTCCATCTTCTCTCAATGCTCCAAGGACAGTTGCAAAGGGAACTGTATATCACCCACAGAGTTGCCAAGAGTTCTGCCCCTGCCATCTCCAAGTCTAGCACAGGGCACAGTGATGGTGGATAGTCAGATATCCTCAAGCTATGGGCTTCTGGGAAGGAATTTGGCTTTGGGTACCTGTGCTTGCCATCAACTCCATCCCTTGGCAAGTGCACTGGTGCTTATGCACTTTGCAGTAGTGCATGCACACTAGTTTCATTGAACTGGTGTGGCCAGTCACTGAACCACACTGAACTGGTGTGGCCAGTCACCAATAAATT
Source organism: Phodopus roborovskii (assembly GCF_943737965.1). NCBI lineage: Eukaryota > Metazoa > Chordata > Mammalia > Rodentia > Cricetidae > Phodopus > Phodopus roborovskii. The sequence continues at coordinate 44,413,670 of NW_026126511.1, read as the reverse complement.
TCTTCAAATGACAGCCTACCTGCCATTGTGAAACATTTTGCACAACTAGAAACTAACCTCTGCATATATAGATATATAGCTGTAAGTGAGCAAAATAAGGAGTGAAAATTTAACAACAAAAGACACACACACACACACACACACACACACACACACGGACAACACATCCTGATACTTGTAGGACATTGTATTCTGGTAAGAGCTTCAGAGAACTGGAAAAAGAAACTGTATTGTCAGAGGAAAGCCATCACCCTTCCAAGCTGGTGGACCAGCCAGAGGTCAAGTGTAGGTCCTTGAGCAGTATACAATGGCTAAGGAAGTAGAGGGTACTCGGGAATGGAAGTCAAGACCTTCTGGTAGAATCTGTACCTATGTTCTTACTCTTTCTTTGAAAGATAACATTAAGTGATCTATTCTGTAATGCCATGTATGCTCTATTCCTGCATTAGCCTAAAGGCATCAACAATCAACTTCAAAGCTTTCCAGAATAACAATTTTATGAAATAAAAACTAGCATCACTTTTCCCAATTTAAGAATTCCCTTACTTCTCGAGCTGTCTCTCAGGCAAAGTCATGACATTCTGAATTTATAGATGTCCCAAGGTTGGTCATCTTCCCAACTAAATTTCAAGTGCCTTGGGTCAAGAATCATGTTTGCCTTTTAGATTTCTTCACTTTTATCCTCCCTGAAACTCTGAACAGTATTCCATCTAGAAGATACTAGAAAAACAACGATACTATTGATGAACAAAAACTGCAATGACAAGTTAAATAGTTGGCACATTCTTTTCAATTTTTAACTTATTTTCTGTGTCTTTTATTCCTTCTAGCTCTTGTTACAGCAAACATCCCTGCTTTCTAGCAATCCTTTTTGGCAAAGGATGGACTATAAGTCATTTTAGCAAACCCATTCTCTGCATACACACATGCACACAAATACACACCCAAACCTCATTCTTGGCTTGATTTGTGAGGACAGAATTTGCTTTTGTTTGTTTGTTTGTTTGTACTTTCGTGTGAAGTTTCAGAATTGAACCTGAAGCTTCTAGCTCTGTGTCTTTGCAAGACCATGCTGTCCAAGTGTGTAGAATTGCCAAGAGCTCTTTCTCAGTTACCTCCTGAAAAATATTCAAGATTGTGTTGTTTAATCCTTGCACCTCACCTCAGCCCTTAATGACCACCTTCCTACCCTGAGAAGTCCTCTCATGGATCATTAACCTCCTTCACAACTTACAGACAAGACTTCTTGTTGCCTACACTCCACTTACAAGAAAATATGAGCGGCTATACTGGGCATGATTTTGATTCCACTATAATTTTCCCATTAAGTCTCCAGTTTATCAGACTCCTCTCCTACACATTCTGGTCTTTCCCTACCCTTTCTTCCCAGCCTCCCCCCCACCCCCTCCTCACCCCTGCCTCCTCCCCAACCCCCAAGAAATGAACTGGTTTACCCAACAGGTTTTATCTTGCTTTGACCAGCTCATTGTTTCAACGTGATTTTGAAGAGGCTGGGCTTGAATACACAGTTTATTAATTTTCAGGCATTTGCCATGTCCCTCTGTGAAGTGTGGTGTGAGTGAGTAGGTGTGCATGTGTGCACAGACAGTAACCAACACTCCTGGAGTTGGCAGGATCACTGGTGACTAAGACAGTGTTGATGGGTGATCTGGTACTAAGGATGTAGCCAGTTAATGTAGAGCAAGCCAGTGTGCAGGAAGCTGTGGGTTTGATCAGCAGCGCCACACGGTGGCAAACTTCTGTCATTGCATCATGAGAAAGATGGAGACAGTGAGAACAGAGTTCAAGGTCACCCTTAGTTATGTATCATATATCCTGGGCTATATGAGACCTTGTTTCAAAATTTTATGTTCCCTGGGAACCATAACATTTTAGAGGTGTTTGAAATAATATTTGAGAAGCAGAACAGCGAGGTAAAAGGACATGGCCAAGGTCAGAGGGGAGCTGCAGGAACAGCTGGGAGCTAGAACCAGACCAGCTCAGTTCACTAAGCTCTTATACTCACATCCATCCTTCTGCTACAGCTTACACATATCAGTGAAATTTCGCAGATCACAGCATGGAATCAAAGATGCGCATTACAAGTGAACTCTTGCAGAGAACAGCCTACTAAACTAGAGAGCTGCTTATAATTCGATTAAATTCTAATCTGAATCACATCTTCCTATCAAGCACCCAGCCACCATTTCCTCCTAGTGGTTCATTTAAAAATAAAATAAAATAAGATGAATTTCACAAGTACCTTGAAGAGGTTTTTCAAGTGATTTTTCCTTTCAGTTTGATCAATACAGAGTTATCACTTCAGCGTGTGAAAATAGCTTTTTCACACATCCCTGCACACATAGCCACGCACACATATAAATCATTGGCAGCAGGTACTTCCAATTTGCTGGAAAATATTTCTAAGAAGTCAAAAAGCTCCAGCTGAATAAGCGTGCCTGCCCATTGGCTAAACGGACCACTTGAAGGATCTGATTGGTTCTTGATCCTGAGGACCGATAAGACGGCTATAAAATCCCTGGGTGCAGCTCTTGGGCCCCCAGTTTGCAAAAGCCAGAGGTGTAAGAAGCAGCAACAGCAGCAGCAGCAGCAGCCAGCCAGCCAGCCAGCCACACAAAAATTCTTCCTCAAATCCTCACCTAAGCTTTTAGTATATCCAGATCCACATCTTCACTCAAGCCGGGAGAGGGAAAGAGGAAAGGGGGGGAGGAAAGGAAAAAAAAAAAAAAAAAAGCCAACAACTTAGCGGAAACTTCTCAGAGAATGCTCCAAAACTCAGCAGTAATTCTGGTGCTGGTCATCAGTGCTGCTGCAACGCACGAGGCGGAACAGAATGACTCTGTGAGCCCCAGAAAATCCCGGGTGGCGGCTCAAAATTCAGGTAAGCCAGAAAGCCCAGGACTGGTTTTTCCCCCAAAGAGCTGTCCTCATTTGCCTCTCTCACTTTTGCATGTGTGTCTGTGACGGCTGATCTCGGTAATAAATGTGCTTCATGCAATGAACTGCCAGTGAAATCCAATAGCCTTAGGAAGTGGAGTTCCTTTGTCTAATAAATTGCAAGCAACTAACGAAGAAGCTGGGCGCTCTGCTGAGGGTATTTCATTGCATAAGCCTAGCCTGATTGCCTGAAATCTGGCACGTACCCTCTTGTTGGGGGGAGGGGGCGGGGAAAGGCTTGAATGCTGGCTTGCCTCACAGCTCTGTACACTCCACAAGCCGGTCTTAAGGTGATGCGCGCGGCTTACCTGCAGCGGTCCCTCTCCCTGCTCCTTTAGTCCTTGTAACTTGACTTCTCTACCTCTACAGAGAGCACCCAGACAAGCCCCCTCTTTACACTGATTTGTGGAACCATAGTCCTCAAGTCTTGGGGAAAAAAAAGAAATCCAGGGCGGATTCAGAAAGAAGGGGTGGGCGGGGGGGGGGGGACTACACACCCCATTCCCTATAGGGCTGCCTGGCTCTTTCCTCTCTCTTACCAGCTCCAATCAATTACCCAAGCAGCCCACGGCCCCTAGAAGGAAGTGCATGTGTGAAACGAAGCAGTTCTTTCTCCATAGAGAAGGTCTTACTTTCAGCCTGACTCCAGTGCCAGTTAACTGTATGTGGTCCTGGCCTCCGGAGGCAAAGAGTCACTAGGGGCCCTCTGCCCCTTGACTTTTGGCTCCCCACTCACTCATCTCCCCAACCTTCAGCAGAGATGGGACCGACCGCAGGTGTCAAAATGCTGCAGATGGAAGAGCGCAGGTCCCTGCCGAGAGGAGGCCTTTTGCCTCGCTTCCTTTTGTACTTAGTTGCTATAGTGATGCCGTGATTCACAATTCAAGCTTGCCTAAAACAATAGCAGCCCTAATGCATATTAAAACTGCTTAAAGCAAAGTTATAATTTGAACCCGTGGAAATATATAATTAGGGAAATGACTTGTAACATCCCAGAGGCTGCGGGTGGTGGGAGGGGGGGCGGGGAAACCTAGCCTCACCAAACCACGCTTTTGATCTGGGAGGAGAATCCTACGGTATGAAGGCTACAGATCATTGCTTGCCGAGCTGCCTGCCAGAACACCCCTCCTTCTGTGGGAGAGAAATTACTTTTATGGCAGATCTTATCCAGGATGCAGAAAGCCTGGTGCAAGTTCTTTGCGGTTTTCTTCCAGCCTTACACAAGGGGCGCCTCGGAGTTGTCACTCCACACCTGTGTTTCTCTTTTTTGAAAAGAAGCCTTTTTAATATGAGAGATTATTCATACCTCTAAGTGTGGGGCTGTGGTTGGGGGTCTGGGGTGGATATAAAGGGCCCCAATTCCTTTCTGCCAATGCCATGGTGGGTTAAAAGCTCTCTTTGGGAAGGTTCTTCTTCCAAGTGGACTCAGCAAATTATTCGCTACCATTTGAACTAAAATACCCATGCTTTTTTACTCCAGACTGCATTTTTCAGAAGGCAGCTAGATTAGCTGGTCCCCCCCCCCATCATGAGCCTGACCTTCAGTCACTGCCTTCAGCCTACCCATGCTTTCAAGTGACAGCCTTTAATTCCTGTCACCACCAGAAGGCACTGTGCATTACAAGGTCTCTAACCTTCTCTAGCCATCAAAATACGAAGGGTGAGACTAGAAAAACATGTGCCTGAGGGGGAAGTCATCTCTTCTGCACTGACTCTTAGAAGCAAAAGGAGGCTGCCCATCTCCTCCCCCCCCCCACACACACACACTGTTATTCTATGGAACCCAAGGTCAAAGTTTGAGGATAAATTCAGATCCTGTGCCCTTGGTATTGGCCTCTACACCTACTGGATCCTACTCAGAACCCTTTGGCTCCATCTAAACTGGATCTGTTTGTCTCTTTCAGCTGAAGTTGTCCGCTGCCTTAACAGTGCCCTGCAGGTTGGCTGTGGGGCCTTCGCATGCCTGGAAAACTCCACATGCGACACGGATGGGATGTACGACATTTGTAAATCCTTCTTGTACAGTGCTGCTAAATTTGACACTCAGGTAATTCGCCCTTAACCTCTGCTCCCCCTGGCTGCTTGTCATTTAACGGGGTGCTCAGTACTGACTGCTCTTGGGAGCCTACCTTGCAGGGAGACAAACCTGCTTCCCAGCCTCCTACTCAAAAGGCCATGCCAGGTTGTAGACTCTCTCTCTCTCTCTCTCTCTCTCTCTCTCTCTCTCTCTCTCTCTCTCTCTCTCTCACACACACACACACACACACACACACACACACGAGAATATGCATGGGGGGCACACAATAGACCAGGAATAAGGAGTTGATAGAGGCTGGTTTAGAACAGGAGGGATGATTGGCAGAAACGCATTTCTGCTTTGAGAAGAAATAAAAATGTTCTCCTCCAAATGCTCTAGCGTGCTGTCTGAAATTCTGAGCTACCAGTCTTAATCCCAAGAACATAAAACTGATTATGGCCATCATCACACCTCAGAACAGTTGGTGATGGCTTCCTCCCATCTCATTCCCTTCTCTGGAGCTGAGTGTTCAAGGGAGTGCTAGGGAGAAGGACTGGGGATATTTTTTTTTTTTGTATTGTTGTTGTTGTTCTTGATCATGCTATTAAAGCAAGTCCCCTTGAAGGTCCCTGTGTCCTAGACCCAGACTTCTTCCAACAGGACAAACTAACACTTATCTTCTTGTCCCTGGCAGGGAAAAGCATTTGTCAAAGAGAGCTTAAAATGCATCGCCAATGGAATCACTTCCAAGGTTTTCCTTGCCATTCGAAGGTGTTCTACCTTCCAGAGGATGATTGCCGACGTGCAGGAGGAGTGCTACAGCAAGCTGAATGTCTGCAGCATCGCCAAGCGCAACCCGGAAGCCATCACTGAAGTCATACAGCTGCCCAATCACTTCTCCAACAGGTACCTAGGGGGCTTCTCTTCTTCACAATCAGGGACATGGAGGGGGATTGGCCAGCAAAGCCAGAGAAGAAATTTTCCCTCCAGTGTTAAAATCTTCCCACACAGTTAACAGAAAGCTGGGTGGATACATCTCCTTCCAATTCTTACCATAAGCCCAAAGGAAACAATGAAGCCTCTGGACAATACTTTTTTGAGACATCAGGCTTGGCTGAAACCATGACAGTTCTATAGAACAATAGGCCATGATAACCCCTTCCCCCACAGGCCAAATGTCAGAAGTGCAGACTTTTATTAAATCTGTGTGTATTTCAAGTAAGTCCCAAAGCCAGATATATTTCAGTGGCTAATCCAGAACAAGTTACCTTATTTCCCCAGAACTTGGAATTTTCTCTATGAAAAGTGAAATTACTTCAGGGAACCTTCAGGGAACCATCTCTGTGTCCCCTTCAGTGCCTTATGTCATCCTAACCCTCTAACCCAAAAGTCTCCAGAAGGAAGAGCTGGTAGCTCTTTTGCATCTCAGGTAATCCAAAGCCACTGGGTTCACGCCATCTGAGCTCCAGGTCTTGCTGGGTCTTTGACTTTAAAGTCTTTGCCAGACAGGAATGAACCTCTGATGCATAAGAGACCTATCATCCTGGTCCACTATGGGTATCTTAGAAAGATGTCTAACAAGAAGTGAGGGATGCAGCTTGGAAGACATGGGCAATTAGAATCAGTAGTGATAAAATTCAGTTAAAGATAACCTGTGGGTGCTTGAAGCCAAATTCTATGATTGGATGACTCACCCACCAAGTCTTCATGTATTCATAGGGTATTCTGGTCCCCTAAGAGTTATCATATACTTGATCTGATAAATTTCCTAGCCAAATGCCCTTATCCTTTCTGAGAATGACAATGGTCAAGTCCATGTAAGGCTTTACCCCAAACATGAAACTTCTATGACATATAGGAGCCATTCTTGACTGCAGGTTAGTGGCCTACAGAACCACAAGTCATCTTACATATAACCCTTGCAGCCCTTGATTGCACTGTACCAGAGTTCTTACTGATTTTCTCAGAACATGGAAAAAAATCAACTCCATTTTCCTCAAAGAATTCTTGGTAGGACAAAGGATGTAGTTATGTAGCATTTCTAAAAGAAGGGATATTAGTAGACTCGTCAGTACAAGTTTCGATTGTTAAAGATCCCAGGACACATGATCTGTAATGTGGCAGGTGACCAATTTCAAAGCTATATCAAGCTGGCTATTTCAATTAAAGTAGCATTTTCCTTGTGAAGAGAGATTCATTGTAGAAAGGAAATTACAGAGTCTGGACCAAAGATTCCCATTACCCAAGAGGACACTTGCAAAAGGCATCCTTAGCTAGACCATTATTCTTTTTACAAAGTGCCTTGTTTGTGGTGCCTTCAGAAAATGGTCCAGGCACAGTCTCCTTATCTCCTCTTGCTCACATTCAATAGAAAAGGTCAATGGGGAAAGGGTGGCACACTCTTAAACACCAGAATCTCTCGTGCAACTCTTACCTTTTTCCAAGTATTTCGCTTCGGTGCTCAGGACTGGAGTGATTTCCGTTCCAGGAGGGGCTTGATCTACTTGCTCTATTTCAGCTCCTCACCCGCCTGAAACATCCTGCTTTCCCAGCCTTGGTCCCAACATAGACACATGCAAAGTCCCTGCCAGTTGGCAGAGAATTGCAACGGGAAGTAGTTACAGGTTCATTCCACCTTCCTGTGTGTGGTTTGTCTAGCATCAGATTTAGGTCTGGGAGAATCTAAAACCTGTGACTGGACTACAAAGCTAAACAGGAGAATGTGTATGTAACAGAGGTGCACCCAAAGAGAGAAGGTAGTTGGGAGTGTCGCCCTGCCTTGATTTGCAACCTGCACCTTCAGTCTTGAAGGGAGCAGGGAGGATTGATGAGATGGGCAAGGCAGCACAAAGCTTGGGAACCAGTGAGACCAACACAGATCCAAAGTGGGAAAACTGACAAAGCGTCCAACTCTCTAGGGCATGGATAGGGAACAGGAAACAGAAGAATAATATTGATCAAGGGAAACAAAGGACTATTTATAAACTCTCACACAGAACGTTCCTAGGCAAAATGTGTGTATTTGGGTAAGCATGGTTGAAACTGTAGCTATGGAGAATATCTGATCTTATTCTTTACTAAGGGGGAGGGGTCCCAAGGACAGAATATGCAAAATGAGAAGAAAGATGTGTGGTTTGTTAAAGGTCCTTCTAGACTGTGAGACCAGAAGGCTTAATCTGCAACTCCATTGCAGTGTGTACCCTCCTGCCATAAAGGCTGTCAAGCTAAAGAACAGAGTCATCCCAACTCCCCCTACAAAGGAGGAATCTTCTGCTGAGTTATACTGTCTTCTTAGCCTGAGGAGGAAAATGTACACTGAATCCTTAGAAACAAAATACCATAGCTTAAGTTGACAGTTATCCAGACCCTACTGTCCCCATATAACTGACTGAAGGAGAGAGGATCAGGGAGATGAGCAACCTGCTTGTGAGTCACCAAATAAGGTCCAGAATTCACATGGCCTTAAGCCAAGCTATTTTATTTTCTACAAAAAAAAAAAAAAAAAAAAAAAAAAAGCAGCCAGAAAAACCCTGCAACCCAAAAATAGAATACCATGAATAGCTAAATATATAGGCACCATGGTGTTCAGCAAGGAATTCTGTGTGTGCTCTCTCCTGAAAGAAATGACACAGCCCTCTTCATAGCTAGAGTAACTGTATGGTCTCAGTACAAAAGGGGGCTCAGTAAATATATGGCAATTGCTAAGTCAACTCTTATTGGAGATACAACCTCTTAGAGCATCTGTGTTGCTTAGCAACATGTAGTAAAGGTCTTCTCATTGGCCCACACAGTCCAGAGTTGAGTGCCACATTCCAGTCTCACTGGAGACTTGACAGAGTTAGCTGAACTGGTATCAGGCAGCCTGACACATGCTTCAGCCTTTGAGAAGCTCCTAGCGGAGCCATGTATAATTTCCTATTTTAAGATGTTCCCTTAGCCTACTCCACTGAGTTACCAGAGCCCTCTTAGGGAAGCAGAAAACCAGGCAGGCTGACAGGAGTCATTGCCAAGAAAGTCCAAGAGCAGGTACCCTGTTAAGTCCGTCAGAGAAGCAACAGCAAAGGCAGGTACCCTCAGAGTCAGGCAGCAATGGGGTCCCAAAGCTGCAGGCTAGCTAGACAAATTGAATTTCTTTAAGGGGTTTAGACTTCTTCATCCAGACAAGAGCTCCAATTCTGTCAAATAAGGAACTTTCTATCCTTTCTGTTTCTAAAGAGCAATTACATTTTCCAGCCCATTTGGGGGCACATGTTCTTTCTAGACATGAGAGGGTTAACTTCCCTGAGTTATAAAGTCCTTTATGTCAACGTAATGTCTAAGAACTAACTGCCCTCTAAAATAGACCTCCAAATGTAAGGAGGGGGCTAATTCCTGGAAGAGCCCAGAAATTAGTAGATGCCTAGAGATGAATGAGGGTATAGATGGCTGAAGCTGTTGGGGCACAATTATTTTTTTTTCTCAGTTTTTCCAAAACTGATTTTTCTCCCCATTTCTCCATCCCAGTAAGCTCAGCTTGACTCATGTGCTTTGTAATTCCAAAGGGCTGGAAAATGTTCCTCTGAGCCAGAAAAGCCCAATTTTCCTCACAGCTGGATATAATTGTCCCTGAAAGGAGGGCTATAGCCAGGACTATGGGCAAGCCAGACACTGTTCCTCTCTCTCCATCCCTAGCTTCACCCTCTCACCCAAAGAAGGGTGAGCACTTTGCTTTAATACTCACACTCTATGCTGTTCACTGTCCATCCTCCAAAGGACCTCTCTTAGGGGGCCAAGTTATTCCACCAAGATGCTTGCTCCTGTGCTCTGGGAATTGAGTTTAAAAAAAAAAAAAACAGTATGTTTCCCCCAGATGATCCTGTGGCCCCAGTGACACCATGACCAGTCCTAGAAAAGGGTTTCTCCACATCAGCAGAGCAGGTCACAGTCACCAGGAGAGTCTCCTGTCATTGAGCACAGAGATAATAGATTTATACAACCATTGAGTCAGAAATTCCCTGACAGTTTGGAAAACACCTGAACTTTCTGAGTTTAAAAGTTTTGAATATGGATGGTTCCATCTTTTCACAGTCATAACACTTGGTAGCATTGTTTGAGACATGCAGAGAATTGTTGCATACATGACAGTCATTTATACCAAATACAAAGGTCTTTGTCATTAGGGTTTTTTTTTTGCCTATAATTATAGGCTTGTTTGCCTATAATCTACCAGAACCACAGATCATTTTTCTTCAGGAAAATTAGATCTTTTTTGTACAACTGAAGAATATTTTTATGTTTTTTTCACTGATGCTAAAGTTCAGTTAATATATTAAGAAAATATTTCAATGTGGATTGTAAGACGTAAGTCAGTGTTATGCATGCAGATGTGGTCTTACCAGGCAAGAGAGTCACCTGTTATTTAAGTTCTATTTCCTTGGGGGGAAAAAAATATAAATTCAACAGTGAACTATTGAGCAGACAATACAGCCTGATGACATTCAGCCATTTGGATACCAAGAATAAGGACATCCACCCTGCCCTTAAGACGTTTTCAAAATCAAGCCAGGGAAAAGGGAATAGTCATAATGTTATTAAATGTTGGTGCTTGAGATGATAACTAAAGCCTGTGAGGCATTCTAAGATGGAAGAGGTCACAAAACTCTGAACAATGTGAGACCATTGCATGGACTTACAGAAGCATGAACTATAAGAGGCATTAATCTTTCCTTTTAAGCATCCTTTCTACCTAGTGTTTGGCTGCAGAAGGCCACGATATGTCTTTGAAGGAAGCCTCAAAACAGTCAGTTAATAGCCTTCTCAATACTGGCTGAGTGTGTATAAGGAAACAGATTTGATAGGAAAACACATGGCTTTAGATCAAGGTTCAGTTAGAATGTGTGTTCATGTGCACATACTCGAGCACACACACACCAGAGCAAAGGGAAGTTGCAAAAAGACATCCAATTAACTATCAGTCTATGTGCAGTGATTTAGTACTAATACAAGCTTTGAGTTTAAGACCCACCTATTGTACTCATCTTTCATGAGTACAATACATAGGTACAGTGTGGTGGACATGACTAAGTCCGCTTCTGCCATTAATTCATTATATGATATTGAGCATGCATCCTAGTTTCTTCTCTACACAATGAGAGCATTTTGTGTTGTCCCAATTATCCCTAAGAGTCTTTGGCTTCCAGAATGTCAGTCATTACAGTCGGCCTATGACTGCTCAGTTTGATATATATCTCTTGAAATGTAAACCTGGATATGGACTTTCTAGGGTTGTATGGTAAACCCAAAGCTCAGGAAGAAATGAAAGCCACCTCCAGCCTTGAATATTTGAGCACTGACCTGGTCCTTACTTGGCTTTCCCTAATAAACATTTTTCCCAATGCAGATACTATAACAGACTTGTCCGAAGCCTTCTGGAATGTGACGAAGACACAGTCCGCACAATCAGAGACAGCCTGATGGAGAAAATTGGGCCCAACATGGCCAGCCTCTTCCACATCCTGCAGACAGACCACTGTGCCCAGACACACCCCAGAGCTGACTTCAACAGGAGGCGCACAAATGAACCACAGAAGCTGAAAGTCCTCCTCAGGAACCTCCGAGGTGAGGGGGACTCTCCCTCCCACATCAAACGCACCTCCCATGAGAGTGCGTGACCAGGGAGAGGTATCCACAGCCTCCACAAACTAATAGCATTTTAAGGGTGTTAACACACCAACTTTGAGTGTACTGTGCCTGGTTTGATTTTTTTTTTTTTTTAAGTAATCCCTATTTTCTATCCTCCCCTGCCCTTAAAGAAAATTGCATGAAACTAGGCTTCCGTAATCAATATCCCAACAATCTGCAATGACAACATTCTCACCAACAGAATACATGTGATCAGCCATCCTCTCCTTGAGAGAATGTAACCTCTTTTATCCCCTCTATGAATTCTTTTCCCAGATCCCTATCAATTCTCTTCAAACACAAAACATTCATGTAACTACCCAGTCATTGTAATCTGAAGATTTAGAGCCCTTTAGAATGGTCACCCAGTAGAGTTAGCCAATACAAAACAACTTTATTTAAGTGCATGTCTTAAATGCTCATAAATATGTTAAATGGAATTCGTGTTATGAATCTGTGCTGGCCATGGACGAATATGAATGTCATGTTTGAATTCTTGATCTCTAATGAGTCTTATGGTCTCTAGCCTCCAATGTCTAATTTCCTTTCTGACATATTTACCAAATTGCTCAAACCTGGTTGTCCCACCAGACTTTGAGCCAGCATCTTCTTGCATCTAATGAAAAACAAAAGCTAACATCTTTATGTACTGTAACTGCTCAGAGCTTTAAAAGTATCTTTAACAATTGTCTTAAAAACAGAGAATCTTAAGGTCTAACTGTGGAATATAAATAGCTGAAAACTATTGTACTGTACATAAATTCCAGAGGACTCTGCTTAACCAAGCAGTCTATAATAACTTTATTGCATATAGATTTAGTTTTGTACCTTAGCTTTATTTTCCTTTTCCTGGGAATGAAATAACTATCTCACTTCCGGATATCCGCATTCATGCTCCTTGTGGCCTTTTTTATAACTAAGGGGGTAGAAGTAGTTTTAACTCAACATCAGAACTTAAGATGGGCCTATACGAGATAGGAAAACCCAACAGGTTATCTGAAGGACCCCAGGTAAAATGTTAATCTCCTAGCCCACCTCAGCCCAGAGGCTATATGTGACTTAGGTGTATCCTAAAACAGCTCTGTCACATCCAACTGGGAATTACAGGAATCAAAAACCCATCCTTTTGGGCTTGACACTGAATGTGACAAAGCCTACTAACCCCTTGGAAGTGGCAGTTCTTGGCTCATCACCTTCCATCAGTGCCTGGCACTCTGGAAAATGATGGTGTGGGAGATTCTTCCACTAAGCCAATCAGCCTTTGGGTCTTTAGTCCGGGGAACTTGGGCTTGAGGGGGTGTAAATAACCCTGGGATGTCCAGCCTTAATAGACTCCTCTTACTTTTTTTGTCCTGTAACACGCTGTCTGCCAAAGTTGTCCTGGCAGCTGGACCATCTCTGTAGGATGTTTAAAAAAAAAAAAGAAAAAAGGAAAAAAAAAACAAAAATATAGAGAGAATGAAGGAGGGCATAAGAGCTGGTGGTTTGATCATTTCCGCTGTGATGTTTACAAGATGGCAGCCACCAAAGCAAATGATTAACCTGTCTACGAACAACAGTAGTTTCTCAGGGTCATTGTCCTTGAACCCAACAGCCCCTTATGAGTGTCACTGCTCACCAAAGGTCAATGCTAAGAGAGGAAGTGGATGGGGCTGCTCCAAAGTCACTTGGGTAGAAACTATTGGTGCTTGACTCTCACTAGGCTACACCCCAGAGTTGACCAAATTGAGTGATAGGGACCCTGGTGGGAGGAGGGAGGGCACCTCTCCAGGGAAATAAAAAGCAATACAACTTTACCACAAAGCCTTTAAAACCAGTAACATAGTGCTCAAGGACCAAGATCAAGAGCAGCAGCCGCAGCCGCACAAACGCTGCTGCCTTCGTCCCCACACAGCCTCTAAGCGTGCTGACATCGGATTGTTAAGGGCATTTTTATACTTAGAACTGTCCCATCCCCAGGTCCCAAGCAAATGGACACTGCCTTAGCCTCTTGGAAATCAGGTAGCACATATTCTAAGCTAGATTCACCCCTCTCCCCCACTTCCCACCCCGGGCAAGGCTGACTTCTTTAAACCAGAAAAGCTAATCAAGTGTGTGTGTTGTGCATTTTGCAAACCCACTAAGCCAGAACCCCAAAGTGGCAAGTAGCTTATGAGAATTCCTAGTAAAAATTCTCTCTTACTTTAGTTTGGTAGATTTCCTTTCTCTGTGTCTTTCTCCTCTGTTCTCTCTTTTATTTTTGCTATGACCTCTTCAAGCTGTATAGCCTCATTTCTCCCCACAGTGATATTGGTATATGTGTCAACAATACATATATCTACTACACATATGGAAAGAAGCAGTTCTCACAATGTTGCTAGTTGTTTGCTTCCTTTTCTCCCTACCCTGCCCCCCTCCACCTCCTCCTTGAACTTCCAAAGCTTTGTCTCATGTTTTGCTGCAGAGTGATTCGGGGGTTGACCTAGACCAGTTTGCATGATCTCCTCTCTTGTGATTTGGTTGCACTTTAGAACATTTTTGTGCCGTTATATTTGCATTATGTATTTATAATTTAAGTGATATTTAGGTTTTTGGCTGAGTACTGGAATAAACAGTGAGCATATCTGGTATATGTCATTATTTATTGTTAAATTACATTTTTAAGCTCCATGTGCATATAAAAGTTATGAAACATATCATGGTAATGACAGATGCAAGTTATTTTATTTGCTTATTTTTATAATTAAAGATGCCATAGCATAATTTGAAGACTTTTGGTGAATTCCTTCTACGATAATAATAATAAAGTGTTATGTTTTATTCTTTTTTCCCCCTCTATGTCTTTCATTGTTATTCTTTAAAACTTCTTGGGTCAGTAAGATGGCTCAGTGAATAAAATATTTGTGACCTCTCAAACCTGATGACCTGAGTTCAAGCCCCAGAATTCATGTAAATATAAAAAGAAAGAACAGATTCCACAAGTTGTTCCCCAACCCCTGCATAGGCTGTGTATACACATACACACACACATGCATGAACATATGCATGTATAATAATAAAAATATGTCTCTTAAGATTTCTTGAATTTGAATTTAAGTATGTAGTCACTATTCCATTCATTTTCTTTAAGTCACTAATTATGGGTCAGTATGACTATAAATGCAATTGAAATCAGCATTTGCCAAACATCCTTACACATATTTGGTGGTTCCCCTTACCCTCATGATAAAATTGAAACTGAGGAGTTGGGGAGATGACTCAGACAGTAAAGAGTTTGCCACACAAACATGAAAACCTGAGTTCAGATCCCAGACACTTCTGTAAAAATGCTGGGTAAAGAAAAGACAAGAGCATCCTTGGAGCTCACTAGCCAGATAGCACACTTAGCTGAATTATACAGCATGCCAGGTCCACAAGAGGTGATGTCTCAAAGAAACTGATCAAGGAAAGAAGCAACAGTATCAATCTCGGGCTCACAAAGATTTGTGAACCCATATACATGCAAAAATAATAATAATAATAAAATAAACCAAAATTTCTTCCAAGTCTGGAAGAGGCATTAAGGGTCTATAACTACTAGGCAATACTAGTCAATCCATGCTCATTAAGCAGTAACCTCTGCATGGCAGCAATGCAGGCACAATGGGTAGATGCTCCAGATCCCTTCCAGGTAGGTGTATATGCTGTTCACATGTCCTCTCTGCAGAGACTGGGAGTGCCTGGCTGACAGGCATATCCCCAACATAAAAAGAGCACCTTTGTCATTATAAGTAAGGATTTTTGTGTGCAGACAGTTGAATAAGGTCAAGGAAACAAGAAAAGCAGATAGTTCTGCTACCAGATCAGATGTTTGCAATTGAAGTACTGGCTCCATCACTTACAAACTGTGTGAAGTCAGATGAGTCATTCATCTCAAAGAGCATCAGTTTCTTGCTTCCTTACGATGGCAATCCCATGGAGCTGTTGTGGACCATTAAATGAGCTGTTTACAGCAGTCCCATGTATCCATGTACAGTTTACTCAGTGAGAGTCTGCTATGGCTGCCCCAGGTAGAGGAAAGTAGAGCTAGATCACCCCATCTCAGAAATTTAAGAAGGATTCATAAGAGGGGGGGGGAAGGAGTGTGGTGATATGTTGCTTATACAAATAAAGCCTGTCTAGAGGTCAAAGAATGGAGCTTGCCACTAACTAACCATAGAAGTCTGGAGGTCTGTACAGACAGACAGGAAGTGAGCTAGCTGGGTAGAAACAGGATATAAGCAGGGAGAAACAGGAACTCACTCTCTTGTCTGCAGAGACTCTAAGGAGGTAAGGTATGGCAGTGGTTTTCTCTTTCTCTCTGATCTCTCAGCATTTTCCTCAAATCTGACTGTGAGTTTTATTACTTAGACCAATTAAGAACTCCATTTACAAAGGAGGACTTTGGTGGTGGAATCTTTTCAGTAGGAATCTTAGATCATTATTAATAAGTAAGTTCTCCTTATGGTTTAAAATCAAATGAAGATATTTTCCCAATCATTTCTAACTCTAAACTACATTTCCCCTATGTCCAGAGGTTAACAGGGAAGTGATCCTACAAAATAACATGATGCGTCAACTCTTGTTGGCCACATGTCTCAGTACTGCTAAATCTACATATAGTATTATGCTAAAAAGAGGGAGCATAGAGAGCATGTGACCATTTGTGCGTCATGATAGTCTTATTTCTTTGAAGCCCTGGTTATTTTGTAATGCAATTACAATTATAACTGCTAAATTCATGATTTATGTTCAAGCTCTGCTATGAATTGTGTTCCTTCTTCACTTTCACTTTTTTCTTCCCAGAAAGAACCAGAGGTCCTGTTGA
The DNA here is from genome assembly GCF_943737965.1 of Phodopus roborovskii. NCBI lineage: Eukaryota > Metazoa > Chordata > Mammalia > Rodentia > Cricetidae > Phodopus > Phodopus roborovskii. The sequence continues at coordinate 44,397,210 of NW_026126511.1, read as the reverse complement.
GATGTCATCTAGTCCCATCCTATTATTCTACTTTACAATCTGAACAGTAATGTCTATCACTGTAATTTTGCAACTAGCTAACTGAAACTCAGTTCTCTAGCCCAATATCTGAGCACTGGTGAGCACTATGCCCAGTGGCCAACATGTGGTATACTGGACTAAGCACTCACTAATTTTCATCCTTGTCTGTCAATTAAATATGTCTCAGCTTCCGTCTGTTCCTAAGGGGTTTGTGGCTTCCAATGAGGACAGAATGGTATTCTCAACTTTTAACACAATTAAATCCTACTGCAGGTGTCCTCCGCTGCAGGAAATCCAGAAACAACATATGTCCCACAAGACACTATCATTGTTTCCAACATGTGGTCAAAATCCTGAAACCAGTCCCATTGGTGGCTTGGGATTTCTTTGAAACACAAACATTCCTGGCCACAGATCCCTCTATCTCCCAGTGTGCTCCTATCCTTCTACCCCTATCCAACCAGAGGATGATAGGACCTGGTGCTCTAGGAGCCTTACAACCACTAATGCCTCTGTACCCCATATGCAAATGTGAGACTCTCCACATTCAGGCCCTGTCACCTGCACTTGGTCATCTACACTTGTCATTTGGTTTCCTGTTAGCTCTCACAGAGGTAATCTCACACTGTCATCCTCCTCCCAGAATCTGCCCTTTCTGGGATAAACAAATTCTACTACAGTTGTGTCTGCATTCACAAAGAAATGGTTTTGGTAGTCCTTTATGTACAGCAGTGTAGCATTTTTCATGGCCTGTGCCCATCCTCTCATATCTAGAATAATTACCAATACTGAAAATAAAGCATAAATTGCATATGTAAACAGTTGTTATACTGTTTGAGGTAGGAAATAAAGACTGAAAAAAACATGTCTAGCATTCAGAACAGACACCATTTTTCTTATAGGAATATTTTTGATTTGTGGTTGGTTGAGTCTATGGTTATGGAAAGCAAGGATACAGAGCCAGTGGGACATCTTCCGTCTCTGTTTTTATCTTTCTCCCCATTTTCGGTCCTCCCTGAAGCTCAAAGAACAGTGCTCCTTGAAAAACTCCCAAATAGCGTCTATTTTTTCCTATGTCACAGCTGTTAGGTATTTACCATTAGCAGAAACTCCCTACATCAGCCTATGTCATCTGCATAGTATTCATGACTGACAAATACTCTACAGTCACCCTCACAGTCTACATCAACACCCACACTCACAGTCATCCACAGAACTTGCATCAGTACCCACACACACAGCCATGTCCACAGCCTGCATCATGACCTACAGCCTGTGATTAGTCATCCACATAATGGTCCCTCACACATACTCAAACATGGACATACATTTTAAAAGACACCTGAGTGATCTACATGACCCCAACTGGGTGGCATTCCCCTACATATGGAATGGGGGTGGGGGATGGGAGGGGAGGGTGGTTAGAGTGCATGTGAGAGGACAGAGAGGGTAAAAGGGAGGGAAGGAAGGAGGTAGGGAGGGAGGGAGGGAGAGGGAACTGGGATCGACATGTAAAATAATAAATTAAAAAAAAATGCTTTGACTCCAAAATTTAAGTTCAAGGACAAGTTACTGGGGAAAAGGATTTCTATTTTTCTTTCCACAGAAAATGAAAAGATGTGGAGTCCTTCCAGACTAATGTGGTTTGATCAAGCTAGACCGCCTGAAACAGAGTACCAGGTGATCCTACATTCAAAACAGCTGGACAAAGCAGCCTTACATACTACAGCCAGGATTTCTGAATCTTCTTCGAATCCCCCATGACAGCACCCCTTACCAGCAGGAAGTAGTTTGGAAAGAACAACGCCCAAATTCCCAAATATTGTCTATAAATGTTTGTTTTCATTTAAATGGACTTGGTTATATAAAATAAATTTTAAAAACAGAAAAATAAAATTTTAAAGAGCAGAATAAAAAGAAAAGACACCTGAGTTCAGTTTCTTTATTTTCTCTTTCCTACCCACTCTTAAGAATCTGACACTTACCTAAACTGAAATGCCTATCAGCTGAGCTTAAAAACAAGCAAAAATATGGAGGCTACATCCAAAAGAGGCTTTATATCTCTCATCTTAATTGATATATCTATGGCATTTGGCACAAATATTCATGTTTTCCTCTACAAAAGACTTTCCACAACTTTTATCTCTACGTGTTGCATCTCAAACTTTACTTCCCTTTCCTTTTTCTGGGATACTGGACTCTTCAGCTTTCTGTCCTGGCCTCTTTTTTCTTTTCATTTTGTATGTGTTTCTTTGATATTTGTGTCTGCTTCTATATTTCAATGGCCATTTATATACTAATGACTTTGGATTTCTATATTTTCCTTGAGAATTTGTTGGACTTCAGACCTATTTTTGAACTTGATAACAGCCACCACAATCTTAATATGTCCAAGGGTGAACTCTCCAGATCCTACCAATCAACATCTCTATGCACCACCTTTGACTCCTCCCTTTTCCTCCTCTCAGCAAATGATACCCATTTATTTTTCTCCCACAAGTTATCTTCAGCATACATTTGTTCACATTCACATTGACACTGTCTTGCTTTAGATCCCATCCTCAAGAGCCACAAAAACTTTTCTGAGATTCCAGGAAGGTTGTACTCTCAACACCAAGTCAATCCCCACCCTCATGCCCCCAGATTCTTTCCACAGAACCAATCTGATTTGGTCACTCTTCTAAAAAAAAAAAAAAAAAGAAAAAAAAATCATGGTGACTAAAATATCAGAAGAAAGAGCCATAACCTGTTGTTTAGGTATCTGATACATTGGTCTCTTAGGAAGTGACATGCCATTCTGAGTTTGGATTTAAGAGGAGCCTTCAATATTTTGCAAGGCACTGTAGTTTTATAAGACAAAGGTAAAATGTTAAAGAGTCACAGTCAAAAATCAGGCCTTCGGGGACTGGAGGGATGGATTAACAAAAAAAAGAGCACTTGCAGTTCTTACAGAGGACTGAGTTCAGTTCCCAGCCCCCAAGACTGGGGGTGATGGCAGTCTGTAACTCTAGGCCCAGGACAACTGACAGTCTCTTCTGGACTCCACAGGCACCAGGAATGTGGTACTCAGATATACGTGAAAGCGAAACAGTCACACACAAAAATAAAATAAAATAAATAAATCTTTAAAAAAATGTAAACAGGTCTTCAAAACTTTTTAGTATAAAACTACTCTACCTTGACCTTTAAGGATCTGAAACACGGATATAATGCTCTTCCTATGAATGTGTATAAGAACCTTCAAAAAGGTAGCAAACTGGCTTTATGTTTGCTAGTGACATGGGGGGGGGGGGTGATTCCTTTAACATTAAAGACACTTGTAGTCCAAGAAAATTGTTAAGTCATTCAAGGTCAAGGTGATTCAGTGATTCAAGCAACACAGACCACCATTGGGCAGCTCCTACTGAATGTCAGGCAAATATTAACAACTATCCCCAACCCTAGCAAAAAAAAAAAAAAAAAAAAAAAAAAAAAAGGACCTTATTCATCTGCATAGAGTTCTTCCCACCAGGCAACTAGCCTGCCCTCCTGTAAGCTGGTGAAGACAGTGGTCTCCAACTAGACAAACCCATTCCAAGCCCTGCTCTTGCTTGCTGCTCTCTCTGCGGTCTATGGCCAAAGTGAGCGTTTTCTGTGTGTCATTTGCTGTCTGTTCTCAAAAGCCTGAGAATAAAACAACTGGCTAGCTCCTGATGAAAGCCATTCCTGGGGCCTCCCATTCTGCTAACTAATGAGCTACTAGCATGTCCTAATGAACTAGGGGGAATAGCAGGCCTGCAAAAGATCCAGAAAAAAAAATTGTGACAGAGCAGTAGAAACACAAACAGAGGGTACCATCCCTCCTAAATCCAGGACATCTGCTTTCAGAGGGTCCCTGAAACCAGTGAGAAGAGAGACAAAAAGCAATTGGAACCCTGTCCTGTGCCCCAATGCTGGCTATAAATTTATCATACCCAAGGACTTCCCCTACATTTCCCCATCCCTTCCGCCTTTCAGGAATATTCCATGTCTAACACTAAAGAATAAGCCCTGAGCCCAGAGCCCTGCTCCAAGGCTCCTCCCAGCTGCTCTGCACCTCGCCTTTCCAGCTAGAGCCTGCTCTGCCAGCACATGCCCACCCTTGGCCTGGGGCTCCTGAGTCAAAGCATTAACGTGCAAGATCATCCTGTGTCCAACCCCTCTTGAACTCCCTGCCCCTTTTCTGCAAAACTTCTGGACACCAAGAGCCAATTCTTATCACCCCTAGGATGGGGCTTTGGGATACTCCCTCCCTCAGAATGCTTACCCCTTCCCTGTTCTCCTGGAACAGCAATGCATTATGTAACATTAACTGGGTTTTCTGAAGCTTGTCTGAACAACAGCCTCAGTACACTCAGATAGTGGAAATGATCTCCCTGTAAAATAAATTCATGGGGCCACTTACCAGAGTAGCTGCAGGGGCCTGGCAGGGAGCCGGCATCTCCTGCTGCCAGAAGCTAGTTTCCCTTTCATCTCCCTTCTGTGCCACTCTCTTTTCATTTCAGGTTACTGCTCCCAGGGTTTTTGAAACAGGTGACTCCAGCCATGCTAATAAAGCAAGGTGTGATAGCATCTCCTATGACTTCAGATGTCAAACACTGAAGAGAAGAGGGGAAAACACTTTTAAATGACCACATCCTCTTAGTAACATTCCAGGGGGAGAGACTGCTTATCTTGATTTTAATTTTTTTTCAGTCTCCTTTCATCTCTCCCTCTAAAAACACAGCTCAGAAAAAGATCACCCATGAAGAACTTATCAGAAGGGCATTGCTAGCATTTAGTGGTTCTCAACCCCTGGAACACAGAGAGATTAACGGAAAGGACTGTGGGGTGGGGGAGGGATGACAGTAGAGCCTGATGGGAACACACATTAGACTCTGGAATCACAGCCACAGGTTATAAACACAAGCTTGGACAAATTTGAATATTAAAGAGATGTGAGCAAATCATGGCCTCAAGTTCACCTCCAGCTCCCCTCTGGAGCCGGTGACATATATGTGTGAAACAGATAGGAGAGAGTGGTTAGTTTACTTATGAAATTCCATTGTTTCAGTCTTTTAAAGAGTTTTGATTTTTGGACAGGTCATCCTTACCTGGCCTTAAACCTGGCTTTAAATGTCTCTTCTCCATCAGGAAGAAATTTCATTTTACATAAAAAGCCAGAGATGCAGAGCCTTCAGTGTTGGTCAGGGCTTCGAAGCATGTGTGAGTCTGAAAAGATCTCTGTCAGTGCTGGCAGTTCTCAGCAGGTCCTGAGCTACCCATCACTCCAGCATCTTCCCTAAGCAAGTTTCTCAACCAGAATCCCTGTTGGCACTGATGAGTCTGGAGTCTGGGACCAATTTAAAGCCAGGCATTTCCAAAAGACTGAATGGACATAGGCGGACACGTAGAAGTTGACCTCTGAAAGGTCTAGATCTAGATAAATAGCACAGCCAAAATTTGACCATTTGGAGCCAGGTCCACATGCTGATCCTAGGCCAGTAGCATTTCCAGTCACTAAAGGGAAAAGAAAAGAACCTGATGGCCCTTCTACACCAAATATCACGTGTCCACATGCCTGAGTCTATGAGGATAGACATTAGACAGTGAACATGTTTTTACCTTGATAGCAGAAGTTATAGCCTGCAGATGGAAATTCCCCACTACAGGTCAGAACCAGAGACAAAGCAGCTGACCCCTACATCTAAAAATGAGCAGTGGTCAGCAGCAAGGGGAACACAGTATAGGAGGCAAACTCTCTCGAGGAAGTACTTCAAGATAAGAGATGATCCCATGGTTCTTGAGCTCAGAACTATTCACCCAGCACCTTTGATGAACAAGAACAAATAAACAAAAAGGAAGCAGGGCTTCTTGCAACATCGGGGCCATGCTGAACTCAGTATGACAGAGGTGTTCATAGCAGTGTCTCCCTTGTGTGCAAAAAGCCATGGAGGACTAAATCCATCATCATGGAGGACATGGTGATGTAGGACATTCCTACACCAAGCTTCACAGATAACTCACTAAATCGGTATGAAAGCTCTGAAATCCAGATGCTCGGCCCCTGCCCTAGGGGACTTGTACAACTGTGGAAGAAACAGTCTTGTTGCTTTGAGCAATTGGCCAGTCAAAAGATTAGAATAGAAATGAAGGCTTTTTTCCTCTCCCTGCCTCAGTCTCCTGCCTACCTAGGTAAGCCAGCCTGCCAACAGGAAAAAAAAAAAAAAGGTGTAAAATCAGTATACATACTAAAACCCTGTCAGAGACCCGTGATAGCTACTTTCAGCTGTGCTAAGAGCCCCTAGAACACTGAGAAGTAAATTGTGTTATCCTTGTCTTACAGATAAAAAAGACAAGGTCCAGAGATATTAAGCTCTCACATCTCACAAATATCAGCACTCACTCATGCTTTCAATCCATTTCTGTTCAACTTTGAAACCATTTTTTCCTATGACACTATCACATGCCCTGTTCCCAGCACTGTGGCCTCTGGCCCATGCTCTATCTCTCTCCACTTGCAAAATTACCTAGCTCAGTTCCTACCCCAAGAGGAAACTTCCTATCAAGCTTCCTTTTCCCTTTGATCTTCTGACAAGAGGTGGGAGACAGGAATATGAATACCATTAGGTTACCCAAAGAGAGCTTGAGCTTGGACTAATTTTCCATTGTCATGATTAAATAAAAAACAAAAACAAAACAACAACAACAAAAATAAACTCATCATGATAGGAGCATAGTTGGCTCAATGGTTCAAAGCTCTTGTTATTCTTGCAGAGAACCCGGGTTCAATTTCCAACACCCCATAGTGGGTCACAACCATCTGTTACTCCAGTCCCAAAAGATACAATGCCATCTTCTTACCTTTGTGGGCACTAAGCATGCCTGTGATTCATGCACATACATGAAGGTGAAATATTCATACATGTAAAATGAAAATAAAATCTAAAAAGATATTTTAAACACCATGACCAAGGAATTTATAGAAGGAAAGGTTTATTTGGGGGCCTATGTTTCTAGAAGAATAAGAGCCCATCACCATCATGTCAAAGAGCATGGCAACAGGCAGGTAAGAAAGGCACTAGAGTGTTATGGGAGATTGTTTGTGCCATCCCTCTGAGACCACCAATGGAGTGGACCATAGAGTTTTCTGGACAACTCAAAGGAAGATAGAGGGACATGGAAAGGAATAAGGAGGGGCTTAAAAAAATATATGGCCTTTTCACTCTGGGAAGGTGGAAAAGAGTGTCAGGTGATCATTTCTGTATCACTCTGTGGATCTATCAGGTTCTTTCCATAATATCTGATTCCTGAGCTTTATTTTTCAGTAAAACAATAAACGTAGCCACCATACTGAACCCCAGTTGAGAGCTCACATCTCAATCACAAGGAGGAAGTAAGAGCTTCAGGCTTTTGAAACCTTAAATCTGGCTTCTTATAACATTCTTCCTGCAGGAAGGCCACACCCACTAATCCTCCCAAACAGTCACCAAGTGAGGACTGACTATTCAAAAACTGTCCAAGACTTATAGGGGACATCTCATTCAAACCATAGTCAGCAAGCAAGTGAAGAAAAGGCAATAACTGGTAGACAGTGTGGACTAGAAGAACCCATGTGGGCCTAAGATGGCCAGAATTAACAGGAAAACCAATCTGAAATGGATGTTCATTGGTCAAATCCAAAGCTCTCAAGCTTTCTTTGAGAGGCAGCGATCTTTGCCACTGTAGGTGCTTCTGCCCCCATCCCAGAAGCCAGAAACAGCATCAGCTCAGCACCCCTCACCCAGAGACAGAAAAATTCCCACCTACACAAGGCAGTTTTAGGGACATTGAGAACTGCATTGCTGATCCCTGTATCTAGAGGCTTTTTTATGTGTTCCTCTGGATTCCAGAGGCTTTTTTATGTGTTCCTCTGGATCCCGTGGCTGCTTATTAAAAATTTATTCAAAAGTGTAATATTAATTATAAATGTTTGCCAGTGACTCAGGCTTATTATTGGTTAGCTATTACATTTAAATTAACCCATTTCTAATAAAATATGTATCTCCATGTGGACCGTGGCTTACTGGTAATGCTTGGACATCTTTCTCATTTGACTACTGGATGACTTTCCTTCTGAGCCTACACTTCTTCTCTCAGAATCTCTGCTTGGATTCCCCATGTGTCTCTATTCTGCCTGGCTATTGGCCAGATCAGCTTCTTTATTAACCAATAAAACATATTCACAGCATACAGAAAGACATCCCACATCAGATCCCAAAAACATCCACCATCGCCATCTCACTCTGACACCTTCTACTGGGGAACAGGTCAGAATGGGCATGTTATCCACTCAGATTCAGATTCACCTGCATCTGTCAGTCATTCTCCTTCTCATCAAATAGATCTGCAATGGTCTGTGTGGCTACAGAGATTCTAAGAGCCACAAAACCCAACTAGAGGAGATATGGTGAGCATGTACTCACACACATGCACACACAGCACAATGACAGCTGAGTACAAGCCAGCAGCCAGTTTGCAGGCCAGAGCTGTCAATACTATTTCTGGCTGTCAGGCTTTCTCTCTATGATGTTGGATAAGTGCCTAAATCTCTCTGTACTTTCATTCATTCATGAACAGTATGTCTAATCCTTGTCTCATAAGAATGCTATGAAAATTAATGAGCATATAAAAAAAACTAAACAAAACTGACGGAAAAGTCCTTCGTTTACCCTAGAGATGTAATAAAGGCCAGGTGATCTAATTTAAAATACAGATGTGTGTTTCCATTTCCATGGGAGAACATTCACCTTCACCAAGTCATGATTTGGGGGATATTTTTTAAAGGATTCTCAGCTGGAAGCAATATATCCTATGAGTGTAAAAAAAAAAAAGTTAATTCCTTGGTTTAACATTTAATTATCAATAACCTTTACTGAGGGCCCATAATGTGCTAGGTGCCATGCTAAGCATGCTTTAGGTCCTTTAATCTGGAGTGGTCCATGTGGGTGGGGGCTTCTTTCTAGCACTCATTTTATTTTCAGATATAAAGACAATTTTTGAGAAATAAAATGATCAGTTGGAAGCTCTGTGGGTAATCAGTAGTGGAGAGGAGCTCAGACCTCTGGGGTACCTGGCTCCTCACCTCAAACTGTTAAGCCACACTGCCTCCCTAAACACAGATGCAGAGCCCACAGCACATGGAAGGACTGTAGAACGTTAAACACAAGAAATAAACTAAAAATAAACCCTGGCAGAACAGCTAAGGGGGAAGGCTTAGAAAAACGTCTAAGTGTTTATTAGTTCCAAGGACAATCTATTTAATAAATTACCTGTGAAACTAGCAAACAATAGGAAAACAACGTGCAAATAGGGAAAACTTACTGGCATTCCCTTTGCCACTAAATTCGTTTGACTCACCATGTTCATGATGGAGATTTCTCTGAGCTCAGAGCTTTGTGCTCCCCATATAGGTAAGAGTTCTTGTCAACTGGTGCCAGGTCTCTACTGGCCCTAATATAGTATACAGAAGGCAGGTCACTCTCATCTCCATAAAATCTGGTAGGTTTGAACAACAATGATGACAGCCAATCAATCACCAGTCACTAAAACTAAAACAGTCCTCTTCAGCTACCAAGTCCCACAGCTCCACAAAGGCAGTTCGGAAGCACACATATATTGTCATTCACTGGCATAAATTACCGTGCTCAATGCTCTCCTGCGTCTAACTTACTGTGAAGGCTGACTTGAAGTGCCTCCAAACTGACTCGAGTTGTTCTCTCCGCTGCCTGACAGCTGAGAGAACTATGATTAACACACCAAGCTCCAAGGGGAGCAATTGGCTGCAGGCCCCAGGGTGGGTTGCTGACCCCCAGTTTCCTCCAGCCCACATGGTGTCCACCTGTTTCCTCTTTCTCAGCCAGGCAGAGAGGGAGGGAAGAACTCAATCCCTTGCCCTGAACTGGGTTCACTCAGCCTTTCAGGGCTTGCTGCTGCTGAGCAAAGCCTGAGGGAGGCCACTTGGGTGTCCCCCAGGGCCATGTGCAGACTCCATCTCTGGTCACAGTCCGGAAAGGGCTGATGTGGGAGGGGAGGGGATACTATTCTCCCTAGAAAGGAACTGCAGACAAATTTAAAGACAGAACTGCAAGCGTCTGTGGGGTCACATTCACCTGCAAGTTTATGTGAGGCCAGCATCATGATTATGAAAACAGGCAGCTACCCACCTCATAAAAAGAGGAATAAAAAAAAGCTCGGCTTCTTTGCAATCCCACCATTGTCTAAAACCCAGACTACCATCTCTGTTCCATTGGATTTCTGTTTTTATTGTCATTATCAGTGGCACAGGCTGAGGTGACCTGGGTTGAGAGGTAGCTGAGGCTCGGGATGACTTCCTGGGACTGGAACTGGAGCTGGCTTGGGTGAGGGTGTCTCCGTAAGTAGAACACATCCAACAATGGAAATCACACCATGACTATAGGAGACTCACAACATTCTGTGACCCTGGGTCAGAATCCCTCCCAAAAACCATAGGACCCAAACCCACAAAAGAAAAGGCTTAGGACCCCAAGCCTCACTCCCAAGTCTGCCATTGACTTTATAGTTTTTCTCTCGCCCTTTTATTTTGGGATATTTTTTTTTTTGCTTTAATTTCATTTTATTTTGTTGTGGATCTTTTTTTCCTGCCTTTTTCCATTTCAGTGTTCACTCAACTTTTATCCTTTCCATCTTTCCTACTTAATATCTGGCCCTTCTTTTCTAGCTTGGACGAGATAGCTAAGAGCAGCTGCTCTGAGGATAGGGGAGATTTCACACAAGGGCTTGGCTCTCAGTGGGTGCAAGGTTGATTGCAGCTCTGCAGAAGTTATTAGTAATCCTTCAGGTCTTTAAGTTCTTCTTTCAAAAATGAGGTCACTCACACCGGTCACACAGGATAATTGTGATGATCAGACAACAAAGATTTGACAAGGGCAAGGTCCATTAGGACCAAGGGAGTAGCCAGTCTCATCTCTGCCCCTTCTCAACCTCAAGGCGTTTGAGTAACTGTCCCAGCATAAGTGAGCCTAAGCATTCTGATGTGGCTTGGTGGATGTTAGGAAATGTTGCCCAAAGGTTCCTGTGATTGAACATTTAGTCTCCAGATGGTGGCTCTTTTGGAAGGTTGTGGTGGTGGCTTGAATAGATATGGCCACCATAGACTCCTGTGTTTGAATGCTTGGCCCATAGGGAATGGCACTATTAGGAGGTGTGGCCTTGTAGGAGTGGGTGTGGCATAGTGGGAGTAGGGGTGGCCTTGGGGAGGAAGTGTGTCACTGCGGGGGTGGGCTTTGACATCTCATGCTCAAGCTAGGCCTGCTGTAGCAGTTTCCTTCTGCTGCCTGCAGATCAAGATGAGCTACTTCTCTGAGCTACTTCTCCAGCACCATCTCTCCCTGCAAGCCGCCAGGCTTTCCACCATGATAATAATGAATTAAACCTCTGAAGTGTAAGTCAGCCCCAGTTAAATATTTTCCTTTAGAGAAGTTGCTGTGGTCATGGAGTTCCTTCACAGTAGAAGAACATTAACCAACACAGGTGTAGAACTTAAGAGGCAAAAGCCATAATGGAGAAAGTATGTTACCGGGGGGGGGGGGGGGCAGACATTGAGGTCTTATATCCCAGCTCTGCCTCCTGTCCACTCTCCGCTTACTGACTGCTGATGGCCACCTCAGTTTCATATTACCATCCCTTCCCTACCATGATGAACCACATCCTTTCTGACACTATGAGCTTAAATAAGCCCCTCCTTCCTGATATTGCCTGTGTCAGGTTTTTTTTTTTTTTGTTTTGTTTTGTTTTGTTTTGTTTGTTTTTTTTTTTTTTTTTTTTTGTCACAACAACATGAAAGGGAACTGGCACAGTGGATGAAACCAGAACAGCAGCCAGGAAATGTCAGGGGAAAGGCAAATAACCTCAAACCTAAGGAGTCCAGACACAGTAATGGCAGACAAAGCACGAGGCCAGTTCTCGGAAGTGTTCCTCATACAATCTGAGAATGAAGCAGAAACGTTTTACCCTTGTGATGGCTTACATTGACAAGACCTAGGATAACCTGGTAAAGGAGCCCCTAGACATACTTACGTCTGTCTGTCTAGACTGGGCCAGCCTCTGAGCATGCCCATGAGGGATTTTCTTGGTTAGATTTATTGAGGTAGAGAGGACCACCCTAAATGTGGGTGGCACCATTTCAGAGATTACATCCAAAGGCAGTTGAGCAGCATCCATTGTTCTCTTCTTCCTGCCTATAGGTCCAGTGTGACCAGCTGCCTCGAGCTCCTGCAGCCTTAATTGCCTACCATAACGGGCTGTGCAAACCAAAATAAACCCTTTCTCACCGAAATTGCTTTGTTAGACATATTGACGTAGTGACCATGGCAAAGTGACCTTGTTCATGTACTGTGCTGACACTGTGATCTGTTGTGGAGTCTAAAAGTTAAAAAGTAAAGACCAGGGCAAACCATACTTACCTTAGAGCATTTCTCTTGGTATAACAGAATACCACCAACTAATTTATAAAGAATGGAAGTTTATTCCACTCATAATTCTAGAGGAATACAAGGTCAAAGGGGCACACATGGCCATGCCTTCTTCCTAGTGGAAACGTTACAAAACTCCAATGAAGTTCAGACTATCACATGATAAGACAGAGCGAGCTCATCAGAAAGAGTTGGCTTTTGTTTTAAAAGCTACTTTATTGATAACTCAATAATCCATAAGAGGATAACTCAATCACCCCTTGAAGATCTCAGCTGGGTCTGTCTCTTAACATCTAACAATGGAGATTGACCTTCAATATGATAAGAGAGGATATCTAAAACACAATAAGATTTTTACACAATATCCAAGAAATATAACAGTATGATCTCCCTTCATAAGTGAACCTCGCTCCGGGTGGGTTTCCTTTCCTTTTTGAATTTTGAAAGCATACAAGCAGTGGACTCTGGGAGAAAGAGAAGAAACAGGAACCAAGAAACAGAAATGGCTCATAAGAGAGCACACTCCAAAGATAATTGCTGAGCTCTCAGTGTTTGATAGTTTTTGGAAGGACTGCAAGTTTCTTTACCAGACAATAGGTGTCTCTCCCAACCCCAAACACGGAGTATATAAGGCTGAAAAAATAAATACAGTGATAAAAATTGTTTTCAGACATTTAAGACACTCTGTCACCCCAAGACTTCTCTTCACACCTGTCCTGAACATCAGGACAGCACTACACAAACCCAGCCACAGGCATTGACACCTAGCAGAGGTATTTGGTAACCTGTTCTACACAGCTCCCTCTTAAGTATCCCTTACCTTCCTTGCTTTTTTTTCTCTGGCTTCACAACCCAGTACTTGGGAACCAGATATAATGGCTAGAAATGAAGGGGCTAGAACCTCATCCATCCTATGATGATATGAATTCTTCCAGTCTTAGTAATTTAAACAAGGTATATGTCCCTTCCAAGCTTGATCTCTTACATGTAGAATGAGAGATGGTAGTTCCTATTTCATAAAACTGTCACAAAACTTAAAGAACGTGTACTGACTAGTTTTATGTCAACTTGATACAAGCTAGTCATCAGAGAGGAATAAACCTCAATTGAGAAAATGCCTTCATAAGACTGAGCTCTAGGCAAGCCTGTAGAGCATTTTTAAAATTAGTTATTGGTAAGGGAGGGCCCAGCCCATTTGGGTGGTACCACTCCTGGGCTGGTGGTCCTGGGTTCTATAAGAAAGTAGGCTGAGAAAGACACAAGGAACAAGCCAGGAGGCAGCACCCCTCCTTGGCCTCTGCATCAGCTCTTGCCTCCAAGTTCCTGGCCTGCTTGAGCTCCTATCCTGACTTCCTTTCATGATGAACTGTGATATAGTAGTATAAGCTGAATAAACCCTTTCATCCTCAAGTTGCTTTGGCCATGGTGTTTCAACACAGCAATAGTAATCCTAACTAAGACAGAACATAAGTCAAGCAGAGGGCCTCCTCAGATAATAAACTCTCCTTGGTCTTTCTACCCACTTTAAAGTCTTTGCATTTGGATTTTAAATCCATCTTCCCAAATGATGGATAAGTCTACATGCTGGTTCAACTACTAATTTAGGAAGAGATCATGTCCACTAGTTTGCCACTATTACCCTATTAAATGCCTTTTCCTAGGCATGATCCACTGGCTCCCTGTGGGAGAGGTTCGATCAACCAGTCAATATGGTATCATGCACTTTCAGAGCACTTTTTAAGGAAACCCAAACCAAATAGCAGGCAATAGACCATACCTAGGTTTACCTGTCATTGGCTATAGTTTCTTGGAATGTAAATGGGAGAAACCACTGGTCTCTGTGGTGGTTCCTTGTTATAGACTTGATCAGATGGAATGATGTCCAGGAGAAATAAAACATAATTCTGGGTGTCTGTGAGGGTGTTTCCAGAGAGGAAAGGAGTGTACAACAGCAACTGGAGGTATAAGAACCCCCATAAGTACAGTCAAAGATTCTGGAAGCCTGGATGGAACAGGGAAGGAGGAAGCTAGTTGTTCTATATTGCTGACATTGCCCATGTATTCCAGACTCCAACTTTTCAACTTAAGATTCTCAGAGTAAGCTTTCAGGGAATTTACAGGCCTTTGGCTTCAGATGAAGACTGAATCATTAATCCCCTTGTTCTGTGATTTCTAGCTCCTTGGATTGAGCAGGTACCAGGTTCTCTGACCCTCCAGATGAAGGATGACCCAATTTTTCCAATCATATAAAACAATCAAATAAATTTTGTGTGTGTGTGTGTGTGTTTCTCACATATATGAGATCTGATGGAAGCTATCAACTTACTTGGAGCACCAACACTAGGTTAAGAAACCCCAGAGTATATGGCTTTTAAAATAAATATTTGCTTCTGAGGAAAGGAGACTGCATGCAGAGGGGCCCGTCTCTGTGGACTGGCCTTCCCAGAGTGTGCCAGCATCCTGATTCCACCTCCACCCACAGTGGGAGATAAGCTTGTGCCTGTTTCTGGCTGTCTTCCAGGGCCCTGCTCTGAGCCTCCTGAGGCCTGGGGCCTGCATGCACACCAGGGAGACCATCCAGGCAGACAGGCCTGCCCAGAGTCTGCCAGCATCCTGGTCCTGCCTCTGCCCAAGCAGGGAACCTGCCTTCCAGAGCCTGCTAGGACCCTCCTGAGGACTGGGGGCTGCACACAGGGTAATATGTCCCAGCAGAACAGCCCATCTGCAATCTGCCAGCACCGTGGTCCCACTTTCACCCACTGGATGAGGAGAGCCATCGGAGGATTGATCTGCTTGCACCCACCGAAAGAGAACCTTGGTCCCATACACACCAAGAGAAGGAGAGATCCCACCGGTACACACTGAAAGAAGGGATGGGTAGATGACAGTATAAGAACACAGTCAATAACAGAAAGATCAATATGACACCCCCAGAGTTCAGGGACTCCACACCAGCAAGACCTGAACATCCCACCACAGATGAAGCAAATGAGAATGACCCTAAAAACAATTTCATGAAGATTATAGAGACACTAAAAGAGAAAATGAAAAAAAAACCTTTAAAGAAATGGAAGAAAAAACAAACCAAAAAAAGAAAAAGAAAGAAAGAAAGAAATGTAAGAAATCAACAAATCTCTTAAAGAAAGCAAGGAAAGCCAAGAAAAAATCAATCAAACAGATGAAGGGAACAATTCAAACAGTTCATGACCTGAAAACTGAAATAGAAGCAATAAAGAAACCACAAACTGAGGAAATGCTGGAAACAGAAAAGCTGGGTAAACAATCAGGAACTACAGATGCAAGCATAACCAACAGAATACAAGAGATGGAAGAGAGAACTGAAACAGAAAAGCTGGGTAAACAATCAGGAACTACAGATGCAAGCATAACCAACAGAATACAAGAGATGGAAGAGAGAACCTCAGGCATTAAAGATACATTAGATAGACTCATCGACCAAAGACAATCTGAAATCCAACAAATCCCTGACACAAAATATCTAGGAAATATGGGCCACTATGAAAAGGCCAAACCTAAGAATAATAGGTATAGAAGAAGGTGAAGAAACCCAACTCAAAGGTACAGAAGATATATTCAACAAAATCATAGAAGGAAACTTCCCCAACCTAAAGAAAGACATGCCAATGTAAGTACAAGAAGCTTACAGAACATCAAATAGAGTGAACCACACACAAAAAGGGCCCCTCACCACATAATAATCAAAACACCAAACATATAGAATAAAGAAAAAATATTAAGAGCAGCAAAGGAAAAAGACCAGGTAACATATAAAAGCAAACCTATCAGAATTACACCTGACTCCTCCATGGAAACTCTGAAGGCCAGAAGGTCCTGGATAGATATTCTACCAACACTAAGAGACCACTGATGGCAACCCAAACTATTATACCCAGCAAAGCTTTCCATCACTATAGATGGAGAAACCAAGATATTTCATGACAAAACCAGATTTAAACAATGCTTATCAATTAATCCTGCCCTACAGAAAGTTCTGGAAGGAAAACTCCAACCCAAGGAAGTCAACTACACCCACAAAAACATAGGCAATAGATAATCCCACTTTATCAACATCCAAAAGAAAAATGGTATGAAATCCACACATAATACCAACAACAACAAATGAACAAAAACAAACAAGAATGAACAATCAATGGTCATTAATATCCCTCAATATTAAAGGTCTTAACTAGCCTATAAAAAGACACAGGCTAACAGAATGGATACAAAGACAGAATCCATCCTTCTGTTGCATACAAGAAACACATCCCAATTTCAAAGATGAATGTTACCTCAGAGTTAAGAGTTGGGAAAAAATTTCCAATCAAATGGACCCAAGAAACAAGTGGGTGTAACAATCCTAATATATGACAAATTAGACTTTAAACTAAAATCAATCAAAAGAGATGAAGAAGGTCATGTCTTATTCATAATTGGAGATATCCATCAAGATGAAGTCTAAATTCTGAACATCTATGCCCCAAATACAAATTCACCCACATTCATAAAAGAAACACTACTAAAACTCAAATCTCACATAATACCTCACACACTTATAGTGGGAGATTTCAACACCCCACTCTCAGCATTAGACAACTCCACCAGACAGAAAATTAACAAAGAAACAAAGAAACTAACAGAAGTTATGACCCAATTGAGTTTAACATATTTATAAAACATTTCATCCAAACACTAAAGAATATACCTTCTCATCACCACATGGAACCTTCTCTAAAGTCAACCATATACTCAGCATATAGTAAACCTCAATAGGTACAAAAAAATTGGAATAACCCCCTGTATCTTATCAGACCACCATGCTCTTAAGTTAGAATTCAACAACAACACAAATTGAAGAAACCCTACAAAGTAATGGAAATGGAACAATGAGCAATTGCACCATTCCTGGGTCAAGGAAGAAATAGAAAGAAATTAAAGACTTCTGAGGATCCATGATAATGAAGACACAGCATACCCAAACTTATGGGACACATTGAAAGCAGTGCTAAGAGGAAAGTTCATAGCACTAAGTGCCCATATGAAGAAACTGAAGAAAAGTAGCATTAGAGAATTAACAACACAACTGAAAGCTCTAGAACAAACAGAAGCAAACTCGCCACCAGAGGAGAAGACACCAGGAGATAATCAAATTGAGAGCTAAAATCAATAAAGTAAAAACTAGGAAAACAATACAAAGAATCAATGTAACAAAGAGTTGGTTCTTCAAGAAAATCAAGACTTTATCCAAACTAACCAAAAGGCAGAAAGAGAACATGCAAATTAACAAGATCAGAAATGAAAAGGGGGGCATAAAAATGGACACTGATGGAATCTTCAGGTCATACTTTGAAAAACCTGTACTCCACAAAATTAGAAAAGTCAATAGAAATGGACAATTTTCTGGATAGATATCACTTACCAAAATTAAATCAAGAACAGATAAGCAATTTAAATACACCTACAACCCCTAATGAAATAGAAGCAGTCATCAAAAGTCTCCCAACCAAAAAGAAAAGGAAAAAAAAAAAAACAATGCAGGTCTAGATGGCTTCACTACAGAATTCTACCAGAAATTCAAAGAAAAGCTAATAGCTAATAATACCAATACTCCTGAAAGTGTTCCATACAATAGAAGCAGAAGGGTCATTGGCAAACTCTTTTTAAGAGGCTATAATTACCTTAGTACCCAAGCCACAGACTAATATCCCTCATGAACATTGATGTAAAAATACTCAATAAAATACTGAAAAATCCAATCCAAGAACACATCAGAGAAATCATCCACCATGACCAAGTAGGCTTCATCCCAGGGATGCAGGGATGGTTCAACATACGAAAATCTATCAACGTAATCCACCATATATATTAAGGGAATACAAATTTGAAAGGAAGAAGTCAAACCCTCACTATTTGCAGATGATATGATAGTTAACATAAGTGACCCAAAGAAACTCTACCAGGAAACTCCTACAGCTGATAAACACCTTTAGGAAAGTGGAAGGATACAAGATTAACTCAAAAAAAAAATCAGTAACCCTCCTATATACAGATGACAAAGGGGCTGAGAAAGAAATCAGAGAAACATCACCTTTTACAATAGCCACAAACAACAAAAAAATATCTTGGGGGTAATGCTAACCAAACAAGTGAAAGACCTATATAGTAAGAACTTTTGAGTTTTTAAAGAAAGAAATTAAAGAAAATACCATAAAATGGAAAGATTTTCCATGCTGTTGGATAGGTAGGATAAACATAGCAAAAATGGCAATCTTTCCAAAAGCAATCTACAGATTCAATGCAATCCCCATCAAAATCCAAGCACAATTCTTCACAGACCTTGAAAGAACAATACTCAACTTTATATGGAAAAACAAAAGACACAGGATAGTCAAAACAACCCTTTACAATAAAATAAGTTCTGGAGGCATCACCATCACTGACTTCAAGCTATATTATAGAGCTATAATCCTGAAAACAGCTTGGTACTGGTGAAAAAATAGAAAGGAAGACCAATGGATTGAATTGAAAACCCTGATATTAACCCACATACCTACAAACACTTGATTTTTGACAAAGAAGCTAAAATTATACAATGGAAAAAAGAAAGCATCTTCAAAAAATAGTGCTGACATAACTGGATGCTGGTGTGTAGAAGACTACAGATAGATCCACATCTATCACCATGCACAAAACTTAAATCCAAATAGATGAAAGACCTCAACATAAATCCAGCCACACTAAACCCTTGAACAAATTGGTACAGGAGACATCTTCCTGAACATAACACCAGTAGGACAGACACTAAGATCAACAATTAATAAATGGGACCTTCTGAAATTGAAAAGCTTCTGTAAGGCAAAGGACATAGTCAAGAAGACAAAATGGCAGCCCACAGAATGAGAAAAGATATTCACCAACTCTACATCTGACAGAGGGCTGATTTCCAAAATAAATGAAGAACTCATGAAGCTAGTTACCAAAACACCAAATAATCCAATTAAAAAGTGGGGTATAGAACTAAATAGAGAATTCTCAATAGAGGAATCTAGGATGGCTGAAAGACACTTAAGAAAGTGCTCAACATCCTTAGCAATCAAGGAAATGCAAATCAAAACAACTCTGAGTTACCATCTTACTCCTGTCAGAATGGCTAAAATTAAAACCACCAAAGACATTTTATGCTGGAGAGGATGTGGAGAAAGGGGCACGCTCATCCACTGTTCATGGGAATGCAAGCTCATTCAGCCACTTTGGAAATCAGTATGGTGGTTTCTCAGGAAAATAGGAATTAGTCTACCTGATATTCCACTCTTAGGCATATACACATTCACACAACAAGGACATCTGTTCAACTATGTTCATAGCAGCATTATTTGTAATAGCCAGAACCTGGAAGCAACCTAAATGCCCCTCAATGAAAGAATGGATTTATACAATAGAGTACTACTCCTCGGGAATAAAAACAATGGAATCTTGAAATTCGCAGGTAAATGAATTGAACTAGAAGAAACCATCCTGAGTAACGTGGCCCACTTACAAAAAGACAAACGTGGTATGTACTCACTCATATATGATTTTTAGACATAGAACAAAGGGTTACCAGCCTTCAATCTACACCGCCAGAAAAGCTAGGAAACAAAGAGGACCCTAAGAAAGACATACATGGTCCCCTGGAGAATGGGGAAAGGAACAAGATCTTCCAAGCAAGTTGGGAGCATGGGGGAGGGAAGAGGAAGTTAGGGGGAAAAGAAAAGGAGAGGTGGGCATGACAGAGCAGGAAGATTGAGTCAGGGAAAGAATAGAGGAGAGCAAGAAAAGAGATACCATAATAGAAGGAGCCATTATAGGTTTTAAGAGTAATCTGGCACTAGGAAAATGTCCAGATATCTACAAGGATGACCCCAACTAACAATCTAAGAAATATTAGAGAGGCTGCCTTTAATGCCCTTCCCCAATAATGAAATTGATGACTACCTTATATGCCATTGATGGGAGATGTCATTCTGTATATGTTTCTCATACTGGTTAATGAATAAAGCACTGTTGCCAATAGGAAAGGAAGATAGGAGGGACTAGGAGACGAGAAGGAAAGAGGAAGCAGTAAGGAGGAGTCAACATCGAGAGTCTGGAGAAAGCAGAATGCCAGCCGGCTCCCCGGTAAGAGAAGACCATGTGAAAATACATAGATCAGCAGAAATGGGTTAATACTTAAGACAGAGCTAGCCAATAAGAAACTAGTACCAGGCCAATAGCATTGTATCAAATACAGAGTCTGTGTGTGTTAATTGGGGCTGGTGTGGCTGCGGGACAAGACCAGGCGGTGGGCAGAAAAACCTTACTCCTTACATGCCATCCTAGAGTCTTATCTAGTAGCTGATGGAAGCAGAAGCAGATGCCCACAGCTAAACACTAAGCTGAACTCTTGGAATCCAGTTGCAGACAGGGAGGAGTGATGAGCAAAAGAGTCAAGACCAAGCTGGAGAAACCCATAGAAACTGCTGACCTGAACAAGGGGAAGCTCATGGACTCCAGTCTAATAGCTGGGAAACCAGCATAGGACTGACCCAGATTACCTGAATGTGATGTTAGTTGGGAGGACTGGGGCCTCTGGTTGTGGATCAGTATTTATCCCTACTATTCAAATGGACTTTGGGAGTCCATTCCATATAAAGGGATACTCCCTCAGCTTAGACACATGGGAGAGGGCCTGGGCCTTGCTCCAAATGATATGACAGACTTTGAAGATTCCCCATGGAAGGCCTCACCCTCCCTGGGGAGCATAAAGGGGATGGGATGGGGGTTGGTGAGGGGAACAAAGGAAGACAGGAGGGTGCAGGAACTGGGACTGATATGTAAAACAAGCTTGTTTCAAATTTAATTTTAAAAATTATATACAAATAAATAAATATTTAACCCTAAAACTATGGAGGGCTTATACATGTGATGATAATTTAAAAATAAGGCAATATATGGATAAATGACATCCACCTGTTATGGATTATTGTATCTAGGCCACTTCAAATTTTTAAAACACCTCTTTATGCGTAGCAAATTGCATCAGTCTTGTAGAAACTCAAATTCTGTTGTTTCTTTACATTCATGGAGAAGGACTCTTGGAATAGTGGCCAGCAACCTTTTGATCATTCAGTGCCCATTGGGTCAGGGTTTATTGGTATGTTTATATGTGTGATTTAGGCATGTGTTTGCATGTGTATGTGTGCATGTACATATATATATATATATATGTGTACATGTGAAGACAGAGATTTATTTCAAGTATCTTCCTTAATCACTCTTCCCCTTAATTCCTGATACAGGGTCTTTCATTGAGCCTGAGACTCACCAGTTCAACTAGATTGGTTGTTCAATAAGCTTTGGAATCCACCTATCTTCAGCACACACACACACAGAGAGAGAGAGAGAGAGAGAGAGAGAGAGAGAGAGAGAGAGACAGACAGACAGACAGACAGACAGACAGACAGACAGACAGACAGTTCTGGGATTACATATATGCACCACCACACCTAGCTTCTACCTGGGTCCTCACACTAGAGTAGAAGGGCTTACTCACTGATCCATCTCCTGAGCCGATCCCAGTGTTTTAAACATGTCTAATACATCTTTGACGAATGCTATAGGCAAAAGTATTGGGAAGACCTAAAGATATCTGAAGACTTTCAGAGTAGTCAGCAACTGAACTGGATTTTGAGAAGGTTCAAGATATAAATATAACAGAAGTAGGAGCCCATTTTGGAAACATGGAGAGACTCTGAGTAGCACAACAACATGACAGTGTTCAAGGAGCAGTCTGGGAACCTTACTGGCCAAGTAGACAGCATCATCAGTACTAAAGATGGGGAGCATGCAGTAGTTAGTGTGAGAACATTCTAGAATCTAGATTTTGCTCCTAGATGGAGAACCCACCTCATCCTAAATACAATATAGAGCTAGACGTTCCACTGAATAGTCCCACCAATCTTATTACACTATGTCTTCCTAAAACTCCAAAACCTAACAGAGTGAAATGAGAATGGATGGATGGATGGATAGATAGATAGATAGATAGATAGACAGACAGACAGACAGACAGATAGATAGATGATAGATAGATAGATAGATGATAGATAGATAGATAGATAGATGATAGATAGATAGATAGATAGATAGATGATAGATAGATAGATAGATATGTATGTATGTAGATAGATAGATAGATAGATAGATAGATAGATATGTAGATAGATAGATAGATAGATAGATAGATAGATAGATAGATAGATAATAAATAAGAGTAAGTAGACTGTATCCACAGAGGTCGGAAGTGGTGCTGTCCTAACTAGTGCATTCATCATTTGCAAGTCTCCACAGCTCTGCTCAGCTCCAAAATACGTGCTAAGAAAATCTGTTTGGGGGCCTGATTTCCTCCTAAAATTTTTAAGAGGATTTTCTGAATACTTTGAGAATAATGTCATGCCATTATATTGATGGGAACATACAAATGAAAGATACAGTTCTTCATTTAGAATCAGGCTGATTCTCTACCATGAGGCAAAGTCCAAACCCTTTAGCTGACATTCAAGACCCTCCCCACAGTGGTCTCCTTAAAGATCAACTCAAGAATCTTTTCAGTATTATACAATGGATTGCCTGATGACCAACGATGAGCTTTAGTCTGGGTTTTTCCTTGGGGTCTGGGCCAATTCTATCAGCCACTTCATTCCATCCTTAGCTCAGAATGGTTGATGAGAATGCATTCCTACCAGGGACATCTCCAGATTTGGCTGGGTGCTGAGTTTTTGGCACAATCAGCATGAACTGAAAAAGAGTGAAATATTACTAGGTGGAGCTATGTCCTCTGTGGTTTTTTCTTATTTCCATCCAAATGGCTCAAGATTGGAAAAGGAGGGGCAAAAAAGAGAAAGAAAAAAAAAAAACAGGAGAGAAAAATAGGAAAGGGAAATGGGGCAAGGAAAAAAGAACAACAATGAAGGTGAAGGAAAACAAATAGATTAAACAGAAGTATTAGTATTTGAATAAAGATTTTTATTTTGGTAGCTTAGCAAATAAATAGGCCTTAGGGGTCTAACATTCATGAACCTGTATTGGGTCAACACTTGGATCCAGTTACACATGTAAGGAACATTTTTCAACAGAACAGTGATGTCTAAGGCTGGCTTCAGTGGTGGCCCAGCTGTGCAATGGGGTGGGAAGGGTGATCTAGTATAAAATCATGGATGTTGACATGTGTTAAACAAGTTAACCTTTCCTTCCATCCTAGGGAAACCAACTCAGCTACTTGTCCCATCCACAGGGAGTCTGTGTGCACACATGTACATACACCATTCAAACATCTTTTATATTTGTTAAATTTTGTGCATGTGTTTATATGTGACAGCAGGTGTACTTGTATATGCAGGTACATGTATATGGGCTGGAAGACAGCTGTAATTCTTCAGGTGTCATCCACTAATTTTTTTTTTGAGACAGTTCTTTCAATAGCCTGAAATCAATCAAGCAGGCTGGTCAGTCAGCAAACCCCAGAGATCTGTCTCCATGATCCAGCACTGGGATTACAAACACATTCAGATTTTTAATTTTTGGTGTGTGTGTATGTGTGTGTGTGTGTGTGTGTGTGTGTGTGTAAATGAGAGAGAGACAGAGAGAGAGAAAGAGAGAGATAATGAATTTATGTAAATTTATGTATACCACGTATGGGCAAGAGCCCAGAAAGGCCACAAGAGGGTTGTAAGAAACCTTAGAATTGAAGTTATAGGAAGTTTTGAGCCACAGTGTGGGCATTAGGAACTGAGTCCAGGTCCTCTATAAGAGCAGCAAGCAATCATAAATGTCTAGCCATCTCTCCAAACCCCACACTCAGCTTTCTGAAATGGGTTCTGGGACCTGAACTCAAGTCTTCCTTCTTGCAAGGCAAGTCCTTCATCAATTTAGTCTTCACCCCAGCCTGGCATATCTATTTTAATTTTTTAAACTCTGTGTGTGTGTGTGTGTGTGTGTGTGTGTGTGTGTGTGTGTGTGTGCACTCTTGCACATGGACTTGTGGCAAATGTCTGTGCATGTGAATTCAGGTGCCCATGGAGACCAGAAGTGTTAGATCTCCTGGAGCTAGAGTTGCAAGTGATTGTGAGCGACCCCATGTAGGTGCTAGGAACATGAGCCCCATGCTAAAGCAGTAAGTGTTCTTAACCACAGAACCATCTCTACAGCCTCCACCTCCATTTTAAATGATAGCTGTGGACTATAAACAGATGAAAAAAAGAAATGAAGGAAGGAAGATCAGAGTCTATTTTTCCCTTTAGTAGTAACTGAGATTTGGTAACTTCAGAGTCAGGGCTTTTTTCTAGGCCCAATTTTCTTTCCCACTGTCAAACTGTGTGTTAACCTTCTGGTAGCTTGAAAGATGAGGTGAGGGAATGCATTCTGAAGGCACTTTGGAAAGGAACATGTGTGATACCGATGTAAGAGATCATATCATTAAAACAGATTTGTGAGTGACTTAGTTTTCAGCTCTTTCTTTAAAAGCCAGATTAATCCCAAGAAGTGAAGCCAATGGCAATCCATTTATGGGAATAGTCAAAACAGGACTTTTGATTCCTGGAGCAGCTCTCTGACTAGCTACGGGTCCTCCTCTAACTTTAATGAGTAGTTTTACCCTAGAGTTGCCAAAAACTAAAAGCTATTCTGCATCCAATGAGATCAACTTTGAGGTAAACAACAAATTACTTTACAGTTTATTGGTGTGTTTATAGGGTATCCCAAATCACACATAGAGCTTGACTACACTAAAAATGCTTCCCTGGTTTGTCTTAAATTCCGATTTCAATGCATTCTATATTTTCATTTGCTGCATCTGGCAACCTTAGTTTTTCCATGTTACTGACTTCTTGTGTCCTACACCCAAAAAGTTTTGATATGGCAATGCTTACTCTCATAGCAGACAGGACACCAGCAACTATAGTTCTTTCTGGAAAAAGAGAGTGCCTTTTTGGTGATTTATCTCATGATATAGTTAAGAATTGTTTATTGTAACAATGGAAAACTTAGAGAATGGAAACATGTCCCCTTATCCCCATCCCAGCTCAGCCCTTCCAAACAGCAAATGTGAATGTCAAAGCATATAGAACACCAAGGGAACCCTCTCTTGCCCCAGCAGAAATTTTAATCCTAGCCTCCTCTTCAATCAGTGAGGTTCTAGCCCAGTGCAGTTGTTCAAGAACAGGTATACATATGAATTAAGGAAGGACTCAAAGTTCCAAAGCTAGGGTCATGCCCAGGCCAATCAGTCACTTGGGGCATTTTCTTTGACTCCCATATATTTGTGTCACTGTGTCAGAAACAACTGAAGAGAAGAAAAGAACACCGTGGTTCATAGTCTCAGGTAAGACATGACAGTGAACATGACTCCATTCATAGGAATTTGTAGCACTAAGGGGTTTACATTAACTACATACTAGGCAGCCCAGGTCACAAGCCAGAACCAGGGCTCTATGACTTTCAGAGGCCCACTACTACTTCCACTAGCCAGCTCCAACCTCTTAAAGTCTCCATAGGTGACCAAACAATGCCATAAGCCAGAGACTAAACATTCAAATTATTAGCCTTTGAAGACATCTCATCTTCAAACCATAACACTGTGTAATTCTAATGTACATCCAAGGTTGAAAATTACTGACTTAGCCTTCATAGATCTCCTTACTGATAGAAGATGCCATTCTATAAATATGTTTCTCATATTGGTTAATGAATAAAGCACTGTTGGCCAATAGGAAAGCAAGATCAGTGGGACTAGGAGACTAGGAGGAGAGAGGAAGTAGTAGGGAGGAGTTCCAAGATGGAGGATGGAGAGAGAAGAATGCCAGCCCCTCTCTCCGGTAAGATAAGACCACGGGAAAGTGCTTAGATTAATAGAAATGGGTTAATCATTAAGACAGAGCTAGCCAATAAGAAACTAGTAACTGGCCAACAGAATTATATCTAATACAACATCTCTGTGTGTTATTTGGGGCTGGTGCTGCGGTGGGACCAGACCAGCAGGAAAAACCACTCATAACACCTTAGCTTTTGTTTGATTTCATGGGACAAATCAAGCCCCGAGCCTCATCTATATAGGCAAGTCCTCTACTACTGAACTATACCTATAGCTTCCTACTTCATTTTTATACCCAGCCCAAGTCTTTTAAGAAGTTTAGGACACTCTGGCCAGGGATACAAGTGGGCTAACTGAAGATCTTCATCTCTCCCTTCATTCCTCCAAGTCCAATCCCCCAGTCTCATCCCCAGATCTATAGTAGATGTTCTGCTTCGAGTTCTCCTCATTCTCTGCCCCATCCCAGGGAACTAAGCAGATCCTGGTGGAACACCCAGCTATCCTTGCTCCTGTGAACCTCTCAGCCTCTCCCAGCCCATCCCCATTCCTAAGTGTCAGCTCCCCAATATCCAAAAACACATTTTGACTGGATCCCCTGATAGCCACATATATCAGGACCCTATAATAATTTCATAGTGGGCAACACACAGCCACTACACTCTCCTAAGAACCGAAGAGGAAACAAAAACTAAGGAACAAAACACCCAACCCACTCAACAAAGGACAAGACCAGACATCAGCACCAACAATTACAATCTTCCTAAACCCAGATGCATAGATGCCAACATGAAAACACAATCAATAACACTCAGGACAATATGTCTCCAGTAAAGCCTGGAAACCCTAACACAGCAGGCCCTAATTATCCCAGCTTTGCAGAAGCACAAGAAAAAGACCTTAAAACAGCCTTTATGACTGTGTTAAAGGTCCTTAACAGGAAATGAATAAATCCCTTAAATAAATCTATGAAAAACACAAGCAAACAGTGGAAGGAAATTAATAATAAAACCATTCAAACCCTGAAAGTAGAAATAGAATCAATAAAGAAAACACAAGCTGAGGGAAATCTGGAAATGAAAAAATTAGGAACTTGAACAAGAACCAGAGAGGCAAGCTTCACTGCCAGAATACAAGAGATGGGCAAGAGAATCTCAGGCATTGAAAAAATGATAGAAGAAATGAATATATTAGTCAAAGAAAATACTAATCTAAAAGAAATAAAAATCCTGGTACAAAACATCCAGGAAACCTGGGCCATTATGAAAAGACCAAAAATAAGAATAACAGGGGTTGAGAAAGGAAAAGAAACCCTCAGCAGCTGGGTGTTGGTGGCACACGCCTTTAATCCCAGCACTCAGGAGGCAGAGGTAGGCCGATCTCTGTGAGTTCGAAGTCAGCCTGATCTACAGAGTGAGTTCCAGGACAGGCTCCAAAGCAACACAGAGAAACTCTGTCTCAAAAAACAAACAAATAAATAAACAGGAAGGAAGGAAGGAAGAAAGAAAGGAAGGAAGGAAGGAAGGAAGGAAGGAAGGAAGGAAGGAAGCAAAGAAAGAAACCCATGGCAAAGGCACATAAAATATTTTCAACAAAATCATACAAGAAAATTTCCCTAACCTATAAAAGGAGAAGCTTATCAAAGTACAAGAAACATCTAGAACACTAAGAAGACTATGTCAGAAAAGAAAGTCCCCTTAGCACTTAATAATCAAAACACTAAATGTATAGAACAAAGAAAGAATATTAAGAATGGCAAGGGAAAAGGACCAAGTAACATAAAAAAGCAGATGTGACTTCTCAGGGCAGACTCTAAACACCAGAAAAGCCTCGCTAGACAAATATACTGGAGATTATAAGAAACCACAGTGCCAGCCTATACTACTATACCCAGCAAAACTTTCAATCACCATAGATGAGAAACATAAGATATTCAACGATAAAGCCAAATTTAACCAAAATCTAGCTACAAATCCAGCCATACAAACGGTGTTAGAAGGAAAACTCCAACATAAAAAGGTTAACAACATCCAAGAAAACACAAGGAATAAACAATGTCAGACCAGCAAAGTCAAAAGAGGGGAAACACACACACACACACACACACCACCACCACCACCAACACCAACACCACCAGCACAACAACAAAAAAACAGACATCAACAGTCATTGGCCAATGATATTTCTCAGCATCAATGGTCTCAATTTCCCAATAAAAAGACACAGACTAACAGAATGGATGAAAAACAGGATCCATCCTTCTGCTGCATCCAAGAAACATACCTTAACATCAGAGATAGGCATCACCTCGGGGTAATGGGAGGAAACATTATTCCAAGCAAATGAATCTAGGAAGCAAGCTGCTATAGTCATTTTAATATCTGCCAAAATAGATTTTCATACCAAAACTAATCAGAAGATATATAGAAGTATATTACATACTCATCAAAGGAAATATTAATCAGGAGGACATTTTTCAATTCTTAACATCAATGCCCCAACAGAAGGGAACCCAAGTTTGTAACAGAAACACTACTATAGCTTAAATCACATACTAACCTTTACACACTGATTTTGGGAAACTTCAATAGCCACCTCTCGACAAAAGACAAGTCATCCAGACAAAAAGTAAACAGAGAAATGTTGGCTCTAACTGGCATTATAAGCCAAATGGACCTAACACATTTGCAGAACATTTCACCCAAACACAAAAGACTACACCACTTGTTAGCACCTCATGGAATTTTCTCCAGAGTTGACCACATGCAGCATAAAGTCTCAACAGAAACAAGAAAATTGAAATAACACCCTGCATTCTATCTGACAACCACAGATAAAAAATTAATATCAACTACAACAGGAACAACTAAAAGCTTACAAAATCATAAACAGTGAACAACCCTCTATGTATAAAAAATGGATCAAGACAAAACTTAAGACAGAAATCAAAGACTTTCTAGAACTGAATAAAAATGAGAACACAACACACCCAAAATTATGAGACACAATGAAGGCAGTTCTAATAGGCAAATGCATAGAACTAAGTTTTTTACATTAAAAAAATGGACTCTCTCCATATCTCTTCAATATCATACTTGAAGTTCTAGCTAAAGCTATAAGACAACAAAAGGAGATCAAGGGGATCCAAATTGGAAAGGAAGAGGTTAAACTTTCTCTATTTGCAGATGATATGATTGTTTACATAAGCAATCCAAAAAATTCTACCAGGGAATTCCTACAGCTGATAAACACCTTCAGCAAACTAGCAGGATACAAGATAAACTCAAAAAAATCAGTAGCCCTACTTTATTCAGATGACAAAAGGGCTGAGAAAGAAATCAGAGAAACATCACCATTTACAATAGCCACAAACAACATAAAGTATTTTGGGGTAACATTTACCAAACAAGTGAAAGACCTATATAATAAGAATTTTGTGGCTTTAAAGAAAGAAATTAAAGAAGATACCAGAAAATGGAAAGATCTCCCATGCTCTTGGATAGGTAGGATAAACATAGTAAAAATGACAATCTTGCCAAAAACAATCTACAGATTCAATGCAATCCCCATTAAAATTCCAGCACAATTCTTCATGGACCTTTAAAGGATAATAATCAATTTTATATGGAAAAACAAAAGATCCAAGATAGCCAAGACAACCCTGAACAATAAAAGAACTTCAGCAGGCATCGCCATCCCCAACTTTAAGCTCTACTACAAAGCTATAGTCCTGAAAACAGCCTGGTATTGGCACAAAAATAGATAAGTAGACCAATGGAATCAAATTGAAAATCCTGATATTAACCCACACACCTATGAACAACTGATCTTTGACAAATCAGCTAAAAGTATACAATGGGGAGAAGAAAACATCTTCAACAAATGGTGCTGGCACAATTGGATGATGGTATGTAGAAGACTGCAGATAGACCCATGTTTATCACCACACACAAACCTCAAGTCCAAATGGATCAAAGACCTCAACATCAATCCAGCCACACTGAACCTCTTAGAAGAGAAAGTAGGAGGTACCCTTGAACAAATTGGTATAGGAGACCACTTCCTGAACATAACTCCAGTAGCACAGACACTGAGATCAACAATTAATAAATGGAACCTCCTCAAACTTAGAAGCTTCTGTAAGGCAAAGGACACCGTTGACAAGACCAAATGGCAGCCCACAAACTGGGAAAACATTTTCAACAATCCTACATCTGACAAAGGGCTGATCTCCAAAACATACAAAGAACTCAAGAAACTAGCCAACAAAACACCAAATAACCCTATTAAAAATGGGATACAGAACTGAAGAGAGAATTCTCAATAGAGGAAATCAAAAGGGCTGAAAGACACTTAAGAAAGTGTTCAACATCCTTAGCTATCAGGGAAGTGCAAATCAAAACAACTTTGAGATACCATCTTTCTCCTGCCAGAATGGCTAAAATTAGAAACACCAATGACAACTTATGCTGGAGAGGATGTGGAGAAAGGGAAACACTCCTCCACTACTGGTGGGAGTGCAAACTTATACAGCCATTTTGGAGATCAGTATGGTGGTTCTTCAGGAAATTGGGAATTAGTTTACCACAGGACCCAGCAATCCCCTTCTTAGGCATATACTCAAATGATCATCCATGCAACAAAGACATGTGTTCAAATATGTTCATAGCAGCTTTATTTGTAATAGCAAGAACCTGGAAGCAGCCTAGATGCTCCTCAACTGAAGAATGGATAAAGAAGATGTGGCACATCTACACAATGGAATACTACTCTGCGGAAAAAATACAATGGAATCTTGAAATTCACAGGCAAGTGGATGGAACTTGAAGAAACCATCGTGAATGAAGTAACCCAGTCAAAAATAGAGGAACATGGTATGTACTTGCTCATATATGGATTTTAGACCTAAAGCAAAAGATCACCAGCCTATAATTCACACGGCCAGAGGAACTAGGATACAAGGTGGATTCTAAGAGATTCAATAAGGTTCCTCACAGAAGGGGAAAGGGACAAGTTCTCCAGAGCATATGGAGGGGGTGCAGTAAGGGGAAAGGGAACTAAGAGAAAGAGAAGGGGGGAGAAGAAAGCATGTGAGACTAGGAAGATTGAGTTAGAGGAGGAATAGAAGACGAGAGAGAGAGAGAGAGAGAGAGAGAGAGAACATAAAAGAGGGACCCATTATAGGTTTGAAGAGAAAACTGAACCTAAAGAAATGTCTAGAGACCTACAAGACTGCCACCAACTAACAATTTGAGCAACAGTGGAAAGGCTACCATAAATGCCCTTCCCTGATAATGAGATCAACAACTAACTTATCCACCATCATGGAGCCCTCATCTAGTACCTATTGGAAACAGAAGCAAACACCCACAACTAAACACTGAATTGAACTAGAATCCAGATGCAGAGAGAGAGGACAAAACCAGGTTGCAGAAACACATAGAGACAGCTGACCTGAACTAGGAGGAGCTAACAGGCCCCCAGACTGATAACTGGGAATCCAGCATGGGACTGACTCAGACCCCCTGAACGTGGATCTCAGCTAGAAGGCCTGGGCAGTCTAAGGGACCTCAGACAGTGGAACCAGGATGTATTCCTAGTGCACAAAAGGATTTTGGAGGCACAACTCCCATGGAGTGATACTCCCTTAATCTAGAGACAGGAGAGAAGTCCTAGTCCCTACTTCAAATGACTTGACAGATTTAGATGACCCTTCCTGGATGGCATCACCCCACCTGGAGTGGGGGGTAGGGATGGGAGGGGAGGGTGGTCGGGTGCATGTGAGGGGGGTAGAGAGGGAAAGAAGGAGGGAGGGAGGGGGTGAAGGAGAGGGGGAGGGAGGAGGGGAGGGAAGAAGGGAGGGAGGGAGAGGGAACTGGGATCAGTATGTAAAATAAAAATAAAAATGGAGAGATCACACACTTGCAAATAACAGCACACCTGAAAGCTCCAGAACAAAAAGAAAACATCCCACTTATAGGAGTCATTGGCAAGAACTAATCAAATGCAGGGCTGAAATCAATAAAATAGAAACAAAAAAAAATACAAAAAGTCAATGAAACAAAGAGTAGGGTTTTTGAGAAAATCAACAAGATAGAAAACCCTTACCCAAATTAACTAAAAAGAGGCAAGAGAATATATAAATTAACAAAATCAGAAATGAAAAAGGAGACATAACAGACGCCAAGGAAATCCAAATAACCATGAGGTCATTCTTTAAAAACCTGCACTCCTCCAAACTGGAAAATATAAAAGAAATGGATCATTTTCTCTGTAGGTACCCCTTACCAAAGTTAAGTCAATATCAGATAAGTAATTTAAACAGACCTATAACCCCTAGGGAAATAGAAGCAGTCATTAAAAGTCTACTAAAAAAAAAAAAAAAAAAAAAAAAGCCCCTGGTCAGATGGCTTTAGCACAGAATTCTAAAATCAAACAGAAACAGAAGGACCATTTTCCAATTCATTTTCACAGTTACACTGGTACCCAAACCACATAAAGACCCAACAAAGAAAATTATAGACCAATTTCCCTTTTTAACATAAATGTAAAAATATTCAGTGAAATATTTGAACACATCAAAAAGATCATCTACCAAGATCAAGTAGGCTTCATCCTGAAATGCAGGGATGGTTCAGCATATATGAACTGGTAAATGTAATCCACCTTATAAATAAACTGAAAAAAAAAACCTATGATCATCTCATTAGATGTAGAAAAGGCCTTTAGCAAAACAACATTCCTTCATGATAAAAGTCATGGAGAAATTAGAGATGCAAGGGACATACCTCAACATAATAAAGACAGTTTATAGCAAGTCCATAACCAACATCAACTTAAACATGGATAAACTCAAAACAATTCCACTACAATCAGGAACAAAACAAAGTTGTCTACTCTCCCCATACCTATTCAACATAGTAGTAATCGTAGTATTTGTAGATTATATGATAGTGTGCACTAGTGACCCAAAAAAAATTCCAACAGGAACTCCTACAGCTGATAAACAATTTCAGTGAAGTAGCTGAATAAAGAATTAACTCAAAAAAAAGCAGTAGCCCTTCTATATACAAATGACAAATGGACTGAGAAAGCAATCAGAGTACAACTTTCACAATAGCCTCAAATAATATAAAATATCTTGTGGTAACTCTAAGAAAGTATAGACTTGTATGACAAAATCTTCAGGTCACTGAAAAAAGAAATTGAAGCTTGGTCCTGCCTTAACTCGACATGACAGGCTTTGTTGACTCCCCATGGGAAGCCTCATCATTCCTGAGGAGTGGATGTGGGGAGGTAGAAAGAAGGTGGGGGAGGGAATGAGAGGAGAGGAGGTAGGGGAAACTGTAGCTGGTGTATAAAATAAATTAAAAATTTTTAAATAAAAGGTAAATTGAAGGAAATTCCAGAAAATGGAAAGATCTTCCATGTTCATGCATCAGTAGGAGTAATATAGTAAAAATGGCCATCCTATCAAAACAATCTATAGATTTAATGCAATCCCCATAAAAATTCTAGCACAGTTCTTCACAGATCTCGAAAGGACAATGTTCACCTTCATATGGAAACACAAAAAACTCAGGATACCTAATACAATCCTGAATAATAAAAGAGGTTGCATCTCCATGCCCAATTTCAAATTTACTTCAAAACTATAGTACTAAAAACATGGTATTGGTACAAAAACAGACGCATTGGTCATTCCATATAGCTAAGATTTCCATTATCTTCAAGTGCTGATCCAAGGGATTCCCAGTGAGTTATTTGCTGCTCAACTCCATCTTCTACTCTACCTTCAGAATGGTCTCTTTGATGTCACTGCCCTGCTTCAAAAGCTCTCTACTACTTAAACAAGCAATGCCAAAAGCATGACCTACAAATTGACTATCTCTCCAGTGTCATCCATCATTTCTACCCAGCCAATTGTACTCTAATCCTTCAGCATGAACTCTCTTCCCAACACCACTTCCGTGTGGGGTAACACCTGCCAGGTCCTCAAGGCTTGACTGGGCACCCAAAAAGACTTAACTCAATACCCACTGGGGGCTAAGAGCTTGGGAAAAAATGTTCACCTGGTTCTGGTTCTTAAAACAAAGTAGTGGCATTGAACATGTGATATATATATATATATATATATATATATATATATATATATATATAGTTATAAATGCTACCCCAGGCAGGTATTGTTTGTTCACAATATAGCTCTTAAAATCTGTCATGTGCTAACACTTGGCATATGATATCCAACTTCTATTAAGATGTTGTAACAAGAACCAGATGCACCCTCTTTCTTGGAAAAAGTAAACCAAATCAAACAACAACAACAAAAAAGATGCTGAAAGGTATGAAAAAAAAGTGTTCAAGAAACCAAGAATCGAGTATGGAGGAGACTTGACCCTTAAAAGATTGTAAATGAACCTATCATTGGCCCAAGTATATGCTGTCAACAGATTCCAGGCCTTGGTACATGGGAAAGAGAAGCCTACAAGTTTGAGGATTTCCCAAATCAAAGAAAGCAAAAGCTTAGAGACCAAAGGGGTTCTAATCTACAAAACAGACTATCAGAAGGAAGATGGCTGCATAAGGGGAGAACTCCA
Organism: Phodopus roborovskii; assembly: GCF_943737965.1. Classification (NCBI taxonomy): domain Eukaryota; kingdom Metazoa; phylum Chordata; class Mammalia; order Rodentia; family Cricetidae; genus Phodopus; species Phodopus roborovskii. The sequence goes on along the minus strand of NW_026126511.1, from coordinate 44,362,198 downwards.
GGTATCTGGAGGGGAACCCATCTAGTGCTCAGAGAGATGTTGATCAAGAAGACAGAAAAAGAAATATTCGAAGGAATCATGGAAAATTAATCCAACACTCAGCTAAGAACAGGAACGTGACCTATTTCTAATAGCCAGACTAGAAAAACCTCACAGTTCACAGACCATCAGGCCCAGGACCCAGAAAAGCCCCATCTCAGTTGCCTGAAATAACTCCCACTACACGGAACACTGATTGTGAGCCACTTAACAGATCCAAAAGTCAAAGAACCAAATTAAGTCATGTATTTCAGGAGTGCACCTAAGCAAAAGTTAAGATTTGTAAGAAAATAAAAATATCTAGCATCTGAAAAGGTAATGTTTATAATTCCTGAAATCCAATTAAAAAAAAAAAAAACAGGCATGCAAGACCAACAACAGGGTGCATATAAGGAAAAGAGCCAATCAACAAAAGCCAGCCCAGAAATGATGCAGATGTTAGGATTATCAGAACCAAAGTAAAATATAATAATACCCTATCTGCTCAAAAAGCTAAAGGCGGAGAAACTATGAAAAAGAAACAAGTGCAATGTTCCAGATGAACATTCCAAAACCAGAGATTGTAGAACCATGTTGTGTGTGTCATATGGTATGAAATAGTTTGTATGAGGCACTGAAGAAAGAGTGGAGAATGTCAAGGCAAAGCACACACACACACACACACACACACACGGGGCAGGGAGGCTCGGAATCTAGCTCAGAAAAAAAAAGAAGGGGAAGAAGAAGGGGATGAAAAGGGGAAAGAGTATTACTTGGATAAGTGCAATAAATACACATGTCCAATTAAACATGTATGTATGGGAGGGGCAAGAAGAGGGGGAAGTGTCTTAGCTAATATGTTGCTATGACAGATATTTAACAATTTTAAAAGAGCAAGGGTTTACTTTCACTCCAGGGTCAGAGGCTTCTGTTCATGGTCACTTTGGCCCATCATTTCTGTCCCTGCTCTAAAGCAGACCTTCACAGCACAAGGATACAGCAGCAAGGAAGCAGAGGAATTCTGAAAGGTGCAAAAGTAAGACATACCCTTCAAAGACACCCTGGTGACTGTATCCTCCACCCAAGCAGGCCCTGGCTCCTAACAGCCGATTCTGCTCTGAACATATCAGCTGATACACTCATTGATGAAGCTAACACACTCGTGATCCAGTCGTCTCAAAATAGTGATGATGATAATAATAACAAAATATCATGCTAAATAATATTCACTCTTTATATATGGTATATGAAATATAAAAGAATCTCATAATTAGGCTTGACTCCCATCACCAAAATATCTCATTATAAACATCAAATATTCCCAAGTCTGAAGACGCGTGAAATTTGAAACACTTCTAGTCCCAAGCATTTGGAGTAAGGGATACTCTGCCTGTACATGTCCTGATGTAATGTGGTAAAAGACACGTTATCTTTGTGGTCATCTCACATAAAGACAGAGCCCCTCTCCATCCATGGGGAAAACATCATACAAATCACAACTAAGAGACAACCTCCATGAATAGTCCTGAGAACTAAGGTCACCAGAAACAACAACAAAAGTCGGAGAAACTGTCAAATTCAAAAGTAGCCAAAGTAGACATGATGGATGATCTTGATACAGTATAGGGGGCTGGAGAGATGGCTCAGCAGTTTAGAGCACTGGCTGCTCTTCAGAGGCCCTGAGTTTGGTCCCCAGCAACCACACAGTGGCTCACAACCATCACAATGGGATCTGGTGCCCTCTTCTGGCCTGCAGGGACACATACAGGCAGAACACTATTCATAATAAATAAAGCTTAAAAAAAAAAAATAAGGGCTAACAAGCTATAAGAGGATGATGCCCTGATTTCAATTCTTGGGGCCCTCAGAAGAAGAAAGCCAACCCCCCCAAAAATTGTCCTATAAAACGCACATACACGCAATTTTATTTTTTAAACTATGGTAATTATGGATAAACAAAGACCTTTACTAAAGACCTACCAATCTCTGTTCTTGAATGGTGACAAATGTACCATACTAACATAATATATAAATAATAGGCAAAGGTGGGTGTGAGTAGGGGGGAATTCACTCTACTATTATTAACTTTTTATAAACTAAAAGTCTTCTAAACTAAGAAGATATTAACATATGTCTTTTTGGAAACACAGCCAGCAAGAAAACAGAACAACACTAATTATTAAAGAATTAAAAGACAAATGTCTTTCATTTGGAATCCTACATCCAAAAGAAATTTCTTTCAAAGTCTTAATTCACATTTGTGAACTGTCTTTTTTCAAACACTCCAAGACTGAAATAATTCACCATTAGGAGATCCATACACAGAAATATTAAAAGAAATACCTCCAGCATTAAAAGGGAAAGTGGAACTGCAAACTGAGGAATCAAAACCTCAAAAATGAGCATTTTATATATTCAAATATGTGCTTTTATCACTTGGATAAATTTAAAGATAACTGGCTATTTACGTTATCCTTTAGTTTTAAAAGTCAAGAAAATGTACTGTGGATTTAAAAGAAATGCATTATTATCACATTGTATACCATAAAAGAACACAATTGTTATTTGTTCATATTTTACAGAAATAGCATACCTCACACAATACCATAAGAGCTAGCGGACAAAAGTTAAATGGTTATATGATCCATATATGAAACATGTATGGTGAAGCACATTTGAAGGTAGTAAGGATTCTTGTTATAAACCCAAGAATAAACACTCAAAATAAAAGTGCATCACTAAAAAAAAAAAAGAAACAAAAACACTGAACCCAAAAAAAAAGGCTGAAAGCAAAGAGGGGCTGGAGAGGTGGCTTTGGTTAGTCAAGCACCTGTGTGGCAAGCATGAGGACCTGAATTCGAGTCCCAAGAACCCATGTAAAAACCATGCACAGTAGTGCACACCTGTAACCCCATGCTGCATGATGGAAGCTAATTTCTAGAAACTTGCTGGCCAACATGGACTGGCACTCAGAATTGTCCTATGACCTCTGTGTGTGCACCATGCATGTACACTAACAACCGTAAGAATGAACACACACATACATGCATACAAATGGGCAGACAGACTATCTTTAAAAAAAGGAAAAAGGAATGAAGAATAGTTGTGAATAAATAAGGACATGAGTTAATTTTTAAGTAGTTCTACTATGTACGGTCTGTAAGAAATGTGATTTAGAATGAAGGACACAAACAAATTAAAATTAAAATGGAGCCTTGGGTGGGTAAGGGGGCGTGCATACCTGCTGTCCCAGCTGTAGCACGATAAATAAAAAACCCAGAGATAGATATTGGGGTTCAAGCTTCAAGCTGAAGACCAGAAAAGCAAAGCAGCCGGTCACTAGTTCTTACTCTACCTCAGAATGAAAGACCTGATCCACACACTCTTCACCAAGCCTCAGACTGCTGCCTCTCCTCTGCCTGGCTGGAGATATCCAGAGACTATCTCAGAAGGCAGTCTGAGACACTAGGTTCCTGTCTTTTCCATATCTCTTTAGGGCTGGGATTAAAGGATTGTGATCCCAGGTGCTGAGATCATCTTTGTGGGAGCTGCTTCTCTTCAGGACTGGATTAATTTCGAATAGCTCAGTATGGCCTTGAACTAAATAACAGAGATTTGTCTACCTCTACCTCCCAAGTGATGGGATTAAAGGTGTGTACCACCACCACCTGATATCTATAGCTTGTGGCTGACTTTGTTTCCTGAAACCTTAGGCAAGCTTTAATAATTCATAAATAATCATCACCACACCCAGCACTTGGAAGTTGAAAGCAGGGGGACCAGGGTCAAAGTCATCCTTAACCCATATGACAAGTTTAGGTCAATTGGGCTACAAGAATATCTGCCTCAAAAATCAAAACGTGTGTGTGTGTGTGTGTGTGTGTGTGTGTGTGTGTGTGTGTGTGTGTGCACGTGCGCGCACACGCACATATATATATGTGTGTGTGTGTGTGTGTGTGTGTGTGTGTGTGTGTGTGTGTAAGTCTTTGTAAACAATGTAAAGTTGGGTTTTCTCCATCTATTCTGCTGGAATGAAGTCTCCTGGACTAAGGGCAGGTTGTCTGGTGCGGTCCTGACTACAGTGCAGCCTTCCAGTGTTGTCATTTAAATAACAGTCTTTCTCACAGTGTTCCTAACAGCTGAGCTTCCACAGAGTGGCCATGGAGACAGCGGGGCTGCCAACATGACAATCCAGCTCAGCAAGCAGCTCCCTGCTCAAGATGGGGACACAATAGAAGGGTCTGTCAGATGGCAGGCAGCTGACTGATTTCTGGACAGACAGATCAGTCTCATCTTCCTGGAAAGGTCCATGTACACAAAAAAGCCTGGCTCAATAAACAAGGTGTGTAGTGCCTGAAAAAAATAATAGCTGAAGCCATCCTCTGTGCATTCTATGTACATAAGCACATGTACACATGCACTGTACACAGACAAACATTTATATACATGCACATACAAAAATAATGAAAGAAAATAGAGCAAGGTGCTTGCAATAGAAAAATAAACATTCTCAGTTATACCTAACAGAAGCTAATTACAAGGCTAATACTCTTTATACATTCTCGGTCCAATGATGGAAGCAATAGCACTTAGGCATTGATCTTTTACATCATGTGTTGGAACACAGACTTGCCCTTTAAAACTGTGGTCACCTTAGATTCCACAGCCTGAAGACACCAGGCCGCATGCCCCTGCAGCTCTCTCCCTGGGATAGAGTTAAGACACTACCTATGTTGTGACCTAACAGTAGATCCTAATTCAAACTCCTAGCCAGCACCTGGCTCTTCCACCAATGGAAACCTGGGGATCAAATTTAGGCTGGCATGCTTGGCAGCAAGTACCTTCACCCACTGAGCCATACTCCTAGTCCCTAAATGGGTTTTTTAAATTGTTTATGCTTTTGTATCTTTGGGAAGAGTCTTGGTGGAGAGGAGTGCTATCCCTCCAAGAGCTGGATGACTCCCGAAAGACTAAAGTGGTCAGAGAATCTACTTTTGCTCTAAGACCAACTCAAAACCCTATCAGTCAGAATGTCCTGCATTCAGCAAGAGACAGTTCCTCAACAAATACAGTGGGGATAAATCAAAGATGACTGACATCAGTCTGCATACACATACATGTCCACACCTGTATGAATACACACATTCACAAACATGTATGCATGTATATCACACACACACACTAACAGGTACACACAAAGAATAAACCATACCACATGGATAAACACCAAAAGAAAAAAAGTAACCTAATCAAAAGAAAGCCAAAATTATATAAAATTTAGAAGCACTGGATCCGGTTTCCCACACTGCAAAACTAGCTGGAGTTAAGACGCATCCTGACGTGGCCTTCGCTTTGCTGTAGACCATTCACTCTCCCTTTCTCACGCATGACCCATCCTCTTCCTTTGCTGTCTGCCTGGTCTCCATGAAGACTTAAGCATCCTGCCTTTGTAATCTTCCCTTTGAGAGGAGCTGCTAACCTTCCTGCAAATACAAGATTTTTAATTTAGCTCTCCTTGATTTAAAAAATAATATTCTCCTCATTAATCATCAATGGAAAGCAAAATAACATGGTTATTTCGGAAGATAGTTCCTCGGTTTCTTGATGTAACAGATCACAATTTTACACTTGGAGATTTATATATATACTCAAGAGATCTAAAAACATAAGCTCACACAGAAAACTGCAAATGGACATTAGTAGTTTTACTCATCGTCCTTCCCAAACTGGAAGAAAAGAAAAAAAAATACATCTTGATAGTGCTGTAGTTCTATCCATACAGAAAAGATTGTCCATTGATTTTTATTCTTCTTTATTCCTTCCTTTTTTTTTTTTTTCTTTGTTTTTTTAACAAAGAAGATCAAGCTATAGAGGAAAAAAAAATCACAAAGGAATCGCAGATTATATTGCTGTGAAAGAAGAGAGTCTAAAAAGACTCTTACTGCTGGACAGTTTCACCACTATGACAGTCTAGGACTGGAAAGATGGCTCTGCAGCTAAAAGCTCTCACTGTTCCTGGAGAAGACCAGAGTTTACTTTCGAGCACCCATGCCAGGGGGTGTTCACAACTTCCCATAACTCCAGCTCCAGTGCACATGGTGCCCTCTTCTGGTGACTGTGAGTACTGCAATCATGTACACAAACCCACACCCCAACACACACACACACACAGAAATGCATAATTTAAAAATAGACAAATAGATTGAGCAAGGTATCTCTCCATACAGAATGGGCTCCACTAAGTCAGTTTGTGCATTAGAGTTAGATCTTGGACCCACTGCCAGTGACCTCATACACTGTCCCAGTCACACAATTGTCACCTAAGGGAGTCTAGTTTGGTTTTATGCAATGTTCCACATTTGTAAGACCAAAGTCAGTGATCTCTCACTAGCTTTGGTCAGCTGTTTCTATGGGTTTCCCCATCATGGTCTTGACTCCTTTGTTCATATTATTGTTCCTCTCTCACACTTACACACAGGGGTGTGGGAGGTGGAGAGTTGCCTTGGTCCTGCCTCAAAGAGATGATGGGACAGACTTTAGTAGACTTCCTAGGGGAGGCCTTATTCTCTCCCAGGAGCAGATGGGAGGTGGGAACAGAGAGTGGAGAGATTGTGAGGAGAATAGGGAGGAGGAATTGGGGTTCGAAAATAAAAAATAAACTAATAAAAAAGCAAAAAAAAAAAAATAAACAAAATCTTTAAATACTAAATATATAACAGTCCAGAAAAGATAATTCATAAAGGTGGTTTAAAAGTCAGTGTGTGGTTACTTCATAAGATTCAGAATAAAGAGGGAGGGCTATATAGGAGGAGGGAAAAACAGGTTTTTGTTTATGTGTGTGTGTGTTTTAGGGTAGCAAAATTATTCTATCTGCCACTACAATGATAAATAAAGAATTTTATTTTTCAGAAACACAAGTGAGTTTATAGCATAAACACAGAAACTTTATGTATGCAGATTGGTTAAAATTTGGGTCAGCAAGATGGCTCAGCAGGTAAAGGCCCTTGCCTTCACAAAACTTACAGCCTGAGTTCAATCCCTGGAAGCCACATGGTAGAAAGGGAGAACCAGCTCCCACAAGCTGTCCTCCGCCCACAGCAGTGCCAGTAAAAGGCTGGGGCTGATAACCTGCAGAGCACGGGAACCCAGACTCTAAGATCAAAGGCAAAAATACAACATGCAACCAACAAATTCTAGTTGATCAAGTTTCCTGTGGGGCATAAATGAGTTATTTGGTTAGTACTCTGAATGCTTGGTAGAATTGGTCAAGCAAATAAATAAATCTCAGATAGCAGGGGCTGAGTTCTCATTACTGGAATGGAAGGTGACAGATAAGCAGAGAAGCCAGGGCAACCCATCTGGAAAGGATACCAAGTTAGACCCTAGGGTGAAGAGGAGCTTATATGTCACTAGAGACAGAGGTAGGTGTGTGTGTATGACCTGACCTCATGGCTTTCACTTACAGGGTCAGTCCAGGGCTGCACTGCATTGTATAAAGGAGGAGAATTCAAGACCACTTCTTGCCCCATAAACAATCCCCTACAGCTTTGTTCGGGCTAGGACATGTTATCGAAGATAAATTTGATGGATTTCTTAAAATATTCTGACTTGCTTTGTTTTGTTTTGTTGAGACAGAGCCCTGGCTGTCCTGGAACTTAGTATGTAGACCAGGCTGGCCTCAAACTCACAGAGCTCTTTCTGCCTCTGCCCCACAAATGGTGGAATTAAAAGGGTGGGCCACCATGCCCACCCTTAAAATACTCACCTTAATAAACACTGCTTATCTTCTCAATTTCACAAGATCATTTCTGACAGGTGCTAAATTTCTTATGAGCATAAATGTCCTTCCAAAAGGCAGAGCCCAGGGGATGAGAATGTGATCACAATCAATGCTTTTAGAATGAGCAAACAGAACAGAGGACATTTTGACTTGGCTCAAAATCAAAAACACTGATTGACTGATGCCCTTATCTCATTTTTTAAAGTTTCATTACATAACAAGGGAAAAATCATCTCAAATTTTCCTGGCCCTCACCCTTCCTGCCTCCCTTTGCTTTCTTTATAGTTAAGCAAAGACACTCAAAAAATTGGCTCTTAAAAACATCTTTAGTAAATTGTCTGGCTGTGATGTGGGTAGTGTGCTGCTTCCTGCTTGCTGCAGAGCTTTCCAGATACTAAGACTCTGATTTCTCATAAACAGACATTGTCTTAATCATTCTCTTTGTTTCACTTGATTGGAAGCATTTAGAGTGATTCACAATGGCCCGTTGAATCCCCTTTTTCCAGTGTCACCCTCTTCCTCTCTCTCCCACAGGTTCACAATGTAACCTGAGAACCAGGCTTTTTCCAAGGTCATGCATCAGTTGGAGCCCTATATTTTTCCACCTTATTCCTTACTTTTCTCCAACACACCTTCCCATTTATCCGAGTTAAATGGCTCTTCTCCATTCTCTTCTAATCTTTTGTTTCTTCTCTCTTAACTCTCTTCTATACCCCCCTCTCTCTGTCTCTTATGTGCACACATGTAAACATATGTACACCTTTACACCCTGCTTAAAATTGCATTCCCAGACTAAAAGTTTCTATGCTTTCTCAGGACAAATGGTGCTTATTGCTTATCCTCCAAGATTTACAAATGTTTCACTTTTTCCAAAAACACTCCCTAACCCACAAGATAATCTGCCCTAGGAGAGAAAACAGCTACCTCTCCAGGGCCCCTGGGTCATAGAGCTCCATTTTCTTCAGTCCCTTCTCCAGGGCACTGGGATGATCTACTTCACCCGTGTGCTACAGTGTGGAGAACAGCTCGTTATCCTCTACCTCAGCAATGGATTGTAAGGACACAAGGACTCTATCATACCTAAGAAATCTTTGCCTCCTTGCTCCAATTTGGAGGGGAGAGGATGAGAGAGGAAAAAAAAAAAGATGGGAAACAGTCAAAAGCCTAGATGTCAATCTCAGCAGCTTTCAATCTTACATTTGAACCTGGCACTATTACCAATACCTGAAGTGTTCCAAGGCAAGAGTCTAAACAGAGCTCATGTACAATGTGTTTAAATGTTCAAAAGCTGTGAATCACACTAACAAACTGCTCAAATTAACTCCTCCTCTTATCTTGATGAATGGAATCCCATAACCACAAAATGAAAACTAGAAATAAAACTAGGGTTTGACATTACCAAGTCAATAGTATCTGAACATAACTATTGTTGCCATATCGTGTTTCCTGGAACTAGGCTGGCAATGTTTACATCTGTCATAAAGACCTACATCATTTATAATTATGACTCATTTACCCTACAAACTTCATATTCCTTGCCTTCATTTTAGCAAAATGGCTGTTGCAATAATTGAGATTTTCACGTTTTGGTTTTTTTGTTTGTTTGTTTGTTTTAAGTTTACTGACAAGTGATGGGATTTTTAAAATGAGAAATAAATGCATCAAAGTTTTAAAATATAAAATTTAGGGTCTGGAGAGATGGGTCAACAGTTAAGAGCACGACAGTTCTGCAGAGGACTCAGGTCTGCTTCCCATCACCCACATGGTAGCCTGCAACCACCTATAACTCCAGTTTCATGGAATCCAAAGCCTTCTCCCCCCCCCCACCGGCACTGCACATGATACACATACATACATGAAGATAAAACACTCATGCCTGTAAAAAGTATAAACATTATACTGTGGTTTTTGTCAAAAATATAAATTCAAAAACTAAAACATTTTATCTATATGATTTAAAAAAATTATTCCTTCCATAATGCTTTATGAAATTAAATGTTAAAATTTCAAGTTATAATTTAAATTACCAAAGTTTAAATAAAATTGATTTAGAGAAAGCTAAATTGTATTTAACTTTTCATTCAATTATACCTGACCAAGCATTGAATAAAAACAAGGATTATTTCCAATTTAATGTCCATTTATAGTTACTAAAGAATAGCAGGTATCATATTCGGTGATATTACATCTAGACCCACACACATATGAACAGAGGAGTATTGCTCTTTAAAATTGCAGTACTCCATAGAGACAGCTTACCTGAACAAGGAGGAGCTAACGGCCACTAGACTGATAGCTGGGAAGCCAGCATGGGACTGACTCAGGACCCCCTGAATATGGGTCTCAGCCAGAAGGACTGAGCAGTCTAAGGGACCTCAGACAGTGGAGCCAGGATGTATCCCTGGTGCACAAAAGGACTTTGCGAACACATCCCCCATGGAGGGATAACTGCCTTAATCTAGAGACAGGAGAGAAGCCCTAGTCCCTACTTCACATGACCTGTCAGATCTACATGACCCCAACTGGATGGCATTCCCCTACATATGGAATTGGGGTGGGGGATGGGAGGGGAGGGTGGTTAGGGTGCATGTGAGAGGGCAGAGAGGGTAAAAGGGAGGGAAGGAGGGAGGGAGGGAGGAAGGGAGGAAGGGAGGAAGGGAGGAAGGGAGGAAGGGAGGGAGAGGGAACTGGGATCAACATGTAAAATAATAAATTAAATTTAAAAAAAAAATGCTTTGACTCCAAAATTTAAGTTCAAGGACAAGTTACTGGGGAAAAAAGATTTCTATTTTTGTTTCCACAGAAAATGAAAAGCTATGGATTCCTTCCAGACTAATGTGGTTTGATCAAGCTAGACCGCCTGAAACAGAGTACCAGGTGATCCTACATTCAAAACAGCTGGACAAAGCAGCCTTACAGACTACAGCCAGGATTTCTGCATCTTCTTCGAATTCCCCCATGACAGCGCCCCTTACCAGCAGGAAGTAGTTTGGAAAGAACGACGCCCAAATTCCCAAATATTGTGTATAAATGTTTGTTTTCATTTAAATGGACTTGGTTATATAAAATAAATTTTAAAAATTATATAAAAAAACGAAAAAAGAAAGTTATATATGATTCTTAACAATGCATTTTTATTTTAATTTCAGTCTTTCAAATAAGTAAAATGAGTTAACATTAAATCTATCATATTCATTTCAAAAAAAGAAACAATAAAAATCTATTGTTCGGTAAAAAAAATAAAATAAAATAAAATTGCAGTGCTCTTCAGCCGCTTATGAGCAACTGTTGCAAATATTACACTAATTTGTGAAGGACTCCCAAACCGGAATTTAAATGAAGAGAATCTAAAAAATGGATAGTATCACTGGCAACAGATGTATCACCAGCTGAAATCTAAGGCATTCATACTACAGATGATTTTGACATAAATGCTGCCACCACTCACAACCTTCCTGCTCACCAGGAAATGCCTTCATTACGTTACCTTCAAATCTCCACAATATTTCAAGATAATTCCCTCACATTCAGAGACTTAAGACAGGTATTATGAAAGGATAATTCCATGAACTCAGAAGAACACTCTTTTAAGTCACATCTCATGCCCAGCACTGGGCACAAAACCTCAAGAACATCCTTGTGTTCTTTGACAAATGTGTCTTTCCTGTGTTTGAATTACCCAGGACTAGGTGATATTTTATTATTGTTAGCCTCAAGAATGAAGAATAAAAGTAGATGATGAAAGTATTTTTAAGTATCATGAAAGATTATACTGTAAAAATTTATTCAGAATTAGGAACTCTTTATACAACATGAGAACTATTGACAACATTTTATATTCTTACAAAATGCTAGCAAAATATATTCCCATAGTCTCAGCATTAAAAAAAGATGTGTGTAAGATAATACATATGCAATTGTCTCAATTCAGTCACTGTATAACTTATTAATATTTCAAAACAACGCCCTGTATACAATAGATATATATATATTTAGATATAGATATATATGTATATATAGTTTTAACTATTAAAAATAGATTTTAAATTAATGAAAGGTATCTTGGTACCAAGAGAATAAGATTTTTTAAAATACATTCTGGAGGCAGAGGGAGACAGATCTCTGTGAATTTGAGGTCAGTCTAATCTATGTGAGTTCAGGCCATCCAGTGCTATATAATGAGCCCCTCAAAAAAGCTTAATAATGTGGTAATAAAATATTCAAATTCAGAAAATAATTTGGAAAATAGTGCTGATGACTATATAGGAAAGCAGAAGAGAAGGAGAGAAAAAATTGTGTCATAAGTAAAGAAATTAGAATGGCCATCCTGGATGTATGCAACCTATGGATAAGAGTTCTGAGGAACAATAAAAAACCAAAGTAACTGTTGTTATAACAACAATAGCATTAAGATCAAGAACTAAAAATGTAATTTCCAAATAGAAAGACCACTGCATAAGCAATGCAATGACTGAAAAGTTATCCTATATAAATGTTCACCAGCTCCGGTCCCCTTTGAGAGCACCCTTGGAGCTCTGATACACCCCCACCCATCCCAACCTCCAGCCTACCCCCCCCACCCTGTGCCCTACCCCACCTACGGTCCTGCCGCTCTGGTTGAGCACTGGGACAGAGGGTGGAGCCAACAGTCCACCCTACTTCGGAGACCTCTCGGAGCAACTCCGAACAAAGGAGACCTGACTATCCACGTGGGACCACCTGTAATTTCCACCGGCTTGGTCCCTGACCCCGCCTCCAGTCCTCTGCTGGAGTCCCAGGCCCCTCCCAGAGATCCGCCTATCTCTGCGGGTCCACTTGGAGTTCCTGCAGGCAAGATCCTTGACCCCCAAATCCGGGCCCCTGCAAAAGAACGAGGTCTCAGCTGGAGAGCGCCAGTTTCCAGTGAGATCCCACTACCCTGCAAAACCTTCTCAAGTTCCAGCCCAGCCCTCGTCCTCTTCTGCCGGCTATTGGCCAGAGGTGAGTCTGGGCCCAATCGGGGCTGCCTGTCCCCTTCAACCTCTTTCCCCCCTCCCCCGCCTGAACTCCCTGGATTGGCCCCTGATCCTGCTGCTCCTGTCTCCGGTCCCCTTTGAGAGCACCCTTGGAGCTCTGATACACCCCCACCCATCCCAACCTCCAGCCTACCCCCCCCAACCCTGTGCCCTACCCCACCTACGGTCCTGCCGCTCTGGTTGAGCACTGGGACAGAGGGTGGGAGCCAACAGTCCACCCTACTTCGGAGACCTCTCGGAGCAACTCCGAACAAAGGAGACCTGACTATCCACGTGGGACCACCTGTAATTTCCACCGGCTTGGTCCCTGACCCCGCCTCCAGTCCTCTGCTGGAGTCCCAGGCCCCTCCCAGAGATCCGCCTATCTCTGCGGGTCCACTTGGAGTTCCTGCAGGCAAGATCCTTGACCCCCAAATCCGGGCCCCTGCAAAAGAACGAGGTCTCAGCTGGAGAGCGCCAGTTTCCAGTGAGATCCCACTACCCTGCAAAAACTTCTCAAGTTCCAGTCCAGCCCTCGTCCTCTTCTCCCCGGCTATTGGCCAGAGAGAAGCCTCCTAGAGAGCTTGGACCACACAGAGATACAGACATTGAATCTTTGATCCACATAAGCCCATCTGGGAAGGACCATAGAGAGAGGGAAGAGACACCACCAACACCTACAGGAAGAAGCTATGGGAAGAAGGCAATACAAGAGAACACCTAACAACAGAAAGACAAACATGACACCACCAGAATCTAGGGAATCTACACCAACTAGAATGGAACACAACAACAAAGCAGAGGAAGCAGAAGGGTATGACTTAAAAATCACCATCATAAAAATGATAGAGGCCCTCAAAGAAGATATGAGAAAATCCCTTAAAGAAATAGAGGAAAAAACAAACAAAAAAGTGGAAGAAATGAACAAATTCCTTAAGGAAAGTACAGAAAGCCAAGAAAAAACAATTAACCAGGTGAAGGAAACGGTTCAAGATTTGAAAACCGAAATTGAGAAAATAAAGGCAACACAAATGGAAGGAAAGCTGGAAATTGAAAAGCTGGGCAAAAAATCGGAAACCACGGACACAAGCATAACCAATAGAATTCAAGAGATGGAAGAGAGAATCTCAGGCGCAGAAGATAAACTAGAAGAAATAGATTCATCGACCAAAGAAAACCATAAATCCAACAAATCCTTAACACACAATATCCAGGAAATGTGGGACACCATGAAAAGGCCAAACCTAAGAATAATAGGCATAGAGGAAGGTGAGGAAGCCCAGCTCAAAGGTGCTGAAAACATATTCAACAAAATCATCGAGGAAAACTTTCCAAATCTGAAGAAGGACATGCCCATGAAAGTACAAGAAGCATACCGAACCCCAAATAGGCTGGACCAAAGAAAAAAGACCCCTCGACATATAATAATCAAAACACCTAGCATACAGAATAAAGAAAAAATATTAAGAGCAGCGAAGGAAAAAGGACAGGTAACATATAAAGGCAGACCTATCAAAATTACACCTGACTTCTCCATGGAAACCCTCAAGGCCAGAAGGTCCTGGATAGATGTTCTAAAAGTATTAAGAGAACACGGATGCCAGCCTAGGCTACTATATCCAGCAAAACTCTCAGTCAATATAGATGGAGAGAACAAGATATTCAATGACAAAACCAGATTTTCCCAATATGTATCTACAAATCCAGCCCTACAGAAAGTATTGGAAGGAAAATTCCAACCCAAGGAAGGTAACTACGCCCACAAAAATGTAGGCAACAGATAATCCAACTACACCAGAAACCTAGGGTGAAGCAGAACAAATATATTCACAATACCACTGCCAACAACAAACCTAAATCAAACAACCATCAACAATCAATGGTCCTTACTCACCCTCAACATTAATGGTCTTAACTCACCTATAAAAAGACACAGATTAACAGAATGGATACGAAGACAGAATCCATCCTTCTGCTGCATACAAGAAACACATCTTAGCTCCAAAGATAGACATTACCTCAGGGTAAAGGGTTGGGAAAAGATTTTCCAATCAAATGGAAATAAGAAGCAAGCAGGCGTAGCTATCCTAATATCTAACAAACTAGACTTCAAACCAAAACTAGTCAAAAGAGATGAAGATGGTCATTTCATATTCATCTCAGGAGAAATCCATCAACACAAAGTCTCAATTCGAACATCTATGCCCCTAATACAAAGCCACCCACATTCGTAAAAGAAACACTACTAAAACTCAAAGCTCATATAAAACCTCACACACTTATAGTGGGAGACTTCAATACACCACTCTCAACACTAGACAGGACCACAAATCAGAAACTCAACAAAGAAACAAAAGAATTAACAGAAGTTATGTCTCAACTGGGGCTAACAGACATCTATAGAACATTCCATCCAAAGACAAAAGAATATACCTTCTTCTCTGCTCCACATGGAACCTTCTCTAAAATCGACCACATACTAGGAGACATAACAAACCTCAACAGATACAAGAGAATAGAAATAGTCCCCTGTATCTTATCGGACCACCATGCTTTAAAATTGGAATTCAACAACAATACAAATAGCAGAAAACCTGCAAACTCATGGAAACTTAACAATGTGCAATTACACCACTCCTGGGTCAAAGAAGAAATAAAGAAAGAAATTAAAGACTTTCTAATATTCAACGAGAATGAGGATACAACATACCCGAACTTATGGGACACCTTGAAAGCAGTGCTACGAGGGAAGTTCATTGCACTAAGTGCCCATATGAAGAAAACAGAGGATAGTCACATAAATGAATTAACAGCGCAACTGAAAACCTTAGAACAGAGAGAAGCGAATTCACCCCGCAGGAGCAGACGCCAGGAAATAATCAACTTGAGGGCTGAAATCAACAAAATAGAAACCAGGAAAACAATACAAAAAATCAATGCAACAAAGAGTTGGTTTTTTGAGAAAATCAACAAGATTGATAAACCTTTATCCAAATTAACGAAAAAGCAGAGACAGAACATGCAAATTAACAAAATCAGAAATGAAATGGGGAACATAACAACAGACACAGAGGAAATCCAGACAATTTTCAGGTCATACTTCGAAAATCTGTATTCCACAAAAATTGAAAATTCAAAGGAAATGGACAAGTTTCTGGATAACTATCACTTACCAAAATTAAATCAAGAACAGACAAACAACTTAAATAGACCTATAACCCGAAATGAAATAGAAGCAGTCATCGAAAGCCTTCCAACAAAAAAAGTCCAGGGCCAGATGGATTCAGTGCAGAATTCTACCAGACATTCAAGGAAGAACTAATGCCACTACTCCTCAAACTGTTCCACAAGATAGAAACAGAAGGTTTATTGCCAATCTCTTTTTATGAGGCCACAATAACTTTGGTACCCAAACCTCACAAAGACACAACTAAGAAAGAAAACTACAGACCAATATCCCTGATGAACATCGATGCAAAAATACTCAATAAAATAATGGCAAACCGAATTCAAAAATACATCAGAGAAATCATCCACCATGATCAAGTAGGCTTCATACCTGGATTGCAGGGATGGTTTAACATACGAAAATCTATCAACGTGATCCACCATATAAACAAACTGAAAAAGAAAAACCATATGATTATCTCCCTAGATGCAGAAAAAGCCTTCGATAAAATTCAACACCCTTTCATGATAAAGGTATTAGAGAGGTCAGGGATAACAGGAACATACCTAAACATAATAAGAGCAATATACAGCAAACCAACTGCCAACATCAAACTGAATGGAGAGAAACTTAAGCCAATTCCTCTAAAATCAGGAACAAGACAAGGCTGTCCTCTCTCTCCATATCTCTTCAATATCGTACTAGAAGTTCTAGCTAATGCTATAAGACAACAAAAGGAGATCAAGGGCATCCAAATTGGAAAGGAAGAAGTCAAACTGTCTCTATTTGCAGATGATATGATAGTTTACATAAGCGACCCAATAAACTCTACCAGGGAACTCCTACAGCTGATAAACACCTTCAGCAAACTAGCAGGATACAAGATAAACTCAAAAAAATCAGTAGCCCTATTTTTTTCAGACGACAAAGAGGCAGAGAAAGAAATCAGAGAAACATCACCCTTTACAATAGCCACAAGCAACATAAAGTATCTTGGTGTAACGCTTACCAAACAAGTAAAAGATCTATATAATAAGAACTTTGTGACTCTAAAGAAAGAAATTAAAGAAGATACCAGAAAATGGAAAGACCTCCCATGCTCTTGGATAGGTAGGATAAACATAGTAAAAATGGCAATCTTACCAAAAGCAATCTACAGATTCAATGCAATCCCCATTAAAATCCCACCACAATTCTTCACCGACCTTGAAAGGATAATAATTAACTTTATATGGAAAAACAAAAGACCCAGGATAGCCAAAACAACCCTATACAATAAAAGAACATCAGGAGGCATCACCATTCCTGACTTTAAGCTCTACTACAGAGCTATAGTTCTGAAAACAGCCTGGTATTGGCATAAAAATAGACAGGTAGACCAATGGAATCGAATTGAAAATCCTGATATTAATCCATGCACCTATGAACACCTGATTTTCGACAAAACAGCTAAAATGATACAATGGGGCAAAGACAGCATCTTCAACAAATGGTGCTGGCACAATTGGATGAGGGTGTGTAGAAGACTGCAGATAGACCCATGTCTGTCGCCATGCACAAAACTCAAGTCCAAATGGATCAAAGACCTCAACATCAATCCAGCCACATTGAACCTCTTAGAAGAGAAAGTAGGAGGTACCCTTGAACAAATTGGTATAGGAGACCGCTTCTTGAACATAACTCCAGGGGCACAGACACTGAAAGAAACAATTAATAAATGGGACCTCTTCAAACTTAGAAGCTTCTGTAAGGCAAAGGACACAGTTGACAAGACCAAACGGCAGCCCACTGACTGGGAAAAGATTTTCACTAATCCTATATCCGACAAAGGGCTGATCTCCAAAATATACAAAGAACTCAAGAAACTAGTCAACAAAACACCAAATAACCCTATTAAAAAATGGGGTACAGAACTGAAGAAAGAATTCTCAATGGAGGAAATCAAAAAGGCTGAAAGACACTTAAGAAAATGCTCCACATCCTTAGCTATCAGGGAAATGCAAATCAAAACAACGTTGAGATACCATCTTACCCCTGCCAGAATGGCTAAAATTAGAAACACCAGTGATGACTTATGTTGGAGAGGATGTGGAGAAAGTGGAACACTCCTCCACTGCTGGTGGGAGTGCAAACTCATACAGCCACTTTGGAGATCAGTATGGCGGTTCCTCAGGAAAATGGGAATTAGTTTACCACAGGACCCGGCAATCCCCCTCTTAGGCATATACCCAAAGGATTCACATCAATGCAACAAAGACATCTGTTCAACTATGTTCATAGCAGCACTATTTGTAATAGCAAGAACCTGGAAGCAACCTAGATGCCCTTCAATTGAAGAATGGTTAATGAAGATGTGGCACATCTACACAATGGAATACTACTCTACAGAAAAAAATAATGGTATCTTGAAATTCGCAGGCAAGTGGATGGCACTTGAAGAAACCATCCTGAATGAGGTAACCCAGTCACAAAAAGAGGAACACAGTATGTACTCACTCATATATGGATTTTAGACCTAGATCAAATGATCACCGGGGGGGGGGGGGGGGGGGGAGGAAGAAAAGAAAAAAGGGGCCAACCCCCCCCCCACAACACACAACACAAAAAAAAAAAAAAAAAATAATAAAAAAAAAAAATATAAACCCACCCAAACCACACCGAGCCCACACCCCCCCCCCCCCCCACCCACCCCGGGGGCGCCCCACACCAGGAGAACAGAAGGAGAAGAAGAAGAAGGGGGGGGGGGGGGGCGCCGCCCCCAGCGGCGAGCGGCCTACCTACCCAGAAAAGGGAAAAGAGGGAGGGGGGGGGGAGGGGGGGAGAGAACAAAGGAGCCGGCCATTTTTTTTTTGAAGATAAAGTTGAACACAAAGAAAGGTCGAAGGAACTACAAGACTGCTCCCAACTAACAATCTCAGCTTCCGTGGAAAGGCTATCATAAATGCCCTTCCCGGAGAGTGAGATCAACAACTAACTTCTCCATGGAGTCCTCAACTAATGCCTGTTGAAAACAGGAGCAAACACCCATACATAAACACTGAGTCAAACTAGAACCCAGAAGCAGATGGAGAGGACAAGACCATGCGGTAGAAGTACATAGAGACAGCTTACCTGAACAAGGAGGAGCTAAGGGCCACTAGACTGATAGCTGGGAAGCCAACAGGGGGTCTGACTCGGACTCCCCTGAATATGGGTCTCAGCCAGAAGGTCTGAGCAGTCTAAGAGACCTCAGACAGTGGAGCCAGGATGTATCCCTGGTGCACAAAAGGACTTTGCAAACATATCCCCCATGGAGGGATAACTGCCTTATTCTAGAGATAGGAGAGAAGCCCTAGTCCCTACTTCACAGGACCTGTCAGATCTACATGACCCCAACTGGATGGCATTCCCCTACATATTGTATTGTGGTGGGGGGTTGGGAGGGGAGGGTGTTTAGAGTGCATGGGAGAGGGTAGAGAGGACAAAAGGGAGGGAAGGAGGGAGGGAGGGCTTGGGGGGAGGGAGGGAGGGAGGGAGAGGGAACTGGGATCGACATGTAAAATAATAATAATAAAAAAAAAAAAAAAAAAAAAAAAAAAAAAAAAAAAACGCTTTGACTCCAAAATTTAAGTTGAAGAACAAGTTACTGGGGAAAAGTATTTCTATTTTTGTTTCCACAGAAAATGAAAAGATGTGGATTCCTTCCAGACTAATGTGGTTTGATCACACCAGACCGCCTGAAACAGAGTACAAGCTGATCCTACATTCCAAACAGCTGGACAAAACAGCCCTACAGACTACAGCTAGGATATCTGAATCTTCTTCGAATCCCCCAAGACAGCGCCCCTTACCAGCAGGAAGTAGTTTGGAAAGAACGACGCCCAAATTCCCAAATATTGTGTATAAATGTTTGTTTTCATTTAATTGGACTTTGTTATATAAAATTAAATAAAAAATACTCTATATGCAAAAAAAAAAAAAAAAAAAAAAAAAAAATAAAATAAATGTTCACCACACAACAAAACTTGAAAGTATTAGAAGAGTTAAAAAATAATGTTCATTTACAAAATATGCATTAATATCATTAACATCCTTAATAATACTGTTACCTAGAAACTATCATAGAGAGAAAAATATGCTAATCTTGGATTTTATACCTAGCTAAACTATCAGATAGATATATAGATATAGATATGGGAAGCTAAGATTTTAGATATTCATCATGCCTCTAGATTGTCTTCCCAGTTACCTTTTCCAGGAAGTACAGAACAGTTAAGTAGGAAGGAGAAAGCTACAAGATTTGGGCAACAAGAGAGAGAAGTCCACAAAATGAGAATGAATCCCTAGGGAAGCAATGCTGGTTAAACAAATCAATTTAGCCTATGACAGAGGAAGGTTATTACTAAAGGTGGGCATCAATCAAAAAAAATAGTGATGGACTACTGGATTTATACAATATATCATAGATTTTCCATTGTGTTCCAGATTAAATGTATCAGGCTTAGTTACAGTTACAAAGAAAATTTAGCAGAGGAAAAATATCAGGAAGGAAGGCTGGAATTCAGCAGTTAAGAACATGTATTGCTCTTGTAGGTAGAGAACTGATTTGGATTCCTAGGTACTATCACACACACACATACACACACACACACACACACACACACACATACACACACACACACACACACACACACACCTATACATAATTTAAAATAAAAATAAATCTCTTTAAAATTTTGCAAAGAACTACTGGGTTTTTTGTTGTTGTTGTTGTTGCACAACTTACATTGTGTGCTCACTGTTAAAACATTGCACATGTCTGACTTTGACAAAATTCAACTTAAAAGTTAAGAGGGAAGGAGTGTTTGGGATTAGAGTGTTTGTGATAGACTGTAGAGAGGGAATATGAACTAACCAAGAATGAAATAAAGAAAATCACTTATCAGCATTAATAGATTCATTTTAGATTCAAGGTAAGGATTTTAAAGGCCAGTCAGTGTGAATATATTTCCTTCAGACAACAAGCACAGACACAGTTGCTAAACAAGCAAAGGGCTGAAGGTGACCAAGACTGTAGTTTGTCCAAGTGAAAATGACGAAGTGAGAGAATGGAAAGGGCTTGTGCAAAGACTGCAATTGTATGGGAGTTTAAAATAGGTGATGAAGAAACTGAGGTAGACAGGGATGAAGGGCAGGGAAACAGTTTAGGACCAATGAATTTCAGGTCTTGATTGTTGGACTATGAGATGAATAAAATAGAAGAGGAAGGTGGCCATGAGGCTGAGATTGTGATAGCCACTAGTGATACCATGGCTTCACATGACTAGAAGAGTGAGCAAAACAAAACTGGCTGGAGTGGAAAGTCTTGAGAAGAGTTCAAGGCAGAGTGGGGACAGGTCCTGCTTGGATGGTGAAATGACATGAGGAATAAGGTTGGGAAGCTGAGGAGTTAAGGTTTCTGACAACCACAGTGCAGGGACTCATTCTCACAATTTGAGTCTGTGACCTTTAGCCTCCTGGATTTATGAGTTCAGGATGGGAGCTGATATCTTACCCAGGGTACAGTCACTCATGTATACATGTATCATATGTCCTTACAAATCCTAGAAGATGAAAATGTCAATAGTGTCTTTGATTCAGAGGTTCTCTGGTGGATTTAAAGATACAAATACTATGGCTCTATGTTACAATCTGTTGTTCACTGGAATGGACATTTATAGAACTCTTTTGTATCAACTCTATCCTATGCCCATATGCTCAAGACTACACATGCAGTCCCACTGTAGGTATAAACAAGCTACATTCCATGGCCTGACATCCATACTCACCCAAACTCAACTTTCTCATTCACCCTTCATCCTTAAATATCAATCCTTGAACTCCATAATTGAGATCCTGTCATTCAAGATCTCCTTTCTAGATCACCATCTTGTGATCTTTCAGTACTCTTCAAATGGTTTTCTTAATTAGGCACTACACTACAACTGTCCCATATCTTGGATCATATTCAATTTAAAATACCATAGACAAATTTGTTAAACTTGAAAGATTCTGCCCAGTTATGTGGAGGACCATGCCACTCAGCACAGGAGTCAAAGTCGGAGGATGCGCATATCATATTCCAGACATCTTTCCTTTCATCACACTCTCACCAGATAACTGAGAACTGGCAAAAAATGAACAGATATATAGACTTCCACAGCACTTTTTCTCTTGAACATAAAAATGAAGATGAAACTAAAGGTGGAAGGTGAATGGGAAGTAAAAGTGAGAGTGAAGAGAAGAGATGATGATGATGGTGGAGATGAAAGTGATGGAGAAGATGATGGCAAAAATGATGATGATGATGGTGATGGTGAAGATAAGGAGATGATGGCCACAGTCATGATGAAGGTAAAGATGAAGCAGCTAAAGCTCTTGCCCCTCACCCTGGGAGATAAATCTATGCTCATATTTGGGGGGGGGGCGTTTGGCTTACTAGCCTTTTTTTTTTTTTCTTATTTTACATATCGATCCCAGTTCCCTCTCTGTCCCTTCCTCCCTCCCTCTCTCCCAGCTTCCCATGACCCACTCCCAACCACTCTCCCATCCCATTCCCCCACACACACTCCATATGTAGGGTGGTCTATGCTCATATTTTTAAGCCAAGAGAGCATATTGTTCTTCATTTTATAATGCATAATAAGCACCCAGTGTGTGCCTGGCACCCTCGCTGAGAAGAATGGGGTTACAAAAATAATCAGAACACAGTCATTTATGAATCTTTTAAATGCAGATTACAAGTGATCTTTAGACTAAGCTTCCTATACTTCTGGATTCAAGGCTCTATCTTCTAAAATAAAGAATAATTCCTTGCCCCATACTTGGCTTGATGAAAGTAATGAAAAGAAAAATCAAATCCAATCAAGATTTTACCAGCAATTGCCTCAAGACTGTGAAACAATTTCACAATTACCCAGAAAATTGATACAAAATAAAAATTAAAGTTTGAGCAATTACATTAATATTGAATTTATAATTTTATGATAGCTATTTCAAAAGTATTCAAAATTATTTTTTTCTAGAAGACTGAGAGATACCAACCAATGTGCTCTTTTTAAATCATTTGTTGACTTTTTTTTTCTTACTTTGTATGTTTATGTCTTCTTTCCATTGCTAGGAAAGAAATAGTTTCTTATACTTTTTCTCATTTTGTGTACAACAACCCTAAACGTCACTCTGGATACACAGGTTACATTTAATTTTGTGTTAGAATTTCTTTGGTTTGGATTCTGCACCAAAACCTGCTTCTAGAAGAGAATAATGGGTAGACATATGCCCAAGAGGCTATGCCCCAATAGGCTCATATATTTGAATGCTTGCTCTGCATTTGGTGGAACCGGTTGAGAAGGATTAGGAGGTGTGGCCTTGTTGGAGGAGGTGTGTCACTGGGAGTGAGTTTTGAGGTTTCAAAAGCCCAAGCCAGGCCCAGTTAGTTTTCTCTTTCTATCTTGTGGTTGTCTCAAGATATGAGCTCTCTGCTACTACTCTACTGCCATCCTTCCTGCTGCCAGGCTTCCTGCCATGGTGGTCATGACTCATCCTCTAAAATTGTAAGTCCCCATGAAATGGTTTCTTCTATAAATCGCCTTGGTCATGATGTCTCTCCACAGCAATAGAAAAGTAACTAAGGCATAGCATGAGTTGAAAGATGGAGGGTCAATAATATATGGTCATTCTCCACCACATGGTTAGTTCAAGACCAGCCTAGGCTACATGATACCCTGTCTCAGAAAAACAAATACACACACACACACAGGAGGGAGGGAGGAGAGAAGGAGGGAGGGAGGGAGGGAGGAAGAACACTGTTTAGGTAACTAAACTATAATTGTGTAGGAAAACATCATTACTCTTGGGAATAGCACCTGGCATGTGCCGGCATGAAAAGACGAGTGTACCTCCAATTTACTTTCAAAGTTCAAAAAGTGTGGGGGGTGGGGAGAAGAGACAAAGAAATGATAGAACAAATAAACAAGCAAGGTTAAAGTAGTTGGCATCATAGTGACAGAGGCTGAACGTAGTTACCAGGGGACTGACATGGAGAAAAAGTGGGGAGACACTGTTCAATGAGTACAGTTTTAGTTTTCAAAAATAAATAAATAAATAAATAAATGGAGATTGGCAGAGATAGATGGTAGTGAGACATCATGCGTGCATTTAATACTGCTAAAGTATGTGCTTAAACATGGCTTTGATGATTAGTTTTGTGTTATATGTATTTTACCATGACTTTTTTAATTGGAGGAACACCCAAATGGAGGAAACGTTCACTGCCTGGTGAAGCTACTTAAAGAGGTCTTCTATATTTTGTGGCTAATTTGCTGGAATCTTGAAATTATGTCAGTTGTCAAAAAAAAAAAAAAAAAAAAAGAGTCAGTGTATCCAAAAAAGCATGCCTAGCACACCAAGTGTTAAAATTCTACTCTGTCTGTCCCAGAAATCAGGATAGAGCTTCGGAGACCAGTTGATGGGCATGGGCGAGTGGTTTAGCTACCGTGCTTCAGCCAGGAAAGTGGCTTCGTGGGAGACAGATCACACATTGACAGGGCTGGGCTTGGCTCTTTGACAGCTGCCAAGGAGATACTCCGGAGCTCTGGGAAAATCCCAGCACACGTGTCGGAGCACCGTTTAGGACCGCTTCTGGAAGCCCTGCCCTGAGACAGGTCCACCCTTGAGACTCTGTCCAATGGGAAAGGAAGTTGGTGGAACAATAAGTTATAATGACAAGGGAGCCTAGATGGCTGAGACTCTGGGAACAGCTGACACCTCTCTGCTTCTCAGAGCAAGTCAATATTAACCCTTGAAGCTATGCATGCCTCCTGTAGCCCCAGACACTGGCTTCTGGCTTCCATGAGTCAGCTCTAGGCACGGAAATCTACCAACTCCTTTCAATAGAAAAACAACCTTACAACTCAGAGACCGGTACCGGGACACATTAAACCGAGTATCTGGCTTCCTCTCAGAGCAGGTCAGTTCTCTTCAGTCCTTATGCAGTGACCCTAGAAAGCCCAGGGCAGACGTACAATGTTCAAATTCTCTATAAACCTGCAAAGAATTAGTTCAAGGAGTCCCGAGGCAATGCACAGATGCTCAGGGAAGGCTCAGGAACAATGCCTCATGCAGTTGAAACTGAGTCAAGTCAGGAAGTTATTCACATGCCAGGGCCGTTTCCTCCACCTCCCCCACACCAATGCCCTGGAAGTCAATTCTCACAGTGCTCTGTGAGTCAGGCCTAAGCTCTTTGATTACGGCTCAGCTGATGTCATCCACCAGAGAAGGGGGGACGCCCACTGCATCAGAGGAAGAGACATTTGACTGAGACCCATCCACCCTCCAGCCCTCTGGGGAGCCTGACATTTCCAGGACAGGGAAAACAAACTTCCTTTTGAAAGGAACTATGCTTTCGGTGTGGGAAAAAAGAGGAGGGAGACTCGGAGAAGGTCAGTCCCTGTTCACCCTTGGCGGGGAGCCCACAACCAGGGAAGTTTCTGTTCTTGCAGAAAAGGTAAGCAAATCATAGCGTCCTGTAGGTCAACAGCAGATCCAAGTCACTGCACGTACTCCAAGGACCTTGACACAACAGAGCCCATAGGGCATACAGACCTAACTCCTTCTTAACTCTGTTCCTGCATTTAGTGAGTGTCTGAGAGGAGGTACCTGCTGCTTGCTACCAGAGCTATCAGTGGTAGTAGAAGGGATTTGAGATGGATGATTTCCCGTGGTACTCTGCCACTCACTTGCATGAATTGTTGTTCCAGTTTCAGTTCTGCTGCTATGACAAAATATCCCAAGCAACTTAAGGTGGGAGGGTTTATTTGAGCTCACAATTCTGGGGCAGAGTCCATCAGAGCAGAGAAGTCATGGCAACAGGGCTCATTAGTCAAATCACACCTTCGGTCAAGAGTGGAAAATAGGAATGGATACATATTCACTATCTGGCTCATCTTCTCCACTCTATAGACTTCAAGACCCACAGTGAGCTGGGTCTTCCCACATCAGCAAATGAATTTGAGTCATTCCCACATAGGCATACCCACAGGCCAACCTAGTCTAGACAATCCCTCACCGAGACTCCCAGAAGACTCTAGGCTGGGTCAAGTTGGCAATTATAACTAATCATTCTAATGATCTTATCAGAACCTATTTTACCACATAGTGACGATGGCAGTCTTATTTTATAATTGAGGGACACGAAACACTGAAAAACTAAGAAATCAATCCAAGAATACATAGCAAGTAAGTGGTGGGGTCAGGGTTTTAAGCCAGACAATATAGACAGATGATAGCCAATGAAACTTTATAAAGATTGTGTTTTTGGTTATCTGCATTGTACATAGGGCAGTCATTAGTTACTACATATTTGAGAATCAGCTTATGCACAACTAGAAAACCTAGATTTGGAAACTGTATTTAATCTTAACTAGGTTAAATACAAACCCCCACCTATTGCTAGCAGCTATCTTATTGGACAGAGCACACTGGCAAACTCAAAGCAAAAAAACAAATGCGTAGCCATGTTGCACATGAGTGACAGCATGTATGACAGCCCTGGCCTTTTTAATTGATATGAAATTGAATTATAATAAAAATCCCTCCCCCGAAGGCATAGAAGAGCATCAGGAATGTGTAGGGAAGGGCATGGGCTACAGTTACCAGGAACAACAAATCCATTCAGACCATCTTCTGGGCACTGAAGGCCTTGCCTTTTGAATGATGAAGGCATGCATATCTCCTCCTAGCTACCTCTACCTGCCACCCTTCCTTCCTCTAGCCCCCAGAAGCCTCTTCACAGTTCCACTTTTGGTCTGATTCCCAGGTCTACAACCCCTGAGATCATGGGTACCCAAGTCTCCCTCTGAAAGAAACCATGCCGAGCATGCAAGGATGATGCTAGAGAAAGATCCACCTGTAGCCACCTTCCCTCCAGTAGCTCACACTGTGTATGAAAAAGGGCCTGGGTCTAAGTTCAGCAAGGCCCAATGCAAGACTTTATGCAAGCTAATGCAGGAAGGACTTTTAGGGAGAAGGAGGAGACAATGAGTGGGGACTGGATGTTCAGTCAGGATGAGATGGTTAATCTTCCTGACTTGAATGAATTTAGAATCATAAGAATATTTACGAGGAAAAGATTTGGGTGTATCTTAATTTCCTTTATGGTCACTGTAACGCAATGCCATGACTAATTCAAGTGAAGGGAGACGGGGCTTATTCCGTCTCACAGTTCTAGTGTACATCCATCATGGCAGGGAAGTCACAATGACAAAAGCACGAAGCAACTGGCCACCAGTGGTTCTCAACCTTCCTAATGTTGTGACTCTTCAATACAGTTCCTCATGGTGTGGTGACCAACCATAACACTATTTTATTATTACTTCATAACTGTAATTTTACACTGTTATGAATCATAATGTAAATAACTGTGAAAGGGTCATTTGACTCCCAAAGGGGTTGTGACCCACAGGTTCAGAACCACTGAATCACACCGAAATCAGTCAGGAGGTAGGGAGTAATGAACCCTAGTCTCAGCTTCACTTTCTTCATTGTATATGGTCATTTTATGCAGAGAAGAACAACCCAAGCCATTTCAATGTTGCCATAGAAGAATGACCTGGGTTCCTTGGTTCTGAGAGCTTAGCTCAAGAGGGGAACCCCTGAGGATCAGGGACCAAAAATGTCTGTGAATGATCGAGTTGATCAACGTGCTCCCACTGAAATGAATGGTTTCCCAGGGACTCAACCGTGCTTCTCCAATGCCTTCCTCTTACAGTTAGGTGAGAGAAGAATGCATCCAAATTCACACAGCCATGAGGCCATAAGCAACAGATGCAGCAGAGGCCAGGATATCTGTTGGGGACCCTGCAACTCTGGTGTAGCATTTGAATATGGCTATGCACCCAAAGCTCCCTATCTAAAGGCTTGGTCTTTGGATGGCATTATTGGGGGGGGGGGTGAATGAACCTTTCAAAGAGAGAACTTGGAGGTGCTTACATCATTGGGGAATGGTCTTGAAATGGATTATGAAACCTTGCTGGTCTTCTAACTTGAGAGGTGACCATTTTGCTCCTTTATGCATTTCCATGATGGTATACTAACATATGCCTCCCTTACCACAGCACCATGCCTTTGACCTTCCAAATGTAGCCCAAAGAAAAAATTTGCCTTATGAGTTAGCTACCTTAAGTATTTTGTCACAGTAATGTGAGACAACTATTACATCTACTCTAGCGTCTCTCACTAACCTCACCTGGTTACAATCAATCCTTCCCAGTACTCGCTCTGGTATACCACACAAAACAAAGGAACAAGCCCTTCTAATGACCTCTTTGTGGATACTTTCACTAAATCATTTTACTTGGCAGCAGTTCTTTGTTAAAAGCAGGCCAACACAAACTAGACTCGATGGAGGATTTTGTTGTTGTTGTTGGGTTTTTGGGTTGTTTTGGCTTTTTGTTGGGGGCACAAAGTTGGGTGGATAAGGAGGTGGGAGTAGAACTGGGGAAAGTTAAAGTAGGGGGAACCAATAAAAATGTATAGAGTTCGCAAAGAAGTAATGAAAACTTTAAAGTCAACAATTCAATTTTCTTCCAAGGGCCTTGTCCTTTGTGGCTCTATCTCAGTGTTTCCTGAAGGCTCAAGAAGAGGCAGGGGGAAAAAAGACTTGTCAGCAAGATAACTGTCAGCATCTATGAAGGTGATGGCAAGGAAGCCCCACAGTGTTTTCTGCTCCTGCAGGAAGAGGGTGACCATGAGCTTTGATTCTACTCTAAGTTTCCTCCCAGAAAACTATTTGGGCCTCCCGGCCAACTCAATACATTTTTCTTTCTCTCTTTGTAAACAATACTCACTCCTACTGGTGACTTTGACCCATCCAGCTCCAGAGGGGTAGACTCAGGGGGAAGCAGCATGCAAAGATGGAGCTTCTGCCCTTACTAGCAGGATGTGCAACCTGCCAGCCACAGCCAAGCCCAAGAAGCTCAGAACTGAGAAGGCTGAACAGCTGTATGCATGAGAGCAATCCCTCCCACACTCCTAGGAGGTTCCACCAGGGTGCTCTATGCCCTTGATAATGCTACTTCTCTCTACATGCAAACCCCTGCCATCTGCTTTGCGGGGGGGGGGGGGGGGTTGGGGGGAGAAAAAGGATGGGGGCTGGAACCCTGACTTTCCTTTGAAAACAAGTCACCTAGAAGGCTGGAGAGATGGCTGCATGTTTAAAAGCACTGCTGTTCCAGAGGCCCCAAGTTTTAGTTCCCAGTATCCATGCTGGGCTGCCTGCAACTACCTGTAACTCCAGTCCTAAAGGGATCTGAAAACTCTGACCTCCTCAGGTACCAGCATGTACACATCCAAACACACACATAGGCATAAATGAAAATAATAAAATAAATCTTTTCAAAAAAACTCCTCCAGCTGGTGGTACATGTAACCCTAGCACTTAAGAGGCTGAGGCAGGAGAGTCACGATTTGAGGGCCAGCTGGATTAGGCAGCAACATCTTCTCTCAAAATAACACGGTCATCAAAAATTACCCCACATGAAAAGGAACAGAGGAATTGCTCCTCATTCAAGCTACTTGTTTTAAAACTGAGATTGAACTGAGCAAAAGCCAATTATACAAGTTTTAATCTCAGCTCCAAAATGTAAAATCTAGGACACTTCTCATGGTACCTCCTCTGTAAGAATTCTTAAGTGTCCCTGCGCTGGGAATAGGAGATTAGGACAAAGCTAGACAATAAGCTACTGAACAACAGGCAAGCGACACTCCATGGCCACACTAGGCTTGCCTTCCTGCACCCGCCCTCCCCAGTCAGCGCCAGCTCACAGTAGTAGAACACTTGATGTTTCTTTAATAAATAAATATTTCTCTAGGCAGTTAGTAGAGCCAAAGTATGTGATCCATTTATTTGGAGCCAGATTTTTATGTAGTGTTTTATTATTTTTTCCCTTGTAAGATGTGTTCTCTTCCCAAGGAAGAGTGCTCATTAAGTTCAACCATGGCCCTAAGGTATGCCGAAACCTTTTATTCACACTGTTTGTCACACACCCAAGGTCAAAACAGCAGTCTCTTTCTAAATGCAAAACCAGAGTTGATTCTGTTCCTTGGAGAGGAACCTCCACCACCATCCCCCCAGAGGACTCCAGGAGCTAGGGTGATGATGCAGAAACTTAGGGTTCCCTGGTATGATGCACAAGGTACACATACTTTCCCTGCCTGTGCAACTAAATTTCTGCAATGTGATGTGACAACTGTCTTAAAGACGCAGATCAAGGTTATTCCTCCAACATCTGAAA
This sequence comes from Phodopus roborovskii, assembly GCF_943737965.1. Lineage (NCBI taxonomy): Eukaryota > Metazoa > Chordata > Mammalia > Rodentia > Cricetidae > Phodopus > Phodopus roborovskii. Next base: position 44,331,928 of record NW_026126511.1, on the reverse strand, counting down.
AGCCTAATGTGGTGTCTTTAATAGAGTTGGAGAAGCTTAAGTTTCATTCTACATTCCCTTCTGTATTAGGCACTGAAATGAACACTTCCATGTGCATCCCTTTAAATAACACAAGTCAAAGGCAGACTTGGGTTTCGTCCATGCTGTCAATGAAGGGTTATGGAACAAGAGGTTAAGTCTATTCTTCAAGGTCATGCAGCTATCTCCTATGGACACATCCTCACAACCAGATTCCCAAGCCAGCATAAAGCAAAGAATGCCTCAGAGCTAACTACCCTGCCTCCCAGTTAAAAGAAAAATAACACCCTTTGGGTAAGATATTATCCTGCCTTCAAGCACTCAAGCTTTTGTGGGGTGACCTTGCTAAGTTAGCTGGGTTTGTTTTCCCCTTCTTCATTTCTGCTGGGAGTCTATCAGCCAGCTCTGGCTGTATGACCCCCCACACCTTCAAGTTGCTGGGGAGCACACAGAAGATTTGGTGAATGGTACGATGGCTAGCACTGGGAATACCCATCCTCAAATAGTCTTTTTCTAAGAACAAACACTTATAAACCCTAAAGTTGCCTTTTCTCCTGAGAGGCACCCTCCAAACCCACCAAGACATTGTAGAAGTTAAGGTGAAGCTGCCCTCCAAGGACTTAGGGAAAAGGTCATTGCTGTCAAGAATCAGGTTCCAATCCCAAATCTCCCATTGACCTACGTTAACTTGGGCAAGCTAGTGCTTTTCTAGGATGCATTTCCTTCATTTCCCAAAAGATATGATTATGCTCCTCCCCTTCAATGTTCCTATCATCATACTTTATGTGTCTACAAATGAATGTCCTTTACTAAGGACATGCCCCTAAGGCGATACTGGCACCCTCCCTAGGATATGGAAACATCTCCAGGGTCAATCTATTTGTGGCACAAGTCAACTCCTGATTTTGCTTGGTTGGAGTCTTGTGGAGGCCCTTTGCCAACCTAATAGAATAGGGTCAGCAGTTCATGGCAACTCTTGGGCCTTTGGAGATGTTGGGTGCTTTTTGTTGGTTTTTACACCTCATAAAAAGCAATTTCCTCTTTTCAAAGGGCTTTTTATTTTCTGGTTTGGAAGATGAGTGGTTGGGGTGGGGGGGTGTTGCTTGGGTTGAAGGTTTAAGATGGAAAGGACATCATGTTTAAAGCTGAAGACCTGGGTACAGACAGGACAGAGAGTCATCCAGGTCACAGAGAGCAACAAGGGCAGAGAGTTGGACCTCACTTCCAGCAGGAAATAGCTCTTGGATAAAAATCCTTGCCACATGATCTATGATGAATGAGTGTTAACAGCCCCCAAATGGATTTCATATCCCTTTGAACAAGGAAGGAAAGGGGACTCAAGAGAGTAGATTTTGCCCCAATGAAAGCCTCAACAAAATGCCAGCTGGGACATAGTCTTGAGCCAACCCAGAGGAGATGGCTCCCCTCTGGCACTTTCTGAGAGTAGAGTTAATTTTACCTTTTTCAGAAATGGGATTAAAGGAAGGTATGAGAAGTGCCCAAGAATACATTGGCCATCTCCTTATTACAAGCCAACCTTGGCCATGTCCACACTGATGCCTACACAGCTCACCCACCACCTTGTGTCTACACTGCATGCATAGCACTGCTCCATCTCTCTGAACCCTAAAGAAAATTTTGCACCCCAAGGGAGCCTGCAATGAAAGGACAGAGCTCGGCACCAATCCATCCCTCTCCAGATGTGTCTCGAGCCAAGCTGCTTCATTCACTTTCTTTTCTGTCTCTCTCAGCAGATGCCTGCTGTCCAACAGAATGTAATTCTCATGGGTTCAGGGGCAGCCAAGCTGACCCAATTATACCCTGGGGGTACTAGCCAGATCCTAGAATTGTTACCATGGTGGTCTCTGATGGGCCAGCACCCTTTTTTTTTTTTTCCAAAAGCTGCTCCTTAGTTTGCAGTGAAGAAAATAAACCTATATTACATCCTTCTGGGTGGTTTAAAAGAACCAGTTCAAATAGCCAACATATCCTTTGATCTTTACAGAAAACCTAGGGAGAAAAGGATTACCATTCTCATTTTAAAATCGGAAACCCAAAGCTCCCAAAGGTCTGAGTCACTTTCCAGGCTTAACTAATGTTCATGGGTACCAAATCACATACAGTTTGACCTTGAATTTGAACATTCTGATTCCAAATCTAAATGTTGCTACCATTTTCTAGGCATTTGCATATGGTCTTAGTTCATTTTGTGTTGCTATAACAAAACACCTGAAGTTCAGTACTTAACAAAGCAAAAGTTATTTAACTCATAGTTCCACAGGTCCAAGAACATGGTGCCAACATTAGATTTTAATGCATGCTTCATGGAGGATAGTGTCATGCTCTGGGGCTACATGTAAGAAAGAAGTTGCAGACATCACATAGGCCGATGAGATGTTCACAAGCCTGAAGACAAGAGTTTAGATTACTAAAACTCATGTAAATGCTATATGGGTATGGTGGCCCACCTGTCATTCCAGTCTTAGAAGGAAGGGGTGCTCAGAGCAAGTTGGCTAGGTGAGACTAGCCATATCAGTAAGCTTCAGGCTTGATTGAGATACCCTATCTCATTGAATAAGGTTGAAGAGCAATGGCAGATGATTCTTCATGTCAGTGTGGGCCTCCACATGCATGTGCATGCACATCATGTATACTTATACACACATATGCCCATGTACATGCAATTATATGTGCACATGGATGCATACCAACACACACACACACACACACACACACACACACGGAAAGAGAGAAAAGAAAAAGATCACACATATGCCCATGTACATGCAATTATATGTGCACATGGATGCATACCAACACACACACACACACACACACACACACACACACACACACACGGAAAGAGAGAAAAGAAAAAGATCACATCATACAAAATGAAGCAAAGGAGTTGGGAGGGGCCGGTCTCACCAGGCTCACTCTTCTGCAGGAACCAACCCACCCTGTGGACCTAACCTCACCCCAAGATCAGCATTAATCCTTTCACAAGGAAGTCATGATCATATAACTTCCCACCTAGACCCCCACCTCTTAAAAGACTATACTTCTCAATACCATGAGAGTGAAGATCAAGATCCCAATATGTGTCATGTTGAGGTACAAATACAAGGCACTACCAAAGCACAGGACACAGGCTCTTGGTCGGGTGTCACCAGGTTGAGTGTCCCCTGATGAGAACATTAGAACCTGGAGATATGTTTGCTCACAAGTTGCATAAATGGAAGCCAGTGTTTCTTATGTCAAGGAGACAATGGTCAGGAAATGACTAAGGATTTAACAGAAATAAAAGTAAATATAATGGGGACTCCAGGACAGCCCAGACAAGAGGCCATCAGTGGGTACTCAGTGACACTGTGAGTGCGAGGACCAGCCCAAGGCCAGCCCTCCTCCTGCATTATCCTAATTGCTAAGGGCCACATAATGGAGAAATTTGAGTCATAGTAACCATATGTCTCACAAATGCCAGAAAGCTTCTGCAGGCCTTTCTGAGATGCTGAGATGCCCTAGCAGTTCCTACCCCCATGGAAGTAACTGATCTTAGCAGGAAGTAACCACAGGGCTCAGATGAAGTTGAGTGCACAGGCATCCACTTCAGAAGCAGAAGGCATGGGAGGAAAGACCCACTAGAGGGAGAACAGTTACCTCTGCTGAGAATGCTCACATATTTGGACTCTGGTTGTCTGCAAAATGCATTGGGCAGGGGAAGGAACTGGAAATAATGCATCTTTTTGCCTGAAAGTTTAATTTTTCACAAGGATACAAATAGCATGTGATCTTACCCATAGGCCTCCACTTCTCCCTGCCTGAGGAATGTAGCAATCTTTCTTGTCAGACTATCTTTGGACTGCCAGTCCACAAATAATGAAACAGGAACTTATTAATTATAAAAGCTTGGCCTTTAGCTTAGGCTCTTACCCAACTAGCTCTTATAACTCAACCTGTTTCTATTAATCTGCGTTCTGCTGTATAGATTGGTTACCTCTGCTCTGAACCATATATCTAGCTTCTTCAGAGTCTCCTGGCATCTCTCTGATGTAATTCATGGGCCCAGACTCCTCCTCTTCCTCTTCCTCTCTCTCCCCGGAAATCCCACCTACCTCTCCTGTCTAACTATTGGTCATTCAGCCATTCATTTATTGAGCCAATCACAGCGATACATCATCACACAGTGTAAACAAATGTTCCGAAACAGAGAAATAAGTATCTCCAAGGAAGAATATTCCCGAAGAGTAGGTTTGCCCCTGGAGCCTGACCCCCTTGCAGCAGGCCTAGAACAAGAGTTTATCCTTCCAGCCAGGAGTTGGTGGTGCACACCTTTACTCCCAACACTCGGGAGGCAGAGGCAAGAGATTCTCTGTGAGTCCAAGGCCAGCCTGGTCTACAGAGCTAGTTCCAGGACAGGCTCCAAAGCAATACAGAGAAACCCTGTCTTGAAAAAACAAAAAAGAAAAAAGTTTGAATTTACCCTTCCACTCAGTGATAAGATATTGAGCCTATGGAAGACGTCATCACCTGAGCCAAAGCCTCCCAGGGCATCAGATTCCCATCAGATCCAGAGAAAACTTTTTAGCTATTGTGGATGGTAATGTTTAGAACACACTACTCTAAAATATTCTTTTTACTTTCTTTATCTGTCATCTTCCCTAATTCTCATTCAACCCCAAAAGGTATGAATTTGGGAAATCTGTTAGCAAGATAAAAGCAGGGGCTAGCAACCAAGGGATGAAAGAATTAATGTTTCTCCTTTTTTCAGTCTGTGGAAGACTTGGATGTATTTTCCGTTTCTGAGAGCATTTGGTGGGGGTAGGTGGACATAACCAAAGTCTCCAGCCACCAAGGACCATAGGATCCCAAACCTGCCTTAAGTATAGACATTGACCTGAGCCAACAGCAGCTTCACCAGCCCTGGTGACTTGGTCCCTGAAGAAGAATCAAGACATTCTTATCTCCTTGACAGTGAAGTTGTCATGGGGGAAGATAAGCCACACCTGCCTTTCTGTTCTAGACAAAAGAATTTTTGCCTCATTTCCACCTTCCAGGAAGAATGGGCAGGATGTATGGGAGAAGAGGATGGGAAGGGAAAGAGGCTGACTTGCCCCTTCCATGTCACATCTGTAAAGCCTCAGAGGAAGAAGGCACCACTCTACACACCAACACAGGGAAACCAAAGCCTATGTCCTTGTGCCTTGCCTTGTACTTCCTCTCAGCAGGCCTCACTGCATGTATAAAGAAGATGGCTGATGCCCAGAGCAGTTTGAACGACCTCAAAATGCCTCATAACCAGCCGTGTCAACTCTTAGGGAGCAAATCACAGAATGCAAAAACATCAGGAAGCCAATGTATCCCCAAGAATCCCGTAGAAATGAAGGAAACCAGGAATGAAGAAGGGACCCTTAGCTCTGGTGACCAGGGTCTACACAACCTCAGCAGCTTGCACAAGACTTCCTGGCTCTCCAGAGGAAGTTGGGGGGATTGGTGCTCCAGAAAGCACAATCAATTGGAAGAGTCTCATTCCAGAATCTAGGAATCCTCCATCTCTGAAGAGAGAGGTTATCAAGGTAATTTGCATATTCAAGTCCATGTAGGACCAGGCACTGATTGGCCAGTGCCTACACTGTGCTGGTTGTTAAATATTGTGGATATAAGCATGGCAAGGATGTATTCAAAGCAAGGGAACTGTAGCTTTAGTAGTAATTTGAGGGCCCCTATTTGTGATTATGACAAGTAACTATGCAGAGCAATTAGAAAGTCACTTAACCAGAGGAATTTCTGTTTCTTTCTTATGCTTCCTTTACCCAAGATGTGTGGAAACTTAAGGGAAGGGAAAGAAAGTAACTTCTGTCCCAATGTTTTGGTCTAAACAGCTATACTGAATCATATATTAATCTGTATATCAATCTGTTGCTTCTTCTTGTCAATCCCCTTATAGGACGTGAACCCACCCACAGTATCCACTGTCATGGCTACCTTGCTCACCAAGCAAGCAAAAGGTGTCATGTGACTTGCCCCACCACCTAGGCCTACCTTGGTGTGATGTGAGTGTCCCAGGCCTTCCTCTCATCCTGCTTGACTCATTTCCACCCACCCCGAATCTCCTGCCCCTGCTTTGATCTGATGTTCCTTCCCTTAATCATCAAGGGACTGCTTATCTAAACATTATTGAACTTTGGATAAGTTACACTACAGAAGCCAAATAGATAAATAAACGCTGATCCTCGACCTCCACTAGACCAAACTTAGTAGTCCCCTGGGGATGTTTACATTGGAGAAGCTGCTTCAAATCTGGACTCGTTCTTTAGGGAAAGAGCCAAGTCAATCCATGGTGACATATTCTGGGGGGGGTAGGGAGAGACTAATCCCAAGGTTTTAAAAAACCCCACAAGTAACATCATTCCTGATTTAAAAAAAAAAAAAAAAAAAAAAAAAAAAAAAAAAAAACAACCTTCAATGGGTGAGTAAGAGATTACCTTCATTAGTGACAAATATCACAACCACAAGCAAAGCTCTCATATGAGACAAATGAGCTTCCAAGTCCTGGATTCCAAAATTTCCCAGGTTTGACCATCCCAGCAGGGTCAGGCCCACATCCCCAGCATTAGAATAAAAAAGAGCTTAAACATTGTCATGTCCCATGGAAGAAAGCATTCAAAGAGGAGAAAGAAAAAAAATTAACATTCTTGTTGGACACTGCCGATCAATATAACAATCAAATGAACTATTGGCAAGCCAACAGAAATCACCCAAAATATTGAACAGTAGTCTAAAGAAAAGTAATACAATTTTATAAACCCCGTGAGATAATGCAAACTAAATTTGGAAAGTTGTTTCCAGCAGTAAGTTTTTGCTTAATGAAATAGGCATCGTATAAGTGGCCAGTGGTTGGGTGAGCACGTGATCAGTTCCTGCTTCTGACATGAAAGCAGTAATAATTGATGGGTGGGCACCCCTGTCCACACCACTGTGGCTTACCAGCCACGAGTGAAGGTGACAGGACATGGTTACAGGCTCTCCAGTGAACCTGTCCTGGACACATAGCATGTCAAAAAGATAAAAGCACAACCAGATCTCAGGGTTGCTTGCTGTCATCTTCCCAGGAAGCTCAGCCCAACTGACCCATGTGTCACATGACCACCCATAAACAGGAAAACAGACTGGGAGAGCCACCCCTCCACCCCTCTGAGGCAGATTCTGAAGCCTTTATCTTCTGCCCATATTGTGTTTTTTTACTTCCAAGTTGAATTTACTGAGGTTGTGGTATGATTCCTTTTAATCAAACAAAAACAGGTGCTTTGGGGTGATCTGCCTTAGAAAACAATAGAGAATGTTTTCAAAGAATCCTACCAGGGCTAGTGTGACAGCTCAGTGAGCAAGGACACTTCTCAACAAACCTAAAGACCAGAGCTTGATCCCTAGACCCACACAGTACAAGAAAAAAACTGACTCTCACATGTTGTACTGTGACCTCTACATACGTGCTGTGGTGTGTGCACTCACACACACTTAAATGTAATTTATTCTGTAGTTTCTATGCAAACTGCATGCCATGATGCTAGTTTGGAATTTTTTTTAAGTGACCTTATTTTGCTTTGGCTCATTCTTCTGCTCTGTGTCACACATGTAGAGAAACACTTTCAGGAAGACTTGCTGAGATGTCTATAAAAATGCTTTGGTGACTGAAGAATGCTAAAGGTATGTAACTAATGAGGCACTGGTCCCACAGTATTCCCCTGCATTCCCAGCCTGAAAAGGGAATTCAGAAATGGTTGCCTCTTCTCTATAAAAGTCACTGTGAAATCTCCGTTTCAGAATAAGACAGCCTGGAGCACATGGTCATGAGAGGCATTCCACCCACTGTTACCTTCCCCTCTATGGTATCTGTAAAGACAGAGTGGAGGGAAATTGGGAGTTCTCACAAGCAGAAACCAGCTACTGTGCAGTGACCCCAGTCTGAGTCAGTTACAAGTCCTCCACTAGACCCTGCACCAAGAAATTCTCAAGGCCCCACAGTGAAGCAGAGGCAAGCGCTGGAAGAGTTAAGACAATACTGGGCAATTAACTCAGAAAGACCCACAACTCTCTGTGACTCCACTTCCAGGGAAATTAATGTCATCTTCTAGCCTCCATGGACATCCACATACATGTGCCCAACCACACACATGTATGTGGAGAGAGAGAGAGAGAGAGAGAGAGAGAGAGAGAGAGATGAAGAAAATAAATACAAGTTTTATTAAACTGTCAACCACAAGGACAGCTTTAACTGTGCTGACTAAAAAGAAGCCACTGACTCAAATACCTGTGTCCTTTTGTCTAAAGTCCATGAATGTGTCTGAGCTACCACCATTTCCAGGTAGAAGCACCACAGCCTGTCATTATCCCTGCCCTCCATCTCTTTCTCCTTCCTTCTTCTTTATTTTCCTTCTTCTTCTCCTCCTATGGTTCATTTGCATGGTGAAAAAGTCACAGATATTCACAGATTAAATTTGAAATTCCGAAGCATCAAATGCTTCCGTGTGAAAGCAAGCTCCCATGCTGTGTAGTCTGAGCACATTCTCCTTCAATGTCTTCAGTGCTGCTTTTAACCCTTTTTCTCCATTCTCTGCATGACAATGGCTTCGCTAAGAAACCAGCTCCTTCCACCTATCAATGCGCTCTAATGATCTGTCAAGATTAGCTTCCACGAATAACCTCAGTTGCCCTTAGAGTGATGATTTCTGTATATTGCTGAACACTTAGGTTAACTGTCAAGACAACCTGACCCCAGGGGAGGGTTGCAGATTGTAAGCCTTGTTCCCCTTAGTGGATCTAAGAAGAATGAGTTCAGCTAAGTTTACCAGGAACAAATTCAGCTTGTATTTAGCTGGCCTGTTAAAGAGGATGGAGAGTTAGAGGAGAAAGCAGGTTCCTGGAGCATGGGGTATCTGTTAGGTAGTGGGTACCAAATAGGGTAGAAGAAGGCTAGTGCTCACATCACATGACTATAATCATTCAAAAAGATTCTTTTGGTAGTTTTTTTTTCTTTTCTTCCTCCCTCCTATCAGAGCAAGGAACATCAGAGACCAGCAATAGCAGTACTCACTGCAATAACATTTCAGTTCAAAGGTACAATGACCTAACAAATACTATTGGCTGACTCACCATGTAGGTTCCAGAAATGAATCCTCTGACAGCCAATTACAGCCCTTGAATAGTTGTGCAACAGCAAGTGCTGTTCCACAGTTGTGATCTCATTCAACCAAAAGCAAAGAATTGCCTTAAAGATGAGAGTCAGACCGAACAGGTGGGCTCATGGATGCTAAGAAAATACACTACCACTAAACTATCCCTGAAGCCCTAGGAATTTTCCAGTTCTCTGACCTTACCGTGAATTCATGATGATTTCTAGAAGTCAGTCTTAAGCACTTAAAACAGTGTTTCTCAACACATGGGTTGCCTAAGGCCATCAGAAAACACAGATATTTACAATATGATTCATAATGGTAGCAAAATTACAGTTATGAAGTAGCAATGAAAATAATTTTACAGTTGGGGGTCACCACAACATGAAGAACTATGTTAAAGGGTTATAGCATTAGGAAAGTTGAGAACCACTGGTTTAGAGGATACCATAAACTCCACAGCATGTTCAAGCTAAACACCATTTTCTAGTCCAGGTAAGACCTTGTGGTGACTAATATTGTCAACTTAACAGAGCCCAAGATAATCTAGGAGACAACTTGCTGGCCATGTCTATGAAGGAGCTTTGAGATTTGATGAAGTGGGAAAGGTTGAGTTTACATTAGGAAGCACCTGTCCCTGGGCTGGGATCCTGAACTAACTAACTAAATAATAAATGAGAAAGAGAGCTGAATGCCAGCATTCCTCTCTCTCCTCCCTCTCTCTCTCTCTCTCTCTCTCTCTCTCTCTCTCTCTCCCCCTCTCTCTCTCTCTCTCTCGTTACCAACTATACATGCAATTGGCCAGCTGCCTTACACTTACCATGACTTCTCTACCATGACAGACTGTCCCCTCAAACTGTGAACCAAATTAAAGCCCTCCTCCTTCAGATGCTTCAGTCCAGTATTGGTCAGAGCAGCAGAACAAGGAACTAATAAGTCCTTTTACAGATGAGCGATCTTACCAAGGTCAACAAGCTAGCTTGCTAGACTGCTGTGACAAGCTTTTATTCTGTGCTGTACCCACACAGAGATGATGGACATTTAAGCAGACTACCAAGCCACAAAGCAGATTTCAAAAGAATCCAGGCCTTCCAGCATTGTTCATGGACTGTCAGATCACAAATTATTCCCAGAAAGAGAGAGATCTCTAGTTGAAGGCTTGCCTATGGTCCTTCCAGAAGGTTCTGGTGAAACAGAACTACATATACCTCACCTTCAATTGACCTAACCTCCGACAAGGGATTACGAGCCCTGGAAGTCTGCTTCCTTACACAGTGTGCCGGCCAGGACACGTGTAAATGTGCTGACAGCTTCCAGACACCTGTCCTTTCTCAGGCCCTTGTGCAGATGTTACCATTCTCAAAGAGGCCTTGCTCCAGCACACAATCAAGACTACGGGAAGCAGTTGGCCCAATCCAAAGAAAACTTTACCACAGCTCATTAACTCTTTCTAAGGCAATTTAGGATGATCCCGTGTGAGATGTGGAATCTGGGAGGAGAAGGCCCAGCCTCGTTGCTGTCTTCGTTTACACAGCTGACAAGGCCCAGCATCTAGTCAGGCCCCATAGCATAACTAAAAGAAAGACACAAGCTGCTTTTCTTAGAAGGACTGAGGGTAGGTCCTTCATTTGTATGGTTTGGGGTGATTTCAAGGTTTTTGTTTTGTTTTGTTTTGTTTTTTGTTAAACTAGAAGGAAGAAGAAGAGGGGGATAAAGAGAAAATAGGGAAAAGGTCTTCAAGGAGCCCTGAAATATAAACACAGACAGTTTGTGCCTTAAAACAAACAGGAACTATCTTGTAGGATGCTGTAAACAGAACCAGGCAACAGTCAGTCTGTTCTGTGCTTATGATTAAATGAGGTGTCAATTTTGGCCTGACTCTTCAAATTAAAAAAAAAAAAAAAAAAAAAAACAGCCAGCTTAATCTGCAACTTTTCTTTCACCTTAAACATGTCTACCCAGACATGTTCAGAGATTACAACAGAAAAATCAAATGTCCCGCACTGTCTAAATATCCATGGATAAGAAACAAGATCTGTGCTTCTGTCTTGGCCTGACAGCCCATGAAGAAGTGTGGGGAAATCCTTCCTCAAGGTAACATTGAAGCATGGGGGCTGCAGAGATTTGAGTCACCGGCTCAGGGCACTGGCTGCTCTGCCTGCCAGGGGACACAGCACCCACATGGGGGCTCACAGCCCATAGAGGGCATGGATTTAAAAATTGGGGGAAGAATGTGGTTGTTTATTAGTGTTATTATTTGTATGTATGTGCTATGTGTGCACAGGTGCCTGTATAGGCCAGAAAAAGTTGTCACATCCCCTGGCACTGCCGTTATGATTGACTATGAGCCTCCAATTTGGGTGCTGGGAGCTTAATCCAAGTCCTCTGGAAATATAATAAATTTTTACTATTGAGCAATTTCTACAGCCTCAAGAACACAGGTTTTATATCATAACAAGTCATACTAGAAAACTATTTAAGTAGTCGACAAATTTACATTTTGAAATGGCCGACAACTCATTTAAGACAAAAGAATATCAAAATTTTTCTGAAAAACTACCACCTGCATTACAGGTACACAGTCAGTGAAAAAGATGCTTTGTGAGGACATGGCCCAATCTAACCTAGCTGTGTTAGACTCCATGCTATGGGCTAAGGTGAGTCAACACTAACTAAATCAATGGAAGGTGTCCTGCCCAAAGGTCATAGGTGCATGCCACGAGATACATAGGTTAGGATAAGGTAAAGACCCATATAGCAGAGTCAATGTCTGGTTTGAAGCTTGCATTTCATCCCTAAAACTCATGAATATAACCTCTATACACCAGGGACCAAAACATAAGGCTCTGTAGACTGTCCCTAGATTGCACTTCTACCATAGGACTGCTGCCTTCCATGTTTCTGATGCTTTTGCCTGCTTTGGGAACCCTTTTCCTCCTACAGAGTTGCCTCATCAAACCTTTAAATGAGAGGAGGTACCTAGTCTTATTGCAACGTGATATGTCATGTTTGATTGAGATCCCTGGGAGGCCTGCCCTTTTCTGAAGGGAAACACAGAAGAGTGGATGGGGAGGGTAGAGGATGGGAGGGACCTGATGGAGAAGAGGAAGTGAAAACCTCAGTTAGGATGTAATATATGAAAGGAAAAATAATTTTTTTTAAATTAGACCCCACCTCCTCACCTACCAGGGCAGCCATAAAAAAAAAAAAAACTGGGACGACACCATCATCAAGAGATATCCAACTATGTAAAGCAACAGGGAATGGGAAGTGGGTGGGGTGGAGTTTCCTGTGAACAGGAATGGGACAAAGGAGGGGGGAATAATTCAGAAGACAGGGATCATATCTACTCTTCCAAACACCCCCTCTTGGACAAGCAGACTCAGGACAGACAGTACAGGCAGATGCCCCATTGGGGTACCTTTACTTAGGATATCCTGTCATCCACGCAGCCCCTAAAAAGAGACTCGTTCTGCCACTATGACAAGAGGACCCCATCAGAGAAGTATTGGGAAAACCTCCAGGAAGACAAGGGACTGGTCCCTCCCTCCCTTTGTTGCTGAGCTGCTGTGTTTACTGAGTGGCAACTACACACATGGCGCCACCCACACATCACGATGACCCTTATGACATAACTGTAACATAAAGACCATCTTCCAGCCAACTGATAACAAAACCAAGGGTCAAAATCAAAGGTTCCTTGCCCAGGGCATTGATGTACCTAGGTCAGTCTCCCTTTGCACCCCTTCCTCTGTTCGTTAGACCCCAATATGCCTAAGTACACAGACTTGGCAAGAGTCAAAGCTGGGGCCCAAAGAGAAATCTTCACCTGAACTGAGTTCTAAGGGATGAGGGAGACTTATTCAAAGATGGGCAGGCAGGCAAATGAGTATCTGCTCTCTTCTGCTGCATCCTGACTTTGTGCTAATTTCATCAGAGGTCAAGAAGCCAAGCTCCATGTTCCCCAGGATGGAGGGTAGGGCTCACACAACTGTGGAGAGCAGCCATTCCCAACACAGTGTTTGATCTCAGCTGAAGTCTAGCCTCTGCTCAGGAGGCCTGCCTCATTCTGCAGTTGGCATTATTTCCTCAGCGAGATTCCACATTCCATAATCTCTATGATCTTCACCAAGGATCCAAGCAAAGTATTATGTGAGAAGAAGTCCATCCAACCTGGACAGAAATGACGATGAGATGGCCTTGTTATACTGGAAGATAACCATGAAACAAGAGAGGCAGGCAGGCAGGGAGGGAGGGAGGGAGGGGGAGGGAGGGAGGGGAGGGGAGGGGGAAGGAAAAAATGGAAGGAGGAAAGGGGAGGCAAAGTAAAGGAAGGACAGTGTAGTAGTTACTTTTTCTGTTGCAGTGACAAAACACCTTTACAAAATAATTTAAGGGAGATAGAGTTTATTTTGGCTCACAGTCCCGAGGCTGATCGCCAGGTGATTTTAGATTCTGTCAAGTTGGCAATCAACATCAACCATGTCATCCACCATGATTGGCTATATCCCCAAATGTGATTAAATCCTATAAATATAATGTCTGAAAATGTCATCACGAACCCCATTATTATGCATAAATATAGGTGACTAAAAACAATTTTCTAGAAAAAAAAATTCCTTCCGCCAACTTGACTGAGCTAAAGCAGACCTTCCCCCAAGGTCATGGCTTCCCCACATGGTCCTCTGAAATGGCAGTACACATTTCCCACACTCCTCCATTAAAGCTGGGACATGTGGCTTTTCACTCTCTGGAAAGCCTTTCCCTTTTGCATGCATGAAGTCTGGTTCTTCTCCTCTCTGACTCTCCTCATAGCATCCATGCCTGCCCTAGAAAATTCCCTAGTACTCACTGAGAAGTGTCAAGTAGATGGTAACCTTCATCCCAACCCTATGCACTGCCACCACTTGGATGACAATCCTCCCAGCTCAGTGTCCCCAAATCACTTGTCTACACCCCAATTACTCACTTCCAAAATCTTGGTCTCTCAGACTTCAAAGCCCTCCTCCAGGGAGACATTCTGTCATGGCAGTAGCCAGCTCCCTTTTTCCACTCCACTCTCTGGCTTCCCAGAGTGCCCAAGCCCTTGGTGCCTTTTGTCCAAACCTGTTTCATCTCCACCTCATCTAGACCAGGCCGGACCAGCAGACTGTTACCACCCTTTGTACCTACCCTCTTCTGCTGCATCCTGCCTTTGTGCTAAGTTCATCAAAGGCCAAGAAGCCAAGCTCCATGTTCCTCAGGATGAAGGGCAGGGCTCACACAACTGTGGAGAGCAGCCATTCCCAACACAGAGTGTTTGTTCCCAGCTGCAGTGTAACTCGGGAGGCCTGCCTCATTCTGCAGTCAGAATTCTTTGCTCATGGTCTGCAGTGAGATTTCCACATTCCACGATCTCCAAGAGCCTTCTCCCTAGCAATGAGGTACCTCTATTCTTCCTAAGGCATTTCTGCATCTGATTTTGAAAAGAAAGGATGTCTTCTAGTTAATCTCCCTCAGTCTCCAAAACCAAAATCTTTCTCAATCTAGATCTATGTTCCATCCCCAGATAGTGATTTTCAAGTTCATTCTTCTTCATTTTTGGATACCCCATCTATGTAACATGAATTCTTCCTCTCTTTCTATACTTTCCATCTCCCCTCATCTCCTCAACTCCATCCAACTCCTTGGATTTTTAGCTTGTAATTTGTCTTGAGCTTCTCCCGTCTTTAAAATAAAAAGTGACTGTCTCAAGATGTCACTCATTTTTAATTACATCATGTTTTTATATATGTGCATAGACTCACAAGTGGAAGTTGTAGGACAACTTGTGGGAATCAGTTTTCTCCTTCCATGATGTGAGTCTCAAGGATTGAACTTGAATCACTGTGCTTGGTGGTTAGCACGTTGAACTGCTAAGCTATCTCACTGGTCCTCAAGATCTCACTTCTAGATGATGACACTTTTTATAGCCAATGAGGCAATAAGCACTCCCAATTCCTTGATCAGATATATAAGCACATCTTCCAAACACAAATATAGATAGAAGGTTTACAATATTTTTTTTTAATTTCTACTGGACTGGTGAGACATCTCAGTGAGAAAATGAGCTTGAGTTTGAATTACAGAACCCAATTCTAGTAAATTGTCTTCTGATAACACACAAACATATGCACATACACACACAGGCACACACACAAATGAGTATTAATTATTTTAGTTTTCTATAATTCCCTTTTATAAAAAAAAATAGCATGTTACTTTTAGAAACCATCTTTGTAAATAGTTTCTAACGAATTTAAAACTGTTCTCGAGGTCATTACATAACCAGGATGAACTGAGCCTCAGTCTACCCGACTCCAGCTCCTGAGTGCTGGGGTTATGTGTCACTCACCACACTTGTTTCATGCAGTTCTGGGGACTGAACTCGGGGCTTCGTGCAATCTGGCAAACCACTCTATCAACTGAACCACGTCACCAGTCCTAATTGTTTCTAATGTTTATTTAATTTCACATGGACAGCTGTTTTGTCTGCATGTATGTGTATACGTAGTATGCACATGGTGCCCACACTGTCAGAAGAGGACACTGGAGCCCCTGCAACTTGAGTTGCAGGTGGTTGTGAACCACCATGTGGGTGCTGAGAATCAAATCCAGGTCCTCAGGAAAAGCAGTCAGAACTCTTAACCTCTGACCCATCACCTCAGCCCACTGATAATTTATTTTCACATTCTTTTTTATCTTTCTGCTACAGAAAATGAAATCTCAGCTCCCTTCTCTCATCCCTAACCAGACATGCAAATGATGCCCCTTCTCCAACTCATCTTCCTCCTTCCCTGGGTTGTGATGCCATGATCACTGACTGGTTCAGCTATTCAGCACATATGTAAATACATCTAGGGGCATCTAGGTTGCTTCCAGGTTCTGACTATTACAAATAATGCTACTATGAACATAGTTGAACAGATGCCCTTGTTGTATGAATGTACATCCTTTAGGTATATGTCCGAGAGTGGAATTGCTGGATCTTGAGGTAGACTGATGCCCATTTTCCTAAGAAACTGCCATACTGATTTCCAAAGTGTCTGTACAAGTTTGTATTCCCACCAGTTATGGAGGAGTGTTCCCCTTTCTCCACATCCTCTTCAGCATAAGCTGTCATTGGTGTTCTTTATTTTAGTCATTCTGACAGGAGCAAGATGGCTTCTTGGAGTTATTTTTATTTGCATTTCCCTGATAGCTAAGGATGTTGAGCAAATTCTTAAGTGCCTTTTGGCCATTTGAGATTCCTCTATTGAGAATTCTCTATTTAGATCTGTACCCCATTTTTTAAATTAGATTATTTGGTGTTTTGGTGACTAGCTTCTTGAGTTCTTTGTATATTTTGGAGATCAGCCCTTTGTCGGATGTGGGGTTGGTATAGATCTTTTCCCACTCTGTAGGCCACCATTTTGTCTCATTGACTGTGTCTTTTGCCTTACCGAAGCTTCTCAGTTTCAGGAGGTCCCATTTATTAATTGTCGATCTCAGTGTCTGTGCTGCTGGTGTTATGTTCAGGAAGTGCTCTCCTGTGCCAATTCTTTCATGTTATACTTTTCTTTTATACAGGTGATTTGTTTTTCTGCAAACATTTTTCCTTTGCTCTGATGCCCACACTGACCAAAATTAAATAAAATTTAAAACAAAAAAAGTTAAAATCGCAATGCAGTGAGACATGAGGAAATCCACCACTTGCTCATCTCTCTTTCTTACATAATCCCACTCTCATCAGTTCCACCAGCAAAGGTTATCTCTGGCCTGAATGTCCAGATAGATTCTCCTGGAGCTCTCCTTTAACATCATCTAGCCAATTCCCATACTTCCTTCTTATACTTCTAATGGGAAGTATAAGATTCCTAGCTCCTAAGTCTTCCTGATTCTTCATTTACACCTTCCTTTTAATGAGCACATCCTAAAGGAGCCTTTCTGATAGGGAAGCAAGAAATATGAATTTTTTTTCCTTTTAGAGATCTGGCAAGTCTCCATTCACTCTTGAGCAGTCATTTGTTAAAACAAGACTTACAAGTTGGACACCATAGGTTGTCTCTCAGTGGGAACTGCTGGAAAAAGGCTGTATATTTCTGAATTGTTTCATGTATTCATTATTCTATACCCTCATTGGCCCTTTCACTCTGGAAAGACCCCCCCCCAAAGTTTGTTCATATATAGCCAACTACTCTATTTTCTGTTTTCTTTCTTTCTGGTCAGATATCCTGAGATGACTTATGTTTCCATATTTTCCATTTCCTATCAATAGATCTTTTAGTTCTATTATCTTGGAGGAGGCTCCAGAACATTGCATAATTACTTTTTTAAATTTCTACTGACACATTTTAATCTTCAAAAGCTCTTTTCTGCTCCAGAAGCTTCCCTTAAATAACAGCCTTTTCTTAGATACATAAATCAATAGGACAAAACAGTAGACCCAAACATGAGTGCACATAACTGATATGTAAAAAAAAAATACATATTGGAAACAAGACAGCATCTTCAACAAATGTTGCTAGGAGAATGGCATTCACACACAGAAGAATGAAACCAAACCTATTATCTATCACCCTACACACATACACACACACACCCTCAAATACTTCACTGTGAAACTTCTAGGGGGAAACAAAGTCAGTACTCTACAAGATATAAGTTTGGGAAGGTCCTTTCCCAAACTTATATCTTGTAGGGAATTAAGGGCAACAATTGGCAAATGAGACCTCATAAAGCTAAGAAACTTGCTGTACAGCAAAGGAAACAAGCAAGTGAAGAGGAAACCCACAGAGTAGGAATGAGAGAGTCTTCACTAGCTATCCATCTGACAGAGAATTAATACCCAGAAATCCAGAATATAGAAAGAACCAAAAAAAAAAAAAAAAGTCCCTTTTTAAAGATGGGCTATGGCTCTGAATAGACAGGAAAAGAAAAAATAGCCAAGAAATACCACAAAAAGTATTCATCATCATTAACTATTAGGGAAATGCTAACTAATCCTTAAGATTTCATCTAATCCTAGTCAGAATGGCTAAAAGTCAGAAAACAGCCAACAACAAAATGGTGGTGAAGAAAGAGGAACTCTCATTCACTGTTGGTGAGTTTTCAAACCGCTGTAGCTACTATGGAAATCAGTGTGGAGAACCCTCAAAAATATAAAAAAATCTTCCATATGATCCAGCTGTACTACTCCTCGGCATGGGACTCAACAACCTACTCCATATTTACTCATCCATGTTCATGTCTATTCTATTCATGATAGCTAGGAAATGGAAACAACCTAAGTGTCTTTCAACTGATGAATAATGAAAATATAGTATATGCATGTAATGGGACTATTATCCTTAAAAATTGAATCATGAAATGTGCACATAAATAAATGGAACTAAAAATGTTATACTGAGTTAAGGTATCTCCTATTCAGAAAGACAAAGGCTGCATGTTTTCTCTCATATTGATACGGTTCCTAGCACTAAATCTGTAGATTTGAGTATATAACTTGAAGCAAAATGAGAAGCCAGGCAAATAAAGAGATTCCATGGACCAAGGAGTTGGGGGAGAAGCAACGCTAGAGAAGGATGTAATAGCAACAGCTAGTATGAAGAGGAAATTAAAAAAAATGGGGGAAGATGCTACACAAGCTACTGAGGGAGGAATGCAATCAATAGTCTTACAGCTGCGATACCCACAGGTCACAATGGCTATTATGGCCAAATGTCCCCAGAGGTGCATTTACATCTCAGGAATAACCAACAGCCATCTAATTGGACTTAAGGAGGGAATCATGTAACCCCAGTCAACTCACTGTGGGTTAGGATCCTTGGGTCCTAACCAGTATTGTTCCCAACCTCATTCTGAGAATCTATCCTTATGGCCACAAATACAGAGAATACATGACTATGGGGAACCCAACCCCAGAAAATACATCAACACCTATATATAACTAAGGCTTAGGAAACATCAAGGAAGATGCGGTATAAACATCATAGTAGCCAGAGAACCAGGACACCTGCTGTGCGGTAGTATCTGGTTTATCTGACAGGGCTCCTGCATGCATGAAATCTCAGCAATATGACTGCCTAAACAAGATTAATGAAATGGAAGCAGCAGATGTTGGCATGCCAGTGTGAACAGGGCAGCCTTCCCCAGGTGTGAGCTTCCTGAAAGGTTGTCCAGTCCCAAGTGATCGGCCCTGAACACACACATGTAAGCAACACTAAATGGACTCTGTAGATTTCATTTACATACTTGCATGTATGTATATGTGTGTTTGACAACAACAAAGAGGAGGTCATGAATTTGAGAGGGAGTGGGGGTGGGGAGGAAGAACACAGGAGGAGCTGGAGGGAAGAGAAGGGAGAAATTATGTAAGTATAGTACTCACGTTTGAAATTCTTAAAAAAAAAAAAAGTATCCTGTTCTTGTTTCACAGGTATATTTCTTAATTCATGGATATCATCAATATATTTTGATGGTTTTTAGTTATTTGTTATGTGTGTGGGTTTGGTGTGTGAGTGTAGTCACAGTGCACATATGGAACCATTTCTCTTTTTCCACATCTGCTTGGGTTCTGGAGATTAAATTCAGGTCAAAATCCTTGGAAAGTAAATGCCTTTACCCACTAAGCCCTCTCACCAGCCCCTATGTGGTGGTCTGAATGAAAATGGCTCCCATAGACTCATAGGGTGGTTCATTATTAGAAGGCGTGGCCTTGTTGGAGGAAGTGTGCCACTGGGGGTATTCTTTGAGATTCCAGATGCTCAAGCCAGGCCGTGTCACTCACTCTTCCTGCTGCCCGCTGATCCAGGCACCTCTCCGGCACCACATCTGCCTGTGTGCCACCACGCTTCCTGCCATGATGACAATGGACTGAACCTCTAACCGTAAGCCAGCCCCAGTTAAATGTTCTCCTTTGTAAGAGTTGGCATGGTCGTGATGTCTTTTCACAGTGATAAAAACCCTAAGACACCCTACTTTGAGTCTTATTGTGTTCTCTCATTTATCTGCCAAATTTTCTATCTCATTCATGATAGTCATATACATATAACACACATATGTATACATATACATATATATGTATGTATTATGTCTTCTGAGTTTTCACTCTTTATACCTAAGGGTTAAGCAACAATCATTTACTAAGGATACTTCTTGAATAGATCTAAATCCAGCCTTCTCTGTGGTCTGTGCCTATGACAAGATTTCCCAGAAATCGCTTCTTTTTCTGTGTGGAGTTGGGGGGTGGGAATGGAGACTAAGAGAGCCTCATAGTCTCTTGTCTTAAATTTAATTTAGTCTCCTGCTTGCAACACTGTAGCTCCAGAACTAGTCTCCAGGGTCTGGAATGTGGGGGGTAGAGGGGTTGGTAAAAGGTGGAGAGAATAGAGAGAGGGCAAGTGATCTGAATACGGAAGAGCAAACACCCTCCTACCCTGTGGGTGCACGGATAAAGAGTCACAAGACTAGGCTCAAATATAGATTAAACATAATTTCGGGGAGAAGTCACTTACACAAGAAGCAGATAGCAGCCACAGGTTCCTGCTCTAAGAATCCACACCTGCTGCTCCCTGTGACCGGACCAGCTATGAGAGAGCAAGCCACCTGTCCTGACCCCAGACCTAAACCCACCCTGTCATGTCCACACCTGTGACCACGCCCAGGTTCGGGCAGGGTGGATACCTCACTACACCACCCTCCCTTCTGTTCTTCACTCCCCTCGGTGGTACCTAGCGCCTCTGATTCCTGAGTCCTTCTGACTGGCTTTATCCCCTTCTCCACCCTTACATACTGATAGCCAGGTGTGCACTTTCCCTGAAGGAAAAGGAGGAAAGATGAAAAGTGGGGAGAAATAAAGGGTGGAGAAGGGAGATAGTAGAGAAGGTGAGACAGAGAGAGGGAAGGAGGAGAAAGGGGAGGTATGCTGGGAAAGCAGGCCTTCATAGAATGCCAGTTTGGTTCTACACTGCTCTGGGACCAACACACTAACCAGGCAACCCCTTTGACTGTGCATTGGTAGCCTTATTCTCATAGTACTGGCGAGGGAACTCTTCACCACATTAAGTAACCTGGCCAACTGCACAACGAGCAAATGTAGGTTTTCCAACTCAAAGCTCAGTGACTTCCAGGACCCACTTCCTTTTGCCTGTCTTGGATTGAAGCAAATCCACCCCTTGGGACTACGGCCATCTCCTAGGTATAATGCTTCATGGAAGGTGGTCCTATCTCTATGTTTGACCTAGGAGGTCCATCCACATTCTGGTTCCCCTAAGTCTCGTTGACCTTCATTGGCAGTGGACAAGAGTATTTTCTCCTCTCTGGAAGGGGCCCAAGGCACTGTGTTCTCAGCTGCTTGGGTTGAGATCTGAAGGCCAGATGAGCCTCTGACGTCACTCAGGGTGCCCGCCACTTCCACCGGGTGGTTTATGCTGGCACAGCCCAGAGCAGGGCTCCCTGGGAGAGGATCAGCCCAAACAGTGTTAATAAGAGGCAGCTGGACTTTAAAAGCCTCCTTGACAATGTAAAGAAACGAAGTCAGATGTTTATGAAACCAGTGTTGAAATGGATGTGCTGGGGTCTACTCCCAGCTTCCTCCCCTGAATCAGAAACTGGCTAGGAGACTCAGGGTCCAAGGACCCAGGAGGGTGTCACATTGATCGGCTGTCTTTCTTGTCTTGGTACTTTGTTCAGTACCTTGGACCAGGATCCTGCAAGGCAACATTGATGAAGTGTTTGTATGAAAAGGGAAAGGGGGACACAGAAATTATTACCTTTGAGGATTCACCTAAAAGCTACCCTTCTGGGGGGAGGTGTTGCTTAGCCATTAAGAGCACTTCCTCTTCCAGAAGATGTGATGTTCTGTTCCCAGCACTTGGGTCAGACAACTCACAGCCACCTGTAACTCCAACTCCATCAGAACCAACACCCTCTTTAGGCCCCATTCACAGGGACACATAGACATTAATGGAAGATCTTTGAAACATAAAAAGATAAACAACAAAATAACGCCCACTAGAGCTGCGTGTACTGTGGACACAGACGATACTCCTTAGGGATTAGAAAATAACCAGACAAGACAGACAGGGTGTCCTTACCACAACTATTTCTCTTGTGGTTTGTTCTCACATCTTCCCTGCTCCAGCTACTCCCAAACCTCCTGACCAGAGGCATTGGCTCGTCTCTACCTCCTTGAAGCCCTAGAGGAGCCCTGTGGAGCCCACAGTGTATGCCCTTTCCACCCTTACTCATGAGATGTTTGGCTGAGGCCAGTCTGTCGTTTTTGTTCCTGTCATTCTTGTTAGTCAGTGACTTCTATAAATGACTCTGTGAGGAAGTTGCTCATCATATTCCTGGAGGAAGTAGGTCATTGGAGGGAGAGGGGGGCTACCTTAAGTTTTTATAGCCCAGCCCACTTCCTGAATGACCGACCAGCCAGCCTCCTGTTCCTGCCATCTTGCCTTATATGTCCCCTGTCTTCCCCCCGCCATGATGGACTACATCTCTCTGAAAGCATGATCCAAAATAAACTCTCCCAGCTCTTAAACTCCTTTTTGTCAGGGTTATTTTATCACAGCCATAATAGAAAAGTGAAGCTATACTGCCAAGAAACTCTGGACGTGGGGAAGGTTTTACGGTCAGGTGTTCGCATCTCTCTTCCAGAAACATAAGCTGAGACCCGAAGAGTGGGAAAGAATTGGCACATGAAGGTCAAAGGATGCCTCTTTTATTCTAAAAAGCAACCCTGTGATCCCAGCATGTAGGGTCTGAGGCAGGGAGATTTCAAGTTGAAGGCAGTATGTGCCAAGGTCCTGAATCAGAGAATTGGGCATCTGGTGCAGCTGGAAAGTGCCAGGTAATAATAAAAGCTGGACTGATGAGATTGCATTACACATTTAAGAGCCAATCAGGGAGTAGAACCAGCTCGGATAGGCCCTGCTGGTCATGGAGAGCAGTTATGGCAAGGCCCAGCAACGCTATGAACAACAGAGTGAGGAATTTTAGTAGTACAAACATGAGCTGAGCCAGCTTGCTCTCTAGGGTGGTTTCTTTCTAGCATCCATGTAGAGGACACATTGAAGAGAGAATATAACAGGGTGAAGAATGTATGGACAGTGTGGGGTAAAATGTAGCAGCTTCCCGGCTTGCCTACCTCCTTTATGTACAGAGCAGTGGACATAATTGAGACATATTTTAGAGACAAGAGCCAATAGACCATTTGAACACTACATAGTACAACAAGAAATGACTTTGGAGGGTTGGGGATGCCACTTGATAGTAGAGTATTTGTCTCTGTAGGGCCCCAGGTTCAATTGCCAGAACTGGGAAGGAAGGAAAAAGGAGGCAGAGAGGGCCAACAGCAGCTATGGGGCCATAGCTGGGCTGGCAGCTGACTCTGTCACTTAACCTTTGCTTAACAGCCACACTGAAGTCAAAGGACACCTATATTTGTCACCCTCTCATTCCCCTACCTTTCCTTGGAAATCCCACTACAAGGGGCTGGAGAAATAACTCAATGGTTAAGAGCGTCTTAACAGTTCTTCCAGAGTTCCAGAGGACCAGAGTTCAATTCCTAGCACCAACATCGGGTGACTCACAACAGCCTATAACTCCACCTCCAAGGAATCCAACCCCCTCTTCTGGACTCTGAGAGCAGCTACATTCAGAGAGAGTTAAAAAATAAATCTCTCTCTTTTTTTTTTAATTAAAGAGAAAAGCTTGCTGCATTGGGAACAGGATCATCAGAAGCAAAACAAGCTCTGGGGCTCACTCCTCTCAGGCCAGATGCCCTCTCCACTCTCCCTCCCTCCCTCCCTTTCATCAGCCCCTCTCTTCCTGCTTCACCCCTCTGTCCTGCCCACATCCTAAGTCCAGTTTCATCCACTTTCCCAGGAAACTTTCTCTTCCCAGCTTGATGCCAGCTGCTGCCAGGAGCCACACTGAAGCAGTTGCATAATACTCAGCCAGGCTCCCAGAGCTTCACAAAGCCATGTCCCAAAATACCCTGTGAATGAGCCCAAATAATGCATGAAACTGTACCTGGCCTGCTATGCCCAGCACACTCACATAGGGGGTGGGGCATGGCCAGGCAGGACCAGACACCTGATAGTTTCTCACCGCTCAAGAATGACTGGAAAGGGGATTAGGATTGAATGGACAGGGGTAACTCTGGTGACTTAGACGGCAGTGTGACTAAAGCTGAGAGGAGAGCAGTTGTCCCAGGCTAAGCCCTGGGATCACAGCCCTGCAGTGAACACAAGGGACATTTCATGGAGACCAGGATCCCTGCGTCAGTCTTGCCCATGCTTATTTACCATAACCCCTGTGGTCATTTCTCTTTACTGGATGGAGTCACCCCCAGCCTGTCCATAGTACACAGTTCATCAGCGCTATATCAATGCTGGACCAGTGTCCTTCTCCAAAGCCAGCCTTCTGTCTGTGCATAGCCACTATGAAGGCAGATGTCACATATGCAGGCCAGACTGGGGTGCTGGACACAGAACGCACGGTGGTATTCCTGGACAGACTTGAGCCCACGAAGAGGCTCTCTGAACTGGAGAATGTGATGTCTGTTGTGGGATACTTGTACACTGTGTGAAGACGGATTGCTGTGATTGGTGTAATAAAAAGCTGAACGGTCAATAGCCAGGCAGAAGGTATAGGTGGGACTTCCCGGCAGAGAGAGAACTCTGGGAAAAAGAAGGCAGAGTCACCAGCCAGATGCAGAAGCGGCATGGGAAGTGTGGAGGGAAGAGGTAATAAGCCACGTGACAGAATGTAGATTTTAAAAAGTATGGGGTAATTTAAGTTATAAGAGCTAGTTGAGACAAGCCTAAGCTAAAGCCAAGTCTTCATTGTCAATAAGAAGACTCCGTGTCAGTTTTTGGGAGCAGGCTGGTGGGACAGACAAAGGCTCTCTGCAATGCTCCCCTACAGTACCAGCCACTGGGAGGCTGAGGCAGGAGGACCACCTGAGCTCAGAAACTTGGCACACTTCTAAGCAACACAGTTCCCTTTAAAACATAAAGAGGCTGGAGAGATGACTCTGCCGTTAAGATCTCTAGCCACTCTCGCAGAAGACCTGTGTTCACTTCTTAGAACTCACATGATGGCTAACAGCCACTTGTAACTCCAGTCTGGGGGATGCAGCGCCCTCTTCTGGCCTCCCTAGGTACTGCACACATGTGATGCACAGAGTACATGCAGGCAAAACCACCAAACACATAAAATCGAAATAACTGAATCTTTAAATAAATACGTTTTCTGGGTTTGTCCCTGTTGAAATTCTCCACGTCACTTGCTTTAATATCATATAATTCTAGTCCTGATGCTACTTTGACAGCTCGGAGGTCAGGAAAAGCAAATACGAAACCAAGGATGGAGGCGTAGTCCCTGGGATCAGAGGAAAGAAGTCAGCACCCCCCACCAACACCCCTTATGGGGCTCTGTTCCCACCTATGGGGCTCCCTTCACACCCCTGGGCTCCCTGGCCTCCAGAGCAGAGCTTGAGAGGCCCATGCTGTTTGTTGCTCTCAACCCTAGCTCACACTCCAAATTGGCCCTGCATCTCCCTGTTACTTTCTCGCCCTCCTCGGGCTCCCTCTGCAAGCCAACCTTCACTTTATCCACCAAGAAAACTGAGGCCAGGGGCCACTGTCTGCCTTTCCTGGGCCAAGAAAAGTAAATAAGTAGTGTGTATTCTACCACATACCCAAATAATAATAATAATACAAAATTTAAAATGTCACATAAATGAGAAAAAAAGAAACCATTTAGAGTCCTCTCCCACAATAAGCCATCTCTGAACTTCCATCTTTATTAGGGACTCCTGGGGCTCTGTCAGCTTCACAATCGTAGCACCTCTTAGATTTTATTTAAAACAACTGTTGTTCACTTCCCACTCCACCTTCATCCAGAAGCCACAAAGCTACTCAAAAATCATTCTAGCGATGTTCTGGTACGCCCTTACTCCGGTGTTTTAGAATCATCTACAGGGACCCAGCTATAATATGGGGACTGTTCTCTGTGTTACCATATCCCTCTGAGTTGTCATAATTGGGGATCTCCAACCCCTTCCCCACCCCCAACATCAATTATCAGTCTCTTTGTCACTCTAGCAAATGGGATACTCCTAGGGGATACCTCTGGGCCCTAGAACCTAGCTCCGCACCTGGTTTGCTGCACACCTGGTTCATATTAGACCCTTCACAAATGTTTACTCAGTGAACTGTTGAACCTCAAGCACTTGTCCCACTAGTCAGACCCTTCCTGGGGAAACTAGAGAAAAGTGGAAGAAAGTGAAGGATGTGATTTAGGAAGGGAGGGAGGGGAGGAGGGAGAGAGGAGGGACAGAGGGAGGGAGAGGAGTCACAGGAGCAGAAGATGGAGTAGAAAGAGCAGGGAAGAGACCCACAGAACCCTGGGGCTCTGCTTTGGCTGATGCAACCTGGCCCTCCCAGTGCTGTCCCTTGCCTCCTGGGGTGTCTTGTTCTGGAAGTCTGACTCATTCTTTATTTTGGGGGACAGCCAGAGTCTCCCCATGTCACTTAGCAAGTGGGGTCTGAGAGGTATTTCATACTCCTCTTCATTGGAATTCAAATGTCGTGTCAGTCACCCCTCAGTCACCTCCAGAGAGTGGCTCCGGGCTGTAACGGGCGGCCATTTGTGGGCTCTTAGCAGCTCGCCAGCTGCACACTGTTTAGTTTAGTGATTTTATTTTTAAGACAGGGTCTTTGTTGTTCTTATGGAAGGGAGAGAAGAAGGCAGCAGGGGAGAAGCTGAGTGATGACAGCATCCTGGGGGGATACTGGACATCAGGGGGAAATTACCTTCCTGATGACTCAGAAACAGGAAATGGTGACCCAGAGGCAACACACGAAGGGCAGGCGTGCACATGTGTGATGACATCACTTCCCCTTTGTGAGGTGCTAGTGCAGGAGGGGAAGAGGGGGCTGGGGGTCCTCTGTGTGTCTTTGCTCACATCTCCACGTCACCAGCCCCACCCCACCCCACCCCCGCCCTGTTCCTGTACTTACACAGGGATTTTGCCTATGTCGCATGACCTGTTCTGACCCGTTTCCTCTCAGATTCTGGCTGAAATGACAGAAGCCAGAGTGCCATGCAGATGCTCAGTCCCTCAGAGACCAGCACACCATGGGGCAAATCTCTGGGCAATCATCACAAGGAACCTGGCTCCCAAACCCCAAACCGCTTGCCTACTCCACAGGTGAGACCACCAGCAACCCCTACTGCACCACGAGGAAGGGCAAGCAAGGTGGCACCCTTGCAGCCAGAAGCCTGACACGGAGCAGCGGTGGGGAGATTCAAGAATGTGTGTTTCAGCATCCAGAACATCACCGAGTTTGAGGACAGCAGGTCCCACTCCAGAGGAAGATGTATAGTAACTGTGGAGTCAGGTGAATACTAGGGCACCAAAAGTCCATTCTCAATCTTACCATAATACAGTGACCCAGGCTACCTGGTGGGGCTGCTCTGCCAGGCATTGGAACAGCCCAAAGCCCAGTCTTCCACCATGACAAGGACTTCCTCCATCCACAACTTCGTGTGGAATCCCCTCTGTCCGTACAGCCTTGTCTTCCACCCCCGGGAGCCGGCAGGTGTGGGAGTCCCAGCAGAGAACATGTGGGAAGGAAGTTTGTGGAATAGAGTTAGCATCCCCCACACAGCAGCTTGCTCACGGTCTGTCCTCTCCATGGGAGTTCAGGGTGACACACAGCCCAGCTGTAGTTTCTGTGACAGCACACAGACCAAGGACAGATTGTCACTTACATTAGCATTTGTCTTCTCTTTCTGTCTTCTTTAGAATAGGAAAAAGAAAAAGAAAAGAAAAAAGGTTCCACCCTGCTTATGAGAACAAATTGGTATCACTCAAAACAAGACTGGCATGATTGGTACCCTGGGGCTTCTTCCCAGAGAAACTAACATTCACACTTGAAACAATGTGCATCCAGGAAGCCGCTGTGGAGGGATTAGGGAAGAAACAGCCATATCCAGTTTTGTCTTGGGAAAGAACTGATGGAGCCAAGTAAGTTTGAGAATGCCTTGGTTCTGATGCCTTGGTCCCCACAACACCATCATGTGGTCCTCAGCTCTGGAACACCCAATCCTTGGTCTTGTGTTCTAGCCATCTCTTACCAGGCAGAACTGCCTACTCAGAACATGTTTGAGGTTGGAGATGAGGCAGATGCCATGGTTCAAGGAGGGTCACCGCAGGGAGGACAATTGCAAGAAGGAATAGAAAATGACTTGCTGGTGTGACAAGAGGTGTCTCTCAGGTATTACCAAAATGGTCCCCACATTTACCCCTGAAAGTAGTATTGCTATGGAAACTGAGTCTCAGAGATACTGAAGCATTCTAGACCTTAACATGGGCCCTGCCATGCTCTCCCCCCCCTCCCATCCCATCCCTACCACAATCCCTACTGCTTCTGAGGGTACTGGAACAGGGCAAACACAAGGTGCCCACCTCAACAGGATCTGCCCGGCTGGAGGTGTGGCTCAGTGAGAGAGTACTAGTCTAGCATGCACAAGGCCCTTAGTCTATCCTCAGACCCCAGAAATAGAACAAAAAAAACCTCTCTCCAGTCTCTTCCATAAGGAAGCTAGAAGCTGAGCCACTGAATACTCATTCTCAGGGGCTTTAAATGGTTTCAGAGTTTCCCTTTATCTCATCTGCCTTTGTTGGACTTCAGGCATCTAACCAATATTTTTTTAAAAATACTAAATCTCTGGAGGTGAAAACAGACAAGTGGTGATCTACAGCTTGGGGTTGGGGGGATGCAGAATGGCTGATCTTTTGGTGAAGACAGAGTCTCCATCAGGAATGATGAATCCCAGACTTGGTCAGACAGCTACACAAACAACTCACTCACTGTAGACTTCAACTGGATGGATCTGCTGGCATGGAAATTACATTTCAATGATACAGTGTTTAAACATAAAACTGGCAAGCTGAGCATTATAATGTATACCTGTAGACACATCACCCAGAAGGCTGAAGCAAGGGGACCTCAAGTTTTAGTCCAACCTGGACTATGTAGCAAATCTCTGTCTGAAAACTAAGATAAAACAAAAATAGACTTTAACATTTTTATTGACAATAATTTTTTCATATATTCTGATTATGGTTCCCTTCCCTACCTCTCCACCCAGCCAACTCTGTGCCTCCTCTCTCTCTCTCTCTCTCTCTCTCTCTCTCTCTCTCTCTCTCTCTCTCTCTCTCTCTCTCCAAGCTAATTAAAATAAATAAATGTAAACCAGAATTTTTTAAGAAGCAAAAACCCACAATAAATATATACACAGAGAGATACACATACACACAAAATTGGAAACAGAAGACCAGCAAGATGAAAAATGCCCAAAGAAAGCAACATGAGGCAAAATCTACAAAAACACCATTGAGATCAATTTGTGTTAGTCATCTACTGCTAGGCATGGAGCTAACCTTTAAGTGTGCTTTACATACCCAGTGAGACTCCATCAGAGAACTAATTTTTCCTTTGCAAGTAATTGTCACTTGGAGAAAGCTGCTTTGTTAGGGAAGGGAGCCAACGTCCATTCCCCCCTCTCATCACTGAGATCCTATTTGGCTTGAACATTTGAAGGTCCTATGCCTGCTGCCACAGTCTCTGTGAGTTCGTATGTGGGTCTGTCCTGTTGTGTCTGGAGGATACTGTTTCCTTGCTATCATCCATCCCCTCTGGCTCACACAATCTTTTTGAGTCCTCTTACCCATAGTTCTCTGAGCCCTGAGGAGAGGTGAAGACACCTCATTTAGGATTGAGTACAACATTTATCTTTGAGAAGTTTTGAATAAATTGCAATGAACAAACATGTGCAAAAGGCAAGGGCTCACAAAAGGCATTGAAGGATATCAGGAAAGGGAAGGGCCGTTCTGGCTATAGTGTTAAAGAAATCAAGGCTGGTTGCATTTTGCTAGATAAGGGAGAAGAGGAGTCAATGTTCCTAGGCTGGAGGAATAGGAGCATGGGTGTAGGTGGACTGTATGAATGAATTCATATATAATTGTATGAATCCTTCCCAGAACATGGTGAGCCAAGCAATGGCAAGCTGTTGAACATACAGAAACAATGGTGGCTCACAATACTGTGTCAGCTGTCTATTGCTGTATAAGAAAACTCCCAGGACTCAAGGATACTGGCAATCATCCATTTGTCCACATTATTCAATCTCTTCTAGACTTGGAACAATGAGTTATTTCCACTGCACACTTGACTCTTCATGTCCCTAATACTGGAAGACCCAAGATGACTACATTTATCATCTCTCATCTCAGTCAGGATGGCTACAACTAGTCCAAAGTTAAATAAATACCTGTCTCTAGCTCCTTTCCTCCCAGCCTTTCATAGCCCTTGGCTTTCTCTCTGCTAAGAGCCAAGGTCCTCGAGGAAGCTGCCCCTGGGTGTTTTGATTTCATAGTGCTAGAGATAGAATCCACAGTTCCAAGCATTCTAGGAAAGCACTCTATCTCTGACCTGTGCCTCTAGCCCCAGGCTTCCTCACATGGTGTCTCAAGACATCAAAAAAGCAAAAGTAAGTTAGAGTTCTTCTGGCCTAGGGCCCAAAACAGACACAGCATGATGTCTGCCAGGCTTTATCAATCACAATGAACCGTAAGCTCAACCCGAAACTGTACAGATGTGGGTTTGGCGAACATCATCTCCTGAGTGTCTGCTGTGGTATCCAATAGTAAGCCATGAACTTGTCCCCAAAGCATTTCCCAGCAGCCTGGCTATATGGAGGTATTTCAATGGGAAACATCCCAGAATGTGGGGCTGGGAGCAAAAGCAGGAAAGACTGAGTTCCAAGCTGAGAAATTTGGGTAGTTGAGAGTATTCATTTGGATGCCAAAATCTCTTGCAAAAGGTGTCCAGGTCTGCATCGCCCAACATCTTAGTCATAGGAAAGACCCCACAGCACCAGGATGGGCTGCCAGCTATGTAAATCTCCATCATGTATGTCAGAAACTGCCACCTCCCATATGGAGAAGTGCAGTCAGCAGCTGAGATGTGTGTCTCTCGGGGTCTCTGTTGTGAGATGCTTTGCATAGGTATCATCATCCCTATCCCTCCCCCCTCTCTCCCCATTTGTATTTCCAGATAGGCATGTTGTAATCCAAAATTCAGCTTAGGAAGTACATTTTGACTACCTACACCAGTCTTCCTTCATACTTTAAAAAAGTAACTAACATAAGAAAGCAGAGAGCCAATTGGTCCCTCAATACCAATTACTTGGAGAGCCCCTGTTCTCCTTCCAGATCTTTCTCTCCTATCTTTACACTCCACTCCTCTGAAACCCAGCCTGCTCTGGACCCATGCTCCCCAGATGACCACCTTCTCCTGCAGCAGGCTGCCTGACCATGAGCACGATAGAGCAAAGCCACCAAATGTTGCCAATGACATCCAATAAATTGCACCAAGAGCTGCAGCCCACCTTGGGTGTTTTCACCATCAGGCAATCAGATTTTGCTCCTCAGAAGACTTGGATTTTTATCGACAGTGTTTGCTTCAACCTGAAACCATTCCTCGGAGCAAATAAAACGCATTCCTGTAAATCAGAAACTGGAGCAAAGTACTATGACTACATCTTCAACAGAGAGCCAGTTCCCAGAATCCCCTGCTAGGTCAGGTCAGGAATGCCACATCCTAGGAGGCCTGCAGCCCTCAGGATCAGCTGCTGGGAGAACTTCTAGAACACACACCCTCAACCCCAATTGTTTCCTTTCTCACCATCCTCCACTGTCTGGTGTCTTAAAGGGTCTTCACACCTTACAATGCCCATAGTTTCCTACCTGATCACCCCGGGCAAGTTTCCAGCCTGATCACAAAAAGTTTCTCCATTCCTAAATTACCATTCCCCCTAATATTAAAATTCTGATTTTCCAAACTCTGGGGACTTACACACATTGTGATGAACTGTCAATCATAGACATTATCCACCTGAAGTTTACTAAGAAGCTAAATCTTCAGAATTCTCACCACAAAGGAGGAGAGAAAACACAATGGCTCAACTGATAAGGGCACTCATGGCCAAGCCTGATGAGTTGAATCCAACCTCCAGAAACCACATGATGGATCGATAGAAGTTGCCCTCTGACCTCCATCTGGGCACAGGGAGACATGCACTCTCACACACAAATGCGTACACACAAAATATTTTTAAAAATATATAAAAGAGGAAAGGGCAAGTAGCTTCATGGGGTGGTAGTATGCTAATTAAGTTGACTATGATCATCATTTTATATTGAATACACATATCATCATGTTAAATACCCCAGCTTAAAGGTGCGTGGGTTTTCTTTGTGAATTATCCTCATACTCGTGGAAGAAAAATAATTAAAACCAGTGGGATTTCAGTTAACTATAGTGTCACCTGAATGCCTGTTTGATTAAGAAAGTTCTTGATGACCCAGACAATGGATGTGTCCTGCTGGCATCTCAAATGAAATGGAGGCCAGATAAGGGTGACATGGGAGAGTCATAATGAGACTCTTCCCGGGAATTGTCTTAAGTAAAGAAAGTCTGAACCAGAGGGGGAAGAGATAGGAAGATACAGGCTGCTTACAAACTCTTGACACCTCACCAAACCTCCTTTTCCAAAAGTCTTCAAAGTTATTCAGTGTAAATGTCAGCCACCAAACATGAAGACCCTTTGTGTACACAGAATTATACTGTCATGCCAGGAAGGAGAGTCGCATGCCACTCAGATAAACAAATCACCCGTGACAGTCCCACCACTATAAACCATTCAGAAATACCCCAGAGGTGAGGGTTATTTCCAGCAAAAATCATCTCTGACGTCACGCCCTGGGTCTGACAACTGTGACTTTCCATTGGACAAGGGCAGATACCTTGGGCCTGGGGCAGGGGCTGGGTGCCAATAGCTCCCAAAGAGGGGGGGGGGGACAGAAAAGAAAAAAGAATGGAAAAAAGAAAGACAATTAACAAGGAGCGCCATCTAGAGGGCTTAGAAGGTACAACTTTTCTTCAAGCATAGACCAGTCTTGGTACTAACAGGGACCTAGACCCTAGACATTTCCCGATCTCTCTGTGGGTCCCACTAGACAACACTGCATTCCCTGTACGACACAGCCTTGCCAGAGTCCAGAAGACTGCTAGCAAGGCATTGCAAGAGCTGGTCTGCTTGGAACACCTAAGAGTATGAGGAAATGTGACAATGGGGACACATCAGAAGCACTTCTGTGGTTCTGCGGCAGCATGATCAAAAAGCAGATGCCGTATCTGCAAGTTTTCTCAAGTGTTCATTTGTAATTAATATAGTCAATAGTTTCATATAACAACTGTGAGATTCATTGCCACTTTTTATTTACATAATGATTGTTCGTATCAAGGATAATGTAAGCTACTGTCTACACATGACCCCTGATGTGTTTCCCATGACTCTTGGTCATCGTTGTTTACATAGAAGTACTGACATAGGTTTCTTCTTAATAAAGTGCTATGAAATGCAAAAAAAAAACAGTAATTGTCCATATCCATGGGGTGAGGTGCATTCTCGACACACATATGTTGTGAAATAAAAAGCTTGCCTGCATAACCAACCTCCAGGTTGCCATCCGTGCAAGAATGCAAACAAGCAGAATTTTCTTTCCTTCTAGTCATTTATGCTGAAGAAAGTGCCTTTCTGCCTAGAAGGCTCAATCCATAGCCTCATGTACAAGGCTGTGTACTGTAAATGAACAGGAAGGCTCTGTGAGCTGGGAAGAGATAATCTGAAGTCAAAAGCCATGGCAGCAGAAGATGGTGGTTGGTCAGTGTGGAGTGGACTTGGAATCCCAAGAAGGAGGAGAGAGGGGCTACGCAAAGGATGCATGGCAGCATAGAAATGTATGGGGAGGGGTTGGAGGAGCCAGTGTCTGAGTGTGCCAGTACTATGTCAGTACTTCTATGTAAACAACGATGACCAAGAGTCATGGGAAACACATCAAGGTGCCCTGGGCCAAGTGTCAGCACATGCCAGCACACGGTCATGGCTGCCACCACACAGGCATTTTTTCCCCTTTGCAATCCCCATCGCTATTATGCTATGCCATGTCCCACAGGCCTGTTACACGCTGGCCTCAGTATGTCCTCAGTGGCCACGGCTCTGTGGGTCCTGGGCCACCATTTTCCATGTGCCTGCCCACTTGGCGTGCACCAGAGAAATGGCAAGCAGACTAGACTGGCTGCTGAGAGGCAGGTGCACTCACTGAGGAAAAGGGAGAATGAAAGCATTGTGGCCTCCTCTCCCGTGCTTCAGAATCAGAGACAAAGGTCTTAGCTCCTGGATGGCTGCTTGCCGTCTGTTTTGGTGACTATCAGGGCCCAGAGAGCATCCACAGGATTTCCATTCATCTGTCCCAGAACAAGAAGTTGGGCAGGAATACATTGGAAGCAGTAGACGCAGACAGATGAGGAAACTCACAGAGGATGGGGGTGGGCTAGGAGAAAAAGTAAGGCATTCAATGGTAGGCTGGCAAGGTGGCTCAGCGATAAGGTCATTGCTGCTCTTCAGAGACCTGGGTTTGCTTCCCAGCACCCGTGTGATGGTTCACAACCATTCATAATCCATTCCCAGGGGATCTGACCCCCCACTTCTGACCTCTGATGACACCAGGTATACATGTGGTACTCATATATCCATGCAGATAGAATGCTCATACATATAAAATGAGATTTAAACACAGGAGAGAGATAAAAAGGACATTCAATGGCATCCATGCCCAGCCTATTGGGACCTCTATAGGTCATTAATTCTGTGTGTACTTTTTTTCTGAACATGTTCTGTTACATGTTAACCTTCCTGGGGAGAGGCTTCTGGTCTGGTTTCTGGTCTGGTTTCTTTGTATGCTAATGTTGAGTCCACGTTCCACCCTGCTCTCCTGCTACTGCAACATGATTGAAAACTTAGAACATGGTGAACGAATGCCTTCCTTTATACATGCCTTCCCTATCTGCAAAGAATTGTCAAGATAAACAGATGCATGCTTCTGAAGGAGCCAGGTCAGGGCTTTCACGGTTTGCCTTGTTCAGAGAGGCCCACAGGTGTGGCATCATCAGGACCTGCTCATTCACTGTGGTGTTAAATTGTAACTGTGCTCTTATGCTGAGTGGGAGAGAAAACACTTCAGAGAGGGGTTCTTGTGCTCCCTGCTTGGGCTATGCGATTATCACCTTCGGTGGAACAAAATGCAGCTCTCACCTCAAAGGGAGTAAGAGATAGTTTATTCTTGAGTGAGCTGTCTTGGCCCAGGAACATGAATTCAGGTTGCCACAAATAACATGTTCCAATGTGGAAACAATTCTGTGAAGTGCTCACAGTTACAGAACAAAAACCAAGCCACACATCAGGGCTATCTGGTGACAACCTTGACTTGTGAATTTGTAGATGCTGACTATCTAGTAGATTACTACTAAGTTTCTCCTGATACTGTTCTTGGGACAGACACTGAGGCCAGCAAAGAATGACTGTGAAGGGGACCTAAGGATAGTCCCTGACCAATTTACTCTATATCTGCAACTTTCCAACTCTACCCAATCAGGAAATATAATCAGCCTTGAAGACTTTTTCACACGGGTGTGGCTTTTTCCGAGAATTTCAGATCAAATCTTTTTCCCCCCTACTTGCAAAGTTAGCATGATTAGCAGACACACAGGAAAGCTGAAGCTGACCTCCAAAGAAAAGACCCTAAAGGCTTCCTTCCAGGTTCCACATCTATCCAAGGAGTAGACTTGGGGTGGGGACAGAGCTCTGCCAAGCTGGGTAGGGGTCTTACACCCCCACAAAACCTTCCCGAATTTATATTCTTCAATCCAGTAGGATGACAGCATTACAGCAGCAGCAAGAGCTCTTATACATTTAGGGAGCAAAGCTACCAATTACAGAGTAGATTCCTGTCCTGGTGTGCCAGTGTGTCTCATACACACAGCAACAAACCATTTCTCTCCTCAAAGCAAGTAGATACAGAGCTGGCTTTACATAGTAGGACTGCCTAAAGGGCGGGCTTCTCTCCTGACTGCTGCTACTGGTTACAGCAGAAATACCAAAGATTTTACTACCTATTTGTACTTTAGACATACAGACATACTGCACACTGTATAATGCAGAACATGTATCGGTCACTTCACTTAACATTAAACTTACATGCCTTTAACTCTGAAAGCTCCTGCACACTACCTAAATAAAATTTAGATGCTGTATCAGTTACTTCTCTTTTTCTGTGATAAAATGATCATGGCAACTTAAAGAAGTTTCTTTGGGTTTATGGTTCCAAAGGAACTGCAGTCCATTGTGATGGGTAGACATGGCAGCCAGCACAGGCACAGGGTAGCCAGAGCAGGAAGCTAAAAGGTCATGTCTTTTACTGGAATAAGGGCCTATATTGGGCTATATACTCTCAAAGTCTTCCCCAAGTGGCCACTTCCCCCAGCAATTTTGTACCTCCTAAACTGCCCCCAAACAACTGGGGATCAAGTGTTCAAACCCCTGAGCCTATAGGAGACATGTTCACTCACATCACCACAGGCACACAGATCTACACAGCTTTTGTCATTGCTCACAAGGCACTACATGCACTCAAGCCTACCTTCAAATAGCCCACCTATAAGTGTTGTAAGTGGTCATTTGAGATTTGCACATAAACAGACCCTTATATGAACCTTGACTTTGTTAATGTACAGGTTCCCTGGTAGTCAAAAACCTTATGCAGTCAGCAAAAATATAAGCAATTGCCTTTTGATTTTGCTTTTCAAGTCAGGGCTTCTCTGTGTAGCCTTGGCTGTCTTGGAACCCACTCTTTAGATCAGGCCAGTCTCAAACTCAGAGATAAGCCCACCTCTGCCTCCAGAGTGTTTGGATTAAAGGTGTGCAGCAACACAGCCTGGCATAAACAATTATCTTAGCAAAACATAAAAGCCTATTACTTTTTGAAAATGTTACAAAAGCAGCCTGTCTTTAAGAAAGTCTTGTTTCTTTAGAAAGAAAATTGCAATTTAGTTTTGCATTAGTGCATTAAATTTTGAAAGTGTCTAAAATGAACTTACATTTTGAGTCATCCTTTTTCAATTTTTATTTTGTGTGCATTGGTGTTATACCTGCATGTAAGTCTGTTATAAACTGTCATGTGGGTGCAGGGAATTGAACCTGGGTCCTCTGGAAGAGCAGTCAGTGCTCTTAACCACTGAGCCATCTCTCCAACCCCTTGAGTCATCTTTTACAAAACTTTTTGATAGTAGTATCAATGACTTTAATGAACTTACCTTACATAGTGCGTAAGTGTATCCTGAAAAGTTGATGGCCCTCTCTAACCAGGGCTATAACATGAACGTTGAAAGATCTTGGCCTCAGGCTGGAGAGATGGCTCGGCAGCTAAAAGCCACTAGCTGTTCCTACAGAGGTTCACACACACAGAGAAGAAGATGGGGGGGGGGGGGAGAGGTAGAGAAACAGCCTAAAAACATTCTGCTGTTTTTAAAATCTCAGCCTAAATGGCATGATTCTGCCAAAAGTCTTCTGTGCCAACTTATTGGGGCTTCAGATAGACACTTAATTCCAAACTACATTCGATTCTCTGTGGATGGAACCCAAGAAAGTCTGTCGTGCAGACCAGTTGTGGAGGAGGTTGCTGGCCTGGGTGACATCTGGTCTCCTTCCAGAAAGCTCTGAGCCAGCTGCCTTCTCTAGGACCAGGAAGGAGCTCAAACCAAGTGGGTGCATGACATAATATTTCCAGCAGAGGGCAGTGTTGGCTCAAAATTTCCTCATTTCTCTCTGGTCTGGTAATGGAGTTTTGAGATATTTGCTTAATAACAATTAAAAAGTACTAACACTACCCATAAACCTATCACTTCTTTCAGTTACACGAAATGCGCTCCCCTCTTCCAGTCTCACCTACTGAAAATTGGTGACTGTTAACACACGGTTGTATTCTTCCTCAGTCATTCACAAAGCTCAGTACAAATCCACTGTGATGATCTGGAGAAAGCACTGGCTAACCTTTCAGAGGACCCGGGTTCCATTCTCAAAACCCACACAGCAGACTGCAACTATATGTAACTCTAGTTCCAAGGGGTCCAATACCCTCTGCTGCTGCTGCCAGAACCAGGCAAGCTTGTTGTGGATACACATACATGCAGACAAAACACACACACACATAAAATAATAAAAATAATATTTTGGGACTAGAGAGAGAGTTAAGAGCACTGACTGCTCTTCTAGAAGACTCAGGTTCAATCCCCAGCACCCACATGGCAGCTCTCACCTGTCTGTAACTCCTGTCCCAGGACTTCTGACACCCTCGCACAGAGCTACCAGCAGGCAAAACATCTGAACATAAATTAAAACTAAAGTATAAAATAATAATAATTACAATGATAACTTGTCTGTTTTTCAAGACAGTGTTTTCTCTGTATAATAATAAGTTTAAAATTCCCAGTTGTTGGAATCCCACCCCCGACAAAGACGTGTAATAGGCCAGTCAAACTGAATTAATAAATCCAGGTTTAATTTGAGCAAAGCATTCCCATGTGGCCCAGGGGAGAGGAGAAAAAAGAAAACCATGAGGAGAAACCCTGAGATG
Organism: Phodopus roborovskii; assembly: GCF_943737965.1. Lineage (NCBI taxonomy): Eukaryota > Metazoa > Chordata > Mammalia > Rodentia > Cricetidae > Phodopus > Phodopus roborovskii. The sequence goes on along the minus strand of NW_026126511.1, from coordinate 44,293,123 downwards.
GGGACTTTTAATGCCCTCCCGGGATGGAGCTGCCTATGTTGGGCTTTTTTAGGGGCAGAGTCTGGACTGAGGCAACTCCAGGGCAGGGGCCCACCGCCTGGCACCCTGAGGGCTGGGTTGGTAGGGCTTCCACTAAACCAACAGCCCTGGCTGTCCTGGAACTCACTTTGCAGACCAGGCTGGCCTCAAACTCACAGAGATCACCTGCCTCTGCTTCATGAGTGCTGGGATAAAGGCATGACCACCACTGCCTGGTTAAAAATAATATTTATAAAATTAAATATATTATGTTTTTACACACATCCACAGATCTCCTTAGCAAACTTTGTTTTTCCCAAATGTAACACATAAAATTCAGGAGCATCTCTCTTCTGCACCCAGTTTTAAAGTGACCACATGCTAAATAGCAATTTCATGTCACAAAACAAAGCAAACCAAAAGTGTACTAATAAATTCGTTTTCAGTTACAAATTATACTACATTTCCCATCTTTGAGCTTGAATCTTTATCAATCCTGGAATTGAAGTACAAAGAATTTACACCAAGGATATAACCATTTACCTTTTTTACAAAATGATTTTCAATATTTATTCAGTGTTGGGGATTGAACCTAGGGCCATGGGCAAACAGTCTGCCCCCTGATTTCCACCCCTGGTCTATGTCACTTTATTTTATATTTCATCAAGTTTTGAATAGTTTTTAAACATAGTTTGATATATGCTGTGCATTAAAAATAATTACAGCAGCCAGGCAGTGGTGGCGAACACCTTTAATCCCACCACTCAAGAGGCAGAGGCAGTCGGATCTCCTTGAGTTCGAAGTTCCAAGATAGCCAGGATTGTTACACAGAGAAACCCCCTCTGGAAAAACCTAATAATAAAAGCAATAATGATAACAATAACGTTGTAGTTGTTGTTGTTACAGCAAGATGACTCACCAGGTGAAAGGAATTGCACTAACTCTTACCACCTGAGTTCAATCCCCAGGATCCACATGGTGGAGGGAGGGAAATTTGGGGGAAGGTAATTGTTAACATCAGTTTAAGTTACTTCTCTCATTACAAATACTTTGAGACAAAAACTTTGCTGAGGTCACATCAGTCATAGAAAGGAACGTTGTTTTTTAAAATATTGCACATTTATCTCACCATGTTTAAGCGTGTTGCCTTTTATATTTTACAAACAATTTAAAAATTAATAAACGTTATTGTCTTTATCTTTCACAGTCCCGACAGGCAAAATCAGGGAAGCCGGTAGACAGGCACTTTGTTGTGAGTTAACAGAGAATTGTCTACCTTCATGCTGCTGATGTGATCCCGCCCTTCTGTCCCTATTAGGAGAAAGCCGGCCATTTAGCTAAACTGCTTGTGCAGACTGAATGCCAACCACAAGTGTGTGAGTCTCCAACTGGGCTTAGGGGTGGAGGGAAGGAAGTACCAAGTACGTCAAAGGGAGTGAAGGTTGAAGAGCTGTTGAAGAGGAAGGGTCTTCAAAAGGGCTTTGCAATCGACACCCCTCTTCCAAGGATAAACAGGTGATGACCAAATTAGGCAGAAGGCAATACACCCAGCTTAGGCTGCATCCATGGGAAATGGAAAGAGTAAATTCACTTGCCCTGGGAATGCCCAGCACTAGAGGGCAGGCTTTGCAAAAGAAAGGTAAACTGTGAAAGTGTTTCTTTAAGAGGGAAAACAACAACAAAAAAGCTAAGTGTGTACCGTTCACAATCCAAGCAGATTACAAGGTATGTGGGAAGAAAAAAATGGTGATAGCAGGGTCTACAAAAGTCAAAGGCGAATAGGGAGGAAGAAAGCTCACCTGACAGTGGCGTGGTCTCTCCCTGAAGGCCTAGAGTGGGGCTTTCCCGGAGAAAACCACGCTGCTCCCTCTACCGGACAACTGCTGGAGCTGCACCTCATCTGCCCAGAGTCACAGGGTGGGGCACTAAGGCTCCAAAGTGAAATCCAAATCCCTGCTCTTTGATGTCACTGAGTTAAAAAGGATGAAAACTTTAAAATACGGCATACATTTTTTTTACAGAAACTTCAGGCAGCACGTCTGTCATTTCCATCGTCACTGGGCATTTGTTGTTGTTGTTGTTGGGTTTTTGTTTTGTTTTAAGCTAAACTATTTTTCTTGCATAAATATTTTTGGAAAATCAAGTCTGATCGTCTACAAACAAAGATCAGGAATAAAAGATCAACGCAAGACTAAACCCAAATCTTAAAAGTCATTGAGCTGGTCGAGCTGATGCCAAGGTTCACAACTGCCTGAAACTCCAGCTCTGGGAGATCCACCACCCTGTTCTGCCCTCTGCCTGCACCTGCACTCACTCACACACTCAAAGACACACATAAAGGCATGGTTTTGGTTTGTTTGTTTGTTTGTTTAAGCTAACAATGCATAGCAGGGACCAAGCTGGGGAATACACATTACTCAGTGGGAAGTGTGGCCACCTCCCAGGAAACTACAGCTGTTCAGCCAGGCTCACGATAGCACACTTCTATCACTGGGGAGGCTGAGGCAAGAGGACAGCAAGTTCGAGGCTAGTCTAGACTACACTGTGAGTTCTGTACTACAGAGGGAGATCCTGACTCAAAAACAAAAAACAGACGGGCTGACAGAGAAGAGAGAAGGGAGGAAAGAAGACAAAAAAGGAAGAACACAAGTAGAAAAAAGTATTTACCTCCAATGTTCAGGTTTGAAAAGCAATGAGGGAATCTCTAGAGAGGCCAACCTTGCTGAAATTATAGGTGCAAGCCACCACACACACTTCGAACTCTCTCTCTCTCTCTCTCTCTCTCTCTCTCTCTCTCTCTCTCTCTCCGTGTGTGTGTGTGTGTGTGTGTGTGTGTGTGTGTGTGTGTGTGTGTCTTGACTTCTGCCTTTTTTCCCTATTCCCTGGAGTACTGCCAATGTGAATTCAGTGTGAATTTGGACTTAGAACTGTGTGAATGCCCTGTTAAATTTCGGTGCTCAGATACCAGAGTATTCCTGTGGAGGTCAGAGGACAATGTGAAGGAATCGATTCTCTCCTTCAACCTGAGTTTGAACTAAGGCATCAGGCATAAAGGCCAGTGCCTTCACTTTCTGAACCATCTCAAAAAAAAAAAAAAAAAAAAAAAAGAAAGAAAGAAAGGAAGGAAGGAAGGAAAGGAAAGGAAAGAAAAAAGAAAAGAAAAGAAAAGAAAAGAAAATGGTACTCAGATAGCATGTGTTGTGTGGACTCTCTGCCTTAGCAAGGTAAGTTGCTTGGCTGTGTCCTCCTCTCCAACCTGCCCTTACAGAGTGCCCCATATGGAATGCCAGAATAAAGGCTCTTCTAACACCATATTCCTGGTGAGCCATTGTCCTTTTCTGCTGTCTCTGGTACCACAAGAACTGAAACTTAAGTTCAGGGAGAATTAGCCATGACTTTGGGTAGGAGTTGCCCTGAGTCCTGGCCCTTCCCATTTGGGTCACTGATTCCTTTTGCTTGAGTGCTTTTTGTTTTATTTTATTTTGCTTTGCTTCTTTTTTTTAAAGATTATTTATTATGAATATAGTATTCTGCCTACATGTGTCTGCATGCCAGAAGAAGCCATCAAATCTTGTTATAGATGGTTGTGAGCCACCATGTGTTGCTGGGAATTGAACTCAAGACCTCTGGAAGAGCAGCCAGTGCTCTTAACCTCTGAGCCATTTCTCCAGCTCCCTTTGCTTTGCTTCTTTTGTCCTAAGAATGACACATTTTCTGCACAGACAGCAGCACTTTTGAAGTATTTTCCTAATATATGATACAGAAATATCAAGCGAGCTCCCTGGGGAAGGGAAGCTGATTCCCAGAATGCAGGGTTACAATCCTCCTTTGTACCATGTGAGAGTGGGCTCATTTGAAAGTGTGCATCCCTGTGTGCTATTATTGTGACTAACACCATGACCAGGGGAGGAGAGAGTCCACTTGGGTTAGAATCACAGTCCATTATCAAAGGCAGCCAAGCAGGAACCTGGAGAGAAGAACTAAAGCAAAGCCTTAGAGAAACACTGCTTACAGGCTAACTTCCCCTGGCTTGCTCAGCCAGTTGTCTTACATAGCCCTGCCTACCTGCCCAAAGATGCCACTGCCCACAGTGGGCTTAGCCCTCCTGCATCAATTGGCAATCAAGGATGTGCCCACAGGCCAATCTGATGGAGGCAATTCCTCAACTGGGATTCCCTCTTCCCAGGAATACCTGGGTTTGTGTCAAACTGACAAAAGCTAATGATGGTAATGTGCCCTACTTCAAACTCAATGGTAGCTTGTTCATTTCTTCCTTGAACACTTTCTTGAGGCTCTAGATCAGTATATCCTTAGAGTTCTTCCTTGCAGAGACGATGACCCTGAGGCCTGAAGACTCAACATGAAATGGTAGTGGCATCAGGGTTGAAGACTGTTCCTGTCCCAAAGAACAGTCCTTTCCCATTAATGATGGTCATTGAGAAATGTTACATGGAAAGTCTTGTGCTAGACCTAGTTGGAGGAAGAAAGCTTGGTGTTCTCAAAGGCTTGGTGCTTCGAGTACTAGGCTAGCAGCAACAGGAGGACCATGTTGACATGCAGGGCCCCTTAGAAGGCAGGGGAAGTAGAGTCTGCCCTAACTCAGCACGTGACTTCTTCCAGAAGGGAACAGGAGCCCATGAGGAGGATACTCTGCAAAGGGCCCCATCACAGAAGTCCTAGCTCTCCAGTGTTCTGCAGCTGGGGGCTGGCATTCCAAGAGACCATATTCAATGGCTACATGTAAACACAAAGACATATTGACAAGATGTATGTTAGTTACATGAGAAAAACAGTTTGTTTTTACATACATATTCCCAGGCAATATTTACAATGGATCTACTAGGTAAAGCTTTCAAAAACCAATGTCAACTAGTTCCAGGGAAATCAAGTAGAGAAACACATAGGTCATATGCCAAAGGCAAGAAGGATAAGACAAAATGAAGAATAAATGCCCCCCCAAGACTGTGGCTAATCCCCAGGACCCCTGTAAAAGTGGAAGATAGGAACCAAGTCTATAAAGTTATCCTCTGACCTCTATCTGTATGCCTTGCCTTGTGTGCCCACACACATACAGACCATACATATATAGAACAATAATAAATTAAATCATATATATATATATACACTTTCATATAACCATAGTGAAATTATTAAAATCATGAAGTTAACATGGGTGTGATATCTCACTTTTCACCAACTTTCCTAATAATGTTTTTTATAGCAAAAAACAAACAAACAAACAAACAAAACTTATGTTTCTGGTTTTGGATATCTTACCCTCCCCAATTCTAGAAATTATTCAGATTTTCCTTGAGGTTCATAACTATGGCAATTATGAAGGTCATAAGCTTGCAATAGTGTTTTCTAAAAATGACCATGACCATGACAGTATTTTGATTTTCATGTGATCTTCTAGAACATTTTTGCCAGGACTGATGAAAGTGGAATCTATTTCTCCTCCCCTGGAGGCAGAGTGGGATGGTTACAGAGCTTTTGACAATTGAGGACAGCAGTGTCTGTGTGTTCTGAGGCTAGGTCATGAGAAGGATAGGACTTTCCCTGGTTTTTCCTACTTTTCTTAGGTACAGTGTAACAACAATGCTATTGTAGGACACAGTAGCCATCTTCCAATTCCCTGTGCCTTGAGCCAGGCCCAAAGTCTGAATCATTTCTTAGACCCCCTGAAATCTGCCTATGCTCTGTGGACCAGTAGCTTGTGGGAAATTCAGAACCTCTGGCTCTCCGTTACTAAATCAAAATGAACATTTTCGTTTTAAATAAGTACCAGGGTAAATTGTATGCCCATTAAAATCCAGAAGCCCTGGGTTAGAGAGATGGCACAGTGGTTAAGAGCACTGGTTGTTCTTCCAAATAGACCCAGGTTCAATTCCCAGGACCCTCATGGCAGCTCACAACTGCCTATAATTCCAGTTCCAAGGGACCTGACACCCTCACACAGCCATTCATGCATTTTTAAAAAAGAATAAAAAATCATTTTTAAAAATTAAAAATCCAGCCGTTTGGGGTTGTAAGGATGGAAAAATTTAGCCTAACTCTCACTGACCCCAGGAGTAGGAAAAAGGTCACATTCTTGACTGTTTACGACAGGGCGGTTTTACGACAGCACCTGTGAGTGTATGAACAAGAAATGAGCCTTGTCACGCTACCCAGAAGCCCTAGCGAAAGCAGACTTCCTGAGCTAAGCCTGGCTTGGAAGTTCAAATTAATTTGTCCGCTCAGGATGCTATGAGATGATTGGCTTATGATGCTCGGGCTTTGTTGTAACCCTATAAAAGCTGTCTAAACCCTGTACCCAGGGTTCCCAGTCTCCAACTTCCACGTGTAGTGTGGCTGCAAACCCCAGTGCACTGGAATATAAAATACCTCATGCTTTTGCATCAAGACCACTTCTCGTGAGTGATTTGTGGGGGGCACCTTTCCTGAGTTGGGGCGTGAAGGTCCACGTCCTCTGAGGGTCTTACAGGGTAAGATATGATCTCTATTCGCCACTGTATCCCAGGTGCAGTGAATGGGCTTGTGAGACTCAAACAGAGCCAAGTGATTAGCATCATCAGAGCCACTTGTTTGACAAAGGTGAACATGGCAGAAGCCCCCATGAGCATAAGTGATAGCTGATCTCCATCGGAATGGCCTTAGGCGACACGCTTTCCGAGAGTCTTTGGAAGAATTTCAGGGGGATTTAACTGAGGCAGGAGGAACCACCCCAAATGTGGATGGGCAGCACCATTCCCTGCCAGGTCCTAGAGGACAAAAGAAAAAGGAGAAATCGAGCTCTCTCTCTCTCTCTCTCTCTCTCTCTCTCTCTCTCTCTCTCTCTCTCTCTCTCTGTGTGTGTGTGTGTGTGTGTGTGTGTGTGTGTGTGTCTGTCTGTCTGTCTGTCTGTCTATCTGTCTATCTGTCCTTTCTTCCCTCCCTCCTAACTGCAGATGCAGTGTTTGCCCTCAGATCTTAATCCAAAAGCCACCCTTCCTCCTCCAAGTAATTTTGTCAGGTATTTTGTCAGAACAATGAGAAAAGTGACCAACACACTAAAAATAATTCAATGGGCCAGGCATGATGGTGCACACCTGTAATCCCAGAACTCAGAAGGCAAAGGAAAGTGGATCTCTGTGAATTAGAGGCCAATCTGGGCTATAAAGAGAGTTCCAGACCAGCCAAGGCTGCATAGTAAGACTTTGTCTCAAAGTTAAAAAATAAAAAATTCAAGATATATAGCCCAACATATAGAATTAAATAAATGACTCATATGATTACAATATACGGCTTCACTTAAAATAATAAAAGAAGAGCATAGCAAACAAAATGCAAAAGAATGTGAATTTGATGTGAATAAATTTTCAGGGACCACCACCACTTTCCACTTAATATTTTAAAATTCCAATTACCCAGATAGTTCCGCCATCTAAAACTCCAAGGACTTGTGCCTTGCCTGTGAGCCCGCCTTCTCACTTCCGGGGCACCTCTAGTTTCAGTGCACATTTCCATCAAATGTGTGTAGGAGAAGAGCCCTTCCTAGAGAGGGGAGGAAAATGGGGGTTTCCAGGCTCCCACCTGAGGGAGTTTCCAAGGTCAGAGGTGGAGCTGTTGTGTTATTGGCTTGACTCTAAAGTACGCCATATTCAAACAGGAACCTACTTCAAACTCCCCCCATCCCTCAGTTCCTAGGACAGAGGCATGCTTCTTCGTCTGTTGAGAAAGCTTTTGCAAAAAAAAAAAAAAAGAAAAAGAAAAAGAAAAAAAAAAAAAAAAAAGCCTTTCAAGAATTCCTACTGAAAAATAGTATGATATCCAGATCCAGGGACCTGAACAAAGTCATTTTGTGATACAGAGCTGGACACAGGGAGTTTCCACTCCTCCACCTTCCACCAGTAAATAGAAACAGTGCCATCAACCACTGCTCCAAATCAGCTTTATCCTCACATTTTTTATTTATTTATTTTATTTTTTAACTAGCCAGGGGATAAAATACAGCAAATCTTCAAAAACTTGTATAAAAGTTAGATGGCAGGGGCTGGTGAGGTGGCTCAGAGGTTGAGAACATTGGCTGCTCTTCTAGAGGTTTTGAGTTCAATTCCCAGCAACCACATTAATTGGCTCACAACCATCTGTAATGAGATCTGGTGCCCTCTTCTGGCCTGCAGTTGCACATGCAGGCAAACACTGTATAAGTAAACAATTAAAAAAAAAAAAAAAAAAAAGCTAAACCTGGTGAATTCTTGTAAGCCAAACAGTAGAGGACCACCCACCCAGGTCTGGACATCACCTTGGATGATAAGCCCCTCTCTCTGCATTCTCCTTAGTAGTAGATGCCCGTGACTTTTCTGATGCTCTGCTCTCTGCTTTCCTAGTCTGTCACTTAAGAAACTACTGGGAACACTTGGGTGGGGACTTAGGGTAGAGGGACATGGTTATACCCAAGGCCACCTTCCTGAGAATCTCTCAGTGGTTTCCACTTTTTTGTAGCAGGCTTCACCAACATACCTCCTTTTTCCAGAGTTGATCTTCTTCTTCTCCTCCTCCTCCTTCTCCTCCTCCTCCTCCTTCTTCCTTATCTCCTCTGCCTTATGTCGAGGGACCAGCCTAAAGAGTAAAACTGTATGGTATAGGCTAGAAAAGTGTCTAACTAGGTTCTTTATGAAAGAGAAAAATAGGAAGAAATAAATATCACATAAAATATAGCTTTAAATTTTTACATATGCATAAGGCATTCTATTATGCTATTTAATGTAGATGCTCAAAATAGTATCATAGAAGAAAACTTGATGATATGTAGTTTCTTTTCCTTTTTAGTGGTGGAAGCAGGGGTGGGTGTTTGGCTTTTACAAGACTTTTACAAGTTTCTCTGTGCAGCCTTGGATGTCCTGTAACTCAATCTGTAGACCAGCCTAGCCTTGAACTCATAGAGATCAAGGTCTCTGCCTCCCGAGTGTTGGGATTAAAGGCATGTGCCACCACTGCCCAGTATAGTTTTTCCTAATATAACATTAAAAGGCAAGTAAAAAAAATAATACATAATGCTTCTTTAAAATAAAGTTATTATACAAAAACATCAAAACTATAAGTAAATACTATAAAATATTTTCTATAGGTGGTGGGACTAGGACACTTTACATACATCCTTTGTCATCAATGAATGCTGCTTTGATTTTGAAGAAGGGAAGAGGAGGGGAAAGGGATGGAGACTACATCTTGTTAGGGTGAGGATGGGGGTCTTCCCACATTGATGAACCCAATCAAGATAATCCCTCACAGACATTCTCAGGAGCTAACCACAATCTAGACAGCTTTACAGGTATGCCTGGATACCTGCCTCCTAGGAAATTCCAGATCCTAAAAGTTGAAAAGTCTAGGAGGAAGAGAGGGAGGGAGGAGGGAAGGAAAGGAAGGATGGGAGAAGGGGGAGGAGAAAAGAGAAGGAGAAAAAAACCACGTGAAGAAGGAGGAGGAGGAGGAGAAGAGTGGAATTCCTAGGACTACTGTTTTGGGAAGAGTGGGATTTGCATTTTAATCTAATTGCACAAACAACCCAAATCTATCACTGTGAACTGCACTCTTAAGAACAGTCAAAACAAAGAAACAAACATACTCTGTTCTCTAGCCATTTCCTTTTCCTGCTCACTCATCTTCAATGTTTAATGCACTCCAGATTGTTAGAAAGCACTGGGGTAACTCCAGTGGTATGCCCGGCACAGCTCACTCCCCACAACCTCTCCCCCACAGACACACACACACACACACACACACACACACACACACACACACACACACTTCCTGACTGCTAGGAGCCCCATCTCTGAGCTCCTTGCTCATCCTTGGCTTAGTCAGCAGACGGGCTATCCCCACCATGGTCACCATAGACAGGTTTTACTCCTGATACTCATCTCTCACTCCTTTTCGCCTGGCCTGCCAATGACATTTCCCATCTTTCTTATCCCTGGATACTTCACAGGCTTCACTCACTCGGTTCCCAAGCCACATCCCACCTTCCCTGACCTTTTTACTTCTCTCTGCATTCTTCTTTACTGACTATTCCTCTTCTGTAAACCCTTCCCCGTTTTAACCTGAAGTTTTTTAAGCTACAGGAGAAAAGAGAGAGAGAATGGAAAGGTATAAAGCACACCTTCTCATCACCCATCAAATAGTCAGCTATTCATCAGTTATACCATTTTCCCATGCTTGCCCTGTCTCTGCAGGTATTCCCTGTGCCATCTGGGCTGCCAAGCAGCTCCACTGAAACCACTCTCCTATTACCACACCTAAGAAAATGAATATTGTTTCATTTGTTTATTTTCTTGTTGCTGTCAGAAAACACTGACCAAAAGCAACTTGGAAAAGGAGTCTATTTGAATCACAGATTACAGGCCATGGTTGAGGGACACCAAGATAAGGGAGGAACACTGCTTATTGGCTCACTCCTGCCTAAGAATGGCACCACCCACAATGGGCTGGGCCCTCCTACATCAACTACCAATCAAGACATGTCAAGACAGGCCAATCAGATGGAAGCAAGTCCTCAGCTGTGTTTCCCTCTGCCCAGGTGTACCAGGTTGATAGCCGAAACTAACTGTAATAATACTATGACAATGAGCTAATTCTTACTCAAATTTTCCTGTTTCTTCCGATGTATTTAAAGCTAAAGTTCCTTTGGTTTCTTTTAGTCCACACTAATCCATTTTTTTAAATACTATAGCAATTGGGGTTAACTGTCAACCTGATGGGATTTAGAATTGACTAGGAAACAGGCACCCAGACATACCTGTGAAAACGCCTGTGAGGGAATGTCTTGACTGGGTTCCCAGTGTGCAAAGACCCATCTTTACTGTGGACAGGACCATTTCCAAGCTAGAATCCTAGAATGGAATGAGCCAAGCACAGACAGTCATCATCTATTTCCTGACTCCAAATGCACATATAACCAGATGCCTCAAACCCCTGGTGCCAGGGTGTCCCTGCTGTGATGGACTGTACCCTTGAACTGTGAGCCAAAATGACCCCTTCCTCACTGAAGTTGCTTTTGTCAAAAGTATGTTGTCATAGCAACAGGCAAAGTAACTAAGACAATGGCATCCCTCCTCCCCCCCCCCCCCCCCCCGGTTTAGACCAGTTGGTTTTGAATGACATGTTAAAAATCTCTTGCCAGGGCACTAGAGAGATAGCTCAGTGGGGTTAAAAGCACTGTGTGTTCTTCCAGAGGACCTAGGTTCCATTTCTAGAACCTGCATGGCAGCTCACAACCATGTGTATGTACCTATAGTCCCACAGGATCCGATGCCCTCTACTAAAGTAGATGTACATGCAGACAAAACACCCATATACATAAAATAAATTAACAAATAAAAAAACAACACAAAAAAACTCTAACCTTGAAACTAAGGAGATGATGGCTGCACCCGACTGCTCTTCCAAAAGACCCAGGTTTGATTTCCAGCACCTACGTGGTGACTCACACCCATCTGTGACTCCAGTTTCAGGGGATCCAGTCCCCTCTTCTAGCCTCCTCAGATACAAGGCACACATGTGGTGGTGCACAGGCCCACATGCAGGCAAGACACCCATACACATATTTTTTTTTAATTACAAAGGAATAGACTGTCTGGACCTCTCTTAAGCTGTGGGCTTGTGAAAGGCTGGTTTTAAGTTTCTCCTCCTCCGCTGTCATCTGAGATCACAACTTTGAGTAGCATCTATGTGCCAACAACGTAGAAGGAAATGTTCTAAGCTGGGACCCCAGAGGCAACAGTGCAGGCATAAGAAAATGAGAGGACCCTGGGTCCTCAGTGAGAAGCAGCCCTGGGCTCCAGCTTGTTCTCAGCTACGTTTGATTTCTCTGGACCGGACTCTTCTACACACTTTAATAACCACAGCTTCATCACACCCCCTTCTGTCTATTCCCAGACATCCATAGTCTTCCAAGAGATCCCTTGTAAAAATTTAAAAATCTAACTAACAGTTGCATGGTTAATCAGAGCCAAGCACTTTATGATCTTTCTATTACCCCTGCTCCCTAATCTCTCCAATTTGCTAGGACTTCGGGAAGGATTATGAGCTTGACTTCCATAAATTTGCCTCCTTCTAGCTAACCCACTAATGTGCCCCAAGCATGAGCTGGGCCCTCCAATCGCAGGCCCACCCCCAACTCTGACCTAGAAAGACACCCAGGCACTGGAATGGAACTCATGGCATCAGAAGCCACAGGACACTGGATGTCAGGTTTGCAGCAATAATTTTATTACATAAAGTGGTCCTGCTCAGAACAAGAGCCCTCTCTGGCTGGCTTTTAAATGAGCCCACTTACTCTAATACTCCACCAGCGTCAGGCTGTCTGGGAGGGGGTAGACAGGGAAACACTTGGTTATCAAGACAATTTATCTACATGGCATCAAATGCTGACTTGAGCCTGTGCCTGCTTGCTCTATCCGGGTCTATGTGATTGCCAACCCCCAACCCTTCAAGTGAGACTAACATTATGGCCGGTGGTCACTGGGGATACAGTAATGAACTATGCTCCAGCAGCTCCCTGGCAGTACATGAACCATGACTTTTCCCCACAGTTGTTTTGTTTGGGGATAGGATCTTGAAGGTGAGAGAGATTGCCTGGAGTCCCAACACTCAGGAGAGACAGAGGCAGGAGGATCTCTAGAAGTTCAAAGCCAACCTAGTCTGCAAGCCAAGATCCAGTGCCACATAGAATGAAGAAGAGGTAAAGAAGAGGGAGTCTTGCTAAGTAGTCCAGGCTGGCTTCAAACTCAAACCCCTCTCCCTCTGTTTCCTGAGTGCTGGGGCTATAGGCATGTTCCACTGTGTCCTGCCCTCCTGCCTGTTCTGAGGGAAGCATGTACAAGTTCTGGTCCAGGGAACCCTGGACAGTTCCCACTTTCCCTAGAATGCATTCAGAATCTGGAAGCATGAGAGCCTGAAAATGCATTACAAATGGAATTCCTCACCTTCAAGATACCAGCTAGAAATGGGTAGAGTACAGATACCTCAGGAGGGACACACAGACAGACACATTGCATTAGGAGTCAGTAATGCTGAATAGAAAGATGTTATGTGACCTCTTGGAACCTGGTTCACATTTTATTCAGCCAAGCGCCTGTGAAACCAGAAGGGTGGTGTTAATAAATTGCCCACCTCCAGTCTCTTACAGCAACTTCTAATCTGCAAAGCCACATCACCGGGGTGGGCTTCTATATTTTCTAAGGGGTGTGCTTAAGTTGTCTCTTAAAATTAAACTCCTGGGGCTGGCTAGATGGCTCAGCAGGTAAATATGCCTGCAGACATGCCTGGTGGCCTGAGTTTGATTCCTGGGACCTAGAAGGTAGAAGGAGAACTGGCTCCTGTAAATTTTCCTCTGACCTTCATATGCAAGGTGTGGCAAGCATGTACCCATAGACACACATAGAAATGGGAGAGAGAGCAGGGTAGGAGGGAGGGAGAGAGAGGGAAAGAATGGAGAGAGGAGGGAGGGAAGGAGGGAGTCAGGGGGAGGAGGGAGTCAGGGAGAGGAGGAAATCAGGGGAGGAGGAAGGGAGGGACAAGTTGGGAGGGAGGGAGGGAGGAAGAAGGGAGGGAAAGAGAGAAGGAGAGAGGAGGATGTTATGCTGAAGGAATGAATCAGCAATAGAGCCTTTGCCTGGCATAATGTAGGTCCTGATTCCCATCCTTAGCACCACAAGAAAATCAAATCAATCCTACAGAAACTATATCATATTCACCCAGTTCAGAGACATTCTTACTTCTATTTGCATGGAGGCTGGAATAACAATAATGCTAACTTCCAAAGGAGACTCAACTTGGCAGAGTGGACTCCACTCTGCAAGCACTACCTCATTAGGCTGCCAGCTATAAATGAGTTACTGGCCCCTCTGCACCTCAAAATCCAGTCCTTTATCTCCAAGGGGCATCGATGACATCATGGAAGCCCACACAAAACAACACTCCCGATGCTAAAATCGTCTCAGACAATATATGTGAAACGCAGCACTCGCTCTGGGAACATGAGGGCCCAGGCTGCACTTTTGAGACTTGCAATGGCTCAGTTGCACCCTGGGGCGGGTGTGGAGAGCCCTGAAATCCCAGCATGCCAGTACACAGAGCCTGGGCTACAGAGAGAATCCCTGTTTGCAAAGCCCCAGTTGCACAATGTGGCTCCTCCAGACTAAGGGGCAGCCTGGCCGGGCATTGCTACTCCCTGATACTCAGGCAGAACTGCAGGGGACCCCGTTGATCTGGACACACACAAGCATTCACACCAGATTGAGAGTTTATTTTTCCAGGGCTTGTTGGTGGCCTGGCCCTATCAGTGCTTGCTGGCGGGCAGGCGCCGCCGGAATGTTTATTGAAGTGGAGCTGGGAAGCTGATGCTGATAAGGGTTGCCTAGCAGCTTGACACCTGCTCTCCACAGTCCTGAACAACCTCCTGTAACCCCCTGCGTGTTGGAGCTCGGTCTTGCTAACTGTGGTGAGTTCCTTTTCCACGCAGAAGGTGTGAAGCAGAGGGCACTGGGAGCTAGAGGCAGCGGCGAGAGGCAGACGCCCCAGCACTGCTCTCTCTGCCAAACCAGGCAGGCAAAGAAACTGGATGTAGCATGTCACACCTGGAAACTGAGATGCCAGAGAAGCGGGGGAGTACTAATACAGATTGACAATAGATGACAGATGTCTGGGTGATAGATAAATAGGCAGATCATAGAAGACAGATAAACAGCGCCCTCCAATCTTACTTGTACACATAGACAGATATACTTGATGTTGCTGGGGACCGAACCTAGCGCCTTACTAACAATCCTTAGCACCATTTTTTACACACTTTATAATTAATTAATTAATTATTAGAGGTCTTTCTTTACCTCTAAACTTTCTCACTGGTATACCAGGGATTCACAGGAAGAATTTCTGAAGATGACCACAGGCAAATGACTAAAATGGTCCCTGCACAGCCATTAATAATAATAACTGTGAAACCTTCTACCACATCACATACTTGAATACACTAAGATGAAAATACGGAAAACATGCATGCTAGAACAGCCAGCCTCAGTCAGGCTTATCTCACTATTATTCCCTTTGGACTCAAATCCGGAAGGAAGGGACAAGAGAAGGCAGGAGACCCTGAAAATGCAAGGCAAAGCTTTGCAGGGGACAGTCAGCAAAGGGGAGAAAACATTTGCAGCAGTGGGCCAGAATCATTGCTACATAAAGGTCTAAAAATTACTGAAGGGGAGCTGGAGGGAAGACTCGGCAGTTAAGAGCCCCGGCTGCTCTTCCAAAGGGCTTCTCCTCAATTCCCAGCACACACATGGCTGTCTGTAACTCCAGTCCCAGCAGATCTGCTATCCTCACACATGCATGCATGCTGGCAAAACCCCAATGTACGTTTAAAAAGGAATCTTTTAAAGTATTATTAAGTAAAGATAGAATCTATGCATATACATTTGAATATGCATATTTACATGCTTCCTATGTGTATTGTGTGTGTTACAAATGCACTGTATATACCCCTCAAACATCACTGTGATACTATTTCTTGTTCATCATATGATTGAAACTTAGAGGACAACACATCCCATTGCCCACCATGTGGAAACCAGGCTCTCCCACATAATGCTCGATTACACAACACCTATGTGATTGCTCAAGTCAGGACAATTCCTTATAAAATGTATAAACATGATGAGTTTCAACCCTCCATCCTAGGTCTAGGAAAATATACTACAAGGACAGAATGCCTCTAATTATGCCTTTGTTATTGTTTGTAACTTTGAAATACTGAGACAAATCTAAGGTTCACTCATTGGGACATAGTGGAATAAACTACAGTCTATTCACACAGTGAAATACTATGCAGCTATAGAAAAGAATAGGGGAGCTGTCTGTGGGTCAGGACAGTGTTCAGGATATATTGTTAGGTGAAAACAGCAAATTGCCAAGGAGTCTGCAGGTATGAATGACTGCCAGAGGACAGCCTTTATCTGGGGAAGAGGCCTATGCTAGTTAGTGACAGAGCTTCAGCATGAAGTACCTGTAGGTGAGCTTCCCACGCTGGTCACCTTACACATAGTAATCACACCCACACCCTAGGTTCCAGTGGCAAAGGTGTGGCTATAATAAAAACATCAGCCCTCACTGACAGAAATTAGACTAACTGGTAACACACCAAAGCAAAACACTGTGTTCTCTTCCCAACCGGCCTGAACAATTCTGTGTGGTCTCAGTATTGGAGTTAGTCAGCTTTGTGTTCTGAGAGCCTCAGATAGTGGTGGTATACATTTGTTGTTGTTGTTGTTGCTTGAAAAAAAATATTTATTTTACATACCAATTCCAGTCCCCCTCTCTCCCTCCTCCTGATCCCCCTGCCCCACCCCCATCCACTCCTCAGAAAGGGTGAGGCCTCCCATAGGGAGTCAACAAAGTCTGCCCCATCACTTCCTTGAAGCAGGACCAAGACCCTCCCCACTATCTAGGCTGAGCAAGATCTCCCTCCACAGGGAATGAGCTCCAAAAAGCCAGTTTATGTACTAGGGATAAAACCTGGCCCCACTGCCAGTACCCCATAAACTGCTCAAGAGCAGCACAAAATGGTGAGTTTGAAGACATAGTGAGACTCACGGAAAAATGTGTATAGACACATGTGTCTTGTTTGCCTGGGTTTTTGTCATGATCTATGCTTAGCATCTCTGTGTTATATTTCTTTACCTGTTAAAAGTGTCCACACACTACCTTTTCCATACGTAATAGGCACTCAAGAAATACCTATTAAATTTAATGGAATAATTTTGAATGTTAAAATAATAGTCTCACATCTGTCTGTGGATCAACAAAATTCTCTAGACATTTCTTAGGAACAAGCACATTATAATAATATATACTTAGTGAGGTTGTAGGACGGAATATAAGAAGATATGGTCACTAGGCAGTTGCATTCCCCTTAGTTTGTGATCAGAGTGAGGAGACACATCAAGCCCCACCTAAGTATCATGGCCACTCTCTCTAGATTCCTCCTCTGTTCACTGGGAATAACAACTGAGTTGGACTGAGCTGTTCTGCGAGGTGAGATGTACATGTGCAGTAATTTTTTAAACAATATTTATTAGTTAAACAGTGTTCTTCATGCATGTATGGTTGGACACCAGATCTCATTATAGATGGTTGTGAGCCACCATATGGTTGCTGGGAATTGAACTCAGGACCTCTGGAAGAGCAGCCAGTGCTCTTAACCACTGAGCCATCTCTCCAGCCCAGCACTAATTTTTTTTTTTTAATTAAGTCATTGTTTCCATGTAAGCCAAGGCTGGCCCATGTTAGCAGGACCACTAGACACTGACTTTTGTGGGTTGTATTTGAAAGTGTCTCCAGGTAGAAGGTTCAATTTCGCTCCTAGGATAGGAGAGAAAAAGAGGTGAGAGGGAGGGAAGTTGAGACTGTTTATCCATGGGTGAGAAGAACTTCAATAGATACTGCAAGGTGACACATTCTGGAGTTCATTCTGTCTTCTATTTCAGCCAGGGGCATGCACCTGTTGCCCCAGTTACTCCAGGAGGGATGGCAGCAGAGATGCTGGAGCCCAAGAATTCAAGACTAGTCTGAACGAGAGAGAAAAAAAAAACTTTTCTTCTCAATGAAATAACAGGAAAGCACTCAAAATATGCAACTATCCTAAGCTTTTATTTTGTGTGATCTGGATGGAGCAGGTCACATCCATTCCTACTCCTAGGACAAATCCATCCCTATCCCATTTTAACAACACAAGTGAGCCAGGAGGTGGTGGTGGTACAAGCCTTTAACCCCAGTACTATGGAGGCAGAAACAGGTGGATCTCTATGAGTTCCAGGCAAGCCTGGTCTGCAGAGCAAGTTCCAGGACAGCCAGGGCTACACAAAAAACCTTCTCGAACCTCCTCCCTTCCACCAACAAAAAGAATACAGGTGAAGTCTCCACACAAGAGCAAGACACCAAAATCTTCCACCTGTAATGTATGCCAGTCACTACTTGGGTTGTGTGCTACCCAAGAACTCCAGGACCAGACCAGTTGCATCCATTGCTTCTGGTGGTGTGGACAGGTGCTAAATGGCCCTGATTGACTTGAACTCCAAACCTCCTGGCTCAAGCAAGGAGAGGTGATGGCCAGCACCTCCTTGATTTCTTGAGCCTGACTGCACCACTGCACAAGGCTGGTCTTTCTCCAGGCGCCTGGTGAGGGTTTGGAGTGCAGGTTAGGGGTTTTTCTCCTGGTCTGTGTGTGCTCTTACCTGTTAAGCCCAAGTTTGAACAGCAGCACTCCCTTACAAGGATGCTTTTCACCTTTTGTGAGCCGCTAGAAAACATTTTCAAGTTTCAAATAATGTAATAATCTTATTAAACTGGGAAGGCAGAGTATTTTTTAACTCAGTGTTGGTAACCTCGATTCTGCCCAGGGCATCTTTTTGTTCTAGATTTCCCAATGGTGCTTCTTATCCACTGTCCAATGACAAAGCCCTGGTCACTTCAGGCTTTAGAGTTTTATCTAAGGTCGCCCTAGACCTAGGAAAGCGGGTATCCAGTTCAGCATATCTGGAACGCTTGGGCGAGCTCCTGTCCACAGCCCTCAAAGTCCCAAGTATTCCTCGGGGCCATGGAGGCATGCTTGAGTAAACCTGCACGTCTAGGAAGTGGGCGGAACAGCACTATTTTCCAAGGAAATCCCAGAAGGAATTTTTAATTCGAGTTAAAATATATATCATCAGTATTTCCTCTACAAATATATACCGAGGATGTATCGTGTAGAGAATAAAGGAACAAAGATTCTACGAAGATAAAGCCTTACTTATGGTGATTAGAAAAACAGACTATCTAAAATTATGAACTCATTCTGTTGAGGTCCATCTGTAATGCTGGACATTTTATTGGTACTTTGAATCATACTCAGAAAAACTAGTGAACAGATATGTAAACTTAAACACATGCAAAAATAAACAAGTTGTTATTTGGGTGTATGTTTTTTTTCATCACTTTTTCTCACTTTTCCAGAATGTCCATAATAATTTTTGTGATCAGAAAGAAAAAAACGAAAACAAGATGAAGTATAAATATGTGTTTGGGTTATCACACAATTTGAGATCCCTGAGGGTGGGGAGTATTGGTTTATTTTGGGGAAACACTATGTGGTTATCTGCCAGTAAGAACCCGTACCAACTGCTGCAGTTTTCCCTCCCCTCCCCTCCCCTCCCCTGCCCTGCCCTCCCTTTCCCTCCCCTTCCCTCACCCAATCGCATTTCTGACTAGAAAAAAATCTGGAAGCATATAACTTCATCATAAAGGTTACATGATATGTATATGAAGTTGTTACACAATTACTTGGTCGCAAAAAAAAAAAATAAAATTTGCTGAAAAATTTCATGAACTTTTTGTATTTCGAAATTGTGTGCTCCGGGCCTGGGAGACTAAAGATGTTTGAAGGGCCCCTGGGACCCACCTATGCCCTCTGATCCCCACACCTGGGCTTGCAGCCCCCTTTTCCAATAAATAATTTTGTTTTTAAATTTTCGTGTTTTCTCACTGGAGAGGGGGAGGTGGGTTTTCATCCGGGTTTCAGGAAACTCGTGTAACCGTAGATTTTCATGAGGTTTGAAAACATTTGATCTGAAATTCCCTTAAATCTCTAATGAGATGTCTTAAACGATATTTTTAAAACCTGTGTTGGGAACGCAACACCGAGCCAGGGTTTCTTGATCTCATTAGCATGAGCCATGGCAGCTGGGGGATTCTTGCCTACAAAGCGTTCCGCTTGTTCCTCCAGAAAGCATCTTTCTCCTTACCTCATGAAAGTGTCGGAGGGGCTCACCCTTTGTTCCAAATCCCACACGTTGTGTTCTACAGCCATGGCCATATCTACCCACTCGCACACCACAGAGACACTGTATGCTCTGCCCAAGCTGTGTCCAAGGAACTGTTCTGGAGACCTAAGACTGGACCAAAAACTTCCCACTTATACACGCGGCAATCAAGAGACCAGATGAACCTGTCTTTAAATTTCTCTGGGGCAGGGGGCTAACCTTACTTCCCAGCCACTCCAGAAATACTCAAAGATGACCAGAGTCTGCCCCCCCCCCACGTCCCCTCCTCAGCCCCCAACACCATCCAGAGAAGGAATCCCGCCTAGCACCTACTAGGACCCCACCCCATCCCGCGTGCGCACCTAGTATCCTGAGGGCCCTGCAGTTCCCTATCCCTGGGTTTGCCTTTGCCGTGAGAATGTGGACTGGATTGCTCTGAAACTCCGCGCTAGCACCATTCAGGACCTCCCCTCTGTCCTGAGCCCTCGGGATCTCCCCACTGCACCCTCTAGAGATGTAAACCACGCCCTTCTCTTCCTGGCTTTTGAGAAGTGTCAAGAGGAACCAGTCCTCCCAAAAAAGTGACGAGGGGTTGAGGATGAGCAGAAGGGCCCGTAAGCCAGTGTTTGGGAAGGAAGGTGCAGGGTTAGCACGTGGTTTCTGTGGGAGCCAATAGAGGACCGCAATTTTGTCACTCAGTCGTGGTCCCCCAGCCGGCAGACAAGACCAAAGAGAAGGCGCGGGCCTGGACCTTGAGTGTGTGTTCGGGAGTCGCTTAGTCCTTCCATCACAAAAGGAGAAGTTAAGGGTGCAAAGCCAGGCAGAAGTTGAGAACTTGGTAGCTCCGCCCCCTAGGCTTCCGAGATGCTGATGAGCCCAGTCACCTCCACCCCCTTCTCTGTCGACTACCTCCTCAGGATGGAGCGTGAGCAGAAAGACACCAACACTCCGTCACAATGGGTATTGCATAGGAACCCCGAAAAGCCCCAGTACCTAACAATGGACCCGGAATCCGTAGGGACAAAGAGCGGCGACAGGGCACAAACTAGATCAGACCCTCTTCGGTGCCCCTGGGAGACAGTCCTGGAGATTGATGCAGGTGAGTAAGCATAGTTCTTTCCTACAGGCGTCATTGATGGAGAGACTGCCTCTTCTGGGGTTCCACCCTATCTTCCCTCATTTTAGGAGCCCTGTTCCTAGACCTGCTTCCTAAAGGCTTGAATTGTAGGGTGCTCCTTCCTACAGCTGCCCCTCTGCTAACCACAAAGACATGATCCCAATGGAGCCTAGTCTGAGAGCTTCTTTCCCCCCACTAAACCTCTTTACCATAACTTAGTTCAAACCACACACACACACACACACACACACACACACACACACTAGAGAGAGAGACTTTTTCTCCCATTTTCTCTACAGAGAAGCAGGGTGTGTGTGTGTGTGTGTGTGTGTGTGTGTGTGTGTGTGTGTTGCTTTTTAAGTGGACCTGAGGGCACTAAAAAATAAGGACCAACTAAGAGACCAACTCCTCAGAATTGTGGAATCTGATCCAAAGTGCATGGACAAGCAGAGAGGCCCAGGAACCCATCCTCAGCTTGTAGAAAGAGAAGGGATGAGTAAACACAGGCAGGAAAGGCTACTGGAAGAATGAGGTGACCACTGTCCTCACACCCAGCCAGTGTGCAGGGTGGCTATCCTGTCCCTCATACCCAGCCCGTGCCAGTGGCTTTTCCACCCCCAGTCTGAGGTGGGGAGGACAGTCAGCCTCCCCTACCAAGCCTGGCCACATATAATCAAGGCCCATCACTAGAACACCTTCAGACTCACACTGGGACTTGAGGCTGTTTGTCAACCATCCTCCAGAAGTCTGGACAACATTTTGTTGAGTTCAAAAAGGAACCTGTGGTTTGTCTGTAGTGGACACAAAACATTCAGTTCCCTGGCTAAAGGTCTGCTAACTTGAAGTTCCTTTCAGCATTATTGAGAAAGGGCCTTGGCAGTTTCTCTCCCCTCTGTCCCAGCCACAGGCACACCTGGGTATATGTCTCCTGCTTGCCACTGTGGTAGCCACACAGGGCCCACTCCAGCCTGGGGGCTACCAGTCAAGTGAATGGGACATCTGGTAGGCTTCACCACAACATGTGACATATGTCACCATCTGAACCTATTACCTCCTTGAAAGCAGGGCTCAGAGCTCTCCAATTGTGACTAAGAGGGTACAGGGTGCTAACTCTTACCTTTCCGTTTATTTATTTATTTGGGTTTTGGATTTTTTGAGACAGGATCTCATTGTGTTGAATTTAACCTTTAGTGTATCAGTTGGTTGGGGGATGGGATCATTTTCACCATCTAAAAATGAAATTCAAGTAAGCCAAATGCTATTTTGTGTTCAGTCCCTTGATGTTTGTTCTACTGAGACTAAGGTCCATATGACCTAGGGCTCCCAATAAAATCGAATGTATTTCAGTCCTCAACTTGAATAACCTCAGATTGAGAGAGTAAAATTTTCATAATTTTAGAGATCTACCGCTAAACTTTCTACTGTCTTGTTTAACTTACCTGGGTGGGGGCTCTTTTCCTGATGGGGATTTTGAAACTCTGACTGGCCTGGAGCTGGCTGTGTAGATCAGACTGACCAGAACTTAGGAATTTAAAGCGATTGGAAGGCCTTTGCTAAGTCAGCTACTTTCGATTGGAGTCTGGCTTGGTCTTCAGCATCGCTGGAGGTCAGTCTTCTTTAGATTTTTAAAAGGAAACATTCCCTCCCGTTTTTACCACTTTGGGTGTTTTCTGTTTCTAAGAGTACATATACCCCCACCCACCCACCCACACACACACACACACACACACACACACACACACACACACACACTCCTGGATGGGAAGTTCTCTTCAAACTTTAAACAACTGCCATTTTCGTTGAGGTTATGCCCTGGTCTAGGGGTTGGGAGTCAGGATCTCTTCTAAACCCAAGCCACCCAGCTCTCTTGAGGGCACTGGCCCGGCCAGTCTTTAGCTTCTTGCCCGGCCAGTCTTTAGCTTCTTGCCCTTAGGTGTTCCCTTCAGTGTTCCTGGATTTCTCCCAATGTGAGTTTCCTCTCCACCCTCCTTGGGGACAAAAGGGATCTTAAGCCAAGACAAGAGAAGTAGGAAGCAGAGGGAAGGCTATATCTGGGTGGGCTTGGGTATAGTCACAGCTCAACCGGGGGAAACAATACCAGGTAACCACAGAGCCACCCACTTGCCAAAAAGACCTAACGGAGGAAAGAAGGGAGTGTTAATCAAAAGGCCAAAATGTGGATCTCAACTTCACATATCAAAGAAAACCTCTATTTGCAAGCCTGCGAGTCGGGACCAGGAAATACCTGGCTTTTAATCAGTTTGGGAAATACCTTGTTCTTAATTTGCACTGCAGAGTATCCTGTTTATAAAGTTTAAGGCCCAGCATCATTCTGATAGGCCTGCACACTCACGTTTTAAGATTTCTCAAACTGATGAGCTACAAGAAGAAAATAGGCACATCTGATCCGGAACCCGCTATTGTCGAAACGAAGTGAACACAGGGGCTTAGCATATCAGACTTTACTTAGGCTCCGGCGGCGGTTACAAAAGCGACAGAGATCTGACAACTAGACCATCAGACCCACCTGGGAGGCGGGTAGAGGATGGTGAGGGGAAAGGGCTAGCTAGGGAAAACAACCCGAGCCTGTTGCTGGGCTGTTGATGGTGTTCCCTCCGTGTGATTTTAGAGACTCCTCCACACGCGGCCTCAACGCTTGGAGCTGGGAACCCGAGGATGGAGCGCGGTGTGGGCAACGGCAGCGACAGCGTACAGCCAGGACTGGTCAGGACGCGGCCGCGGCGGAAGCCCCGCGTGCTGTTCTCGCAGGCCCAAGTGCTGGCCCTGGAGCGGCGCTTCAGGCAGCAGCGGTACCTGTCTGCGTCCGAGCGCGAGCACCTGGCCAGCGCGCTGCAGCTCACGTCCACGCAAGTCAAGATCTGGTTCCAAAACCGGCGCTACAAGTGCAAGAGGCAGCGCCAGGACCAGACCCTGGAACTGGCTGGCCACCCGCTAACACCGCGCCGGGTGGCAGTGCCGGTACTAGTGCTGGACGGCAAGCCCTACTTGGGTCCCGACGCCCCCGCGTTCCCGGGTCCCTACGCGCCCCATTCTTGCTTCGGGGGATACTCGGGCACTCCCTATAGTAGTGCTAGCTACGCAGGCCACTGTCCCGGCACTGGCCCCGGGCAACTCACACCACTGGCCAGCTCTGGCTTCAGCCCAGGTGGCTGGAGTGCTGCCCCGCAGGGCCATCTGCCCGCCACACTACAGGGAGTCACTGCCTGGTGAAAAGCCCCGGGACGAAGCTACTGCCTGGCGCCTGGTTCGGACCCTTTCCAGATGCTGGCCAGGGAGTTGAGCTTCGGCCAAGGAGTTGGAAAGCGGCGGCCCGCCTGACACTTCCCACTTTACTGATCTCGGGACTGAACTGCTCAGAGGAGTGGCCTCTGCAGGCTTTGGAAAAACTTACCCTCGGAGATATAATCGGGTTTTGGCTGGCCACCTGGATGCTAAGCAGAGGATAGTATGATGGCTGACAATTTGGAAGCAGGTGATTCCGAGCCACAATCCCCTTTAAACAATTGCAAGCATCTTGGAGGCCTGAGATCAAGGCAGTCTTCACTCCATCCCTTGAAGGAGCAAGTGCACCGGTAAAGGGCTTGCGGGATTGAGAAGATAGAAACGTCAAGCCGCTGGAGATGCCAGAAGGACGAGCCTGGAAGTGCCCCAGCCAGGGTTTAGGTTTGTGCACCCTGGACTTCCCCGGGAAGATTCTTCAGCGAGCACTTTCCTTACCGGTGATCTCACTTGAGGCTGAGGTCCTCTCCACTCTCAGCAACTGCATTTTGTGAAGTGAACCGCCTGATCAGTAAATGAGTGTCCCTGCGCCTGTTGTTATAGACCCAGGACCCTGAGAGCTTCTCAGAGGGCGTGGTGGCATACGCGAGTAACCTCAGCACTCAGAAGACCCAAGCGGGAGGCTTGGGGAGTTCAAGGCACTACCTGGGCTAAATAAGGAGTCCCTCTATCCAAAGCAAAATAAAATATAGGGAGATGAGGTCGACTCAGCCCCCCTGGAGGTAGGTTATTTGTTTCGCCTCGCACTTGCTCTCCTCTTTTTAGATACTCTTAGGGGACTTTTTAGGTACCCATCAGGGAAATAGCCCTGCCCTCACCCCAGACAAATCTAAAATGATAGCAGAAGCAGAAACTTTAACTGTGGGATCTTCAAAATCTTGAAAAAATTTACACTCCCCCAGTCTTAAATCATCCGACCTGAAGACCGAAAATGAACTCAATTTATTCAATTTATTAATGGGAGCACCGGATCAAATAGGAATTTAGCTTTGGTAGGACAAATAGAGCAGGGTGTTGAGGACAAAACTGTGATTATCAGCTTCCTTGAATGTCATCAACAATAAGAATCCCAATCCTCCACCCCTCAACTGGCATCAAAAGCTAAATTATTTTATTGAACAGGAACAGGTTCCTATATTTAACTAAAGGAGACTCCCTCCAATTTTCCCTGGACAGAGTCAGGAGCCAGTTGATCTTCTCTGGAAGATGCTCATCAGCTAGCAACTTACATCCCTTAAGAGTTAGATGCCTAGGCTAGGGGAAACCAAAGCCACTGTGCCCTTTTAAAAACCTACTACCATTTTCTCCTTTTAACATTTGTTCATTGGGAGAGGGAGGAGGTGCATGCCTTACCACAGTGCCTGCAGAGAGAGGACAAAAGTGAAGGAACCCTCTGACCAGGCTTGAAGGCTAGCAGCTTTATCCACAGAACTATCTCAATGGTCCAGTACCACTTCCTCATACTTTCCCTTTGTCCTCTTTCTCTTACTTTTCATTTCTCCTCTGTTAATAAAAGTATATTATTAAGTGTGCCAGTGCCCTCTAATTAATGTTGTGCCCCTGGGACTTTAAAGACCAAAGTGTGGAATAATGGCTGGAGATGCAGCTGGATGGGTAGAGTGCTGGCTTTGCATGCAGAAAACCCTGAGCTGGATCCCCCAACACTGCAGAACCTGAGTGCAGAACCTGAGTGTATTGACACAGGCTGTTAACTCCAGCTGTGGAAGTAGAAACAGAAACAGAAGCAACTGGCTATCCTTGGCTACAAAGCCAGTGCGGGTCTTCCTGAGCAACATGAGACCCTGTTTAAATAATTTTTAAAAAGTACACCTATTTCAGATTTGAAAATCTCAATAAGAGATTTCTTCAACTAAACAGCTAAAGACTCAGTTAAACTCTCTCTCCTGTAAGAATCATCAGAGGGTCTCCCAACCCTCCCTTTGAAGGGGGTACTTATCAAAAGGGGACATTTGGACACTGATACATCAGAATAGACATCTTTTAGTTCAGTGTTGCCACTGAAGCCTATCAGGTTTTCCTTAGATGTTTCCTCTACAAGCTCCCCTGAACAGACCCCACCCCAGATAGTATATTCTAGATCTTTGGAACAGTAGGAAATTAATGTTATACCCTTCCCCTTTCCTGCCCTTCTGGCCTAGAAAAGTCATAGAAGCAATAGTGGGCTGTGTTCTGGACAGGTCCTGGCTTCTGGATTAAGCCAAATTAGACTCCCAGGCTGTCCCACCTGAGGGAAATCTTGGAAGACAACCAACAGGATGAGGGCTCCCTGAGTGAAA
This sequence comes from Phodopus roborovskii, assembly GCF_943737965.1. Taxonomy (NCBI): domain Eukaryota; kingdom Metazoa; phylum Chordata; class Mammalia; order Rodentia; family Cricetidae; genus Phodopus; species Phodopus roborovskii. Next base: position 44,266,559 of record NW_026126511.1, on the reverse strand, counting down.
GCCAGGAAGGCTCAGGTCTGTGCATCACACCTGCACCCTCTCAGTAGAGGCGCAAGAGCAAATGAGACGTGGCTAGTGCCCTTTGGGGCTTTATTAGCTAACTAAGCTAGGGAAAGGCAATTGGAGAAAGGTGTCTAACTAACCAGAGGGTGGTGTATACTGTGTGTCAGGACAGACAAAAGCTCTGGGAAGAAAATCCCAGCTGGGGATGATGTAAGGGATTGCTGTGGAGAGAGGTAGGTGGCTTTGGCAGCGCCTGCCTTTGCTATGGAGACAAGCAGAGGTTCCAATATTGGGGCTAAAGTCCTGTTCCAGGGGTCTGAGCCACACATCAAGTCATGCATTTGGGAGCTTGGGAGTTACAGGCAGTTCACTGAAGTTCCATCGAGTGGCCTCTCCTTTCAAACATGTGCCATGGGACTATGTCCCAAACAAGCTTGAGATAACCAAGCTTGAGGAAGGCATAGGACACACAGCCTTGTGGACCTTAATCTTTTGTTACACTGCCCACTCCACCCCCAGATTCTTGTGACACACCTATTTGGCTAACCACAAACATAAAAACAGTAACAATGATAGAACCCATTCAAGCTCATCCCAGAGGGAACTCCTTTTTCTAAGGATAGTAAGTCTGGATTTCTCAGGACACCAAAGATTTCTTGAGAAGGAGCAAGGAAACTTGCCTTCTGCCTCTCCCCACTGTGTCCAACAGCTCCTGTGAAAAGCATCCCCCCCCACACCCCAGCCTTGTAAGCCCCCAACCCCCAGCTGTCAGTCTTCCCAGTAATCTGTCCAGTGCTAAAAGCTGCCTTCTTGGTGAGTCCCACACTTATCCTCACAGGGCTTTTACTGGGGAGGGAGCTGCTGTTAGCAGCCCTAGCCTTATCTGCATCCTTCAGACCCATCACTCCAGTCACCTCTGAAAGTTCACAAGTCCCCCAAATGGGAAGTAATTGACCTCTAAACAAAACAAAAAAGCTCTCAGAGAGATAGCAAAGGTTCCTGTCCTGACTGTCCCAGGCCCAGGGGCTTCACCTAGGCCAGGTGGGTGAGTCAACACATTTGCAGACTTTGTGGCTCCTGATCCTTCATCTCCCAGCCCATCCCCCCACCAAAGCCCACTGGTTCCCAGGCTGGCTGTGTACCAAACAGAGTCTAGACAGGAGTTGTGGGAGACTTGAGGCATTTACTTTTTGTAATGTTATCATCATCATCATCATTGTTGGAAGGTATATTTAAATCTTTTAAAACTTCCATTTGGAAAGTATCTAGAATTCCCAGAATTCATATGCCCTCCTTATATGAATCAGTTCAACAACTGGCTCTTTTCCTTTGCTGGAAAAGAAGGGGGTCAGGGTTAAAATCATTGCTCCTCAACCCTCCCCTTCAGAAGAGTGGTAGTGAGTGAGTTGTTAATTAGGAGCATGCTCTGTGACCTTGGGTCAGCCTTCTAGCCTCTCTGTGCTTGGTCTCTCCATCTGTAACACTAAGAAGCTAGAACTCCGAGGCCTCCACTCCATCTTGCATGGCTGTCCGTGTTTCACACACCCGTTCACTTTCAAAACTAAGGTATCTGTAGATGCTATGTCCAGAACGCTACACAAAACATCTAGACACTGTCTAAAAGGGCACTTGTAAAGTGAACAGATTCTGTCAACAATTCAGTCACCCACTCAAGCATCCAGTGCCTGACCTCGGCAGCTCTGCTCCCCACATCCTCCCAAAATGCAATCTCTCCTCTTACTCCCCAAGCTGCTGAGATAAAGGTTTTTAGGTTTCTTTTTAGGGATGGATGCTTCTTTTCTGTCAGCTGTGATTTAATCATCTGGCTTGGAAGGGTACTAGAGATCAACTTGCACAGATTCCCTTGTGACTGGCCTCCTTTATTCCCTTTACTGGGGATTCATCCAGGCGTTGGATGTAAGTCAGGTTAGTTGTTGTGCTACATTAGAAGGCACTAGGTACTTTAACGTATGTGTTAAGTGACAGCGTAGTTCATTTATAGCTGGGACAATAACACTGCTTTAGTGGTACCATTTCTCATAGGCACAGCTGTAATCTATAGCTGAGGTTTGTTTCTTCTTGCTGGGCAATGATCTACCTGCTGGTGAGTTTCTTTTCATCTGTGAACAGTGTGTGTGTGTGTGAGTGCATGTGTACTACTACGTGTGTTTGTGTGTGAGTATGTCTCTTTCTCATTCTGTGTGTCTGTGTCTGTGTCTGTGTCTGTCTGTCTGTCTCTCTCTCTCTCTCTCTCTCTCTGTGTGTGTGTGTGTGTTATTATGGATAAACCCAGGACCTCACACGTGCCAGGCAAGTGCTCTACCACTGGGACACACCCCCAATCTAGATCTCTATGGATGTAGTGAATACCCACCCACCACTGGTCTACCCTTGACACTACTTCCTCACTTCATTCAGGATTCACCTTCTCCCTCTCTATTCACAGAGTCAACCATTTTATGGGGTTTGTTTGTTTGTTTGTTTGTTGTTTTGAAAAACTCCAACAGTTCCAAAAAGTAAGAGTTGCCTTCCCTTAAATACTGTGCTGAGTCCCTACATATGAAGTCATATCTAAGTATTGTAGTGAGTACCCTCAGTCACCTAAACACACCTAGAAGACACAGGGTGGTTTGTGTGTATGGAGGGGTGTCTGTGCAAACACCTGGCTGCTTTAATAAAAGATATGACACCCATGGATTTTGACAGTTCCGTAGATCCAGTTTCACAAAGACCCTGAAGGATGACTACTCCCACCCAATAGAAGATGTGTGCAAGGGTCCCAGAGGTGATCGTCACACTATGAGTTAGCCACAACTGTAACTACATCCCTGACCCTCTGTTCTTGGTCCTGTGGCTTTGCAAGCAGCTACTTCCAAAATTTCATACCAATGCTGTAACTATCAAGTGACTTTGTTTTCTCTATGCTACAAGTAAAAACTACAAAAGATGGATTTTTGGAAAGCATCGAAAGGGGATAAATAAGGTCTAGGAGTGAGCTCAGTGGAAGATGGGTGAGATCCTGTGTAGTCAAACCCCAGTATCCATTAGGAAAATGACAGCCAAGAGCTAAAGTTAAAAAATTATATAATATTAATGGGTTAAAGGGCCAAGGCTGGGGCACTCACCTAACATGCACCAAGTCCTGAGTTCAATCCCCAGCACAGGGTAAGGAAGGCATGGTGGCTCAAGCCAACATGTAATCTCATCACTCAGGAGATACAGGCAAATGAATCAAAATTTCAAGACTTTGTAGTAATCCTTGACTCTCTAGTGAGTGAGAGGCCAGTTTGGGATACATGAGACCCTGTTTTCCTTGAGTTTCTTTGGGATATTTTGTTGTTAGCACAGAGGGGCTGGAGAGATGGATCAGCAGTTAAGAGCTCTTGCTGCTCTTGCAGAGAACCCTGGTTCAGTTTCTAGCACCCACAACCATTTTAAACTACAGTTTCAGGGGATCCAGTGCCCTTTTATGACTTCTGTAAGCACCAGGCACACATGTGAGGTCAAACAGTAGTACCCATGAGATAAGTACAGAGGGGCCAGGGCAGCACTGGGGAGTGGTATCATGGCACGCTACCTCCAGGTGCCGGGCACGCTACCTCCAGGTGCCGGGCACGCTACCTCCAGGTGCCGGGCACGCTACCTCCAGGTGCCGGGCACGCATGCTACATTTGAAGTGGTTTTTTGGTTTTTGTTTGTTGTTGTTTTGTTTTGGGTTTTTGTTTTTTTTTTTTTTTTTTTTTTTTGGTTTTTGTATACATTTCTGTGTATTCTGAATCTAGGGGGCACAGATCCTACATGCAGAGGCCAGCAAGTGGGAATTTTCAGCTCCCCTCACCCCCACACCAAGTTCTTTCTCCTGCTTAGTCACCCCCTCCTCCAGCAGCAGGGATAAAGCTGAAGGCAGGACATGCTCGTGCAACACACACACACACACAAGACTGGACGGACCTCTCTCTCACTCTTACACACACACACACACACACACACACACACACACACACACACAGAGGACTGGATGGACCTCTCCCTTCCTCCAGATTCCATTTAGGTCCATCTAGCACTGCCCAACCCTCAGCATCAACCAGAGGGAAAGAACAGTCCATCTCAGTGATGCTGTCCAGATTCCGGGGTAAGGGAGACAAAATCCGGCCAGCAGCTGCCTGGAGCCTTGGAGTACTGTCTCAGTCTCAGGGGCTGGCCTTTGAAGCTGATCTCAGGCCAGCCTGCCTCCTCCCCACCATGCCTCGGTGGCTTCTGCCTCCTCCTGTCATCTCCAGCCCAGTTTAATTGCCTGAGACCTGTGGCCCAGGAAATAGAATACTAAGCAAGGCCTTTGGTGAGCCAAACTTTTCATCATGGCTCCTGTCTGTTGTCCTTCTGTACCCGACCCCATCTCCACAGTCCCCAGGGAAGCCAGTCTCAGTGTCCTGACTGCTCTCAGAGCCCTTTATGTCTGAGTCTGTCTTTTCTAAAGAAAGAGGGTCTGGTCTGGGCAGTGAATCTCCACCCTAGGCCAGTCCAGGAGCTGGGACTCTGGGTTCTATTTACTGATTATTACATGGGTCAAGAAGTCAGTTGTTGCTGTTGAGGTTTCTTACATATCCCCACACATTAGCAGACTCAAGTTCAAGGTGATTAAAAGTATACCAAGCCAACACGCAGAAGGCCAAGTTGAGGTCCCTACATCCACTTCTTTCCATTAAGCCTTGAGTCTTCCCACTATCATTGAAGGATACTGGTCCTGACTTTTAGGGTAATGTCCAAGCCGATGCAACCATTTTGCCAAGGATCCACTTCTGGTGCCTCACAGGTAAAGTCTGATTAACAAAGTACAACTGACTCTTTCAGATGTCTGACATATATATAGGATATCACAAATGCCCATGAGGCTCTGATTCCTGACCATGGACACCTGTGTTAAGAATCAGTCTCATAAACCTGCATGGAAAGGTCACATAAAAGGTCAACAGTCTTTGAAAATGGAAAAAAAAAAAAAAATGGCATTGCATGTAGAACTTCAAATAGCCACCAGAGGACGCCATTGCCCCCATTTTTCTTCAGGGAATGAGGGACCGCCCCACATTCCTTGAACCTCCACGGAAGCCTCCAGGTTTTTCTGTGAGCCTCGTTCCAGATTCTTCTTAGTCAGGTGAAGTCCATCCTTTTCCTGGTGGCTGAGTAAGACCAGCAAACATAGAATCCCATAGGCACCACAGTTCCTAGGAAAAACACTGGGTGCTGAACCGGGCACGAGTGCCCTCCAGTCAGATGTAACTGTCATGTGAGAAAAAGCATCGTTGCAGTAGACGAAATTAGGGAAGCTGAAGAAGTTACCCAAGGTCATCCTTAAATGTGTCAGATGAGACCATAAACCCACTTGTTTGTGGGTCTTCTATCCAGGCCAAAGTGTGGATATTTAGCCTAAGATGTAGCTGGTTTTGATTTTTGTTTGTGTCTGTTGTTGACTTGCTTATTTGAGATGATGATCCATGCTGCTCTTGAACTCATGAACCTCCTGACTCAGCTTGAATGCTCAGAGTGGAGGCTGGCACCACGAAAACCATCAAAAACAAACTCAGAATAGATAGAACTCTCTAGACTGGGCTGGCTTTAAACTCTGAAGCCAGCCAGCCCTCTGCCTCCTCAGTGCTGGGATTTAAAGGTGTGTGTTGCAAATGACTCTGCCCTCCTGCTATCTCTTTTCCAGTCTCACAGGCACTTTAAGGGAGAGGGTATTCATACCAAGCCCTTCCTGTTGTCCTGCTCTGATCTGAATGCCTAATTTCCCCCCGAATTTAGGATGGCTTGGAGAATGGACATCGTTAAGTCGATTGAGTTTGCCTTCGATCTACCACCAAGAAGCAGCTGAATAATTTGGCCTCTGCATTGCTGTAGCAAACTGCCTGAGGCTGAACGGTGTAAAATGAAGTGTATTAAGCTCACACTTTTGAAATAATAATTTCAAGAGCAGGTAGCCCCTTTGCCCTGGCTTTGATGGCCACATAGTAGGAGCCTATAGTTAGAGAGGGAGCCAAACTGTGTGTGTGGTGGTGCGGGTCACTTGCTTTTCATAACCTCCCTCCCAGGAGCAAACTCTGTCAGACCGGTACTTACTGTTTTCAGAGCACGACCCAGTGACCTGCCACCTCTTAACCGCCCCCCCATGCCCCACCACTGTTGTGCTGAACACCGGGCTTCCCACACATGTGGATCAATTCAAACCACACTCAGCACAGAAGCTGCTCACTGCACCAACATGATGACCTGAGCTCAGACTCAGGAACTCAAAAGTTGTCATGGTGTATGTGCAACCTCTCTCCCTCCCTCTCTCTCCCTCTCTCTCCCTCCCTCTACCTCTCTCTCTCTCACACACACACACACACACAAATCCTGACAAGAGTACCTTAGCTGGAACTGCAGTATTTAACTTCTTGGTGTATGTCTGTGAGCCTCTGCCGTGTTGGGGGGATGCCCTCTGAGGCCAGATCCCTCGGAGCTGGAGTTTTAACAGTCAGAGGCTGCCCATGTGTGCTGAGAACTAAACCAGCTCCTCTGGAAGAATGGCAAGCACTCTTAACCACTGTGCTATCTATCCAGCCCCAAAGTGTTACTACTTATTCCCCCTCAAAAAAAAAAAAAAAGTAAAAAAGCAAATTAAATGATAACAATTATCTTTGCCCTTTTCATCTTCCTTGTCCCCTCTCTCCGCTCTCTCTCTCTCTCATTAGAGGACATTTGAGGCAGGTATGATGGATCTTGCCTGTAACCCCAGAATTCTAGAGATGGAGACAAGAGGGTCAGCTCAAAATCAGCAAGTTCAAAGATAGCCTGGGTTTTATGAGATCCTGTCTAACAACACAAAACAAAACAAAAACTTAACAGGGGAAAAAATGCGGTTTAAAACAATAAAAACAACAAAACCAAGACTATTTTAGAGGACAGAAATAAAACTGTCTGACTTAGTCACTGGTGTGTGATTTCAGACAAGTCTCTCAGAACCTGTTTCCCTACTTTCAAAATGATGTCTATGTTTAAGTAGGAATCTTGCACACTTCCTGTCTGTACTGGTGCCTTTCTGCTTTCCTCCTTTCTCCTTCCAGCTCCCTGTGGGGGAGGGGTGCTTGGATAAACACATGACCAGAATGCAAGGTGTCCTCTGTCCTAAAGCCTGTAGGTCCTGGCCGCTGATATTGGGTGGTCTCGAGGGTCTGCCGTTCCACTCATCCCCAATGCTGGGTGGCCACTTCCCATCCAAGCTGTCCAAACATCATCCAGGCCCAGCTTGTCCTGCTGTCACTGAGAATGGCAAGCCTTGACTCAGGCACACCCGCTCATTGCTAGCAGTTTCCATGCCTGCCTTGTGGGCCAACCCTGTACCATCCACAATGGACTTTGGGGAAATACCTGTTGGACAATACAGTCCTAGAACAAAGTACCTTTCTTTCTAGCAGCTCCATGGATTCCCTAGGTCCTGTCTATTTCAAGGCAGGTAGAACTTTCTGCAAAGCCACATAGTGTCATTATCCCATGTCCCCATCTCAGGTCTAAGAACCAGCTCTGCGCCTTCTCAGAAGGTCATCTCTCCTCTGAAGATCGTTACCATCATTCTAGTGCAACCAAGGCTCTGACAACTCAGTGTCATGGGACACTCTCAGAGCAGTAGAGAGTGGCGGAGGGGAGGTATCAAGTTGCCAGGGATGTTCATTGCTGGGAGAAGGTCAAAGGCCCCTCCCCTAGACAAACATCCCCAATGTGTCTCCCAGGTGAGGGCCTCTGCTAAGCTGTTGAACAGATCAGGAGCGGCCACCCAGTCAGAGACTGGGGACACTTCTGTAGACATAGCCCAGCAGCTGCAAAAGGGGAGATGGGGGTGGGGTGGCGGTGGAGACTAGTGACCAGGGCACTATTAGCAAACTACTCTTAGGCTCCTATTGCTTAACACATCTTCATCATGGCTTTTTTTGGATGCTGAGTATGGGTGAGATGAGGTTCATCATGAGGTTAATGTTATCTGCCCACCAAAGTTCTCCAAAGCCTGACCCCCTGAGCCATACAGAGAGGTGTGGAGGGAAAGCTGGTGGACGCAGATGCAATCCCAGGCACTTGGAGGGTCACAAGGTCTTGGGCTACAGGGAGAGGAGCTTTGGGGCAGGCGTGAGATAGCAAGCCTGGATAGGAGTGAAGATAGGAGTGAGGCCAAGGGTTCAGGCATGTGGGAGAGCTGGAGCTCATCATGTGGGTGTACTATAGCCACAGACACGCGCGCGTGCACACACACACACACACACACACACACACATTGCATCCTCTCTCTCTCTCTCTCTCACTGCTCAGGGATCTCAGCTTCCACTGGTTACAGGTGAGGGTCCCAGGGTCTTGCTTGAAATTTTGTTAGAAATGAATACTCACAGTGCCCACCTAGGTCTGCTGAGGAGAAATCCGTTGTCTAATAAGGCTCTGGATTCTGAGACAGGCTGCTGTAAGGGACCAGGGTCCTTCGCTATCCTCTTGGGGTACCATGGTTTAGATGCCTCTTCAGATCCTCATGTTGCAAAGTCATTGCTATGGTAACAATATAAAGAGGTGGGAATTTTAGAAAGGACAAGGTTCTAGAAGTCCTCAGGGATTGGCTAACACGGTTAATGGGGAAGTGGGTTCCTGATTGGACAAGGGTGGCTGGGAGCTTCTTCCCTCCATCTTTTTCTCCTTACTTTTCTCTCAATACCGTCTGCCTTGTTATGAATAAGCAAGAAGTCATCGCAGGGGAACCCTTAAATCCTAAGGTTTCGGGTTTCACAGTTCTAAAACCATAAGTCTTGCTCCCTCACTGCTGATGTAACAGAATACACACAAGAACATTTTAGTAGAAGCAGACCCCAAAATTTAGTGTTTCAGGTCACCCCTCCCACATAACAAAGGGACAAGTCTCAACACCAATACTGCTGAGCATACACGAATCCTGGGAAAAGGTTCTCTGCCCACCCTACCCCTAGAATGTGAACACACACACACACACACACACACACACACACACACACACACACGTATATATCTCACGGGGTGTGGCACGGTGCCAGGAGAATTTTTTTTTTAATGTTGAGGAAGACAGGGTCTGCTGAGAGAGACATCACAGCACATCCTCTCAGTGAGGACTGGGGACTGGAACAGAGGTCTAAAGTAGGGATCCTAAAAAGGGAGAAGATAGCATTGTGAAAACGTGAAGAAGGGAGAGGGAGGAGAGAAAGAAACGTCTCAGTCCTGGTACGGGCATTTCTCAGGCAGCCTGATGGCAGCCTTGACCCTCCATTCCTGCTTTAGTATTATCAGCTGGGAGTGCTCCCTCATGCCTTGTCTAGGTCCTTTCTCCCAGGATCCCTTCTCTTCCTGTTTTCCCCCCTTTTTAGTCTCTCTGAATGAGCAAAAGGCTCCCCAGAACAAACCCCAGCTCAGTGCATGTGCAGGAAACCGAATCCAGAATGCATGTGCGCAGGCCAGAGGACAGATCTGTGGAGATGATTCTCTCCTTCCACTTTTACTTGGGCTCCAGGCTCTCAGGTCCCCAGGCTTGCACAACAAATAAGTTTACCTACTGGGCCATCTTGCCGGCAATGTACATCAGGCTTTAAGAAAAAAATATGTCCTGTGTTTTACGACAGTTTGACTTGGGACTCTGCAGAGCAGGGATAGCACTGTCTACAGCTGACAAATTCCTATCAACCAGAATCAAGTCCATGGTCTCAAACACTTTAACTCTCACAAACTAAACCAATATACTCCCTGGCCCAAGCCAGCTCAGATTCTGGCAGTACACAGCCAGAGGCTGCCAAATGGTTCTGGTTATCTTAAAGTCCTACCTCTCCCCTCTTGCCCATGCAAACCACTATAAAGATCTGGCTTTCTCTGCACCCAGTCTGCCTCTTGCCCAGCTCTGGTACCTCTTCCATGGTGCTGTTTTCTGGGCCTTAAGGATCTGAGTATGCAAATGCTTTTCCTGGTAACAGTCATTTATGTGGCTGTGTGTCTTCCTACACTTCATAAAAATGATCACGTGCACAGGACAATTCTGTCAGCTCTGTGTGTGCCACCTTCAGGGGAGGGTGGAACGGGATGCTGTTGGGGATGGATGGAAGGGGGGGCATAATGCAGGCAGGGGAGAGCATTGAGCTGGGGCTTCATGAGACTCCATGCCTGGTTATACTTTGTAAACTCTTCAAACCAGAAGTTTTGTCATAGGAACACAAGTTGATGGTTCCAGTGTGCCTTCTAACTGTAACATCTAATGAGATAATTTCTAAAACATTTAGAAGATTCACAGATTAAGCATGGCTAAAGGCTGAAAGAGAACAAATAAAGGCAGTTCCAATGAAAGGCTAGCACTGTGCATCTAAATATATGCTTCAACTTAAAAAAAGAAAGTAAAAAGAAAGAAAAAGAACCCAAAGATTGTATCAATCCAATAAACAGCACAGATAGATTTTCTGAGAAATCGGAAGTCCCAGCTGGATCTCTGCAGGCCACAGGCCATTTCTTCAGCTTCTAGTGGCTACTATATTCCTTGACCAATGGCCTTCTTCACCATCAAGTCGATGGCCAGTAGACTCTCTCACATCCCATTGCTCTACTCTTGTTTCAGATGCCCTGTATTTTCCTCTGACTGCCTGCCCTTCCTACTTCGTCTTACATTCCTGAACAACTGTTCCACTTCAGGGCTAGCTCACTACCAACTTTAATGCCACCTGTAGCCAGGCTATTGTCATCTGCATGGAACACCCACAGATTAAGGGGCCTGTAGAAGGACATCTGTGGTTGCCCATTATTCTGCCTCTTATAGTCTCTCGTGGCTTCTTTGTTGCCCTTGGTCATTCCCACTCAATTTAAGCTGCCCAATTACAATGAGATGAAGCCAGCTTAGCTTCCTGTAGTTTGCCTTGGGACACAACGGAGAATTCTACCAGCCGGTGAGACAATGCTTGGTGGTAGCAGATGTCAGATATTCAGATAGTAAGCCTTTATTAAAAATGTGTGTTGTATGCCAAGAACCAAGCTAGATGTTAGTGATGATACAAGTAAGAAGAGCCAGTTTCTTCTCAGTGAGCATATATCTACTGAATGAGATGAGCTACCTATAGAACCCAAGGACAAAGCATGAAGGGAAGGAAATGGCATGATGAACAAGTGCTTTGAACTGGGTCCCCACAATGAGGGCATCTGAACCCCAGGGAGATCATGGCATAGGAGGAGAGCTCACTTCAACTCCACCCCTAAGTTTTAAATTTACATTCCATAAAAAGGTTTCTTTTTACTTTTTATTTACAGGTGTAAGTATATGCTGTAGACAGAGTTACAGATGGTTGTAAAGCATCCAGTGTGGGTGATGGGGACCAAACTTAGGTCTTCTGGAAGAGGTATGAGCAGTCTTAACCATTGAGCCATCGCTATAGCCTCAAGATTTTCAAGGTTTGTAATTCTTAAACATTCTCTCTCTCTCTCTCTCTCTCTCTCTCTCTCTCTCTCTCTCTCTCCCTCTCTCTCTCCATCTATCTACCTACCTACCTACCTACCTACCAACCTACCTATCTCTCCCCTCTGTTTGTGTGAGCCAGATCCGGAAGTATGTATCAGGTTCTCAGGAACTGGACTACAGACAGGTGTAAAGACATCTACTGTGAGTCCTGGGAACTGAGCATAGGCCCAGCAAGCACTCTTGACTGAGCCATCTCTCCAACAGCAGCGTTGTAATTTTCAAGAACTATAAATGAGTACAAAGACAGAGACCCTGTTCCTCTCTCCCTCCCTTTCTTCTCTCAGCCTGCCTCCACATCACGAGCAGGCACAACTGTCCTACTGAATAAATATATGCTCGTTATCTACATCTGGTTGTAAATTATATGGATCACTTGTAGCTACTTTTTTTTTATAAACACAATTGAGTCTCTGTGACCAGACTAAAAAACAGGTTCCCAAGTCAGGACTTTGTGTATTTATTAGTTTCCAGAGCAGAAGCTGAACAAGCTGTGTTGAAGGATATGTTCATTTATAGTGTAAAGAGATACTGTCAAAATGCCATCCAAATATGCAAATAAGTTTATCTCTGCCCACAACAGTTCTTCACAGTCCGGATGGCACTTTAACAACAAAAGCTTTCCCAGTCTGATGGGCAGAAAGGAGTGTATCAATGAGGATTAGATATGCATGTCTTTTTTTTTTTTAAGATTTTTACTTTAAAAAATGATGTGTATATTTGCATATCTGTGTGTAAGTGCATGCAGGTGCCTGAAGAGGTCAGAGGCTTCGATTCCCCTGAGGCTGCTGTTACAGGCAATTTACAACTGCCTGACATGTGTCGGGAATTGAACTCCAGTCCTCTGCAAGAGCAGTAAGTACTCTTAATTACAATCTCTCCAGCCCTTGATTTACTTCTCTCTCTCTCTCTCTCTCTCTCTCTCTCTCTCTCTCTCTCTCTCTTTCTCTCTCTCTCTCTCTCTGTGTGTGTGTGTGTGTGTGTGTGTCTGTCTGTCTGTCTGTCTGTCTGTGTCTGTGTGTGTGTGTGTGTCGGGCTTCTCTGTGTAGCTTTTGCCTGTCCTGAAACTAGCTCTTGTAGACCAGGCTGGTCTCAAACTCACAGAGATCCACCTGCCTCTGCCTCCCAAATGCTGGGATTAAAGGCATGTGCTGCCACCACCTGGCAGATATGTTTCTTTAATGAACATAATTTTTTAAAGTCCCCATGTGCCTGCTTGTGTTTACATCTTGATGTTTGGTGACCAGAACTTTATACTGTCTCATCAGTGTCTGGCTGATGTCAACATCATCAGCCATCAAGTACAAATACAAAGCTAAAGCTGAAATACAACACTGGACATGTGTTAACAGCTGACATAAAAACAGTGACAACAAATGCTAATGAGGATGCAGAGAAACTGACCCTCGTTGCTTGCGGAGACAGTGAGTGGTGCAGACCCTGTGAGAGCTGAACCTCCTGTGTCAGCCATTTCTGTCTGACCACTGTGACCAAATATCCACCAGAGGTGACTTAGAGGGAAAAGATTTCCTTCAGTTCATGGTTTGAGGAGATAGTCTGACATAGTGGGAGGAGCTATTTGTCCACTGCTCAGTCATCCAGGAGACACAACTGGCTCCTCCCCCGCCCCTTTTAAATTCTGTCTTAACCTGCAGAAATGGAACTACACACATTCAGGGTAAATATCTGCCCCTCCTCACCCCAGTTAAACCCCTCTGCAAACACCCTCACAGGCACACCCAAAGGTGAGCCTCGATGATGCCCTGGTCAGGTGGGTGATCCAAAGGAACCATCATACCATTCACCTCATGACACAGCAACTGCACTCCCCGGCAGAGAAGTGAGACTTCCTGCATTAGGTTTCTGTCCCTTACGATCAAATACCAAAGGCAGACTAGTTAGGTGAATAGATGGTTGCTTTAGTTTATGAGTCTAGAGGTTCAAGTCCAAGACCTGGGGGCCTCAGATGGAGGCAGCACACATGACAGGAGCATGGGTTGACAGGAGAGGTCATACACTGGGGTCACTGGGGAGTACAGCCTGGTCCTAAACTCCTTATGTCTCCCATGACCTGAGGGCCTCTCATTTGACTCCAGACCTTAAAGAGTTAAAGCCCCTCCCCAAAGTACAACCCTGGGGAACAGGGCCTGGGAGGGAGAGGGAATTTATTCACAGAACACATACACACTCAATAAGTAAAATAAAAAGATGCTACCACAAGGGACATTGCAGTTGTCATTTTTGCAATTTCCAATTACATTTTTACATTTTTAAAGGATAACACATCCAGGTAAAGTCCAAGAGGAAAGCCAGTGTTTCTGAAGGCCTTTTGGTTACCCTTCTCAGTGTCCTTCAGCACTTGCTGAATTCTCCATGACCTGTTCCCTTTCTCCCCTCCCCAGACATACAATGGTTCTGAAGAGCTGAGTGGAAGATGCCTTAGACCACTGCAGACACAAGCTGCATAAAGAACACCAGCATAGGCTTTCCTAATTTTCACTGAATGTTACTATTTTAGCTCATTCCTTTTATAGTACTTGCTATAAGTGACATACATAGGGAGTCTGTGCTTCCATGCTCATTTCTTTTTTCAGTTTTTTGGGGAGTGGGGTTTTGTTTATTGGTGTGTGTGTGTGTGTGTGTGTGTGTGCGCGCTGTTGTTGTTGACACTGTTGTTTAAGACAGGGTCTCATTATGTAGCCCTGGCTGGCCTGTTAACTCCCTATATAAACCAGGCTGGGCTTGGACTCACAGAGATATGCCTGTCTCTGCCTCCCTTCCCTGGGTTTAAAGGCATGCACTGCCCACACCCAGCTTGAGTGTTTACTTCTTAAGAATATTCTTCTCTGGGGGTCACAGTACGAGCTCGACTCCTTAAATGTAACACTGCCATACTACTTTGGCCTTCCCTTTGAGATTTTTGCTGGTTGTTCAGATGTGTCCAGCTGAGAATCCAGCGTGGGGCCAGCGTGCCTGGCTGCCAGGCCTAGAATAGTGTTAAATTCAGTAGATTTGGCTCTGCCGTCAATTTACTTTCACAATTAGGGTAGGTGGTAGAAACCTGCCTGTTCAGCTCCGTGGACCAGGACGCTTTGACAGTTTCTGAGAGTTACACTCAGGTTTTACACATTGCGATTGGGGTTTGTGGCAAGCCTACAGAAACCTTTGGTGAGAGGGGAACCAGAGAAGGCTAAGTGCACATCAAGAAATGACTCTGGAACCAACCAGAGGCCGGACTGGCCTGTTCACAGCCACCTGGAGCCCGCGGCAACCAATCCGGGAGCAGCCGTGTCCCCGCGGCCAATGGGCGGGCGGCGCGGCGCTCCGCACGGCTATAAGTGCGCGCGGCCGGAGGACCGCAAAAGCCGGCGCGCAGCGGAGGCGGGATGCTCAGGGCGGCAGAGCCCCGAGAGGCGCGGGTGGAGGCGGGTGGCCACAGTCCCTGGGCAGCGCCACCCTCTCAGTCCAAGCGGCTCACCTCCTTCCTCATCCAGGACATCCTGCGTGACCGCGCGGAGCGGTGCGGGGGACACGCAGGCAGCTCGCAGCACCAGCGCCAGTCCGACCCGAGGAGTGACTCTGCGCCAGAGCCGGAGGAAGCAGGAGGTCGCGGCGTGGCTCTAGGGGACCCGCCAAATATCCAACCCAGTCCTGCAGAGGCGCCGGCTGAACCCGAGACAGGTAAGCGGAATAGACTTGGAAGTGGGCGCGATACACTGGAAAGGACTACTCCCAGGCTGGTGGCCCCCAGCTCTGTGTGCAGGCATGCGGAGCCCTTGGCCACCGGAAGGACTTCACCGTCCTCGGCACCTTGAGCATCAACCTTGAAGGCTGCTAACAACTCTAACAACTTTGCCATCTTCTTGACTCTTTTCCAGCGACTCCAGCTAGTTACCGCTGGCGACTAGAACTAAACGATAAACAACAACAACAAATAATAATAATAATAAACCACTAGTATTCATAAATCAAGCCAATCCCCAGGCTCCCTTTAAGTTTCCATTCCATGAGCTACAAAAGTATGGATGTTTCTTTAGGTCTTTAGAATAGCATTCAGTCGGCTTTTGCCACCACCACCCACTGCCCTGCCCCGTTCACTGTTCATGCAGGTAACTAAACAGCAGTTACAGAAAAGGGATTGATTGGGGCAGAAGATGAACTGGCCACCAGCCCAGGCCACCAGGTTCATCCCCACAAGCCCTAGTCACCCACTTAACTGCCCCCCCCCCGCCGTGATGCCTCAGTTTCCCTGTTGGTGCCTCCCACCCCTTTGCTACACACATCCAGATTCCCAGTTATATTGACATAAGACAACATGGCAGAAAGTTTAACTGTAAAAACTAAGCACTAAGCTTAGTTTACACAGATTATTAGAAATGCATACGTAATATAAAAACCTACTCATTTCTCCTTTGTGGTAGTTTGGTAGTCAGGCGGGGGAAAAAAAATGAAATGTATCCAAGATGATAGTAGCTGTTTGTTCTGTTTGTTCGCTGGCCAAAAGCAGAAAGGTGCTTTGAATTCTGGGCTAACATGTAACTTTTTTCCTTCTCCCTCCCCCTCTGCTCTTCTCCAGATGGGCATTTTGAGACTTATCTGTTGGACTGTGAACATACTCCAGGCGACTTACCGAGCACCCCCCAGGTCCCCAAGCCGACCCAGAAGCGTTCCAGGGCAGCTTTCTCTCACACTCAGGTGATCGAGTTGGAGAAGAAGTTCAGCCATCAAAAGTACCTGTCTGCCCCTGAAAGGGCTCATTTGGCCAAGAACCTCAAACTCACCGAAACCCAAGTGAAGATATGGTTCCAGAATAGACGCTATAAGACTAAGCGAAAGCAACTGGCAGAAGATCTGGGAGTCTTGGAGAAGAGCTCACCTTTGTCTTTACCAGCCCTGAAAGAAGACAGCCTATCCAGCACCTCATTGGTCTCCATGTACACCAGCTACCCCTATTACCCGTACCTCTATTGTCTGGGCAGCTGGCGTCCAACTTTCTGGTAACAGCAGTTCAGATGACAACTTCATAGACCAGAAACTGCGTTCCCCGGGAGTCTCTGGGGGAAAAGCTGGAATGGCTGTGCAAGCGGATGGGAGCAAAACGTGTGCAGACCCAAATGGTTGGGGTTCCCAGGGAATGTTCCAGTTCTTCTCTGGTGGGTCAGTGAAAGATCTGGGGCAGTGGCTATTTTTAGTGTCTAGCCACAGTTCCAAGTGTTCTGTAGGTCACTGCTCTCTGCTCCCTGTCTGGAGAGGGCCAGACGAGTTCATGTTTCTAGACCTCAGGGTGACTTTGGGTGCAATGGCTACATCGTTCCTAAGAATTCTGTTGCTGCAACTCCATCCTCTCCCATAACTGAGTATCACAAAAAGGCCAAAACAAAGGGAAGAAGGACCCCTTAGCTGAGGATGTCCTCTTGAATTAAACCTGAGTTAAAAACTCTCTTGTTGGCCTTGAACAATGGCCAGGGTTTCTCTCTGCCTTTGTAAAAGTGAGGGTAAATGGAAGATTTGAAGAAAAAGGAAAAAAAAGCACAGACCTTAGCGACTGAGGCAGGTTGGCACGGGGCACGGATGTTTAACCTCTTACCCTTTTTGTGGTAGTGCACAAAAACTCAAGGATTTACAGGGCAGCCTGAGTGGTGCAGGGTGCACACAGTGAGGGGTTTAAGACAAGCTGTGTAAACAGTTTGCCTGCCAGGGTGGGCCTTGAAACAGGCTCTTCCTGTCCAAGGCAAGGGCCTGGGGGGTTTCCACACTCCAGGTGAGCACCTCAGTCTTGACTGAAGAAAAGGGCTCTGCCCACCCTTCCTGCCTTCACCGAGAGCTGAGAGTGGGGAGTTCTCGGGTCTGAGTTCACCCTGACAGAGGTGCTGTCATTTTATAACAAAGGATCTTCCTTTCTGTTCTCTCTCCTATAGGACATCTCAGCTCAGGCTTTTAGTCTATGCATGCTGTCTTATTTAGCTGAAGATCTGCTCCTCCACTCTCAAGTTTTATCTTTATCTCAAGTTTTAAAGTATATCTTTAAAAAGACATACAAATTATAAATTGATCAAAAGACATAATTTTAAGAAAAAAAAAAGCCCTAGCAACTCTTGTTTCTTTCCTTTAAAAATTCTCAACATCAAGTTCTTTTTAAAGACAGGAGAGTTGAAGATCGCGGCTCCCAGCAGCTTTCACTGGGCTTTTTGCTGTGGGCTTGGTGTTACAGTTCAAAGGCTCACAGCCCTGGGGTCCTGGGGATCCCCGTAGGCAGAGGAGATTTAGTGTTGTCCAGCTCTCATGCAGAAGGAAAAACAGTACAAAATAAAGGGCTGGTACTGCTGAGGGGTCTAGGAGAGATGGACCGGTCCTGGATAGGGAGGGCATGGCTGTCAGCCCAGGCCAAGCAGTAAGGGGCTGGTAGCGTTGCAGAAAAATGTTCTAAGGAAAGAGAAACTGTTTTCAAAATGCCCATCATTGCAGCTTCCATCCAGGTAAACTGTGTAAATGCTTTGGAGAACTGTGTAGATTGCCCTTCCCTTTCCATCCTGTTACCTCAGGTAACCAGATAAATGGGAGATATGGGAGGTAGGGCACAACTATTACAAACGAAGCTTTCTGGGGCCAGGAAATCCCTTTATCCTACCACTCAATTCTGTGCCCTGAGACATCTTTTAATTTCCTCCTTTTAAATGGGCCAATTTACTGGTGGTGGCAAAACTGCCAAAGGGAGTTGATAGAAATTTGGCTGCTTGAGCATGTTTTGTTTTGTTTTGTTTTGTTTTTTACAGCCCAGGCCCCATGTTAAAGTACTGTTTGCTGCCTCTTGCTGCTGCTGACCACTGTGGCAGAGATGGATCACACAAAAGGCAGAGGAGTCCATTTCACTTCTCCTTTTAATCTGTCTTCTTAAAATCATCAGTTAGTGCTGGCTTTCTCTGTCATTCTGAATTGAATCCTTTTCGGAATGCACCTTCCCTGGGATTAAACTACTGCAGTGCACAGTGTGTGGCAAAAGAGAAAGGAAGGGAAGGCTGTGTTTAAAATTGTTTTGACTCCATTTTGCTTTCTCACCACTGGAACTAGTCATTCACCCACACCTGAACTGGTGGAGAATATTTGAAATGGAATCTGTTGTCTGGACCATGGTAATGGGATGGTGCCTTGGACCATATCAGCGGGATGACCGATCTCTATCCTGTTTCATAAGTCAGCAAACCCCACTCCGACCTGTGACATGAAAGTTTGTGACTTGAAGTTTGGTAAAGCACTCTAATCAAACTTTATTATTTTTCTATGTATTTTTTGCAACACATGACTTTTTAAAAATAAAGCTTCCGTGTCTTTATTAAACACCTGTGTGTGGTTTTTAGATTCTTACAAATAGTGTGGCTGGGCTGGCCTGACAAACCCACGGGCCATCAAAGCAGCACACAGCCAATGAGGGCCTTTCTTTTAGCAGTGGTCTCTCCTTCCTTCCTGGTAAATCAAGAAGGGAGAAAAGATGTTTCCACCTGTGCTGGGTGACCACCTGCATCTGTAATCCCAGCACTCAGAAGGTGGAGGCAGGAAGATCACAGGTTCAAAGCCTTTTTTTTTTGCTACATAGTTGAGTTTGAGATCAACCTACTATATGAGACCCTGTCTCACAAACAAAAGGACCTCAAAAACAAAAATAATAAGTCTTGGGACACTTTGTGTGTAAATAAAGACTTTTCACTACTTAGTGACTCTGGGAGAACAGGGTGATCACAGTTTTCAAAAAGTCCCTTTTCTTGTCTTCCCTGGCCCTCTCCTAAATTTGTCACCTGTGTTCCAAGTCCCGTAAAACTCTGGTAAGCAATGCCTGGGAAACAGAATCACAAGTCTGCAGCCATCCCACCCAGAATGCCCCAGTCTCCTCTGAAATGGGTTGCAAGTGGCGAAGGTAAGTTTCACTACTTCACTAAAACGTGGAAAGAGCACACCCCACCCCCCTGCATTTAAACCTTCCTGAAGCCTTACAAAGTACCTCCTGGGCCTGTGAGAGCTGGTGGTCTCCTCCTTCCTTCAAGGAAATAAAAGCTTAAGGGGGAAGACAACTACTTCAGGTAAAACACATCATACTTTCAAAGTGTGCCCTAATCCTTTAAGTACATTATACACACAGGTGGGGCTTCTTGTAGCAGGCACAAATCATCTATAGCCACCCTCCCATCCCATAGAAGGCCATTAGCTCTCCAATTACAAAGCCTCTTGCCGCAAATTAACAGATGTCCTCTTTCTTTTTAAGTAAGTCATTTAAAAGTAACTAATCCAGAAAATTAAACTGAAGTCTCCCATCTTTAAAGTCCCCTTTGCCTCCTAGTTTTTTGTTTGTTTGTTTTGTTTTGTTTTTTTTGTTTTGTTTCCAGCTTTTCCTAATATATCTGCTAATCTCACAGCCATCTCCTCCCCAGCGGGTCCCCTTGGCATGCCACATATTCGTGCTATTTGGAACACATTGCCAACCTGCCTTTGAGTTTACTTCCTGTGGAAGTTTCTAGAGCTGCAGAGTTTTGGTGCTTCTGGTGCTGCTGGCTCTCCCTAACCCTCCCTTAGAAGCACTTTGTGGCCATAAGGTCGAATATGTGTCAGAGGCCTATATCCAACAAGATTTATTTCCCTTTTAACTATACAAGTCACATCACTTTTCTTGGATGATATTAATGCCACACCCAGAGAAGCTAAGCTAGAGGACCAACCAGCATCCACAAAGAGAAGGTCACCTAGCTTAAGTGTCCTGGAAATGGGCCCTATGATGGAGAATTACACGGGAAAGCTTGGAGGGCCTTGGCAGGTGCACCCAGAAGGAAGTAAGACAAGCAGAGTTGATGAAAGCGACTCAGTTCATCACCACTTCATGTGGCTGGAAAGCCAAGGTGGTTTCCTTTTGAGAAAAGTGAGGTGGGACATTTGACCTCTGCATCAGCTGCGTCCTGAAGGAGGGTGGACCTTTGAGCAATGCAGTTTCTTTGTGAACAGAGCAAGAGCCACTAAGGGACACAGTGTCCAATCACTGTCACATGGGTTCATAGGAGCAGCAGTTTCCTCAGCAGCTGGTCAGGAGTGCACCAACTCCATCTGGGGAGACATGGTTGTACGCCCTGGAACCCAGCGTGAGTCATGGGATCCTTTTTCTGGACACCCTGAGGGCCACAGTCAGTGACATCCTTCACACTAACTTGGCATCAGGTGGGTCAGCCTGAGCTTGGAGACATGACTTCCACACTCAGACATCCAGACTCTGTTCCTCCCATGGCCATCAGGAACATGTCACCAAAGCATGTTTTTCAATGCCAGAGAGTAATTTACTGCTCAAGAGAAAGGGCATGGACGAGAGTCCTGGGACACAAACGGCTCCTAGTTTAGCCATACACTTGGTTTCCCTGTGGACTTTCCCAGACGGAGTAGCCCATGAAAAGGCTGATCCAACATCTACAAGGGAAAAGGGAAGAATCCTCAGTTCTGTGGCATGTTCCCCTCCTCTCTGGAGAGCCTGTAGGCATATCCTTGCCTTGTATCCTGAGCTTTTGCTGGGTGAGAAGGAAGACCGAAATCACAGGGTTAAGACCCAGCCGATCCATTTCCAGGATTTCTCCCTTTTTCTGGGCAGTCTCTACCTGTTTCTATTGAGTTCAATAATAGGAGATCCCTTCCTGAGGAGCTGAAGGGTAAAAAGGAAAGACAGAAGTCCCCTCTGCTCTGTGAGGTGGTTTGGATATGGCCTGTCCTCCACACAAGCTCATGTGTGAGAAGCTTGGTCCCCACTGTTTCAGGTTTGAAGACACCCATCCATTAAGAGGTGGGGTACAGAGCAGCAAGATGGTTGAGCAGGTAAAGGTGCCTGCCACCATGGCTGATGACCTGAGTTGGATCCCTGGGACCAACATGATGGAGAGAACCAACTCTTGAAAGTTGTTTTCTGACTTCCACATATGCACGTATTTGAACACACACACACACACACACACACACACAGAGAGAGAGAGAGAGAGAGAGAGAGAGACAGACAGATAGAATTTTTTTGAGAGAGAGAGAGAGAGAGATTGGGTCCAGGAGAAGGTAACTAGGTCATAAGAGCTACACATGTGTGGGTTATTTCTGTCTGTGGGAGAGAGTCAGGTCTCACTGGAGTGGATTTGTTGTCAAAAAGGAGCGACCCTAACCCCTCCCTTGTCTCTTGCTTCCTATTTATCGATGGACCAGCTCACACATGTTCCTGCCATGCAATGAACCCCTCTCAGAAGCTAAGGCTGGCTTCATCTCCTTGGGCTTCCAAAGCACTGAGATGAAATTGACCTCCTTCCTTTATGAAGTGCCCAGCCTTAGGTATTTCACTGAAACAACAGGAAAAAAAAAAAAGAGTAAAGCAATACTTACAGTCAAAATTTAAATACTCTAGAAATGCATTTTGGTGCATGGCAGAATGAATGCCGATTTCTTATGGTTAGATACCTAACATTAACACTTCCTCTCAAACATTAGGAGTCATCTCCCAGGTGCACTTTCATGGTGTACCCAACTGCAATGGACCTCAGCATCTACTGAAAATAGACAAAGGCTTAGTAGTCCTCATTCATTGTAGGGTGAGCCCTGGGAAGCAGGGCTCTAGAGTCTGTATTTTTAGTGCTAGTGTCCACTTTTTTTTTTTTTTTTTTTTTTTTTTTTTTTTGGTTTGGGTTTTCAAGACAGGGTTTCTCTGTGGCTTTGGAGGCTGTCCTGGAATTAGCTCTTGTAGACCATGCTGGTCTCGAACTCACAGAGATCCACCTGCCTCTGCCTCCCGAGTGCTGGGATTAAAGGTGTGCGTCACCAGCTCCCGGCCACTAGTGTCTATTTTTACAACTGGTTTGCCTCTTCAGCCTTGATGGTGCCAAGGCCAAGGGAGAACCACGTCCAGTGCCCTTTGATCTTTCTTCTTACGGAAAACAGACATCCACCTTTTCTTGCCTTCTTCCTGATGTCATCGAAGCCTTCTGATATCTGAGGAAACCCCACTTACTCTAGGAAGCCACTCACTAACAGCTGAAGAACCTAAGTAAGACACGCTAACCCAAAAAGCCAAAAGTCCTTGCCCACTCCCATCCCCAGGGCCCTGAACTGGCAACGAGAAAGGAATGGCAGTCAGTCCCACCTTGCACTTGCCAGAGCAGTTTCCACCTGCTGGGAGCCACATGGCTTGTTTGCGCTGCTTCATCAGGGACAGCAGGTGCCATTTAACATCTGTCAATTTGTGTCACACTTCCCTAGCAACTCCTCCACCAGGATTAAGTAGAGTCTTAGCACTGACACAACATTTACACTTCTTTCTGCCAAACCGGTAATATTAAATGTTTTTCTTGCAGCATGCACGCTGAGATGGAGGTGGGTGGAGATTATCTGAGGAGGAGACAGAATATGCCTTGTGGTCATGTGATTTTGACTAAAAATTTCATTCGGCAAATGCACAGTTGGCATGTGAATCCTAGCCCAAAGCTGGAAGAGCTTCAACCTGACCCTCACAGCATCAGAAGAACCAGAGTGACAAGAGTTCCCTCCAGCCAGTACTTTCACTGAGAAGAATGCAGAGCGTTTCACAATAGAAACCAGAGGGGAGGGGTGACTGGTATTCACTCATGGAAAACTTTGGAATCTCTCTTTCATTCCACTTTAGAGCCTTGCTGCTGGTTAGATGCTGCCTATAATTTATCAAAGGATAACTTGGGCAAGCCCTGTGACTTACGAAGGTGAGGATGCTGAGTGGGTGGGGGAGTAGGCTCCAGGAGTTGCCAGGGCATTTAACTTCAACAGAAAGCTGGTCAGATGGTTTACATCTCCTTGCAGTGTGTGTTAGGTGAGGTTGCGGGCAGGTGGAGGGGGTGGAGTCACTTTAATAGAGACATCAATCAGCAGACAGACTTTTAAGTTTTTTTACTGCATTAATTTGTTGGTGGGGGGATGTGCTCAAGCACATGAGCCACAGCACATGTGTGGGGTCAGAGGACAACTTGCACGAGTTGCTTCACTCCTTCTACCAAGTGGGTCTTGGAGATCTAACGCAGGTCATCAGATTTGGAGGCAAGTTACTTTGCTCTCTGAGCTGTCTTACCAGCCCCAAGACTTTAGGTTTGTATTACAGAAGCAAGACAGTTCCAGAGAATGCAGATGTGCATTTGTTTTGTTTTTGTTTGTTTGTTTGTTTGCCATTCCCCCTCCCCACCCCTCTTAATGAAACACACAAATCTGCCGAGTCAGTTTATGGCAGGAGGTAGAACATGATCTCATAGTCCCCAGTATGACTCCTACAAACTGAATTTCTGGTGTTATCTGTTTCTGTTGAGAGAGACAAGAACTTCTGTTCAAGAACAAATGTCATTAAGAGCTCTTCAAATAGAAAAGGAAATGGAACACAGAGAAGGCTAGTCATACATTAAAGACACAATCAAACATACAGCTTTCAAAGCCAGGAGCCTCCCCGTTCCAGAACCCTTACACTGGAAAAGCCGTATAGGCCTTGATTGCAGCCAGACCCCATGCAACAGTCACTGCCTTCCTCTGAGCCAGTTCATGGGAAGAACAAAGGAGAAGGGGGAGTCCAGAGTGAGGGGGAAGGGCATGCTGGGTAATTTTCCACTGGCTCTTGATGCAGCTCTGTACGTGTGTGAGCGAGCTCATGACTCCTCTCCTTGGCTCCCCATTGACCCCTGAGCAATCGAGCCATGGCTCCACGTCCTGAAGATTAGGTTTTATTAGAGACAGGCTGGGGACATATCAACGGTGGCTTCGGGAAGGAACAAAAGCTGGACGAGGATCTGAGGGAAGGTGTCCTCGTTACAACCCTAGTGGGTTTTATAAGATCCTGTACCGGCAAACATCCCAGAGAAGCAGGATGGGTTCGCAGAGAAACCAGGCCAGCTTTTCACACACAGAAGTGTTTATTCAGTGGAGAGCAGGGGCTCAGGATTTCCCAGGAAGCCGTGGGAAAGGACTGAGAAGGGCTCGTTGACCAGAAACTCCTAAAGACCGGAGTTCATTTAATTTTTGACAGCAAACAAAAGTGTTGTTTACAAAGAGTGGAGCTAAACACCCCTTCCCCACTCAGCGCTGGTCACGTGTGTGCTGAATGAATGATCAGATAAGTGAATGAATGTGCACAGACCACTTCTGAAGTAGTAGGCTTGGTTCTAAGCATGGTTATTCTGAGAGGCATCCTACAGGTTCAGAAGAGCATAATCGCGCTGATGTCAGCATATGAAATTAAGGCATGAAGATAAAGCTAAAGAAACCAGAGCCAATTAAGCTAGGAAAGTGACATCAGAACCCAGGGGTCAGGTAGAATGAGAGTGGGACGTTTTATGTGTTGTCCTAGGAGATCCACACATGGCTAGCAATGTCTGGAAGATCACCAGGCTGTTGTGGGATTTCTATCTTGGGAAAGGTCATTCTGTAAGGAAGTTATAAGGAGAAAGGATGTGTACCATGTACCTCTAACATCCTTGTCCCACCCCCACCCCATTCTACAATTCTGCAGAGAAGCCTATGGCTCACTGTCAAACTTCTGTGTGATCAGTGCACGGTAGCGAGGGGACACTCAAGCCCTTCTCAGAGACATCAGACACTTGGGGCTGCTGCCTAGGGTGAAGTAACCTGCTAACTGTGAGATAAGGCAAGCCCACTCTCAACACCTTCTTTGAGCTTCAAGTATTCTTATGTAAAAGGAGCATCTTTTTGATGGTTATTAAATGAAATCAGCACTACAGGCTCTGTCTGTGATTAGAAGGGAAACAAGTCATTGTATATGAAACAATGAAGAACATGTGAGACCAAGAAGATTGAGTCAAAAAAAAAAAAAAAAAAAAGATACCATAATAGAGGGAGCCATTATAGGTTTGAAAAGAAAACTGACCCTAGAGAAATGTTCAGAGACCTTCAAGGATGACCCCAACTAACAATCTGACCAACAATGGAGAGGCTACCTTAAATGCCCTTCCCTGATAATGAGATTGATAACTAACTTATACACCATCCTAGAACCTTCATGTAGTAGCTGTTAAATACAGAAGCAGACACCTACAGCTAAACACTGAGCCAAACTCCTGGAATCCAGTTGCAGAGAGGGAGGAGTGATAAGAAAAGGGGTCAAGACCAGGATACAGAAACCCACAGACACAGCTGACCTGAACAAGGGGGAGCTCATGGACCCCAAGACTTAAAGCTGGGAAGCCAGCATTGTACCGACTCAGACCCCTTAAACATGGGTCTCAGTTAGAAGGCCTGGGCAGTGTAAGGGACCTCTGACATAGGAACCAGGATGTACCCCTGGCATACAAAAAAACTTTGGGAGCACATTCCCCATGGAGGGATACTCCCTTAGCCTAGAGACAGGGCCTAGACCCTACTCCAAATGATTTTAATGATCCCTCCTAGAAGGCATCACCCTCCCTATGAAGTGGGTGGGGAATGGGGTGGGAGGTGAGGTGGGGGGGCATGGGAGGGAGGGAGGCAGAGAAGGAGAGGAAGTGTAAAATAAGAAAAAGAAACAATGAAGTTCCCTGACTTATTGATGGCTACTGACCGATATCTGAGAATCCATCCCAAAGAGAGTCGTTCTTCTCTGTTCTTCTTTTTTTTTTTTTTAATTTAATGTGCATGGGTGTTTTGCCTGTAAGTATGTCTGTGCATTGCTTGTGTGGTTGGTGCCCACAGAGACTAGAAGTGGGTGTCAGATCCCTTGGAAATGGAGTTACAAACAGTTGCTAGCCACCATGTGGGTGCTGGGAATGGAATCAGGGTCCTCTGCAAGAGCAGCCAGTGCTCTTAACTACTGAGCCGTCTTTACAGCCCCTTGTTTTTAATAATGTCTTTTTAAATTTGTTGATAATTTCCTTCTTGCATACAGTATATTTGATCATACTCATTTCCCCTCTTCCCCCTAACATCTGCCAGTTCCACCTCCATCCCTAGGAATTTGTTTTGAACCTTAAGGATTCATCTCCAGTTAAAACAAGAACATTCAAGGGAAAATGAACGAATGAGCACAATGAATCATTTACTCCTAAAATGAGCAAGTTTGCTCATTTCAACAGACCCAGCATGTATTTCTTTTCTTTCAAATGATAATAATAAAATAAAAAGTGGAAACAAAGCAGAGGTTGGAGATTCGAAAAACAAATTCTTTATCTAATTCTAAGTGTCTAAGTTTGATTCTGTCCCAGTGAAAAATAAATCGGGTTGTCTAATTGCTTAGTCTTGACACTCTAGGCATCAGTGATTGCAGTCTTCTCCTGGAATCCTTTTGAGGAGTGGGGATATGTAGCTTGTTGCCTGGGGACGAACATCCTATGAGAAGTCTTCCCCTGCAGAAGCAAAAGGACATACAGAGATGATGATGTATCTGCATGGTATCATTGATGATGAGTCCCCATCTCAAAAGTGAGTCATCCAGGGATACTGGGGGGGGAGCAAAAATATCTTCATATATATCACACAATATTCTTATTTTATTGATTACAAGAAAATATGAAATATAAAACACATATGTTATATGCTACTAATTGCATACATTATTATATATGCATGTAACATTCTCTGCATGTAACATGGCATAATGCAACAAGTGAGGGTTGCATCTTTGGAACAAGAGGGCACCCTGGTTGTGCCTTCACAGTAGTCATGTGACCTCAGAATGATTGAGACTGAGCATCTTCATTATTTGCAGAGGTTTTCTAAAGTTTAAATGAGCTAATACCAGAAGCACATTAATCTACAACAAATTGCCAGCTCACATTAAGGATCACATGAAGACAACACTTGTTCTTCTGCCTGCCACGCATGCCCTTCTTATTTTAAAATACATACATCCTTACAGATTTTGTGATAACCAAAGAAAGTTCTACCAATACACCAAATTGTACTAATTTTGCTTTTTTAAAAAAGTTAATATGCCAGAAGATCAATACTCCCATGCATAGAACTGCTATGTTATGTTGTAGGGAAGTCTGTGGGTAGATAGATACATTTCAGAAATGCTTGGGGGAAATACAGCAAAAGTTATCACAAAGAGAAATGCAGACAAGTCTCTCAGACATAGTTATTTCTCCTGACTGACCTATACCTCCATGCTCATCCATTGAGGCCTTTCCCACAGGAGAAGGACTCTGCCCTCTGAGTTTAAATCATTGGCTAGTGGACCAGAGACCAGAACTGCTCTCCTCCATGTCCAGAGCTGAAATGCACAAATACAGACAAAGAAAATAAATCAACAAAAATAGCTAAGAGGCATTTCTAAACATGTCTAGCTGCAAAATTTATGTGTATTAGCTCTCGGAAAAAGGTCATTTCAGATAAGACAACTATTTATACAGAAAACAAAATGAAACATGTATTGATTGGTTTTCAGTGGGACCTTTCCAGTCCTGGGAGAGGATTGTATGCCAGGAAAAAAAAAAAGGAAAGAGGGAAAGAGGGAGGGAGGGAAGGAGGGAGGGAGGGAGGGAAGAAGGAAGGAAGGGAAGAAGGGAAGAAGGGAGGGAGGGAAAAAGGAAGGGAGGGAAAGAGGAACTGCTTCGTCTAGTAAGGTAGGCCCCATCGCCTAAAGACTCTACAACTTCCCCAAATTCCAATGGCAACTGGGGACCAAGTGTTCAAACATGAATTTGTGGAGGGCATTTCACATTCAATGACAACCAGTCTACTTTTGATGATTTTTAATCTTGAAGCTGTGAGACCTTTCTCATAACCACAAAATTTATATATAAAACATTACTCAAGAAAATGCTTAGTCATTTATCACAACAGTCAACTCAGTATCAGCCAAGTAAGATTTTTCCATTCTAAATAAAGCACTTCACACATCTGTTAAATAGCTTCAAAGAAAACACTTTATAGTGATTGTCTACCTATAGAAGCCTCTTTACAGTAATGTAAGATGAAGATGATGCTGTGATGTAAATGCTCGTGTAATGTAGATGCTGGTGTGATGTAGATGATGCTGTGATGTAGATGATGCTGTGATGTAGATGATGCTGTGATGTAGATGCTGGTGTGATGAAGATGTTTGTGTGATGTAGATGCTGGTGTGATGTAGATGCTGGTGTGATGTAGATGATGCTGTGATGTAGATGATGCTGTGATGTAGATGTTTGTGTGATATAGATGCTGGTGTGATATAGATGCTGGTGTGATGTAGATGATGCTGTGATGTAGATGTTTGTATGATGTAGATGCTGGTGTGATATATAGGGTGATGTAGATGATGGGGTGATGTAGACACTGGTGTGATGGCATATAAGCTTATCTCAAGCTACCATTTATGCTGTGTCAAAATCCAGACCCTCAACAAGATGACTGCTAATTCCTTTCCCCCTACTCACATGAATGTGGCCTCTGTCCTTCAATGTTGGAATCAAAATGGAGCTGTGTTCCTCAAGCATAGTAAAGCTTTTGCACAAAGTATTCATGAGTGGGGTGGATTTTGCTGGAATGGGTTGGTGGTCAGTGTATTACAGTGCATGAGATTTTCAATCTGGATGTCGTAATTTAAATTGTGGAGTTGGGGCTGGTTGCTTCATTGCATGTAAGCCTCAATTTCAGGTCATCTGCTCTGTTCCTATCTCCTTTTATTTTCCTTTGCTCCCCTCTCTCTGCATCCACCCCCTTGAGAACAGGAGTCCTGTACTTCATAGTGCCACTCTTCCTTCCCCCCTCCTCCCTCCCTTCCTTCCTTCCTTCCTGCCTTCCTTCCTTCCTGCCTTCCTTCCTTTTTTTCTTTCTATGTCTTTGGTTCAACCCCCCCCATGTTTACCTTCTGTCCTAAGAAGCTTATCAAAATGTTTTCCAAACAGTGCTATTTTTTCTCTAAGAAGAATTCCGATACCTAATAATACTAGTAATAATTTATTTGTATCACATGTAAAATTCAGTGCAGGAAAACTTCCAAGTGGAAAAGCTAAGGTAACTAAAAAAGACTTTTCAATCAGTCTAATGACAATTTTAGCTTCTATGAGAGCTAGTTTTAGATGTCAATTCTACCATCTAGAACCACCTGGGAAGGGGATCTCAATGAGGGATTATGTAGACTAGCTGAACTGTGGGCAAGTCTGTAGGAAGTTATCTTGATTACATTATTTGAGTCAGGAAACCTGCCCGCTGTGGGAAATGCCACTCCCTGCTCAAGGGATTCTAAACTGTCTAAGAGTGGAGAAACTGAGCTGATTGGGAACATGTACTCCTCTTCTGATTGCAACAGTTCAGTAGTTTCAAGCTCCTGCCTCTGTGGCTTGCCTGCCCCAATGGACTGTGACCTGTAATAGTGAGCTAGACAAGACCTCCCTTAAGTTTCTTCTGTTAGGGTATTTTATTACAGCAGCAGACATGAAACTAATACAGCTTTAGCTACCATAAAGCACACAATCAACTTAAAGTCTATTCATAAAGACCCCAGCTTGATCTTGATGGGTTAGAAAATGACAAATACAGTGTGAAAGCAAAAGCCCAGAAGAAACGACAGTGACGACCTGAAGAATCAAGTTAGAGGACAGATGATGCCTGACCTCGAGACTGATGATAAGTGACGGTGATCAAGACAGTGTAGTACTGGAAAAGGAACAGCACACAGAGTCACATGATTGTCCCACATAAATATAGTCAACTGATGGTCAACAAAAGTAATTCTGTGGGGGAAAGGGGGCTTTTTCAGCAAATGGGGATGAAACATGGACATAGATCTGTTTTCACAAAATTTAGCATAAAATAGATCTTAGACCTAAATATAAAATGCAAAACTATGGAACTTCTGGAAGGAAACATAAGAGAAAATATAGCACCCTTTGGTTTGTTGTTTTTCGATACATCAAAATAGTGACCCACGAAGGAAAAAAAGCTGGATATTGTATTTTATTAGAACTAAAATTGTGTGCCATATGCAAATGCCTTTGCAAATGCAAAGGAAAGTCACAAACTGAGAGAAAATATTCTAACCTTGTATATGATGGGATTTGTATCCAAAATATACAGAGAATCCTTAGTATTTAATGAGGAAATAAATAATCCATTTATAAGTAGGGGGAAACTACACTTGGACCAGCATCTCACCAAAGATCTACATATGACAAACAGCACTAAATATCACTTGCCAGTAGAGAACCGCAAAGCAAAACAATAGATAAATATCAGAACTACTCAAACCTAAAAAGGTAACAATATCAAAGCGAAAGGTAGAAGGAAGAGAGACCTTGTTCATTGTGTGTGGGAATGCAAATGGGAACCATTATCCTTGAAGACAGCTCTGCGTTTTCAAAGGTCATGCTAGGTCATTCGACCCAGCCATTAGGCCACCAAGTGTTTACCCAACTGGTCTGAAAACTCATGCTCATACCTAAACATGCATGTAAAGGTTACTAGAACCTCAATTCCTACATTGCAAATAGTGGACATAACCAAAGCTCTCCAGTGTGTGCCTGTGGTGCATCCATCCAGTGCAACACAGTCTTATTTAACTATGAAAAGAAATGAACCACCAAGCCATGATGAGACACCAACAGAACTTAAGTGTGCATCAATTACTAAAAGGCAGAACGAAACAGCTATGTGTCCTGTCACACTGGGAAAGACAGGAAAACAGTCAGGGTGCAGGTGATTTGGAGGATGAAAATCAGGGAAAGGTGAATGGGGGAAACATAGGGGGTTTTTAGGGCAATGAAACTTCTGTGATACTGTGATGGTGAATATGTGACATGGTACATGTCAAACACATGGGGCTTTACAGCAGAAAGACTGTGTGTGTGTGTGTGTGTGTGTGTGTGTGTGTGTGTGTGTGCACTGTGATTTACTGAGGATTAAACCTAGGGCCTTATACATGCTAGGGAAGTGCTCTTCTGTTGAGTTATATCCCTGCCCCTCTTTACTTTTTTATATCTGAAAAGAAGATCACTCGGTTGCCCCAGCCAGCCTTAGACTTACTCTTCAGTCTAGCAAATCCTTGAACTGGCAATCCTCCTGCCTCCGTCTCCCCTGTAGATGAGATTTTCAGCCTGCACCACCAAGCTTTGCTTAATGGTTTTTAATTACTTAAGATGTCAGGAAGAAATGTAGACTGGAAAAAAACAAACATAAAAACGGTATCACAAATCAAGGAAGCAGTGTGAGGACAGAGATGCAGATCTAAGTGACCTTGCAGAGGATGGAAACTGTCAGACTGAAGTCAGGGTGGAGTCAGAGCTATAAAAGGTGAGTTTGTGTTTGTTATTAAACTTCAGTGTGTTAAAATTTCAGTGAAGGTGCTGATGGTGCCAGCCAGGGATACAAATCCTGTCTCAAAAAAAAAATAATAATAACCTAAAAGCAGATTAAAAGCAGATAATACTGTAAGGAGTGATTTTTAAAAAAAAAAAAAAAAAAAAAAAAAAAAAGCTCTGAAGATAAAACAGGAAAATGACAGAAGTCATTTTTCAATAACTACTTTAAAATTTAAATGAATCAAAAGACAGAGACTGAATGGGAGGGGGTGGTAACTCATTTGGTAAAGTGCTTGCCATCATGAGAACCAGAGTTTGACTTTCAGAGGCCTCTTTAAAGAAGAGAGACGTAGTGGCGCATTTCCAACAATAATGCTTGGTGGGGGAGGAGGAGCCAGGCAGGCAGAGCTTAGGGTTCCCAGGTATAGTCAATAAGGCCTGGTCTCAAAACAACAACAACATAGCAACTGAAGAACAAGACCCAAGGTTGACTTCTGGCCTTCCCATGTATGTATACAAACATTTATACACTAACATACTTTCACAAAACCATGAACATGATGGGGGAAGAGTACAGATGAACATAGACAGAGATTGGCAGAACTTAATTCAAGAGAAGACATGATTCAACAGTATGTTGTTTATAAGGCTCATTTGAGATCCAAATGCAGAAATAGGTTAATAATGAGAGGAAGGAACAAGAAGGTCCTTGCAAAGAATAACCCAAAGAAAATAGAGATGTCTCTATAATACTGAAATAGACTTACATCAGAAGAACAGGAGATGAAGAATACTGTGTATGTATTGCTAAAGAATATGATACAACTAGAATATATAACTGTAGTGAGATATTCACTTTGTCTGTACCTGTGGCACAGACCATACCCATTGGGGGTGGGGACAGGGGCGGACATTACCTGGGAGAACTAAGTCTGAGGAAGAGGCCCCTGGGAGCTCTCTTGCTTGCAGCATGGGGTCAGGAGAGCATCCGGAGGTTGCTGGTGCTCATCTGTCTGTGTTTTAAGTTATTTATCCCTGAATGAACATCTATTTGGCCTATTTGTTTCTCCTGATCCTTATTAAACCTCAATATATAACCATTATAAACATTTGTGTACCTAAGGAGAGATCATCAAAATGCACTAGCGAAAGCTGACAGAAGAAACAGATACTTCTATAGTAACAGAGAGTGCAGTATTTAGTGCTCCATAACAGACAGAAGGATGTAAAGAAACAGAGGATTTGTGTCAAGTTCAAGGCCACCCTGGCTTACATAGTGAATCCCATGCCAGTGGGGGACACATAGTGAGACCTTGTCTCAGTAAGAGAGGGGTGGGGAGAGGGAGAGAGGAGGGCAGAGACAGAGACAGCCCAGAGAGACAAAGAGGTGACTTGAATAATATAATAAACCAACTAGGTCTAACAAACATAAACAGAGCACACATCATTCAGAGTATGTGGGCATTACCCAGCATGCATCATGCATTAGGCTACAGAGCAAATCTCAATAGGGTTAAAAAGATAGTATACAAGTAAAATAGCACTGTGGTTAAGAGACACATTGAACTACCAGTCCTTGTGGCCCCAAAGCAGTTACATTCCCTAGTAGTCTGGCTAACCTGTTTACTGCTCAATCCAAAAGTTATCGCATATTAGGAGGACCTAGTACTGTTGTCACTCCTATTTATAAAGAAAAACTGAGTCTTGGGGAATACTAATAATCTTTCAAAGGCCTTACAGGTCAGCAAATGGTGAAGCCAGGATTAGTCACCAATGTATCTATCCCTCTCCAGAAGCCCTTCATCAGTGTGACACTCTAGCTGAGCAAAGAGCTGGTAGACCCCTAGGGGACTTGTGATTACTAGGGACACTAAGGAGGTTTATGGTCTGACGGTCTTAGCTATACCTCAGTGAGACAAAGCCAAGCTAGAGTAGAAGGATTATCCAGAAAGATAACTTCAACACCCAGCCAGCACCTCCCTTCTAGCATCAGCAAAATTTTTGCTAATAACACATGTCCAACTGGAAGGTTTAACTTGTTCTCTCAAGGACACCTTGATCTCCTTTGTTTATCCTCTCCCTCTGAGCCACTTCCTGGGTGGACTGATTCATTTACTCACCGAGTGTGTTACATTCTTAAACCAGTTACCTTCCTTCTCAATAAGCTACATGCCCCCCCCCCAGTCTCCCAGGCAGTTTTACAGGCTTGAAACCTTGCTCTTCTGTGGGTAAACTAAGGCACCACAGCCTGAGTTGGAGTGCCCATTGCACAATGAAAGCCTCACCTACCAAGCCACAAGGTAAAAAAAACTTGCATTCCCTATATTGTTTTTCTCCCACACTCCTTCAGCACCATGTTTTGGATCTAATTTACTTAGGAACAGTAGATTTCAGAATTTCAGAATCTTTGCACCCATTTTTTTTCTTCTACAAAACTATCCAGCAAGCCAATGATAAGAAGAGCTAAAAAACACTTAGCCAAAAAAAAAAAAAAAAAAAAAAAAAAAAAAAAAGTCTTGAAATACATAAACATCGAATTCAAACATGAAATCTGAAGTTCAGATTTTGGGGGTATCTTTGGCACAGGAAAGTAAGAAGGAAAAGAGATAAAAACTTGAAAGAAAAAAACAAAACAAAACATAACGGTACCCATAGATTTCGTGTTTATTTGTGTAGAATTATTAAGAAAAATGTTGTTGAAGAGATACCGAGTAAATGTTCAAAAATCAGTCACATACCATAGAGATGGGTCAGGGGATATGAATACTTGCTAAGCAAGCATGAGGACCTGAGTTCAGATCCCCAGCACCCATATAAAAAGCTGGGTGTGGCTGGGCATGGTAACACATGCTTTTAATCCCAAAACATTGGGAGGCAGAGGAAAGCAGATCTCTGTGGGTTTGAGATCAACCTGGTTCACATAGCAAGTTCTTTTCTTGTCTCAAGAAAAGAAAAAAGAAGATGGGTGTGGCCATGCAGGTACCTGTAATCCCAACACTGTAGAAAATGGAGACAGGTTTAGTGAGATACTGTCTCACAAGAATAAGACAGAGAATGACAGAGCAGGACACCTGCCATTCTCCTCTGGCCTCCATGCATATGCATGCACACACACCATACATACACACCAGAAAAACCATAATTGCACAATCCTCACAAAATTCCAGACATGAGTGTTTATAACAGCTGTATTTATAATTACCAAAACACAAAAAGAGCAAAGATTTTCTTGAGTAGCTGAAGGAATTATTTGTGGTCTCTCTGAACTAATGTCAAGCTCTCAAGGAGTCTATTTCCTAGCCTTTACTTCCATCCAAAGCCTCCTCCCTTGGATCATGTCCTATTAGAACAATGGATCTATCTTAAATTGTATACATAAAGCCCCTTTGTTGTATAAGCAACACAATTAATGATTACAAATGTTAGATTATAGGCATCTTTATGGGGGTTCAATTTAGTGGACCAGTATTCAGTCTATCACAAGTGGCATAATTGTGTTTTTTAAAGGGTCTTTGTAAAGGCAGAAATAAAGAGAATTAGGAAGCCATTCCACACATCCACTTGAGAACTGATGATGGCTCACACCAAGCCAAAAGCAACAAAGAGAAGGAAGAAGAGGAGGAAGAGGAACAAGAAGAAGAAGCAGGAGAAAAAGAAAGAGGAGGAGAAGAAGAAGGTAGTAGTAGTACTACTAAACGTATCTCTCTCCAGTAGCAAAGTCACCTCTTAAATTCTAAGATATGGCGTGTGATAGAAAAAAGTCAAGAACAAATCCAAGGTTTTCATATGAGCCACCAGAAAGCACAAATACTCTTTGGTTTAAAGAGGGAAGTCTATGAACTGAGCAAATGCTAAAAGAGATTAGAGGTCATGTTTGCACACTGAGGAAGAATGAAAATTCAAGAATGGCCACACCTTTTATCAGCTCCACATCTGCACTTTTTTGCAATGCAACTCATCAAGAAGGCTCGTCCCCCAAGAAGTGAAGACTGCCTCTCCATCTCTCAAACCTGGAAGATCCCTGTGACTTACTTTGACCAACAGAAGGTAACAGAGGTGGCACTATGTGGCTTCAAGCTTAGCCCTCCAGAGACCCTCCAGTTTCTATCCCTATGCCCTTGCAAAGTTACCTGGGAAAAGAATGCCTTGTGATGCTGCTGCTGGCAGATTAGACTCAGTGTAGCTGAGACAGTCATCTCACTATGAGCTTCCAGCTCAGACAGACTTCAGCTACTGTCTACCACCCAGCATATAAATGTGACATCCTGGTCCATCTGACCCATTTGAGTTCTACTGGAACCAATCTATTCATTACATAAGTAACACGTATGGGTAACTCTTTTGCAACCTCTGTTTCTCACCCAACATACTCGTTAAGATGTGTCTGTAGAGGATGGTAGAGACTATAGAACTTAAGTGAAGGCTTGAGTTTGATTCCTAGCACTTATGTTAAAACAAACAAACAAATAAACAAAAAACGCATTTACTTCAGGACCAGAGGCCCCTGAGATGGAACTGACCTGAATAATTCCTGTCTGAGGACTATGCCATAGGTTTCAGTGATGATGCCTATGGACCACAATAAGGAGCATGGCACAATAACACTAACGATGTAGTAGTGACATGCATACCTTGGTACCTAGAAACTCTCTAACTGAACTCAAAACCCACTCAGCAAGAGGGTTTGGCAACCTAGCCAATTACCCAGGGATAGTGAAGTCATGGAGAACCTACAATCACCCCTTCACTAACTCATAATA
Source organism: Phodopus roborovskii (assembly GCF_943737965.1). NCBI lineage: Eukaryota > Metazoa > Chordata > Mammalia > Rodentia > Cricetidae > Phodopus > Phodopus roborovskii. Next base: position 44,230,056 of record NW_026126511.1, on the reverse strand, counting down.
ATCACTAACTGCATCATGAACATTCATCCTTATATCCACAGGTTAAGTGTAGTTCTCACACCTCATCAAGAACACTTTGAAACAAACAGAAACCATTACAGAAAGCCACAATCAATTAAAATGAAGAGCCCATCCCACAGAATACCTGTATTAAACAACTCACTGCACCTACGTCTCAGGGAGCACTGTGGGAGAGGGGAAGAAAGACTGTAAGAGCTGAGAGACTGTGCCTCCAAAGAATGTCGGAAGCCACACCCACAAAGTCTCACCAGCATGGCTGCCTCAGCATGAGCCAAACAAGGTCAATGTCAGTAGATATGACAAAGTGGACAGGGGAAAGCTCACCAGGCCTTAACCCTTCACACAGAACTGCATACATACAGAGTGAGAGAGATCGTCTTCCCAGCGAAGCGCACACAGTGGTTATACATTATCAACTGGTCACAGCTGAAAATGCACAAATAATATTATGCAGACCGAACAGGTTATATTTAGGAGTGTGGGTGTGCGTGTGTGTGCGTGTGTGTGTGTGTGTGTCTACATTAACAACAGTTAATGAAAAAAAGAGACCACGGATTTGAAAGAGAGCAAGATTAGTATATGGGAGGTTTTGGAGGGAGGAAATGTAAAAGAAAAATAATGTAATCATATTATAATCTCAATAATAATTAGTAATAATTAATCAGAAGGAGCACCCAGGCTCAATGGCACATGCTTGTAATTCCCATGCTGGGGAGGCAGGCACAGGAGATTCCCTGTGACTCCCTGACCAGCCAAGTGACAGGTTCAATGAAATACTGACACAGGAGGTAAGGTAGACTGTAATTGAGGAAAACTATTCCTTCCCATGAGAACATGTGCATTTCTTAGGATGGACACCTAGAAGCATGATTGCTGAGTTGGGGCAGTTTGATGATCAGATGCTCTTTGGCGGTGGTAGATTGTTTTTTGAAGTGGCTCTTTTCTCTTACCTACCTGCAACAACTCCTTAAATTAAAAAAAAAAAATCCTAAAATTTGATTCAACAGAAAGGGGACATACACTTATTTTACAGAGTCTTAGACTTTCAAAACAGGGAGAATCTTCCAACTGATGGGTTTCACTGTGTTGTCGTGGCAGCTGTCCACATTACTAGTCCAGTCATTGCTGAAGGCTACTCTGTTGCTCCTCTTAATCTGCTATTTGGAGTAGACAGAATTGACTGTCCTTGATGGAAACCCTCTTCCCAGGAGATAGTGAACAGCTCACCAAGCCCACCCACAGAGGCCCAGGACAGCTGACCTCAAAACTTTGTTTACGGTGCTTCTTCTAACTGGGACCATTGTTCTCCCAACCTTGACCTTAAGCAGTCATAAAGGGGATAATTCAGGAACGCTGGGTAGACAAGCATTTTTGGATATCTCACCAACGATAGACAAGAAATCAAGAGGCAGCCTTGGGAGGGTCGATCTGAGAGAGCCTTCCAGTCCTGTGCTGGGTGGAAACTCAGTAACCAAAGTTAACACACAACTGTGAAGTCTCAGACATTTGCCTACTGGCTTACACTTCTGATCTCTTCTGAAGGAGGAATAATATTTGATGAGAAACAGAAGACTGGAACAAATCATGTGGTAACACCACTCTGAGACTGGATAGGAAGCTTAATCATTTAAATTGTGGGTTAGTAAGCAATGTGAAGTCCAGGCTCCCAAGGCAAAGACTCCACTATAAGCGGTGACTCCACACAGAGCGCCAAGCTTCTTAAGGGCATTCTGGAAACTAAGGAACCAGGAGAGGGAATTAACTCATTCCAACATGCCATGCTGAAAATGGATATTCCTACTCAAAAAGTGGGGAGAATAGCCTGATAGGCTTGGCTAAGTGTGCCTTGGCTTTCAGTGGTAAGATGAGTCTCTCCTCACAAGTCAGGACAGCTCTCTCTGCCTGGGGTCAGGACTGAGCTGTACCATGGGATAGCCCATGTGCTTCCCAAAGACACCGAAGGCTAGCAAGGGCTGAGAGCCCTCACAGGCCAAACAGTGTAGCAAGGGAGTTGTCTTGACAAAGGCTGCTGCAGGATGCTTTTGCCTGAGAGGAGCTACCTGAGTCTAATGCAGGCAAAGATAGAACGTGGACTCTTAGCAGCGGGGATCTTACTGTAAATGGAGACTTCCCAAACCTACCCCCTCATCACACCTCTGAGGGACTAAATGGCTGGCCCGGCAGGTCATACAATCTCATAAATGTGTCTCCAAATTGTCTTTGCACTGCTCATTTTCACAAACAGATGGCACTTGTAGGCCAGGTGTGGTGGCTCATATTTGGGTTTTGTTTGATTAGTTTTTTCACATATATATTTGACCACATTTTCCCCCTTTCCCAACTTCTCCCAGTCTTCCCCACCCAACTTTGTGTTCTTTCTCTCTTAAAAAAAAAAAATCCACAAAAGTGAAAGTCAAAACCAACAAAATCCAATAAAACAAACAAACAAAAAATGCCAAATAAAACAAAACCTAGAGTTCATTTCGTGTTGGCCAACTACTCCTGGGCATAGGGCCTGACCTGGTGTGTAGCTGATACACCCATTAACACTCCGCTCTAGCTAGAAAACTGATTTTTTACTGTCCAGCAGGTATCAGTGGAATCCTGTGTCCACTTCCCCCTCTAGTTCTGGGCCCCCATCTGTCTTGAACCTGCAGGTCTTGTGATTGTGCCACAGTCTCATCAGCCCTGTCTGCCTCTTACAGTCTGCACACCTTCTCTTCCACATGGATCCCTGAGCCTTGAGGGGAGAGGGTTCATGAAGACATTCCGTTTAGGACTGAGTGTGCCAGTGCCCCCCACACTGCACACTGTCCAGTTGCCGGGTCTCTATGTTACTTCCCATCTACTGCAAGAAGAAACTTCTCTGATGAGGGTTGAATGAGACACTGATCTATATGTGTAGCAATGTGTCATTAAGAGTCATTTTATTGTTATGTTCCTTTAACAGGACACTGGTATTAAGTTTATCCCGAGGCCATAACCTGTTCAGTTTTAGGTTCTTATCTACTTTAGCACTGTCAAGTATTAAGTCTATCTCATGGAGCAGGCCTTAAATTCAAATGCGGTAATTTATATAACATTTATACCACTGCTATACCAGTATAGCTTCCAGACAGGTCACTGTTGTCGGTTGCAGGATTTTTAACTGGGTGATATTCACTATGTAATGAGGAAGACAATGCACCAACTAGACATCTCATACCACCAAGTAAAACCTCCAGTGCCAGTATGGGTTATGTTATATCACTGTTGAGTCATTGGTCAGAAGGTTTCCATGGAAACCCCCTCCCATCACAAGCTGATGGCAAAGTTTGGTCTGTCCCTACACCCTGATGGCAAGTCCACATTGTTCAAGACAGTACTTACTTATGCCATCATACATGAAGGAGTCAAACTGGCATCCAGTTAGACAGTTCACTCTACTGATCACAGCTACAGTGCTGGGAAACACTCCTCATGCTACCAAAGGTGGCTCATGCTTGTCATCTCAGCACTTTGGAAGCATAAGTAGGAGGAACTCTGTGAGTTTGAAGCCAGTGTGGGATACAGAATGAGTTCAAGGTCAGCCAGGACCCTGTCTCAAAAACAATTATATGTCTGTTTGTCTATATTCACACACACACACACACACACACACACACACACACACACACACACACACACACAGAGTCTTGGTTACTGTTCTATTACTGTGGAGAGACACCATGAACAAAGCAACTTTAAAAAGAAAGCATTTAATTGGAAGCCTGCTTATAATTTCAGAGGGTTAGTCCCTGATCATCATGGAAGGAAGCATGGTGTCAGGTAGGCAGAACGCTGAGAGGTTTCATCTGATCCCTCTACCAGATGGAGGCAGTGAGAGACTGACACACCCACTCCAACAAGGCCACACCCACTGCAAGGCAACACCTCCTAACCCTTCCTAAACAGTCCACCAACTGAGAACCAACCATTCAGATATTTGAGTCAGTGGGGGTCGTTCCTATTCAAACCACCACACCCGTAAGATAGATTTATATTTCTAGGGAGCTTAAATTTTCCTACTTACTTTTTTCCTCCCTCCACCCCATTCTTCTCTTCTTCCTCCCTTCCTCTATGTCTCTTCCTCCTTCTACCTAGTTAGATATCTTACCAGTCACTGATGAGTGATGTTCAGCCTATAGGAACAGAAAGAAGTTCTAGGGAAAGGTACTGAGGAGAGACGTCAAGGTCACAGTCTTGCTACAGTACACCCCTTAGGAGTAGCAGGCTGCAGCAGTCACACTGCGTGCTGTCTGCGTCTTAGGAAAAAAAAGCTGCTGAGTGGTTTTTTTTTCTAGCATCAGTGTCTCTCATTCTTCATCCTTTCCCCTGCTGCTCTTGTCTTCTGGTCACATCCTCTCTCTTCCTTCCTTTCCTGCAGGCAAATTACAGCTTTCCCAGCTCTCCCACTGACTCCCAGAAAAGGAAGCCAGTGGGAAGAAGTGTTCACAGCAAGCTTTAAATTTAAGCCAAGTAGGGATGTCTTGTTGCTATGATGGATTAAAAGAGGGAGGGCACCAGGCCCTCGTGAGCTCCTGGGTTTGACTCCAGCACCAAATAAACCAGGTGTGGTGACACAGATCTGTGAGCCTCCTACTCAGGACGGGAAGAAGGGGGACCAGGAGTTCAAGGTCATTCTCTGGCCATATGGAGAGGGTAGCCTGAGCTACATGAAATCCAGTCTCAAAAGTAGAAAAAAGAAAACGAGAGGCTGAGAGCTGATGAAGGGGCACAGAGCGGGCCTGTGGCTTTCTTCCAGCCCATTTGTACTAAAGGAGAAGACAGACTCTGGGCCCCTGCAAGATTCCCCCTTTCCTCTCTTTCTCCCTACCTCTATAAGAAGGGGAGTTTTGTTTTGTTTTCCCAGAGGATTCTTGCCTCATTGATAATCTAGTCATTGGGAATGAAAGCAACAATGAGAATTCCTTCAATAAAAGTAGGCCTGGCAGCCATCCCAGCCACCTATTTCATCACCTTGTCGTGTCACTTCATTCTCTTTGATGTGAAAGTAGGATATGCTGGCAATCCACATGATCACACAGGGCAATGGAAAGAACCAGGCTGAATAATGTATGTGAGAAGCTTGGAAAGTTTCAAGCTGCCTAAAGATAGATGCTCTTGTCCATGTGAATTTGCTGTCTCAAGAGGCTCAGGAGAAGTTCCAGTAAGACTTCTTTACCTACCAAAGAGTTTGCAATCAAATCAGAAGAGTATAGAATTTACTTAGTACACTCAAAGGCTCAGGCTTCAATCTCCAGCTCCAGGAACCAAACCAAACAACACAAAAGAAACACAGTTGGGAGTGTAGCTCAGAGGTGGGTGTTTTCCTATCAGGCCTAAGGACATGGGTGCAAGCCCTTAGCACTAAAAACAAAACTGAGAGACAAGGCATACAATATACAATAACACATAACAAATTGTCTGGACAGCATACAGGATGTGGAGAGGAGCAAGCACTGTTTAGAGACTGGAGCTGTGCAAACACAGAGCCGTGATGGCTACAAAAGTCATTGGCTGGATATGGCTTCTGTCTTTGTTTTTGTTAGTTGAGATATGGTCTCACAATGTAGCTCAGATTGGTCTTGAACTCATGATTCTTCTGCTTCAGCCTTCTTACTATTGGGAACATAGATGTGCACCACCACATCTGATGATAAGGACCTATTGAAAAGACAAGACAAGATGGGTTGATTACGTTTCAAGAGATATGTTGGAGACCTGTTCCTTGCCTCATAGTTCCTCAGGCTATGACCTTTTTGGGCACAGGGTCTTTGGACTTGTAATTAGGTAAAATAACACTCCACCTGCTCAGGGTAGGTAGCTAATCCAGTATGATTGGCATCCTATTAAGGAGGATTAGGAAAGACATGGTAAGACACACAGATTCACACAGAGGGAAAGACATCCAGATGCCATGGGACAATGTGGACAGTTCTCTTTTATTGACTGATTGATTGATTAATAATTTGTTTATTTAAATTTGAAACAAGCTTGTTTGACATGTCAATCCCAGTTCCTGCACCCTCCTTTCCTCCCCTGTGCCCCGCAATGTGGGCACTTTTCAAGATGGCCAAGCACCACCAACAGACAGCAGAAGCTAGCAAGGGGCCAGGAAGTTCTGGATTCGGACTTGGCAGTGAACACACCCTAATTTCAGGCTGCTGGCCTCCAGAGAGGGGGTGGGGAGAGGGAGTGGGAGAATGTGTCCCTGCATTTTAGGTTATGCTGTGTGTGATTCTTGGTAATCAACCACAGGCGAGTTCCTGGTAACGTGTCTCATATCCATAAAGCAATTGGAAAAGAGGTGGCTCTGTAAAACTTCACAGCACAACACCAGGTGAGCTGCTCTGGGTCAGTCCACCCTCGCTATCATACATTTGGTGAGGTTTGGCTCTACACGTGATCAGAAACGCATGCTTCACCCGATTGTCATCAGTGTTGCCGAGACACTGCCGCCCTGTGTATTTGGTTTGGCTGTACAAATTCTTTTAAACTGACTTCTTACTCATTATCTATTTACTGTCCATGAAGAATCATGTTGATCCTGTTCTCATTTGTTTTGGGGGACAATCAGCTTTCATGTTTATGGCTATTCAGATCTAAGTAGTACCTTGATTTCCTGGCTGGGAATTCTGATGAAAGTCCTTGGAATCGGCTTCATGAGCAGCTCCCGAACACACTTGTGCCTGCCTGATGCTCAGCAGGCTTTACTTTAAGGAAATCCTGTTCTTTGAAGCAGTGGTTATGGTCCACTGGGCCAGAAACCCATCCTGAGAAAGCTTGAAGAGCAAGGTTTATATGTCCCACTGTCTGAGGTCCAAGGTTGCCATTAGAGAGAGTTAGGTAAACAAAGACACCACAGATGTCCTAAATACATATTTGCAGGATCACAGGCTAGTGCAGGAATGCTTCCCTGTTCAAATAGAGCTGTGTGTGTGTGTTTGTGTGTGCGCGTGCACGCACGCGCATATGCAAGTATACACATGTGTGTAAGCATATGCATATGTGCTAGTGCAATGAAGGCCAGAAAGCAATCTCAGATGTCACTTCTCAGGTACAGACCACCCTTTTAGCGTGGCACTCACTGAGTAGGATAGGACTGGTCAACAAGCCCCATGGGTCTGCCTCTCTCTGTTTCCCCAGAACTTAGATTATGAGCAGGTGCCACCACGCCCAGAATTTATGTATTATTATATAAGTCTGGGAGACTGACCTGGAGTCCTCATGCTTGCCACACAAGCACTTTACCAACTGGGCTACCACCCCAGCTTGTGAAAATGAATTTTGCTTGTTTGCAAAAACTTGGTGCAAGTATGGAGCACCAGTCCATTCCTATGTGTTAGCCACAAATGTATCACAATTGTATCTGATCATGTCCCAACATCCTTTGGGATTCTTCACAGGATGGAATACAGGTAAGGCATTTAGGGCAGTGTCTGGCATATAGTCAGTTCTAATACATGCTGGTTAAGGCTTTTTTTTCCCTTTTGGCTAAATTGGGTGAATTCCAATCAGGTATTTAATGAAATTATGTTTGGTAATGGCATGTCCAAAATTAATTTGTGTTAATTATTAAAAAAATTAATGTATCTGTTGGGATGTGGGCTGGGGCTATAACTCATTAGTAGAGTGCTTATGTAGCATGTGTGGAAGTCCAAAGTTTAATCTCCAGCACCACATAAGTTGCCATGGTGACACACATTCATAATTCCATCACCTAGGAGATGGGAGCAGCAAGGTGAGCAGTTCAAGGTCATCCATAGCTGTATCATGAATTTGAGGCCAGCCTTCAGTACATGAGACACTTTGATGTCTTAAAATCCAGTTTGTGCAAGTGAAGAAAGAACCAAAATGAGTCACTAGTGGCAAAACTGTTGGAAATCTGTTTAGTTTCTTCTCTTAAGAGTATCTGGTTTACAATGGGCTGGCACAGATTGAAACCATGAAGGGAACATTTAGAGGATCTGAGATGCCAAGCATAGCAATCTAATAACAATAAGCACATGACAACTGGGTACAGTTTCTAGTTCTGGCTCCTTCGGTTTCCCGTTATGATATACAATGGGATGCAGAAAAAGCAAACTGAATGGCATTCACAAATCACATCCCCAAATCATTTGATGGTGTAAATGGAGTTGAAATGAGAGAGAGAGAGAGAGAGAGAGAGAGAGAGAGAGACAGAGAGAGACCCTACACCAGATAATAAGGAACTTATAATGCAAGTGCCAAAGTTCAAGTCACAGTGTGGGGAATCCAACAGAAGAATTGATGCTATGGTCAATGTCATTATTGTTCAAGATTGAGTTTGAGGGCCATGTCCTCTGGGAAGACTCCCAAAGTTCTTTCCACTTGCTGAGTTCCCAACACACATCTGCATCAATCATCCCATCCTCTCACAACCATGTGTTGATGTGACCTGTCCATAGATGTGGGGCTAAATCTAAACTGTGGGAGCCAGAGCACTCCCTCTTTGTATCTCCATAGGCACTGATCCTAAGAAGGCATTTGATAAACACTGTGGACAGACTATGAGAAGACTTCATCTGGGGTGTTTCTGAAGGTCAACAACACTCTTTGTTATACTTGCCCTCATTATGCGGTTAGTAGCTTGTCAAAAGAAAGGAATTTTAAATTTTAGTTAGTGTGTTTCCTGTTGCTATAACTAAATGCCATAGTCTGGGTCATTTGCAAAGAACTGAGGCTTGCTTAGCTCATATTTATGGAGGCTGGGAAGTCAAGCAGTCGGTGAGGGCCTCACGCTGCAGAGGGCATTGCATAGACATTTTGACTTCTCCTCTTCTTATAAAGCCACCAATGCCACCATGAAATCCTAATGTCCCTAATGTGTAACCCTGATACCCCCTAAAGCCCCCACCTTTCAACACCATTAGCCTATGGGATTTCTGGCACACTGGCCTAGAACTCACCAGTAGGTGAGGTTTGCTGACCAATGAGCCCCAGAGACTCAACAGCCTGTTTCCCAACCCTGGGACTGCAAGAGCAGGTTGCTATACCATGCTTCTCTTTATGCGAGCTCTAAGGGATCAGTCTCCTGTCCTCATGCTTACAAGGCAAGCACTTACTTACTGAGCCATGGCCCCAGTCACTTGATGTCTGAACTCTCTGGAACAGAATCAAGAATCAGGAAATGAGTTGAGGAATAAGGAGAAACAACTATGAACAGCCTGTTTGCCACTTTGAACATTTTCCAGAAGAAGAAATTCATAGACTTAACTCGGGGTTAATTTGCTGGACTGTTGACATGGCAGCCTCATAAAAAGGGTTTGTTTGTTCTCCAACCCATAATAGATAATTATCAGCAAATTAAAAGGTACGGCGATAAACCAATTACAAAGGAAGAGGTAGAAGAGCCATAAAATACAGGTACAATAAAGAAAAAATGACTCTGATGCCAGAAACAAATTGTCCTCTGCACAAATTTTGCTAGGTCCTTAGAGAGCTACTGTATTGGAGCTAACTACCAAGACAGGTTTTCATGAATGCTACCATGTGTTTGTAAATATAACCTTCCCACACCCAAGAAATACAACTCTCCTAAATCATTAGGTCTTTGACAACTCTAGAAATCTGATTTTACTTTTATTTTAAGTATATTGTATTTCACCTTGCTTCTTACATGTACATGCTGCACTCTTGACTGTACTGAAAACCCTGGACCAGAATGCCAAGTCAGGCACTTCTCTGTAAATCCCATACAAGGATCTTCATCCATATGATGAAACCAAAACACATGTGAGTAGCTCAGGCAAAGGAAAATGGCTAGGACACATGTGTGCCATCGCTTATGATACAGTCTGAGATGCAGTTGAGTAACTATATTCCACGTCCTCTTCTAAGCTGCAGTAGAGATTGGGGTGCCATCATTTCCTCTGACCACTTAGGAGTCCTTTCTAGTTTGATTCTCTTGCTGTAATAGACTACTCTGACACAAAGAAAGTTAAGGGAGGAAGGACTTATTTAGTTTACACTTTGGGGTCTCAGTCCACATGCAGGAAAGTCAAGGCAGGAACTCAAACATGATCTTAAAGCAAAAGCCATGGAGGAGCCAGGCAGTAGTGGCTTTAATCCCAGCATGCTAGAGGCAGAGGCAGAGGCAGGTGGATCTCTGTGAGTTTGAGGCCAGCCTGGTCTACAGAGTGTGTTTCAGGACAGCCAAAACTACCCAAAGGAACCCTGTCTGGAAAAAACAAACAAACAAACAAACAACAACAACAAAACCATACAGGGATGCTGGCTAGCTTTTTTATAAGTCCCTGGGCCACCTCCCACAATGGCCTGGGCCCTCAAACATCAATTAATAATCATGACAGTCCCTACAGACATGCCCAGAAGCCAATTTCATCTAGGCAATTCTTGAGTGGAGACTCTCTCAGATGACTCTCAGACTGTCAGAGCAAAGGAGGACAGAACCTTTCCCTGTGTATAATTAATCATCAGAACCCCACAAACCCCCAAAGATTTTTATGATCAACCAAAAGGCTCTGGTGGCTTCTCCCAAGTTCTGTGAAAAGCAGGTGCCAGACTCCCCAGACCATCTTATTCCCATCTCCTAATGTTCTTGCTCTCTACATAAGCTTGCTCGTATCTCTGGCCTGTCTTTAATTTTACAGATTAGGTTTAACTCTGGCTCCCTGCTGCCTCTTCTATGTTCACAGACTTGGGACTCATTCAGATGAGATATTCTCACTGTGTTGGTAGGACATTCTTTGTAATTACTATTAATTTTCAGCAATTTCCTACGAACAATTATGGATTTAGAGATTCAGGCTCTTCCAATGGAATGTTTCACTGGATGCTTTCCAAAATAAAAGCAGCATTTTAAAATGCAAGAGTGGCTTACTGTTTAATCACATCCATGAAATCTCCCTTCCACTCTTGGCCTTCACCTCCTGGTTGTAACCCATTTATAATCCTTCCTTCAATTCTTACCAGTATTCAGTGTGCCCTCCTATTATTTCTATTTTACATGCGTCAGCAGCATAAAGATATATTTTCATCCCCTTCCCCTTAATCAAAGATGATGGTATCATAGACTCAATAAATCTGAGAGCCTGCTCCTCAAAAAGATAAATGAGATAGATGGACTTTTAGTATAGTTAACCAAAAAAGGGGAGGGGAGGAAAAAGGAGATGAGACTCAAGGTAACAATCAGAGGCGAACAGGGAGACATCATGGCAGACACCAAAGAAATTCAGAGCATTATACTTCATTATGTCAGAAAATCTAACGGAAATGAATGAATGTCTACGTTCATCTGAAAACCAAGGTTAAACAAAGAAGAGATCAACACTCACGCAAGGAGACTGAGCAGCAATAAAAAGCCTTCCAATTAAAAAATACTCCAGCTCAGTTGGATTTACAGCAGAATTCTACATGACAGAGAACTGCAATTAAGCACATTAAATTAGTTTTTAATGTTATTTTTTATATATACATTTTGCTACTTGATCTTCTTATGTTAAAAAAAAAAAGGCATCTGGTGTCCTTCAATGTGAAAAGGTTCCTTACTTTTTAACACACTGAAAACTAAGTTGAAACACTTCAAAATGTATATATTGCTGTGAACTTTCTAAAAAGGACTCCAACACTATAGGGATGAATCAGTAAATGATGTTGCACTAACCTCCAAAGCGAAGTGACAGCCTACAGATTAGGAAACCAACCTTTGCCAGCTGTGGATGGAATGAAAGAGATGTTCCCAGAATGTATGAAGAACTGCAAAAATTAAACAAACAAAAAATCATGCCAATCAATCAACAAATGGGCCAATGAACTGAATAGAGAATTCTCAAAAGGAGAGAAACAAACTACCAATAAATATTTGAAAACATGTTCAACATCCTTCAATATCAGGGAAACATGAACAAAAATGGTTTTTCATTATCCTGTGTTAATTATACATAATCAATGATGTCATTATGACCTCTTCATACACGTATAACTGCTTTGGGATTCCTCTTACTGAGGCAGAATAGCTATCATCAAGGAAAAAAATAACAAATACTGGCAAAGATGTGTACAAAGTGTAATCACTGCTGGTGGGAATGTAAACTGCCACTAAGGAAGTCTGTATGAGGATTCTTTACAACACTGGAAATAGAATTACCATATGACTCAGCTTGGATATATAGCCTGAAAGACTCTACATCAACAATGCCACATATCCAAGCTATTGTCACACTATTCATAACAAGAACGGGAACCAACTATTCCCCTTAATAGATGAATGGATAAGTAAAGTGTAGTAATGTGCATATAATTGTTTTTTTCAGCTATAAACAAAGATACATTATTTGTTAAAAAAAAAGGATAGAGTTAGTGATTATTATTAAACAAAATAAGCCAAAGTCAGAAAGAAAATAGAACATTTTTCTCCTTCATGAAAAAAAAAATCTAGTCATGAAAGTAGAAAGTAGACCGTGAGATGAAAGAAAAAAATAAAAAATACGAGAGAAGGTTGAAGACAGGTTGGTGGAACTCAGGCAACATGAAAACAGATGGGGACTACTTGAGGAAAGGAAGGGGACAAAAGAGGAGCACAGGGCTATAGGAATGGCAGTGGGGGAGGGGGATGAAGATGAACAAAGGCTTTCTGTGTATGCTATAATGAAAGTCATCACTTTGTATGCCAACTTGAGAAACTTAACAGAAAGAAAAGAAAGCATTCAGACCTTCCCTTCTAACGGTTTCTGCCTCTTGGGAGAGTGTGAATAGGGACATGGAACAGGGTCATGGATAAATATTTGTTGGGAGACCCTGGTGGTCAGAGGCTGCAGTCTACCATAGCCTGGCAGCTCTCTCAGAGCTCAATAACATGGAGGAATCCCTACCCATCGAGGCTTTCTGCTCTCTACTTGCCCTTATTTGGAGAATGTCTCTAGGCCTGGATGCCTGATTTATCTCTATGCCAACCTTAGCATAGAGAACTCTCCCCCTGCTGCCCATATGGTAATTGGACATTGTGCTAGGAGCTTTAGGAGAGGACCGTGCTTACACAGATGATAACTAAGACTTGTACTAGGAGACTTACGATAGATGTGTCCTGTTTATTGCAAATTAAGTGATTCCCTAGCTACTGTCCCCAAGCCTATATATTCCCTGTACTCTGGAATAAAGCTGAGCTGACTCACTGAAGCTGTCCCCTGGAGAGCTATCTCCATTGACCCACAAGCCATCAGTCCCTGCTCACTCTGCTTCCTCTCCGCTCATGGACTTGGTGACAATGACCCCAGAGCAAGAAGGAGAAACACAAACAGCAAACTCTTCTGGGGAGAACTTAAGGGGATTTAGTGTCCCTGCATTAAAAACTAGGCTTTAGTTAAGAAGTTAAATGGGATATTGTGGGAAGCAACTAAGGTGTTGTTGGTGTGTTCAAAGGGTATGATGGAACTCAGAGCTAAAGGAAGTAGAGATTTGGGTGATGCAGAGATGGCTCCAAGCCCTTGGATGGGGCTGTGAGGAATGACCATGTTGGTTGGTGCAACATTTCTAGAAAAAGCAGTGTCTGAGTTTCCTGGTGCTCAGGTAAGTGTGGAACTGGAATGAAGCAGCCACAGTTGGAGTTTAGTGCCTTCTTAAGAAAGTCCTAACCCTGGGACAAGACAGACAATGCACTGCCCATCAAACATTAGCAGCCTAAGGATGCTAGTTCTGGGTAAGTTGGGGTAGACTCGATACATCCTATTTTTTCCATTGATCACAACACTTCTACAAGATATAAAACACAACTACCTGTGGGCTCTGAAAAGTCCATATCTCAGGGAGAAAAGAGACAAACTCAAAGATGGACCAGTGCAGGCTGGGGATTTAGCTCAGTGGTAGAGCAGTTGCCTGGCAATCAGTAAGGTCCTGGGTTCAATCCTCACCTCCTGGGGAGGGGACAAGACTGACCATAGCAACGTCAAGTTTTGTAGTTTTTCTTTGGTTCTGTCACTTTAATCTGGCTTTGACCTAAGGGTGGACCGACTACACCGATTGAACCACACAATGAATGCAACTAACACAAACACCAAGAAACTTCTCAGGGCAGAATAGGGACTAAAAGAACAAAAGGACTCCCAAAAAATAGGGGGAAATCCTCGTATCTTTCTTTTAGGGGGACTTTTATTTCTCTCTAGGCTTTGTCCTGGCCTTATCCCTACTCACAGAACTCTACCACCACTATAGGAATGCCAGTAACATGGACTCACGTAACCTGGAAAGGGATTTCTTGACATACTGGGGCAGGGGGAAATTCCCAGCCCCAATTCTCTCAATTGCTCTGTATCCATGGTAGCTTATTTATGGACAACTGTGTGACATCACAGTAGGGGACAGAATCTAAGACTCTTAGAGAACTCATATTTCTGGCTAAAGAACCAGGTAAAGAAATTCACAGCATCAGAGGATGGAATAATTTTGTAGAAAAGAGAAGCACAGAACTGTAATTCTGTATGAACCACAGTTGTGTAACAGAGCTCCGAATCTCTCAGGTGTGTAACAGAGCTCAGAAGGAAGTACAGCACAGATTTTTGAGGACAGAACTGTGATTAAAACCTCCACTGACCACAGCCAAGACTGAACAGTCAGGGTGCATGCATAGGAGCAAAGGTTCAGAGTGAAGGACAACGGTTTTGAGAACTCAGTGGACATACACTTCCTCCACAGAAGGAGAACAGAACTTGGACTAGGAATGTGATCAGGTTAGTTGCTCACTAAAACAAACAAAAACAACAGAGGATTTTAATGCAACTCAAGCTCTCACAAAATAGTGTTCCAAGAACTCAAGATACTACCTAACATAAACCAAATGTCAACCATGAAATTATCACCAATTTTTAAGGGACAACTACAAGATGCCAACTCTTAGCTGCTTATGTCTTAGCTGCTGGAATGATAACCTAACTTTGAAACAAGAGTGTAAAAATAGTTCTCTCCCACACTCCTTGCTTTTCTCCCTTCCTGACGTGACAGTAGTGCCGGGTGGCCTTGGGCTTGCAGTATTCTCTGCTACCAGGGGTGTTCCACAATGGCCAGTATCACAAACCAAAAGCCAAAATAAAAGAGCCTAGATACATATCAATAGTAATTTCCCAGTCAAAACAAAAAAAAATCCCAGTCCAAGAAAGAAAGAACAGACATGAAAGAAATCATGTCTAAAAAAGTTGTGAGATGAAATAAAAAGTGCTAACATCTAGTAAACAGGATGGTCAGTCACTGAAAGACCCGCAGTTTGAATGCTACTACCCACATAAAGATGATGGTCATGCTGGCATGTATTTGTGAGTACAGCATGGGAGAGGTAGAGACAAATCATCTCTGATACCTGCAGGGCAAGCTAGTCTGACATAATTGGTAAACTGTAGGCCAAGAAGCCATCCTGCCTCAAAGGAGGTAACTGTGTTCCTGAGAATGATAGCTGTGGTTCTCTATGCCCCCCCCTACATACCTCAAAACAGTTCTAATATTAATGCCATTAGTGTTACAGAATAATAGATGAGGGACTTGCACGAAACTAAAATAAGGGTGAAAACTTCCTAATTGTTGTGAAAGACAGCATTTTATAAATTTAGACATTTCAAGTGAAGCCCAGCAACACAAACTCAATGAAAACCAACAAACTGTAATCAAACTGATGAAAACCAAATATGAAAAAAATATTTAAAAGTCACACAAGGCCGGGTGTTGGTGGTGTACGTCTTTAATCCCAGCATTCGGGAGGCAGAGGCAGGAGGATCTTTGTGAGTTCAAAGCCAGCCTGGTCTACAAAGTGAGTTCCAGCACAGGCTCCAAAGCAATACAGAGAAGCCTTGTCTTGAAAAGTCAAAAAAAAAAAAAAAAAAAAAAAAAACCCAGTCGAACAAATAGCAAATTATTTATATGGGACATCAATGTGAATGAATGCTAATTTCTCGGGAGGTACCCTGAGGCCTGAGGACAATGGAAAGCATTTGTCTTGTACTGAAGGAGAGGATATTTGCAAGAATGAGAAGATACACCAGAAGAATTAACATTATGAAAATGACTATCCTACCAAAATCAGATCTAATCCAAACCTCATCAAAATTCTAGCATCATTCTTTAAAGAAACAAAGAATATTAAAATTCATATAGAAGTACAAAAGGCCCCAGATTTCCAGAGCAATTCTGAACAAAACAACACAGAAGCATCACTACACCCACTGCTTGAATTAGACTGACAGCATGGAGCAAAGAGTGTGGAGATCAATGGCTTAGTGTCCAGCCATAAAGTAGAACAAAGTCATTTTGTTTACGAGAAAATGCATGCAACTGATATAATAATATTAAATGAATTAAGCAAGTCTCAGAATAACAAATATGTTTTCTCTAAGATGTGGTTCCTTGTTTATATAAGTACATAAAATCATGTGAGTATGTATGACATGAAAGTAGAAGCTAAACTGTCAGGAGGGAGGGAAGGAGGGAAGGGAGGAAGGAAGAAAGGAAGGAAGAAAAGAAGGAAGGAAGGAAGGAAGGAAGGAAGGAAGGAAGGAAGGAAAGAAGGAGGGGAAAACTTGGAAGCTAGAAAGATTGTGCAGCAGTTAAGAACACTTACTGCTCTTGCAGAGGACTAGAACCTACAGGGTTGTGGCTCACAACTATGGGATTTCCTTGTCTGTTTCACGTGAGATCTGTGCCAGCAAGACAAGGAACTGGAGCTCTATTCAGTAGTTGTACGTCCCTGGAGAAACTGGAGAAACCTACCATGACTGGAGTCAGCAACAAGGCCCTGTCGTTTTCCAAACTATGTTCACAGCTTAAGATCACAGCGTCCACATCCTTCCTATCCGCCTGCCAGCGTTAGAACTGCCCAGATGTCAAGTGCAAACATGAGGTCCACGAGAAGGAGGAAGTTGCCTTTGTCTCAGCACTGTGCTTAGCGATGTATGTCGGAGATGACACCTGTTCAATACAGCAGGTAAACTCTCCACTCCTGTTCTTGGCTTCTTTCACACCCCAAGTTAGCTCAGGTGCTCCACCTGGCCAGTCTGCACATCCTGGACACATTTCCTCAGGCCCTGCTTCCCCAAGCTATGTTTCAGGTTCAGTGGTTCTTCAAACACTGGAAGGCACCTCTGCCTTGGCCTCTCCTAGGAAGGTGTCCCTCACTTTGCTCAGTAACTTCCTGAAAAAACAATGGATGCAAATCTCATTGTTATCAATAACACAGCATAACAAATGCGCAGGGAGTGTCCTATAAAGCAAGCCCAGGGTGGTTCCTTCTACAATTTGAAGTCTCTTTTTGTAAAGGAACAACCTAGACCCTTCCTGAACCACAAACAAGCATGCACACATAGGCTTGCAAATCCCTCTAGTTACTAAGTCTATATTAACACAAAGTGTTTTGGGGGCAGATGGACCTTTAAGTTATTTCTGAATGTGAGAGCCACCTCTGGGAGCCTTAGTCTCATAAATGAGCCTCTTCTTCTTATTCCTCCTGCTGCCTCTCCCAGCCCCCACAGCTGCACCAGGGTCACACCCACAGAACACATCTTCCCTGAAAGGAAAAATGGGACCTTAACTCCAGCAGGAAATAATACACCTGAAATATATATGTAGTAAGTAAAAAGAAATTGCTGGATTGTTAGAATATAAAACAACAGATACTACTAAGGCTTTCCTCATTTTTCTTTTATTTTTGGGTGGGATCAGTGACTACTGAACTTTTAATTAAAATTTTAGGAGATACCTTTGTTTTTACATTATGCATTTGAGCTCAGTGTTTTGCCTGTATGTATGTGCACTATAGATATGCAGTACACAAAGAGGCCAGAGGAGGGCATGTGATCCCATGGAGCTGTAGTCACCATGTGCATGCCCGGAACTGAGCCTCTACCCTCCATAAGGGTAGCAAGTGCTCTTAACTGTGGAGCCATCTCTCCAGTCCCCAAGTTGGATCAACTGACTCATAGAAGGAATAGTGTACACAAATATGCACCGGCACCGGCATCCACTTCCTCCAGGTCTCTCTTTCTGGACTTCTAGTGTATTGGACAGAGCATCCTAGACCCAGAGTGGTGCAAAGTAAGTTTCTTTTGCTTATAAATACTGTTGTGATGGCAGCATGAATAGCCCAGTACTTACCTTAAGCTATCTAATTTTCCACTGGTCGAAGGAAAAGGCTAGAACCAAAATAATCTGATCTTAACCAGACACAGGATCTGTGTTACAAACTTCTTAGGCTGGTTGTTCTCCTACTTTGGAGTCCTCATTTCACAACAAACCAGTATTTTTAGTATTTACCCATACCTCACATGAAATGCAATTTCTACATGGTCATGTGATAACTAGAAGCAGTTATCAAATTGATAAAATGTTTCAGATACATTAAAGTGAATTGTTCATGAATTCAGAACTTTGTTTTCACAGTTTAAAGTCATGCTATTTCTTTTTGGCTTTCAAATATTTCTCTTTCCCTCTGAAAAGCTATTATTCCTAAGTGCTAAATCTCTCGTACACAATGCAAACAACAGTCTTGCACACAAGAGCCCAGAAATGGACCCTTTCCAAGGCCCAGTCAGCTGTCAGTTCAACGTGCCCCAGCCAGCCCTACACCTTTGAATCAAAATGCAGTCAGAATTCTGATGCCTGTTATCCACTGTTGCACTTATATTGTTCATAGTATCTTTGCTACAACCTTTTGAGCTGGGAATTGTCATCCTATATCACACAGAAGGAAAATAAACAAAGAAATTCATGATGACTTGCCCAAAGTGGCCATTCAGACTCATCTCATGGCTACAAAACCCAGACTCTTTACTAAGCCACAACTCTTGCAGTTACAGCAGAAGGACACAGCTTTGTCTCCTGACATTTAGATAGAAGAAGATTGGCTGATTTGGGGGCTCTGAGGAGATGGCTCACCCACATGAGCAGAAGTTCAAGCCCCAGAACTGTATTTTTAAAAAAGTCAGGCAAGGCAAGGTAAGACACCTTTATGCCCCAACCATCAGATCCCAGGGCCTCATTGTCCAGTCAGCCTAGCTTACTTGGCGAGTTTGAGGCCAGTGAAAGATCTTGTCTCAAAACAAAACAAAACAAACAAACAAAAAAATGGACAGCAATTGTTCAGGTTATAGTCCCCCATCAAGGGATGCTAAGACAGGAACTCAAGGAAAGAGGTTAAAGAAAAACCAAGCAGGAAGGCTGCTTACTACTGGCTTGCCTCCTGCTTCACCTGCTTCCTATATAACCCAGGACCACTTTCCCAGGGTGGCACTGTCCATAGTGGGTAGGCTCTTCTCCATCAATTAGCAGTTAGGAAAACGTCCTACAGACAAAGTCAATGTGATAGCAGTTTCTCAGTTGAGGGTCCCTCATCCCAGGCATGTCAAAGTGCAATCAAGAATAGCCACCACATCTGAAGAACATCACCAGAGGCGCATGTGCACGCACGTGCGCGTACACACACACACACACACACACACTCCTGTGAAAATATACACCAAAAGATCTGCCTATCTCAATGATTACATAATGCTTTGTCATTTGTAGATCTGCTTGTATTTAGAAGCTGTTCATACTCCCTACTCCCCGATCTTTATTTCCTTGTCCGAAATTCCCTTCCCGGGAACATACCAGTCACAGCTGGACATAGTGACACTGGCCTGTGATCCCAGCCCTGGGGAGACTGAGGTAATCCACTATTTTAAGCCAGTGCTGCCATCCTCCTCATGAAAACTTTCTCAGCTATACAGTCCATTTATTGTTGGGTTTGGTTCCATGTGATAACATCACTATGTAAAAACATTAGGGAGCACCTATCCATCCTAAACTTTCATGGTGTGGGATGTGTGTAATGGGGCAGGGGTGGTGCTGGTGTGATAGCTCAGCAGTTAATAATACTTGATGCTCTCACAGAAGACCAGGGTTCAGTTCCCAGAACCCCCATGATGGCTCACAGCCATCTGTAACTCCAGTCCAGGGAATCTGACGCTCTCTTCTGACCTCTGCCTGTATGTACATGGCACACATACATACATACATACATACAGGCAAAATATTCATACGTAGTCATAAAATAATTAATCTTTTTTAAAAAAGGTTAATCCCCTGTGGATCTAGAGACTGTACACTGAACACAAGTCTAGAACTTAGACAACTGGACTCATGAGCTCCCTTCTAGAATCATCTTGTGTGTGCACCTTGTGTATACCCAGCTGGAAAGTCAACTTCTGAGCAGGTGCTCTGGAACTTCCCACTACAGGCTAACTGGTATGCACTTGCAAAGGTGTCATGTGCTTCTGTTCTAGGCTGAAAGGAAGAGACTGTGATGGATGACCAAGGATGGAATAAAAATCCTGACAATACACATGTATCTTACCACAGATATCAAGTCTCCTCAACAAAGACATGTTAAACAAATTTTCTTTGAAATGCTGACCCTTGAGAAAAACCTGGTGCAACAGGGCATAGGAAGGGTAAAGAGGTGGGTTTGGGTGTTTCCAGGTTGTTCCACATCAGAAGGGGGGCTTGACTTCAGCACTGACGAAGATCAGACACCACCTTGTGGCCAGAAGTAGAAATTAAGGATTGAGCTGGGAATCAAATAGAAAATCGTATTCCCCGAGCTACTTGTATTAGTCCAGTGAGAACCTCAAATATGTCTCTGCTCTAATATGTAGCCTCGATTCCTAATGCAAACACATCTCAAAGCCTCCTACACTCCCTGATCTTATCCGTGGAATGAGTCATCATTTCCATCTCCACCTGTTCGGATTTGCTCATGATAGACATCTGCGCAGACAAGGACACTACACACATGTTACATGAAAGTTAGAAGCAGTACAATTTTATTGTGTAACATCTCAGGGGCAAAGGAATAGCCATCGTCCAGCAACTTGTCTATATGAAGTCATCTGAGGTTGGGAGAGTTCAGAACATAGTAATGAAAACAATTCATTTCAGAATGCTATACAAATTCAGCAGAACATGGTGATGAATCCTTTGCACTTTACAAATTGCTACATTAGTAGATTTCATTTTCATGAACACTTCTGGTCAAATGAGACTTCTGATCTTTTTTCCCCCAGAACATGGGGCTGGAGAGATGGTTCAGTTGTTAGGAACACGTGTTCTTGCAGAAGACCTAGGTGATTCCCAGCATCTACATGGTGGCTCAGAAACATCCATAACGCCAGTTCTAGGGACCCCAACTTTCTCTTCTAATTTCTAATTCTTAGGGTCCCAGATACACAAGTGAGGTGTGTGTGTGTGTGTGTGTACATGCATACATGCAGGTAAAACATTCATAGACATAAATATATCAAAATTACATATTTTTAGTCAATATATGTGTTGGATACCATTACGATATTTTTGAACAAATAATGTTTTGTGGTTCCCCCGCATCATTTATCCATCCCACCCCCAATCCCTTTTGTGTTCTGTGACTCCCCCACCCTACTCAGGACACATGGGACATGAAGTAATTTTAAAATAATCACTCCCACAGCCACATGTATTTCTCTCATGTCAAATGTCTTTCCAAACAGGTGGTGGTGCATGCCTGGAATCTCAGCACTCGGGAATCAAAGGAGGGAGGATCACGAGCTGGGGGCCAGCCTGGGCTATATAAACAAAATAAAAGAAGTGTTTGGAATATGGTTTCATCCCAGACTACACACTGGTGCCCTCAAGGAAAGGGAGGGTCACTGCAACATTTCATCAAATGGCCATGGTCAAAACCTGTCTTATTATGCATGTATTGTGACAGTCTGCCCAGGCTACAAGCATCCACCAAAGGAATGGCATTGCTCTTCAGCAAGATGGTGGGCATTCTCTTGAGGGAGGAGGACAATGTAAAATCTCTCAGATTTCCAGTAGATGACATTTGAATGTGGAGCTCAAGACAAGAGTGTGGGCGCTATGGCCCCTCTGAGGCCACTGCCTCTAGGAAGAGCAGGCCGGTATGGGGAGAATGGAGACCAGACCCTCTCCAACTAGCTATGACTCGCTTCACTGAAGCCAGTGAAGAGAACAGAGAAGCTGGTCCCCACTGTAAGAGACCTGGGGAAGGGCAGAGGGCCAGGAGAGGGCCTTGGAGCTCCTCTGCTGCCACCTGCTGACCCCTTCAGTAAGGTCCTTCTTCCTCTCAGTGTTTCTCAGCCAGCCCCACAGCCCCACCCCCTAATCTCCATAGTGTGAATTTTATTCTGCATCTCCGTCCCTGACATTCAGTTCCAGTCTTCTTTGCCTGCCTTTTAGCCATCCTTCTGGAAAATTTCACTACAACACCAAACTACTTCAGATCCCCACCAACCCCACTCACCCTGTGACTTCTGTCCCATGGCTTTTTCCAAAGACCCTCACCATCACCCCATAACCTGCTACTTAAGGGTCAAACTTCCCGCAAGAGCAAAATTATGATTTGAATGTGAAATGTCTCCAACAGGCTCAAGTGTTTTAAAACTTGGTCTTCAGCCAATGCCATTCTTTGGAGGTGGCAGAATCTTGGGAGGTGGAGCCTAGCTGGAGTGTGTGTGTGTGTGCGTGTGTGTGTGTGTGTGTGTGTGTGTGTGTGTGTGGAGTACACCAAGGTGCCAGCTGCTCTTTCTCATCTCTCTGCCCCCCCTTCGCTCCCCCCCTTTCAGAAGTGAGCAAGCCTCTCCCACACCCTGGCCTTCCCTGCCATGATGGATCACATCTCCTTAAACCATGGGTCAAAATGAATCTTTCCCTCATCAAGAATTGCTTTAGACAGATGTTTTATCAAAGTGAAAGGAGGAGGGAGAGGGAGGACAGGAGAGGAGTGGGGAGGAGCTTGAGGATGGGGAGAAGAAAAAGGAAAAGGATTGGGGAGGAGAAAACAACCAAGAGGATAGAGGGAGGGCTGTGTGGGTAGAGTGCACACTGCTCTTACAGAGGGACCTCAATTCCCAGTACCCACACTGGGTGGCTCACAGCTGCCTGGAACTCCAGCTGCAGGAGAATCCAATGCTCTCCTCTGGACTAAACAGGAGCCTGTACTCATATGCACATACCCACCACCACACCCCAAATTATTCTAAAATTAAAAAGGAAGCAACGCAGACTAAATGCTTACTACAGCTTACTATAGGCATAACTCTTACAAAGTGATGTGGCAATGCCCCAGGCTTTCTTCTCTCAACCCACTCAGCCCATGGCTACTTCCTGCACCCAGCCATAGACCGGACAGGACACTTACTTGGTAATAATCCTCTTCTCCCTCCCCCACCCACCCCCACACACACTCAACTGAGTTTTGTGTACAGACTTAGAATGACATTCTCCAGAGATGTTCATCCAACAGAGGCCCCCCCCACCCCACCACATTAAGGGAGATCTCCCCAGGAGAGTAGTTAGCCCACTAAGTCACACCAGGAGACCTTAGCTGACAAAGGACTTTTGGGGACAGGAATTGTGGATGTTCTGGAGAGAACCACAAGGTGAAAACAAGCTTCTCCACAAATCTTGACTACACACCTAACATGTGTTATAGGCCAGACTGGTGCACTGCCAGCTCTCAGAAAAGCCAGCCTAGACCTGTAGAAACTGCTAGTTTCTGTGGTGAATAATGTCTCACTGGAGTAAACTGTCCAACCTAACATCCTTGCATAGGAAAAAATGCACCATGAGCATTGGGATGTGGGGGGGGCAGGCCAGAGCAGCTTAGCCACATCAGGCTGGGATGAATGTCCTCACCCCATACAACTTTTATAGCAACCTCACTGTCATCTTGGGGAAAGGGGGCTGAAGTGTGTCAACGAGAAAGTCTGAATCTTGCCTTTTGGTGGTAGGGACTGAAGCCAGGATCTCCTGCACACGCTAGGCAAGCAGTCTGCCACTCAACTTAACCCTAGTCCCCCTTAAATAAAAAAAAAAAATACTTTAAATTATTTTCCACTATGTGTTTCTGTAGAAGGGGCATGTGCATGTATGAGTGCCTATATCCATGGAGACCAGAGGCATCTGACTCCCTGAAGCTGGGTTCAAGATGGCCGTAAGCCACCATGATGTTAGGAGCTGAAGCCAGGTCCTCTGCCATAACAGTCAGTGTTTTAATTGAGCCATGTCTCTCATCCACACACCCCATCCCACTTTTGTTTTTTAACCTTTTGAGACAGTTTAAGTTGCTCAAGGTGGCTTCAAACTCACCCGTTAGACCAGGCTAGCCTTGAATTTGTCACCTCCTGCCTCCCAGGTAGCTGGGATGACAGGCTTGCACCAACAGGCCTGGCTATCTTTGTATTCTATGAGGTTGCATGGTCTCTAAGGGTAGGACATCTTACACTTCCGTCCCACAGCTCCAGCATGAATTCTGTTGGCAGCAGTTACCATTTAATTGCTGGCTCAGTTTATCCAGGCAAGCAGGAAGAATGAGTTGAATGAGTAAGTAGATACTGAACTCACTCCACACCCCATACCAAAATGCAACAGCTACAAGACAAGAGGTAACTTTGAGTAGCTCAGAGTTGGCTGTGGATAGAGGACAAGGCAGAAAGTTGGTACCCAACACCCTGCCCAGTACTTTGCCCATCTGTCCTCTACCCCATGTCCACGGCTGGATTCCAGGCGTAGCCTCCATTCTAGCTTTGTCCCTTTGGTAGGAACTCAGCAGTCATACAGAGTAGACCAAAAGCCTTGACTCTAGGTAGAGTCCAGAGTTCTCAAAGCAAACATTTTCCCTTCCAGGCTTCCTTACTTGCCCCTCTTGGGAAGGGTCTACTCTCTGGCTTTGGCTGTGATAGTTTGGGAGCATGAACTCTGGTCAATTGGAGCTTTCCCTGAAAGAGGTTCCCAATTGACTCTTCACAAAAGTATATGCAGCGAAGTCGCAACCCTCCAGGGGTTCAAAGGAAGCAGGCAGGGCTGGTGGGATGGCCCAGCCATTAGGAGCACTGGCTATTCTTCCAGAGGACCATGTTCAATTCCTGGCACCTACACGGCAGCTCACAATTGTCTATAACTCCAGTTCCAGGGTACCCGACACCCTCGCACATGCATATGTATGCATGTTTGTATGTATACGTTTATATGTGTATGTTTGTATGTTGTCGTGTATATACATACACATATACACATGGACATATACATACACAAGTATATATATATATATATATATATATATATATATATATATATATATATTGCATGCAAAACACAAATGCACAGAAAATTTAAAAAAGGGAGTCCTCCAGCTATCGTGATGTACATGAGCACCCTCTGCTGGCAGGTAGTGATCTGCATCTAATTGGGTTAGTTCCCAGCCTATTGGTCTCCTGTATGACCATTCTCCTGCCCCTTCTGTGCTCCCACAAAGAGTCCACAACAGTTTCAGGATCAATGCTTTATTTTCTCCAGCTCCAGTGTTACAACTGTAGCAGCACAGCAGACACCCCCACATGGGAATGCACTGCAGCTCCCCATACTCAGAAGTCACAAGGCAAAAACAATCTTAACCACAGACATTTTAAGACATTCAGAAAATAACACTGGGACACTAATCCCACACTGTACGACTGGCAGCAGCACACCTGCTGTTCACAGACACAATTACCCATAAATAAAGTTAAATAAAACCTTACTAACATAGCAGTGTATTGGACACACAGCCTTGGGGTGACATTTGGAAGATTATGGCTGTAAGACATGAGACAAGGGAGGGGGCACACAACTGCACATAAAAGTAGCTATTATTTAATCCAATTGTTAAAAAAATAGTCACGAATTAAGAACACCCCATTTTTAAAAGATCAATATTTTAGTCTATAATAAATTAACACCCATTTATTAAGTGGGTGACTGTCATGTGGCCTGAACAAGAGAACACACACACACACACACAGAGCTAAAATATTAAGAGTGTACTCAGGTGGCATGGTCCATCCTTGGATGTCACTCCAAAGATGCCAATGACTCTATTAACTTGGTCACTGGGCAGGAGGAAGCATTTTCCTATTTAGAACTTTGCAATGTCAAAAGTCACAATCAACACATGGGCTATAATGTGCTTGGGGGTGAGGACAATACCAACTTTGGAGCTAAGGGTGGGGAGGGGGAATCAACCCCACAGAGCGACAAATACTTGTTCAATGCTTCACAACTTTTTAACAGTCTTGTTCAGATACGTCACTTGCTCAACCCATGGTGACTGGATGGACTGGGCTGGTTAAAAAGCTGCCTTCCTGCAGATCTATGGCTCATCGCAGGGAGGTGATAGCTAAGACTGGACCCCTGGACTTCAAGGTCACCGAGTTCTGAAGTCCTGATCTTACCTTTCCATCTTACATGGCCCTGACCAAAGAGGCTGTTCCAGAAGATAACTAACGAAAATCCAACAGGGAATTTTTTTTTTTTTTTTTTTTTTTTTGCAGCAGGATTAGTCACCAAATGGTGTGGTAGGCATAATGGTTCAGACTTGATTTAAATTTTACTTTAGACTCTATGATTTGATTTCCCCCTCCATTTACAGAATTTAACACTACTCAATTTAACACTAGCAGGATGAGAGTAGCAACATTTTTCTGTGATAATAAATAGAACATCAGCCATCCTAAGACACCAGCATGCACAGAAACTGTTACCCTATGGTACGACAGGTCAGCAGCCAGCCACCAAGCCCTCAGGGAGCACATCTAAGAACCTGAGGTGGCTCTTTCCTCCTTCCGATCTGAAAAAGGAGCACAGCTGACCATCACGTAACTCCTCACAGCTGCTGTACAGAAAACAAAGCCTGTGCCCAGGGACACTGGGTGATGTGTGGTCCCATGTGGTGAGCAAGATATCACCAGAGTCCCTAAATGAAAATTCTCCAAGTACAAGCTGAATTTTTCCCAGGCAGTTGCACCCATCACAGGAACTTAAGGTCTACACCTCCCAGGTGAGAGGAAGCACAAGCCACGGCTTCCAAATGAGACGGGGCCACCAAGATGAAAACCCCAGTGTATTCTCTGCTCATCTACAGACAAGCTGCAAGAGGGAAACCGAGCCATTCTGTCATCTCCATGAGAGCAGCAGACTAGAAGACATAGGCTTGTGTCTTCTCTCAGAGATGATCTGACTCCACTTCAGAAAACAAAGCAGAGAGGACGCAGATATCAAGTGACACAGGATGAGACGAGCCTGCTGAGCAGCTTTGGAGAGGCAGTCAGCAGTGCAGCCTGGGTTGGGGGGCTGGCCTCTGGGCAGTAAGAGACTGTGACGGGTGAGACCCAGGGCTGGAACAGGGCAGGGGACAGATGAATGCCAGAAATACTCTAGCTATGATTTTCAAAAGTCCCTAGAGTGAAGGGAAAATGGGTTAAGAGGTGGCTAATAAAAACACATAGTGACCAAGTCAGCCGAAGTGCCTGGAAACAAGCTCACTGCAGAAATTAGTCCTAAGACAAAGGCGGGGATTGTCTCTGATTTGCTATGCAAATGAAGACATTTCCAGTGCTAAGAGCTAAGCAGGGAGGCACACATTCACATCACTCACAGGGAAGGGTAAGGCAAGCCATTCTTAGTCTACTGGGGCCACCACCCTACAGTGGTGGGCATGTCCACAGAGGGAGGGAATGCTCCAGGGCCATTGCTTTGGTCCTGGAAGGTTTGGAAAGACAGGCACACATGGGTGAACTTTTTGTTGTTGTTGTTTAAAAAATAAAGCTCCAAGTGATAGATCATTATTTTGACTTGTTTTCAACGTACCTTTTTCCCCCATGAAAAGAGAAAAATTAAAATATAAACTTCATATTTATTATGTTACATTCAAGTTATACTCCCAGGGGAGGGAAGCTACCCACAATTTCAGGCCACATAAAGCCATTTATTACTTTGGTGCCTTTTTTTACCCTGTTTTGTTTTACTTCTCATGATGGGAGAATTCAACCCTCTTGTTTTTTTTTAAAAAAGAAACAGGTACATCATCCCAACTCTAATCCTATTTATGGACACACACAAGCAACACACAATTTCAAAAATCTCTATGTAGAAAAATAAAGGGTAAACATTATCCACCTATTTTAGACTGGGTAATGGTACTTTTATGTACATAAACTCTTCTTCTTTACCGTGTACTGCTCTCCTCTGCGGTGTGACCTAAAGATCTAGGGAGGAGACGGCCACAAGGATGCAGAAAAGCTACGTTCCTTTTGAGAAAGGAGAAAAGGCAGCTTCTCGCGCTCTCTTTCCTGAGTTTTTCCCACCGACCACCACCTAGGATGTTCCCACAGACAGCCTTCAGGGCAGGGGAGGCTGCTCCTCCCTTTCCAGGGCACCAGGCAGGGAAGGAAGGGCCCAGCACGAGCACCCTGCAAGAACAGGGCCTGGGTGTGAGGACAAGGGGTTGAGGCAGGAACAAAAGATGCTGGGACCACTTCCCACTGCCCGTTCCTTTAGTACAGAGTTCGATTCTCCAGGTGCCGCTTCGTAAGGAAATACTTGAAGAACTCATAGACGGACCAGGAGATGGCGGTGGAAGGCATCTGGTAGATGACTCGAGCATGGATACCTTTGAAGTAGCCAGCAAGGCCGTTGAGCTGGTAGACCGTCCTGAAGGCATTGGCCATGCCCGTCAGCCGGCCATTGACATTGGCCAGGGAGAGCGCCATGTTCTCCTGCGTGTTGAGGAGGGTCTTGCAGACATCCAGCGGGGTGGTGGCAGCTGCAGCCAGTGCCCCGGCCAGGCCTCCTGAGATGATGTGAGACTGTGGGTTGTAGTTTCGGAGTGGGTTGACCTTCTCCTGCAGAAACTCATAGGTGATGAAGTGGATAGACTGGAAGGGTATGTTCATGGTCAGCTGTGTGGTATAACTCCTGTAGAAGGCCCCCAACCCCTCGGTCCGCCACACCGTCCGGATGCAACTGAGGGCTGACTGGTGCTGTGAGTTGTACATCTGTAAGCGTTGCTTCACCACTGTGTCCGGGTCGGGGGGAGGAGGAGCGACCAGCAGGCAGGGTGGTTGGTTTGGTCCCCCCGTCCCAGATGGGAGTGAGATGGGAAGCCAACCAATAAAGAGAAACAAGCATGTTAGAACAAGCACTGGTGACAGGTACCAAGACAGCACACGCATAGCCCCAGCCAAGAAGCCATGGAGGGCCAGCTCCAGGCAGTCCAACTCAACTTTGTTTCATTCCTATCTCCGGGGCCCGGTGCCAGGAAAGTGGGTACTTGTAAAGAATTTCCTGTCTTAAGTTTGAATGAGAGGTCACCCCAAATCAGGCATTCACTGCGGGCTAGACTAGATGACCTAATGCCCAAGGCCCTCCTAGCCTTCTGCACACTCCCCACAAATACCTCCCTCTCCCTGACCTGTCCCTGAGCTGAGCACGGTGGCATATGCCTTTAATTCCAGCACTTAGGAGGCACAAACAGGAGGATCCCTATGAGCTCAAGGCCAGTCTGTTCGACACAGGAAGTTCCAGGCCAGCTAAGACTACACAGTCAGATCGAGTCTCAAAACAAAACACTAACCTACAAGAGCATCCCCGACTTATCCGATTTTGATCTGTTCACTGGGACAACGCTAGAACTACATCTGTCCAAGCTGAGTGATACCCCCAAGTGCAGATCCTGGCTTTAAGACAAAATAAACAAATGGTTCATAGCCCGGAGAAAATGAAGCATGCTCCTTAGAACTTTAACAGCGCCTGCACCGCCAGATCATCCACACGATGTGTTTCATCTTTAAACAGGGACCTGATTGAGGCAACAGTAACGCCGCATGTGGAATGGGGATGAGCCTCGTGTAAATTATTTTTTAAAACCAGGGTGGGGGGTGGTGGGAGGTGGACATGACTGAAGAGATGGTTCAAGTTAAGAGCACTCGCTGCTTCCAGAACTCAGATTTAATTCCCAGCACTGACAAAGAGGCTCACAACTGTCTGTAACTCCAGTTCCAGGGGATCCCATACCCTCTTCTGGCTTCTGTGGGTACCAGATACACATAAATACATGCAGACAAAGCATCCATACACATAAAAACATTTTTTAAAAAATGTAAGAATCCAGGTGTGGTAGCATTTACTTATAATCCCAGAAATCTGGAGGCTGAAGCACGAGGTCAGAGATTTCAGGGCCAGCCTGGGCTATGTAACAAGGCCTTGTCTCAAAAATAAACACAAGTACTATTTAAATAAACTCTTTGCTTGGTTAACATTGATCATATGACTGCTGTTGTCAGGTCCCTGTATCAACAGCTTTTGAAAAAAAAAAAAGAAAGAACCCCAAGATATATACAGCTAGTCCCTCTATATTGTGATTCTGAATCCACAGATTTAAGTAACTATGTCAAAATAACCAGGAAAGGAAGTTCTGCACCAAACATATGCAGGCCTTTTCCTGGCATTATTCCCTAGGGAACATCATACAGCACCTACTTACACAGTACTGAAACCTATGAGTCAGCCAGAGATGATTTAAGTATACATAAGGACACCAAGTGAGTTACAAATACTGCCCTATTTTATAAGGGGAATCCCCAAATAAAAGAAAGCCTCCCAGAAAGACAAATGTTAATTTTAGAAGTATACAGGGTTAATAATTTTATATATTCACTTTTCTTGAAATGTTCCATAATCATTACAATATTCACTTTTTCTTGAAATTTTCCATAATCATTACCAAAAAACAAAAAAAAAGGGGGGGGGGGTAGGGTAGGGTGTGTGATGCATGCATGCCAATAATCCCAGTGCTTAGGAGGCTGAGGCAGAAAGGTTTGGACTTTGGGCTATCCTGAGTCTCAGACAGAGTTCCAGGGCATCCTGGGTTGCACCCCACAACAAGTGAGATAGGAACAGTTCCCTCTAAATCTGTTGACTGCAAACATTGAACAGTGTCAGATGTGTACATGCTTGTTGTGCACACTGTTGAACACATAGGTTGTACAGTAGTGAAAACTGTGCAAAAAAATCCCAAGTATCCTACCACACTGGGTTTGGGGCAGGGTCTGAAGAGTAGTTTCTAACTCCTCCTGCAAGGAGGCAGACAGCTCTACTTAGCTGTTTCCACAGCAGGAAGCACCCAGAACCTCGGTGCTCCCTGGCTGTCTTGAGACCCCACCAGGAATGTATACAGAATGCGGTCTTCCTGCAGGCTGACGAAGCCAGCCCTTGCCCACCTTCTGCCCCCAGCTCCTCCAGCCTCTCCACCTACCCCCCCCCCACTGTCCCTCCCTGGAGCCATGGGACATTACCTTCTGCCGGATTCATTACTGCATCGTGGAGTAGGGTGGCCATACTCCCAGCTATCCCTGCAAAACAAACTCCAAAAAATCAACTGCTGACTCCTGGTGTTCTGGAAAGTTCCTTGAACTTAACAGTCAGATGAACTCTGGGTTTAGCTTTCTAAGGCTCAAAAGTGACTGGCTAGTGGCTCAGCCCAGGTGAACGGTGGCAGAAATGTTGAATAGCAACACGGGCTACTGCTTACCCAGCATTGCTATACACATCTCAGAGACCTTTCTTTCTTATACATCAACCTCAGGAAAGGTGAGAGCCCAGAAACCACACTCTAGGTGTTTCCCACTGCCTAGATGTTAATTCTCTTGTCTCGAGCCCTTGGGTACACAAAGCTGTCTGTGTCCTTAAGTTGAGGCTACTGAAGGGGGATAACGCTGTGCATATGGCCAGCCGGCTGTCTTGCTTAACACTGGCCTTGTGAGTGAACTTTATTCCAGGTCTCCCCTAGCCTGGCTTTGAAAGCCTGAAAGCCCTGGAATTTCTGTTTCTGGCTTCCTAGTGCAGCTGCCTGCTAATTACGATGACCAGGGGGGAGGGATGAGGGACAGACTCTAAGTCACCTCTTATGAAGGCACCGAGGGGCTCCTATCTACTGCACACACAGACACAGAGCCAATTATCCCCAGAAAGGTGATAGTGACCATAATGCCACAGGGGTAGCACTGGGCTGACCATCTCCATCAAGGAGCCGAACCATTACATAAGGTGGTTTGGCCTCATTATCAATGTCTCAGAGATGCATGAGGGCATGGCTCTTGGTGACGGTCACAGCTGAAAAGCCAGAGTGTCAGCAAAGCAGCTGTATATGCTGGTTTCTCAGTGTGGCTGATGGAAGGGTGCTCTCCTGTCCTGGACAGAGCAAAAATCAAAGGGGAGTTTGACCGTTGATCACATCTACTCCTCCACTGCCTCAAAATGGATTTTGTCAAAATAAACCTATCTTGGTCGCTCTGCTACCCAAGTCCCTTCCCACCCACTGGAAAGCCCTTTAAATCCTCACCCCACGCTACCACTGGGCTGGCTCACTGGCTCCTGCCTTATATACAAGTTGCCCACAAATGCCCAATCCCCATCCACCCGTCCTCCCTGGATCAATGACAGGAGACTAGTTTAGCCCTGGCTTGCAGAAAGATGCGACTCAGACACACGGAGGAGGCTGGGGGGGTCAAAGGCCCGAATCTCCTGTGGCTTAAAGCGGGGAAGGCCTTCCGCGGTGGCAGTAGCGCGAGTCCTCTATCAGTCAGCATAAAACGTCTTGACCTTTCCAAGCTTAGTTAGATCCTGGCGCTGGAGAGACCTGTTGTACCAGTTTTTAAATAGTCTCAAAGAAGCTGTCCTTTTCTGTGTTTTGTTTTGCATCCAGCATTCAAAAGATTTTTTTCCTATGACTGATCATTAATTGTTTTGAGTGGTTTTTGTAAGGAAAAAAAAAGCTCACACAACAATAAATACCAAACACCTCTACCACCAGCATCCCCCAGAGAAAGAGGGAATGAATAAAAACACATGGATGAGTGTATGTGTGTGTGTGTGTATGTGTGTGCATTCACATGACCCTAGAGTTCTCTGTTCCTGAATAAGCTGCCGAAGGAAGCCAAAGGCTGTTGGGTCCTGGGGAGGAAGGCCCAGGGAGCAAGCATTGAAGAGAGGAGCTTCCTAGCTCCCGACAAACGCTTTCAAAATACCATTGGCTAGGTGGCTGTTTCCTTGGTGGCTGAAAACGTCATTTAAAGTCCTTTTCATGTTTTCGTAGCAGGCAAAATACATGGCATGTGCGGGCCCTGCGCCCATTATCATCACGTTCAGGCCCTTCAGCGGCCTCCAGAAGCCTTCCGTTTGTATGATCTTCTTGAGGGCGCCGTAGATGCTTGTATACTTGGCTTTGGGATCTGGATTCAAACTCTGCATTCGCGTCTGCGGGAGACGGAAAATATGTATGAATAAAGGAGTTAATGTATGATGATATTGGTAAGGGGAGAAAAGACAAGCCAGAGAATAGAAGGAGGGCTGTTACAGGCTAGGCTCACAACCAAAAATATAAGTCATGACTTCTTGGGGGGGGAGGGGTGAAAAGTGCTCCCTCCCTCATAATTCTCCACAGCCTTGCATCCAAAAAGTCTTCAGAGCTTCCAGAAAAGACAAGCAAAGATGGGGGTGGGGTGGGGCATGCGTAGCAGAAGATGAATATAAGCTCCTTACTGAGTCCTGACATGGGTGGCTTCTGTTAGAGCCTTTAACCATTCGGGGCCTTGAGATCTTCGATGAACAAACCACATTTATTATGAGCAAGCATTGAAACAATGCCTCTGAAGACCCTCAATGAGCTCGGCCTGCCCCCCCACTCCCCACCCCAGTCTCTGTGGGAGGGTAGATGCTAAAGTCCCCCACTAAGGGTTCCAAAACTCATGAACACTTATTTAACCTTGTATAAAATGCTACAGTGCTCTCAGCCTATGCACCTACCCCCACATGATAGAATGCAAGGAAAGTGCCATATACTGGCCACGAGATGCGATTCCATTGGTAGAATGTTTAGCTATCGTACACCAAGCTTTGGGTTTGAGCCCCAGCACCGCATACATAAACCATGCACAGTGGCCATGCCTGCAATCTTAGCACTCAGGCTGTAAGAATCAGGAGCTCAAGGTCATACTCAGCTACATAGCAAGTCCAAGGCCAGTCCAGGCTACATGAGACCACAAAGCCAAACAAATAACCAACAATAAACAAACAAACAAACAAACACAAAAACCAACTAACAATTAAAAGCTGCTACCACCACCAGAAGAAATGCTATAAGAACTTATGAGAGTGTGCTGTTAGGGACTAATGACAAGATCTAATGGTCTGTGCTTGTTTAATACAGGAGCACATTTTTCTGAATTATGATGTACATACGATGTAATCTCAAAAAAGCCAACTGAGTTATCAGCATCCTTCTGGTTTACTCTGGTTCCCAGCAGCCTTCTGGTTGGTCTATGCTAGTTGCTAGCCTCCTCCTGGTCTACTCTGGTTCCCAGAATCCTTCTGCTCTACTATGGTTCCCAAGTCTTATACACCCTTCTGTACCTGAACCTCTGTATCCTGACAATTATTCTTCAGGCTCTCCCAGGAAATCTCCCCAGATCCTTTGGGCCTCACCCATACCATCACCTCTCAGTATCTTTTACACTATGTTTTTATGAAGCAACACTCAATAAGTTAGGCCTCACTCTTACACAGAAAGGTCTTTGTGAGGAGAGGCCCTGGCTTCCCCAGCTCTGTTGGCCTCCAGTACTCCCACAGATATGAAAGGTTAATTTCGTTACTTCAGCCAGGCTAGGCTGAAATACCCAAATACCTGATCAAACAACAGTGCACTCTAGATGATCCTCTAGTGTTTGTTCTATTTTGTTTTGTTCAGATAAGGTTAACAATTAAAGTCAGTTGTCCCTGACTAAAGCAGGCCACTTGTGTGATGTTGGTAGCTGTCCAGCCTGCTGGCCTGCCCTGCAGGTTGGGAATGTTCAACCCCTACACTGACGTGAGCCAGTTCCTAAAACAAATCTCTCAGCCTTGTTCTCTCTCTACAGAAAGAGACAGAGATGTGTGCACACATCCTTCTTGGCCTTTTTTCTCAGAGAATCCTAATTACAACAGTAAGAGATACTTGAAATACTTGCCAAATAGTGAACACATGTTTCTTTCTTCTCTCCCTCCTCCACACACCCCAAACCCCAGCCTGGGGGGGGGGGGATCTTCAACCTTTGGAGGCAATGTCCTTTAATTCCCAAGCAGAGTCACATATGACACCTAATGTATAAATTGGAAACAAGACAAAGGACTCCATCCTGGTACTTCCCTTCCACTCCTCCAAATAGCCCCATCACCCACCCCTAGCCCCAGATGAACACTGAAAAAAAAACAGCTTAAATTAGGGCCATTTTCAGATTCTAGAACTTTCTGGCCCCCAAAATCGCAAAGAACATAGACATATTTTTGCCAAAACCCACCAACAGCAGAAGCATCAGTTACCCTTTCCTCCACAAAAGAAAAAAAAAAAAGTGTATTTTTAATGCTTAATGGAGGAGAAGGAAAGAGTCAGGGGTAGGAGGCAAAGGCCTAGTGGTTCAGGTCTGTAATCTCAGCTACTCAAGGGGCTAAGAAATGAATATCCAAAGCTCAAGTCCACCTAGAACTATATAGTGAGTTCAAGCACAGCTTGGCAGCTAGTGAGACCCTGTCTAGAAATAAAGATGGAAGAGATGCTGTGTCTACAGATCAGTGGTAGAACACCTGCCCACAAGCCCTAGATTCAGTCCTCGGCAATACAGAAAAACGAGGAAACTGACCCTCTGTGTTCCCGACAAGAAAGCCAAGTTAAAGGCAGATCCCCAACCCCCCCCCCCAGAAACCACCATAGCACCTGGGCACCTCTGACATAGCACCTGGACACCCTGAGTGTGGACAGCCCAGAGACCCTACCTCTTCCCGTTTCACATGTCGATTGCCAGTTTAATGAGAGTCCACCATAAGCAAACAAAACCAGGGGAAAGACTTCCACGGGCGAGTATAACAATGGCATGGTTAGTGGAATCATGGCCACCACTCTGTTTAGCTGCTGGGCAGCAACCTAGAGATGTTTGGGTATGTATAGTGTTCATGTGGGCCACAAGAGGCCACTGTCCCTGGGAACTGAAGATGCTCTCTGGCACTAACTTGCAGAAGATTTGAAATCTCAAAAATCTCAAGCAAATGAGGTCTTGTCTTTCACCAGGCTGCATCTCCTGCAGCTGTCGGTGACAAAAAGCCAGAATCTCCATACAACACATGGCGCAATGCACTGTTTGTGACCCTGGGCCTTGGCAGCACAGAACTGGGGTGGAGTCGCCATTTGGCTCTTGTTGCAACCCTGGTCATCGAAGTTCATCTCTCTAAGTTCATTCCCTGGGAGTGTGTGTACATGTGGATGTCTGAAATGCACAGAGGCCCAGGAAAAGACATCAGGGACTGTCATGTATTGTTCTCCACCTCTCCCTCTGAGACAGGGTCCCTTCCTGATCCTAGGACTTAATTTTCTCAGTTAGGCTGGAAGTCTGCAAGCCCCAGCCATCTCCAACTGCCTGGGAGCTGGGGTCACAGCCATGTACAGGATGACTGTCTTGTTATGCGGATGCTGGGATCCAAATTCTAGACCTCGTGATTGTAAGGCAAGTATTCTTAGCAACTGAACCATCTCTCCCAGCTTGAAAATGGTGAAAACAGAAATTACACATATAATATAACGTCTACATTATATATAAAACTATAATTTTAAAACTAAGACTTGAGAATAAAGGAAAAGAACAAATGAGGTTACATGAAGAAAATGAAGAACATACACACACACACACACACACACACACACACACGCACGCACGCACGCACGCACGCACGCACGTGATAAAGGATTTTCCTGTCTGAGTTTCATCATCATCATTTTACATTTATTTGTGTGTGTACATGTATGCATGTGAGCAGGCATGTGCCATGGTGTACACGTGAAGGGGAGAGGCAAACCTTTAGGGATTAATTCTCTATCAAGTGGGTAATGGGGCTCACACTCAGGCCACAAGGCTCCACAGCAAGTGCCTTTCTCCATCAAGTCTCACCAGCCCATCTGGAGCTCAGCTCCTACATTAGACCTCACACTCAGTCTCCATGTTTGGGCTGTAATTCCTACCTCTCAGAATTTCATTAGACACATCAGCATGCCAGGGGCTCTGGGAAGGCCTTCAGGAAAGAAACCCGTTTAGTTAGTTTTAACCAGACACTTCCTAAACATGTGTCTTTGGCAGCACAAGCGGTTTTCCTCATTTAATAAGCAGTTACACTTGGCCAAGCACACTTGAGAAAACACAGCTGGAGCCAACAAGCAAACCTCTGAGTCAGGAAACACAGGGAATTTGCATGTGTCAGAGACCCTAGGGCAGCCCCTATGAAGGACGGACAGAGGACAGAGGACAGGATAGGTCAGCAGGGATGACAACAGGGAATAGCCAGCAACAGGTGCAGCCTCTTCTGCAGCCGAGCTTGCTCCAGCCTCCTTCTGCATGACTGCTCTTCACTCTCAAGGGGGCAGCAAACAGCAAAGTGTGATGCGGCTCCGGCCTAGCTCTGTCACTCAGAGTGTGGCAGCTTGGAAACCAGGTGCTTGAGTTATAAGAGGAATTTCAGGCAATGACACATGCATGGACCAGGCTCCTTCTATAAGCTTCTAGAGAGATTAGGCCAGGGAGGGTATCTCTTTCTCAAGCCCTCCCCAGGACAAAACAAGTAGCCTGTTCTCTTACCCAGGGGAGGCGGGGAGAAGGGAGGAGGGAGAGTGGAAAATGTGTATGCTGTCCCAGGTGAGCTTGTAGATCATATAACCAGAGGCAACGAGCCAGTGGAGCACAGCCCTGTCTTTAGATAGAAAGCTAGGAGCCCAGAAACACCTTCCCCATCACCTGACCCATGGGGTGCACGTAAGCTGGGTCCAGCCCCAAAGAACGGGGGGGGGG
The DNA here is from genome assembly GCF_943737965.1 of Phodopus roborovskii. Lineage (NCBI taxonomy): Eukaryota > Metazoa > Chordata > Mammalia > Rodentia > Cricetidae > Phodopus > Phodopus roborovskii. The sequence continues at coordinate 44,192,287 of NW_026126511.1, read as the reverse complement.
GGGACCTGGAAGGGAGGCCTCCAAACTCTTCCAAAGGAGCCTGTGCAGGAACCAGTGCGTCATCACCAAACCACTGACTCAGCCCAGGAGAAGCCGGCGACTTTCAATGTCCCATCTCACATTTCTCAAAAGAGGGTGGAGAGCAGACCTTCCCAGGTTCAAAGTACCAGTGGCATTTCCAGGATGAGAAGATAATGTGCAAGCCAAGAACAGTGCCGATACTGCCAGGGTATGGGGTCCCGGGACCCTGGTATGAACACACACACACACACACACACACACACACACACACACACACACACACCTTTTCTAGGGACCAAAGCCGCCTAACAACCATGGTCCAGAAACCTCCCAAAGACAGGGAGTAAGGGAAGGCACCCTGGGAGGGCTAGAAAACTGTCACACTGCTTCAGCCTCCCCTGCCACGGTTGACTTGGAAATACAAAATCAGACTGGCAAGTTCCACACTAGCTGTCTGCCAGCAAGCAGCAGAAAGTAAGCAGCAGAAACTTGTTACTAAACCCAATCTCACATGCACACGCCCACACGCATGCATGCACGCAACCACACAGCTCATGCACTATGCTGTGTTCCCTCTCCCTCAACACTGGGAGCTGAGGCTCTGCAGACACACAAGGTCAGCTTCCACCAACAGCCACCGCTACACAGAAGATAGGGCCTAGGAGGTCTCCCAAGTTGAGACCTCCCCATGACTCACCCCACTACATATCACAGCCCAAGGCCCATAGGAAGAGTTTCCTCGGGCCAAGTGCTCTGGGAGAAGCAATGTCTTCTGAGGCAAAGCTAAACTCACCTACGCCTTGGCGAGCCATGACCCTTCTTCCATAACCCTTGGGAGGTACTTATTACAGACGTGGGATCCCAAAACACAAGGAACAGCAAGTGCAATGAAGCCCTCAATACTCAACCGATGCCTCAAATTACCTGTGCCGCTAACCTCAAAACACTAACCACCTATACCCTAAATTACCTGCGCTCCTAATCCACAAACACCCCTAACCCAACACCTCAACACCACTACACCACCAGTACCTCTAATCCACCAGCACCCTAACTCACCAGCATCATTAAATCAGAACCTGACACTTTCATCCTTTGAATTCCTGTGTAAACAACCACCAGCCAGCATCATTCTCACACACCCACTGAGCAAGAATGAAACTGTGATATCCAAGATGTCCTGCGCACATCCAAGTTTACCCATAAACTCTGAACTCCCAACTCAGGCTTTGCGTTTTTTGTTTCTTTGTTTGTTTGTTCTTTGTTTTATTGTTGTTTTAAGTTAACTTTTAAAATCAGCACACAAAGTAAAGAACTACACAAAGCCCCTGAATTTCTTCAGGTGGCCCCAGCGGAGAGAAAGTGTGTTTATATACAATGCACAGACTCACACCACCATGGTGACCAGAATGGGGCCACTCAAAGCTTCAACTAGGAAAAGAGACAGGGCATCAAGCTGTCAGAACAGAACTGTCACTGCGGTTCTTTCTATACTATTTAATTTTCTAGACTATGTTACTCTGAGAAAAATACAAGGCAAGCCCAGTCATGGAAGCTAAGGGAACAGTGACCCAGCTATGGGGGCACACCAACATGCCGGGTATTTGAGGGAATAGAACCACATGGATATGCAGAGCCATTTGGAAACCAAAATCATGTGACTGGGACATGATGTGCAGGGATGTCCCTCGGGAAGGTACAGGGAAAAGAGCAGCACAGGCAGAGTCTTCAGAAAAATGACTGAACATGACAGGGGCATCTGAAGATGGTTGTAAGAAACGCAGGTTAGGACCACACCAAGGAGAGGAGGGCCAGAATTGAGCCTGTGGATCTGGAAGTCAATCAGGTGACTTCCTGTGTATGGTTATATGTTTCTTAAACAGTGGCAGGACAGACAGCAGGAAATGTCACCCATTTAGCTCCACGGGTGGGCTCCCTGTATCAGAAGGCAGCACTTGCATTCAACAGAAACAAACCCTCCCTTCAGGGTCCGTAGACAGGTTGGCTGCTCTATCTAAGGCTGTGGCCACTGTAACATTACACCACTCAGGTTTCCCCTCTGCCTAGGGCAGCAGCTCATAGCATGCCTATGGCTCCAAGGATAGGGCTCCCATCCCTAACCCCAGCTGCACTTGGGCTCTAATCCTTTCTCCAGAAGGTTCCACAGCCAACAGGGAGGGATAAAAGAATCCATGCCTGGCCCGAGTCCAGTTTTCTCAGGACACTCTCAGAACGTCCCATGTCAGGCACACCCCAAGGATTAAACAGTCTCTACCCCTCAGATGGGGCGGATTCCCAGGGTTCCAGATGGCAGGGCTGGGATCTTGTGGGTGCAACAGTGACCTCACTGGGAGACAGAAGGGAAACCTGAGACATAGGTCACTCCTTGCCACAGCCTCTAGCCCTGTTTCTGTCACCGGTAGATTGTGTGGCAGACGCTATGCCCATATCTCTACTTACCGAAAACACTGCAATAAAAAAACAAGAAAAGGAACGGCTAGCTATCCTCGTTTTTATAAATGAGGAAACCATGGTAGAGAGCCAGGTAATGCAGTTCCAGGAATGCTCCAAACCACTCCAAATTCCTGCCTTGTCCCCAGCATACACTGGGGTCGCACTAAGTCACATGCAGAGTCTCCTTTGTGCCCAGTGCTGGAGAATGAGGAGGGGCAACACTGACTGTCATTCGCCCAAGTTCCCCCAAGTTCCAGCAGGCAGCCCTTAGTGGGCTCTGTCTCTGCATGGCCTGCACCAGTGTCCTCACAGGCCAAGAACTGAGCCACTTCCCCAAAGACCTCATAGCCACTGTCTGAATCAACATACCACCATTTGGTTTCCTGAAAAAGAATTTGGGCCACACACCCAAGGAGTTCAGGGACTCCGGGAAAGGGTATCTGAGGGATGGAAAACATGGAGCCGAATCAGTATTCGTCTCAGCCCATTTTCCTCTGCTATTACAGAACTTCAACTGGCTACAACAGCAGAGGTGTTTGGAGGTCACAGGGATGCATACATACAGCCCTGGAAATCCAATAACATATCCCAACATTTGGGGAGGACCCCTGCATTGTGGAAGGCAGAAGGGTAAATGCATGCAACACAGTAAATCCAGTCAAACACTCTTATCAGGCCCTTCCCCACTCCCATGGTAACTGACCTATTCCCATATCAGGGACATCAATCCCCTAGGTCAGAGCCCTTGTCTCAGCGTCCCCCTTGAAGGACCTGTTTCCCAACTGTGCTGTAACAGCAGTTCAATTTCTTCTGTCTTTTGTTTTGGTTTTGTTTCTTTAGACTATGTAGACTTATTACTGTATTTCTGTTGTCAAAATATATGTTCTTGATCTTTCCTTCTTGCCTCTGAACAGGGACAAAAGAGATGCACTGGCTACTTTAACAGCCTTAAAGAGGACTCTGGGAATACCTACAGTGTGACCATTTGACCAAATGAAGTTCAAGCAGCCATCACTGGGCACAAACACTGAGATCTTCTTGCCATTCTTGTTGGGCTACACTCAGACGCACCTCCTGATAGCAGAATTCGGCTGTTTGTCCTCAACCCCTACTTTTCCCAGCACAATTCCTTTTGTATGAGAAGTACATTTAAAGAGAGTGGCTTTCGGGGCTGTGCCCACATGGACTTATACTGTTTATCATGCAACTTTGGATTCCACTGGTGACTGCAGAACTCCTGCAGAACTCCCCTGCAGTCTGGAGACCAGGACACTTGCCCATCTTGCCGGGTGCCATGGTCCAAGGGGCAGCAGTTCAATTTCAACATTGCTCTTAAACAGAATATTCAAAATGTATCAGTATTCAAAGGCAGATGCTTTCAAGAGACACAGTTTAACTCCTTGCTCATAAAGTGAACTTCTGAGGCCTCTCACTGACTCAACCAGTCTTGAGGACTTGAATGGCTTGTAAACACTCCACTCACAAGTAAGGACAAGATGTCAAGACAAACTGGAGAAGCAGCATGTTATTTTCACAAAGCATAGGTAAGCTTGGCATGCCACAATGAAGAACAAATTTAACACAAGAGTCCCCATGCAAGCACCACAGGAACCTATCAACCCGTCCTGGGCAGGTTTCTTCTGTGTGCATGAAAGAACAAGAATCCAGGAAGATAAACAAGACCATGCCGAGGCTCTGCCAGCAATGGTTGTCTGGTATGGTGGGGCTACCCTGAAAGTTTTCATTTGACTTCCAAGTTCTGCCCTGGCCCCCATGGGCCTCCCACTTTGTTCTGATTCCAAGAAAAATCAGTATAAAGCTGGTCAGGGACCTCAACCTCTGCCACTCCTCCAACTATATTTTGCTGGAAAATCTGGTCTCAGAGTCTGGTAGAAGTTCACTTCAACCATTCACACAAGGTGTCTCCGAGACAGCCAATGCTCTCAAGGAATTTCATTCTTTCTGGGGGAATACTAATAGACATCTCAGTGACACACAGATGATGGGATGGGAAAGGACAGAGACAAGGTCAGGAGAAGCCTCACACCCAAGGATGGTGGCATTGCTCTGGGGCACTGGGCACAAATCTAGGGATAGTGGGACATGGAGAAGAGTTGGAAGTTACCTGAGTTAGGGCCAGCCCCAGCAACCTAAGCTCAAGCACATGTCTTCAATGAGCCAATTAAATTAATAATTGTGAAAAGCAGAGGGAAGGGATTTTATTCAATGTGGTTGTGTTGGGAAGAGAAACACAGAGATCCAGTGGTGGCCCATTCCATCTTCAGGGCCCTGCTGTGAGGTTCAGATTTATACAGAAGGAAGAGGAATGTACAGTTATGCAGTTCTAGGCGAAATGCCAACCACTACCTCAGCTCTGTTCTCTCCTGCAAGGTGGTCTGACACATTGTCACAACTGGCCCCAGCCTCCAGCCTCTTCCTTTCTCCAAAGGGGAGACTCTTGTGGGGAATCCCAATACTTGGGCTACACTGTCTCAACAGTCTGCTAGTCAAAGGGAGGGGCAGAGGTGGTTCCTTAGTATATGCTCATGACTGACAGGGACAGTTACAAGTTCACCTGCCCAGGAATGCACGGAGCCACCAGGTGCACAGTGAAAGGTGAGGAGGCCAGAACACAAAGAAGGCCCAGTCCCTTACCATCTAGTTGCCAGAAGTCCTAATTCAACTTTGTAGCTTGGTAGATTACCTACCCTCTGGCCTTCAGCTGCTTCACCTGCAGAGAGACCCCTTATCTTGTGTTCTTCCCAAGATGAAGGAATGAGGAAATAAATGGAAGTCAGGTAGTCCAGTGACGGAGTGTTCAGTAAGGGTTTGCCTCTGTGTGTTCCATACCCGGGAGAGGGAAAGCCACCAGTGTGTGCCCTACCTGGAAGGGAAACCCGCCTCTGTGAATTTGGATGCCTGGACTCTACCCAAGATCCACACTTAGGACTAGCTTCCCCTAGCCTGAAGGTGTATTCTCCTAACTGGCTGCTGAAGGACTAGATGTTTGGCACACAGGTCTACATGACAGGTTTGAACAGAATCCCAGTACACTAGAAAATAGGATGACAATAAACCACACAACCGGCTGTGGGTGGGGACTAATTTCCTATCCTCTCTGACCAAAGGAGCTTGAGGCTAGGTCCCCTCCATTTCCTGATGACTACAGACCCAAGGGTCCCTGGCCACCAGGGCAGCCTCCTAGAGGGGCATCTCAGGCTAAGGGTTTTTCCTTCAAGTGTAGCCTCAGGCAATGACTTATCTCCTTGGCATGTTTCATTGCCTGTGTGGGGTTCCTCACAGCACCACCTTCTAGAAAGACTACGAAGAATAAAGCCCTTTACTTTGAATCTGGCAAGCAGCTACCTAATGTTCCTGGTTTGGTTTTTTGAAAAAAAAAAAAAAAAAAACCAGATTCCAGCCAGGTGGTGGTGCATACCTTTAATCCCAGCACTTTGGAAGGCAGAGGCAGAAGGCTCTCTGTGAGTCTGAGGTCAGCCTAGTCTACAGAGTGAGTTCCAGGACAGCCAAGGTTACCCAGAGAAACCCTGTCTCAACACACACACACACACACACACACACACACACACACACACACACACACACAAAAACCCACATGGATTCCTAGAAACTGTCATTTGTGCTAATATCTTCCTTCGACACTCTTTGCTTGGAGAAGGGTGCCCTTAAGATCTGCCCAGGGCGGTATCAAATCCACAGTTAAACATTGCCAACACACTCCAACACACCTGAGGTACCGTCCCATTCTGCCATCCCACTCAACAGAGTGAAAGCTAAGGCCCTGAGGAATGAGGGGATTTGCTGACCCATGAGGGACATCAACACTCCCACAGTCACTCCTCTTCCCTGTCACTTCTGAATGAAGGGATAGAGCTGCTTAAATTAATCCCGGTTATGTAACAAAGGGAACTTGGACAGCTAACTAGTGTGGGGGCTGGGGAGCTGTCACTAATATCAGTTTACATGGGTTAAAAAAGCCAAAAGCCGCAAACAAAAGTGCTCCAGGAAGCTAGCTCACCTGGCCTCCTGGCTCACCTTTACTGGGTACTAAAATTCCAGCCCAGGACTGGAGAGGGTCCTTGAGTACCAAGACACCCTGAGACCGCTGTGTAGTCTGTTATGACCAAGCTCCTCTCAATGTCGAGCCTTGCTCAATACCTTCTGGAGTGTGGGAAAGTGTGACAGACAGGGAGAGTCTTGGTCAGCTGCAGGACTGAGCATGGGGGGGGGGGCTCCCTCCTCTGCCCATGCCCCCTGTGGCCCTGGAAAACCTGGGCAGCCCCACAGCCCACAGGATGCAGGAGCTCTGGCCCCTGCGGTTCTCTAGGAGTGTACACCGGGTACAAATCTGACACGGTGCGACTCAGTCAAACAGATGGTCCTCCAAAATGCTCTGGGAATCAGGAGACCCAAATTCCTGTGCTGCTCAGCCACCACAGGGGCTCTGAACAATAGTATCACCTCTCTGGGAGCCCACCAGCACAGAAGCTTGACAGGAGGGTTCCTAGTGCTTTTGTTCACCATCTAGTACAACTACAAACAGGCTGGATGAACAAGTGGGGCTAACACTGTCTCTAAGGAGACATTCACAAAGGTGCAACATTGTGTAAGAGTGTTTAGTGGAAGGAGGTAAGCCTCTGACACTGACTTACATTGATTGGATTTACTTGCAGCTTTAAAATACCTGTATTTAAAAAAAAAAAAAAAAAAACTAACCCATTCTGGGCAGGCATGGTGGTGCACACCTAAACTGCCAGCACTGGGCAGGAAGCATATACCCTCAAGGTCAGCCAGAGCTATAGGGAGACACTTTCAGAAAAAGAACCAAAAGTATAGAGTCGCTAGAAACCAGGAAAAAGCCAAACCTTTGTTGCACTTGTCTTAGGTTCTAGTGCTGTGGAGAGACACCATGACCAAAGCAACTTCTAAGAAGAAACATTTAAGTGGGGGCTTGCTTATAGGCTCAGGGTAGATAGATCATCATGGGAGGGCACGGTGCTGGAGCAGTACCTGAAACCTCACATCTTATCCTCAAGATAGAGGTGGAGACAGAGACTGGACCTGATGAGGGCCTTTGACACCTCAAATCCCACCCTCGGTGACACACCTCTTCCACAACAGGGCCACATCTCCTAATCTTCCCCAAACGGTTCCACCAAGTGGAGACCTAACGCTCAAATACATGGGCCTACGGGAGCCATTCTCATTCAAACTTATTATTGGTAGGGATGTTAAAAGGACACCCACGCAGTTCTTCTAAAAGTTAAATGCAGAATTTCCAAGGACCCAGCGATTCCACTTGTGGGGATACACCTAGGAAAACTGAGAGCAGAGTCTCAAGGTTTTTGAATGGGTAGAAAGAGTCCGGTTGTCCATCACAGGCAAAGATAATGTGTGCTTAACCATATGATGAAATAAATAGCCTAAAGAGGGTGAAAAGTCTGACATATGCTCCATTTGTGGATGAACCTGGAAGACTATGCTGACTGAATAAGCCAATTGCAAATGGATAGGTATAACATGATTCTGGTTACATTGGGCACTTAAAGGAATGGCATTCAAAGAGCAGGGAGCAGGATAAAGGCTTCTAGGGCCTGGGAGGTGGGGGAATAGGAGCTTATTATTTAAGGGTTTTTAGATGAAAAGATGCCTGAGTCTGGCTACAGCACAAAGGAGAAGTATTCAACACCACTGAAGAGTATGCATGAAAAAGGCCAAGAGATGGCTCAGTCGGTAAAGTGCTTGTCAAACAAGCCTGAGAACCCCAAATTCAGTCTCCAGAACCTATGCAGAAGCCAGGCACAGAGAAACACTGGAGGTGTAGATAAGAGGATCTCCCAGGAGCCCTCTGGACTGCCAGCCTAGCAGTTTCAGGTAAAAAGAGACCCTTTCTCAAAGGTCAAGATCAGGGGCTGGAGAGATGGCTCAGCAGTTAGGAGCACTGGCTGTTCTTGAAGAAGACCGGCATTCAGTTCCCAGGATCCGCACAGTGGCTTACATTTATCTGTCACTCCAGTTCCAGGATAGCCAATGCCCTCTTCTGAACTCTGTGGGCACCAGGCACACATGTGGTGTATAGACATGCATGCAGACAAAACAATCAAACATTTAATATATATTATTTATACATACACACAAAATAAATCAATGTAATTTTAAACTTTAAAAAAAAAATGGCAGCTCCTGGGGAAAACATTTAAGGTTGAACTTTGACCTTCCCACACATGCACCCCACACATGAACACATACACACAGAGAGGGAGAGGTTTTTAAAAGACCAAAAAACACATTTTATTGGAGTTCTTTCTTTTGTAAAGAATCTCCCCTTTACCCTATGTTTTAAGATGGAGTTCTTTTTTTATTTTGTAAAGAATCTCCCATTTACCCTATGTTTTAAACATCTAGTACTTTTTAAAACTTACAACTGCTGGCAAGAACATTCTAGGACGCCCTTTGGATTGTCTACTTAGAGGTGCTTTCAGTGTCTCGCCCTTGGGATGTGGCTCTACATGTGAGCAGCATGTTATGTACCACTCTCTTGAGGAGGAAGCTGATATTCAAAGCACCCCCTCCTCCAATTTTTAGAAATCTATCTGTGTAGATTATAATTGATAAAAAAAAATAATAATGGACTGGGTTTGCGTTCTCCCCTTTAAAACATAATAGTGGAATTGAAATCATATAGTGAAAGAATGCCACACCCTCCCAGAAGATAATTAAAGAAACACGCTAGAGGAAGGATTCAGGGGAAACTCCTCTAGTATATCACTCTCCATCCTAGTATTCCCACAGGCCTGTTATGGCCATGTTCTATACTGTTGTAAGAGTTTAATTGGCCATAGTTTTTGTTTTAGCGAGTTATGTAAAATGCCGTAAATTATGTATATGTGAAAAAAGTAACTTAACAAGAAAACTATACCCAAAGTTGTTTTGTATATTTAAATGCTTTGCTTTATTTTTTGTAAAGTACAATGTAACGTGCTCCTACATTTGTGTAATCTTATTGACCAGATGTTTAAAATTATTTCAAATACACCATTAAAACAATTATTTTATGATTAAAAAACAACAAAAAAACACATTTTATGTATACATATTCTCAATTTCAAAAAGATTTAACCTACAGTTTGCTCCAAGGATGTATCTCAAGATACACCCTCCAGGCCTGCCCTCCAGGAGCTAGCCTTTATCCATGGGTCCAGCCAGAGACTCTACAGTGTCGGCAGCCCCACCCCATCCTCCCCATCCCACCCCACCCCACACCCAGAGCACTATCAGTTGCCCAGGAGGGTATGGAGGAAGCATCTGAAAGGCCAAGTCCAAAGACTCTTAGGCCTCTGAAAAGAAAGACAAAATGCTTAGGCCACAAAACCTGAGTCCTGCTCCTTCTGTAGGCCAACCTGGCTGGATGACACAGCACCTTTTCCCTGGCATGTGCCAGCCGCTTGCCACCCTGAAAGACACCCTCCCAGAACACATCTCAGCTGTAGGCACCAAGGAATTGACAAGAACCAGCTGTGTGCTTGTGTGAGCCACCAGATGGGTGATAAGGCTGGTGGCCCTAAGACACAGCCCTTGGCGTTGATACCAAGCAAGGGAGGGAGCCCAGAATCCAGTGGTTGTAGCTCAGCTGAAACCCACAAGGGACTGGGAGACAGGCACCCCACTGCACGCCTCCAAATTGGGTGCAGTCCTGCCAGCTTCTACAAGGCCGGCTTCCACACCCTTCACAGAGCCCAGTGATTAGCCCATTAGACAGGAGGAAAGCAGCATTCACAGCAATCCTGTCGCCAGGCTTCGATTGCGCATTCCTCTACTTATAATTATAGCAGGTGATGCATCTGTGTGGCTGTCTCCTGAGAGAATTATCCACTGTTGTTCACTGCGCCTCACTAAAACATTTTAACAATGGCCAAGGGAGTCGGGCCAACCGGGTTTCATCCACATACACAAAGCAGGGCCTTATGCCCACCCAGACTGTCTACTACAAATACAAATCAGTGTGCATCCAGAGTCTAGGGCACAATACACTGGAAAGTGGCCAAGGCTGTGAGCACCAACAAAGCCAAGCCCCAGAGTTCAGGGGGTGCTAGAGGTCCAAGATTTGGGAATAAATTTCGGAGGCCAGAATTGGCACAAACTCTACTATTAAATTATCTCTACAGCACAGGATACATGAGCAATCAGGCCAGCCATGGCTACCTGGACCGGTGTCCTTACTTCATGTACCTTCTACCTGTTATCCAAAAAGGTGACACCAGGTAGGAAACCCTACACATGACATCTAAAGTCCTCAGGAAAGGACACCCAAAGGGTCAATCAGAAGATTCGGGTTTCAGCCTCTGGGGCTTGCTTGTTAAACTGAAGCTGTGTGACATGTACAATTTATTCCTGACACTTTGGAGTTAGATAGAGTTAAGTTTTCTCTAGATGCAAAAAAGACAGAAAGCTTCCACCATGGGTGAGAGCGGAGGCTAACTAAAACCTTCTCCCGGAAAAGAAGGAACGAGGGTGTGTGACTTAAACAGAAGCTGCCCCAGGGGTGACAGACGAGGGGCTAAGGGTGAGAGTGAGTCCAGGCGGCAGAGGTCTCCGCTGGGGGCAGTGCCAGCACGGTTGGTGGAGTTCTGGCCTTTGAGATATTTATGATCTAGTAGGTGGAGAAAAGGAAAGTCCCAAATCCCTCAAATAATTTCCAAACTCTGGATGCCCTAAATAGGTGGTGCTGTGAGAGCAGATGCAGGGGACCTAATTTAGATTTTGGAGTGGTGTCAATGTGGACACCAAGGCTGAAGACGGTGAAGTTGGTGATGTGTAGGAGAAAGAGAGTTGCTGTGGCTCAGAAGACGGCTCAGCTGTTGGTAAAGTCCTTGGCAAAAGACCTGAGTCAGATGTCCAGAATCCACATTTTAAAAAAGCCAGGCATAGTAGTCCACTCTTGCAATCCCAGCCCTGGGGAAGGGGAGATCTGGGGCTAACTTGCCAGATAGCCTAGTGAGAGTCTGTCTCAAAATGGCAAGGTAACGCTAGGCCTGGTGGCACAGGCCTTCAATCCCAGCACTCATGATGTAGAGACAGGCAGGCCTCTGTGAGTTCCAGGGCAGCCTGGGCTACATATGAGACCCTGACTCAAAAAGAGCAACACCACCAAGGCTGGGGAAGGTGAAGCCAGTGATGCGTATGAAACAGTGGACAGTACCCGAGGAATAATGGCTAAGCATTGTCCTCTGGCCTCTATAAACACACGTGTGCGAGAGCGCATGCGCGCGCGTAAATACACAGGCAGGAAAGAGAAGAAAGTTGCCTGAGCACATGGGACTGTGGAATGGGAATGTGGATGAGTGACTAAACCTGCTACGTGTGGGGAGATGAGCCTAGGAGCACAGCACAAGGACAGAGAGCCTGAGCTGAACCCCAAACACGAGAATAGGACGGTTATACTCTGCGCTGTGTTTCTGTTTGGTTCTGACCTTGGCCTTGAATTCAGAGAAGGAAAGAAATCGAGTGAATGGTAAGAGATGGTTCTTTGCTGTGAAATCCCCAAAATGTGTAGCCGCTACCCCCTCACACCACCCCCAGAGGGGTAATACTATGGTGGGGACCTTGAGCTCATCCACTTTGCCATTCCTATACTGTTCCCCCGAAATGCCCAGCGCAACCCCATCTGTGCTGCTGGCAGCACTGGGTGACCTTCGATCATGCCAGGTGACCCCTGGATGACTCAGCTTCTGATGAACTTGTGAAAGGTCTCCAGCAGGCAAGAGTCAGAGTACTATAAACAGAGCCCTCCAGAAACATCTGGGACATTCTCCTCTAGGTTCCAGGGCGGGGCTGGAGTCACTCAACATTCTGGAGCTGCCTGAATGAAGAAGGGTCTGCACTCTTGAAGAGCTGCTGATGATTTCAAGTCAACAAAATAAACTATTATTTTGAAGCGGGCACTTTGGAATTTGGGGACAAGGCAGGCCCCAGAAACGGGACATGAGCAGTTGGCTCCTCTCCCAGAATGCACTGCAAGCAATCCTCCCTCTCAGCTTTCTTCTCAAGGCAGAACTGCGCTGGCTGGAAGTCTACATTAATGTTCAAGTCTAAACAGACACCTACAAGTCACACTGTCCCGAGGAACAGAGAGGCCATGAGTTTGAGTCACACTTGCTGTGCAGTCACAATATCCCCCCTGGTCACCTTGCACTACAAGTAAACATGGCAGCTTCATTTCTCCTCCTTAGGGTCACTGCCTGCATGATGGATGGATGGAAGGAAGGAAGGAAGGAAGGAGGGAGGAAGGGAGGAAGGAAGGAGGGAGGGAGGGGGAGGGAGGGGGAGGGAGGGAGGAAGGAGGAAGGAAGGAGGGAGGGAGGGAAGGAAGGAAGGAAGGAGAGAGGGAGGAGGGAGGGAGAGAGGAAAGGAGGGAGGGAGGGAGGGAGGGAGAGAGGGGGAAGGGAGGGAGGGAGGGAGGAAGGAAGGAAGGAAGGAAGGAAGGAAGGAAGGAAGGAAGGAAGGAAATCACTCCCCTGTGCCTCCTGGTCCCTGCTCTTTGGCTGCTCTGAGATCAGACATCTGTTCTCAATTGTGCAGCAGCTTCTGGGGACAGTCTATCTTTGCAGCAACTTTTGATTTCTAGGGTCTGAAAGAGAATTTCAGAAACTTTCTTAGGATGTCATCGTCATAAAATACGAAGAGCAGGGTCTGGGACTTGTCACCATATTGACATGGGCCTGCTCACAAGCCTGAAAGAGGAGCCCTACATTTGAGGGTCATCAGAGCCCACCACTACCTATAGTCATGGTGCTAAGCACCCCATAATAAGGCATACTGCATTTTCAACTTCTCTGACACCAATCCAAAACTTGAAAGAGTCTGTCAGAAGTAAACAAGTAGCTAAGAGTTAATCCAACTCCCAGATTGTGAGGGTTGCCCTGTTTATAATTAAAGGCCATTTCCCATCTGACATCTTCAAACTCTAAGATGCATTTGTCAATCTTCAATAATTCTGGAAGTGAGTTCCTTGAACCCTTCTCCCTTCCTGGCCATGCACAAGTGCTCAAGATGTTTCTGGAAAAGCTCTGAGATCAAAGGAGGGAAAAACCAGTTTGATGTACAGCTTCATTAAGGAAGGTGCTCAGGAAAAGTGGCACCACAGGCAAAGTGCCTGCCGCACAAGTACGAGTTCAGATCCCCAGAACCTTATGGAAATGCTGAACAGATCTGGTGGCCCAAACTGGCTGGCTAGCCAGTAAGTTCTGGCGGGAGGGGAGGGCCCAACCGTGAAACCCTGCCTCAATATATCAATATATAAAGACAGTAACTAAGAAAGATACCTGACATCAAGCTCAAGCCTCCATTAAAAACACACTTGGATCTGACATACACACATGTGCCCATACACGTGCAAGCATGCATACGTACACATGCATACCACAGACATGTACAGGAAGGGGTGAGGGAGAGAGAGAGAGAGACTCCCTTCTTACACTTGGATACTTTCTTGGGCTCTACTTCAATCAGACTGAAGCTTTTTCTTGTATTGTTTCTTCTGAGTAACTACCTAGCCCTGGCTAGACACAGAAAACAACCAGAGCGACCAGAAAACAAACTGAGTCGCCACGGTCTCCCGTGCCGGGGAACTCCACAGCAACACGGGGTGTGGTCAGTACGTCCATGCACATGTTGCTGGATTTGCCTCTAGGAGAAATGGGACTCAGTTTCCATCATGTGCACGTTTTGGGTGACCCCTCTCTAACCCAAGATTGGACAGCAGGAGCAGAGAGCCCTTGTGCACTGGACTGACTCACCCAGCTACAGAAGGAGCACCAACAGGAAAGTATGCCCAGCCACACCTTCAACCTTCCCAGAGGACAAGGAACCACATATGAGTTTCTGCCTCGGACAAGCCCCAGGCTCCTAGGCTCCTCTGGAAAGTACCCCTGCATCTTTACTGTCTCCTCTCGAGCTTTTCTCTTCCCCTTACCTGAGGCAGTAAGGGTCACTTTCGCAAACCCCTAAATTGCCTGGCCTTTTCTGCTTTCATTAATTCAGGCCCAGTTTGAAAAGCAATGCTTCCAACCCAGCAGTCTTTCCCTCTTCCTACCTCTGTTTTCTCCTCCCCCTGCTCCGGCAGTCAATGTTCTCAGCCCTGGGACAGGCTGGTCTCCACAAGCCACCACAAAGTCCCCAAGAGGGACCCCTGAACACCAAAGTGTTCTCACCAAGGATCAGGACCCAGTCCACGAAGCAGATCACTGGAAGATCCCAAGGATGAGCTGGTGTCTAGGAGACCTGTTCTAATGTATCAGACCGAGACACATTCATCTCTGTTCTAACACCCACAACTTCTTCAGGCCTGGACACATGCTGAGATACAACGGAACCAGCACTGCGCCTCACAAACCCCTTCCTTCCCTTTGAGGTTCAGGGTCCCTGAGAATGGTCCATCTCCCTTCCAGGAATTGATGTAATATGCATCTGTCCTCTCGGGTATCACACCCCACAGCGTGAGGCATCCATCTCAAATATGAGTACAGTAGCTTGATGGTAGCCAGGGCATAAAGCATCTTCACAGAGGCCCTGAAATCTTCCCAGGAGGCGCATTACCATCAATTAGAAAGGCAATGGAGACTACAAGAGCAACCGAACCCAGAGATGGTGACTATGGGAATCCACCTCTCCCTTCCTCATTGAGATGCACCCAGCTCACTTGCACACCCACACACAGGACAGACAGAAGACAGACAGACAGACAGACACACACACACACACACACCCCAGCAGCAGCACCAGCAGCAGTAGCATCCTTTTGGACACAATTCCTTGAAACTAATCATCTACCAGTTATCCAGCACTTTTCATCCAGGTACCAGATACCCTGGAGATGCCCTTAACCACCTTGCCACATCCTGACGGAACGCACCCTGCACTCAGGCTATGACTGAGTCAGAGGCTGTGAGGGCAAATCTTGTGTCCCACAATGCATCACTCATCCCTACCTTCAGTTCCTGATGCCAAGGACCAGCAAAAAGAAAAATGAAGAAAGGGAGGCCAGGAGACCCTGAGACAATGACAGCTATTTCTACACAGATTAGGAAGCACAGAAATCAAAACAGATGAGCCAGATGATCCAGGGTTATCCCTGCCCAAGACACTCCCAGATTCATTTGTCCAGTGTTCCAGAAGACAGACTCTCAAAATCAGAATGAGGATGTGCAATGGTAAATCCATACATAGAGAGCCCCTAAGCAACAGCCCCCTACATCCTGATGGTCACCTCCTCTCCCCTTGTGCCCCAGGTGAAGTCAGCAGCAGGCAGACAGCTGAGGACTCAACGAGGTAAGAGGTCTCAGCCCAAGACCACAGCCACAGGTAATCCCACTGTCTTACATGAACTCAGGGCTAGCTAGCTTTACCCCTTTCTTTCCCTAAGAGCCCAGTTTAACAATAAATAACATAGTGGAGCAGCCTGCACAGAGTTTTAAAGCTGTGCTCCCAGGCTAAGGAGGTGGCTCAGTGAAAAGTCACTTGTCACACAAGTGAGAACCTGAGTTTTAATCCCCAGATCCCACATAAAGGCAGGCACAGTACTGTCCATAATCTTGAAGTTTCTATTGCAAGATGAGGGGTGGGGACAGGACAACCTCTGGAAGCTTCAGGGCGTGCACAGTGAACAAGAGAACAGACATTGTCTCAACAAGTGGGGGATAAGGATCAGCACCCCAAGTTGTCCTCTGACCTCTGATGCCACAACACCAACACCCAAGCTAGGACAGAAGGAGAGAAGGAGGGAAGGAGGAAAAAGGAAGAAGGTGGGAGAAGGAGGGGGAGGGAGGGGGAGGGAGGGAGGGAGGGAGGGACAGAAAAAACTGTCTTCTAAGCTTGGTAGGGTAATACATACTCTCAGCACTTTGGGAAGCTTAAGCGGCAGGAAGATTAAGAGTCAGGGGCCAGCCTTTGCTACAATGGTGAAAACCCATTTCAAATAAGGAAGAGAGAGAGAGAGAGAGAGAGAGAGAGAGAGAGAGAGAGAGAGAGAGAGAGAAACCCTTGGGCACCTGACAAAACTGGCTGCATCATCTTCTAAGATGCACGTGGACCAAATGGAAAACAGGCCAAGCATGGCCACTCTTCGCAATTTCAGATGAGAAGCCTGCAGCTCTTGCAGACAACGGAATTCTAACACAGCTCAGAGAAATTACTTTCCCAACATTGAAGCTGGTTAATGGCAAGACCAAGAATTAAATACTTAAGGCTGTCCCTGGTTTGATGGTTTCAACCCGAGCATAAGCGGGACATGCACACCCCTCTTCTGAGAGAGACCCTGCCCACAAGTACACCTCAGAAGGACCCTTCCCGGCCATCCCAGGGAGTAAAAGCCATCAACACACAGAAATGCAGGGTCAGGGGCTTCCTCCAGCCACAGCGTGCACCATCTACTATGTGGACAAGCAGACCACAGGGTTCTGGAACTAGGCTCTGCCCAGCCATGTCTCATGGATCCAGGGAGCTCATCAGACACAGGAAGTGCCATGGGCAACAGAGGCTAAACTTGACCATCAGTGGATAGACATTTCCTAAACCTATTATGCAACTGCTGCCTCAAGCAAGCTGGGATTTCTCCCAATTTCAACACATTTTATTTTCTCTGCAAGGACGACACCAGTTTAAGGCTGTGGCCTCTGAGTAACTAAGGTACAGCACCCTGGGCTGTCTGGGATTACAAGCATGGTGGGGGCATATTTTCAAAGGCACCTCTGTGAGCTAGTGTGAGCTTCTAGAATGACTAAAGGTTGCAAGGTAGTAGCAATCTAGGCTGACCATCACTGTCTCTATTCATCAGTGTCCCCAAAGGCCAGGCAACACTGCTCTAAACTCCAGACCTTCAAAAAGCAGCAGCTTAGCCACCCCAGAACCTGACAACTCCCACCTCATCCTTCTAGTCCAAGTGAAAGTACTTCCTTTGGGTTACTGGGTATGAAATGCAGGAAGACAGGGCTACTTCTCACCTCCCCCCACGATCTGGCACCATGAAAACCAGCCAGATGACTCATGCATGTCAGGGAGCCAATCTTACCCATACAGCAGGATCTCAGCTTGACTATCATAAATACTATGGGCAGCCCCGGCACAGAACCTTCCCAATTGAAAACTGCGGTGCCTAGAATCCTGGTCATGTCGTCTCACCAGATGTGACACACAAGAGACGTTTTCTCAAGACATAAACCAGGTGCAGAAATGGAAGGTGAGGCAGGGAAACCACGTGTTATTTCAGAGGAGGAAAACGACAGCCAGGAAGACAGGAGGCCAGTGCTTCGGGGTCCACAGGGTCCAGGTGAAAAGTTTAGGATGGACTTGTTTATTTTAGACAACAGGGCTGGCTCTGATCTGCAGAAATGCCATGGAGAAGCCATTGGATGGAATAGGTCACCCAAGGAAGGCGAAAGATGACTACCTCACACACACAGTTTACTGAGAGCCTCACCAGGCAGGGGGCGGAGCATACACTGTCGCTTTTTCTTCTTTTTCTTTCAGTAACCTCACAAGAGTATCGGGGTTAACAATGTTCCCCAGTCTGGAGGGAAGGGACCTGAGCTGATAAGAGGTTAAGTCATGTGCCTCAGGGATAGAGTCAAGACTCAGTCCTGTGGTATCTGAGCGGTTCAGGAACATCACACCTCCCTGCCACTTCCCCCAGAGCAGTGATTCTCAACCTGTGGGCTGACAGACCCTTTCACAGGGGTTGCATATCAAATATCCTGCATATCAGATAGTTACATTATGATTCATAACAGTAGCAAAATTACAGTTGTGAGGGAGCAACAGAATTATTTTATGGTTGGGGGTCACCGCAACGTGAGGAACTGTATGAAAAGGGTCACAGCATCAGGAAGGTTGAGAACAGCTGCTCTGTGAACAAGAGACACTTGTTCCCTTACAATGGCGGTTGGAAAGCAAGACAGCTGGAAGGGCACGGACTAGAAGATGAGTCCGTCTGCGGTCCCAGTTTTCCTGTAAGCTAGGAAGAGACGTATCCTGTGGTAGTGAGGAAAGCAGAGGCAGTGGTGGTCAGAAGCAGCTGATGGGGCTTGGAAGGACAAACCCAGAGCTCAGGGCCCACAGGGAGCCAATGGAGGCAGTGTTGAACCACCCAGCAGGCGGAGCAGCTCTCCAGAACTAAGTGCAAAGAACCAAAGGGAAAGAAATTGAGGGCTTGACAGCAGCTGCAATAATAGACCAAAGAAGACCACAGATGATGAGGCAGGAAGGTTCTGGGTCAGAACGAGGACCCATGAAGGTGAAAGCCAGTGATCTCCAGAGTGTGAAGAATGGGAGAGTGGGACTAGGGAGACAGCTTAGCTGGCAAAGCATTTGCCTTGCAAATGTGAGAACCTGAATTTGATCCCAAGAGCCCACACCTTTAATCCCAGAACTCAGGAGGCAGAGGCAGGCTGATCTCTGTAAATTAGAGGCTGGTTTGACCTTTCCTGGACCTGGGTTCCAGGAAAGGCAGAACTACACACTGAGATCTTGTCTCAATCAATCAATCAATCAATAAATAAATAAATAAATAAATAAATGGGGTTAGGAGGGAGAGAAAGAGAGAGGAATGAGAGAGAGCATGTGCGAACACACAAGCTAGATGTAGTTGTCTATTTGTAATCCCAGAGCTGGGAAGACAAGAGGCAGGCCAATCCCTGGGGTCTAGCTGAATCAGCACATGCAGATACATGCACTTTTGTCCAAATCCTTGGAGAAGGAACAGTGACTACAGCCACATTCCTGAAGGGGAGAAGGAAGAAGCAGGTTCATTCCTGGAGAACATTCCCCTTTCATCGATTCTGCCCTGAGCATCGTAAGGATGTCACCCTCTGGCTAGAGAAGACAGCCATGTCTTCTTTCTACAAGTGGGAAACTAGCCCAGAGAGGCTAAGATAGTATTTCAAGATTACACAAGTGAGAACTGGGGCCCATTGCCAGGAAAAATCAGTGAAAGGTCCCACACGTCCCCGACATTAGGAACAGAGACAGGCTTCTATGAGGACAGGAGGTAGCAGCATTCAGTGACAAGGGAAGATGGCAACCAGACATTCCCACAGGATCCGGTGAACAGATGAGGGAGAAGCAATCAACGGGAAGTGACGCCAGAAAAGAGAAAGCAAGATGGAAATTATGGCTCCCCCTCCAGAGATAAGGAACTCAGGACTCAGAAGACCCAAGGTCTTTGCCTCAGCCGTGTAAACCACACACTGGGCTCTGAACTCCAAGGACAGAAAAGGTCAGTTTAAGGTGAGACTTGGGAGTTCAAGACCAGGAAATAGCAAGGCCAACCCACAGGACTGCAGTGCTGTGTCCCTGGGCAGCACCTATGGGGCCCCAGACTGCTTCAGATTACGAACAGCAATGCCCCCAAAAGGGAAGACTGAGATGGGAGGGGGGGAAAGAGTGGGAAGCAGTGGGGTTCCAGAGAGGCTCCCCTACTGGCTCAATGAGGGGAGAGGGAGGGGCAAGGGGGAGCAGCAGATAACTCATCCAGTGATTGAGGGAAGGCAGTCATCGGCAAACAAAAGGCAAAAGTCCAGTCAGCCTAGTAGAGCACACCTGTAATCTCAGCACTCAAAGGCAGGATTAACAGAGGATCGGAATCCTATGGGTTCCGTGGGCAATGTACACTCATGTGCACATACTTACACAGGAATACACACACACACACACACACACACAGAGCCCAAGGCAAAGCAAAGTGAAATTAGAGGCCTGAGGTAGGTTACTGCAAAAGAGACAAAAAGGCTCTCCCAAGAGGAGGTGTTGTAATTTAAGAAAAGCAGTGCACTGAGAGAAAGGCGCCATTCAACGGGGTTCAAGCAGAGGAGTTTTTTATTAGGGAAAGGGAAAGGGAAGGGGAGAGATCAGCCTCCTGAGGCAGGAGCAGCAGGGGAGAGGAAAAAGAAAAGAGAGGGAGAGAGGGAAAGAGAGAAGGGAACAGAGAGAGGGAGAGAGAGGATGGGAGGTGGGCAGAGCCCTTTTAAAAGGGAACATAGTGAATATGCACAGAGGGTGTTCTCAGTGGCTGCAGCTGAGGATGTATCCTGTCAGAACCCCAAGGACAGGCCAGTACAGATGCCTGAATATGAACAGTGGTCAAGATTTAGCCAATAAAAACCAGCAAAACGTTTAGAGAGCACACCCCTCAAGCCCTGAACAAGTTAACACACACACACACACACACACACACACACACACACACACACACACACACACAAAACTCTAAATGCACGTTAGGCAAGATGCTTGGCGATGCAACTTCCATCCCCTGATGGAGGAGGGAGAGAACTGACTTCACAAAGTTGTTTCCTGACCGACACATGTGCACCCTGCCATGGCCATGCCCACATTCATACATCATACTCATGCACAGTAATAAAAAATAAAAAACTTTAAAACCTCAAATGCCACTCCATATTAAAAAGCTAAAGTGGCCAGGAGTTGGCCAATCCTATGTCAACTTGACACAAGCTAGAGTTATCTGAAGGGAGGGAACGAACCTCAATTGAGAAAAATGCCTCCATAATATCCAGCTGTAAGGCATTTTCTTAATAAGTAATTGATGGGGGAGGGCCCAGCCCATGGTGGGTGGTGCCATCGCAGGGCTGGTGGTCCTGGGTTAAATAAGAAAGCAGGTTGAGCAAGCCAGTAAGCAGCACCCCTCCATGGCCTCTGCATCAGCTCCTGCCTTCAGGTTCCTGCCTTCAGGTTCCTGCCCTGTTTGAGTTCCTGTCCTGACTTCCTTCGATGATAAACAGTGCTGTAGAAATGTAAGCCAAATAAACCTTTCCTCCCCAACTTTCTTTGGCCAGGGTGTTCCGTCACAGGCATGGTGGCACACAACTTTAATCCCAGGACTCAGGAAGCAGTCAAGCTGATCTCTATGGATTTTAGGCCAGCCTGATCTATACAATTTGAGTCCCAGGTTAGGCAGGGTTACATAGCGAGAGACTCTATCTATATAAATTAACCAACTAAAGTTAATGTATCAGTTTTTTTTTTTAAATAATTTAAAACTAAGTAATTTATTTTCTTTTTAATGCTGAGTCCCCTCCACTACTCACTATTGTTCTGGGTACTATCCTTCAACCTTTGTGCCCCACCCAGCCTGTCCCCCCCATTACTGGGCAAGGGAAATGAATGTGTAGGGGTCAACTTTGCAATGGAATGCAGACAGGAGAGAGATGGTCATCAGCGTGCAATGGGGTGTCATGAAAAGAAGGGAAGAACCCTTTTCTTTGACTCCATGTCTGCTTATAACCCACCTGTCCAAATGTGCCTCTCAGTGAAGGGCAGGGAAGGGAAGACACAGGTAGAGAGGAGAAACACTATCATTTTGCTCCAGGGAGCAGAGTAAGTTGGGACTTCATGGCCTCTTGAGGTTGAACTGGTATCACCTGTCCTACACTTTGTTCTAAAGCATGAGGAAGTGGGATGGGGGCTCTGGCAGCTGCTAGCACTCTCTGCCAGTCAACCAGAAAAACTCAAGGACTGTGGGATGTCCCAGAAGGCAGGCCAGGTGGTGGCCATGCCAAGGCCATCCCCACAAGACAGCCAGGAGGGCACCTGAGGAGCTGCTCCCACTCGTGGAGGACGAAGGGCTCGCACAGGAAGAGTTAGAGCAGTGCTTTCCTGACAGGCCACTCAAGAGGGGCTATGAAAGGTCAGCGGAAGGTCCCCCAGTTCACTTCTTTCCTGTTTGCTTTCTTCCCTGTGCTTACCAAGCTGACTTGCGTGGTCTCTGCCTAATCTGGATGGAATTTCCTCCTCCACCCACCTGGCATGTACCCTACAGTCTTGAGCTCTTCTGACCGTGGTCTCTTGAATCCACCTCACAGACCAGTCTAAGTCACCATACCACTTGCCACCAGTTAAAGGCTCCTGCCAAGCCCAGATTAGAGAGCAGCCACGTTTAGACAAGAGCCTGCAGACACCCAGGCATCCTAGATCCCTGACTTGGTATCCCTCTGCTGGTTGCTACAATCATGGTGGCACTCAGAGGCCCCACCTGTCTGGCTCTCCTTACATGAAGCATTAGCATTTACCTTAGGTTGTGAAGACTAAGGGGAAAAAGGCTGGAAAAATTGATACAGGTCTCACCAATAGGAACTTAAATAACCGCAGGCTATTGCTGTTGGGGACTCAGAAATTGTGGACCATCAGACTCTATGAGGCTCATACTTTGTTTGGAAATGGAGTTTGGCTAGGTAACTCAGACTAGCCTTGAACTCACTATGAACTTGGGCTAACCTCAAATTCTCCATCCTCCTGTCTCAGCTTCCAAATGCTAGGAACCAATGCATGTACTATCTGGTCTGGCCAGAAGTGCTTTTTCAATCTCCAGAGAACATGACCCAAACAGAACTTCAACAGCTTTTCTTCCTACCAAAGCCATAACTGCTTATATACAATACTGCCACCAATCAATCGGTCTTTCAAATGTTCAGGCCTCTAGTGGATCAAAACCCACAGTTTGAAAAACACTGGACAATAAAGTGGCATTGGGAGGTGACAGAATCCCATGAAA
This sequence comes from Phodopus roborovskii, assembly GCF_943737965.1. Classification (NCBI taxonomy): domain Eukaryota; kingdom Metazoa; phylum Chordata; class Mammalia; order Rodentia; family Cricetidae; genus Phodopus; species Phodopus roborovskii. The sequence goes on along the minus strand of NW_026126511.1, from coordinate 44,169,231 downwards.
AAGCAACTTCAGCATTAGAACAATAAACATCCATAAGTCCTCTTACTATACTTAAGATCACAAAGCCAAGGAGCTCAGCATACTTAGAGCTCACAACTCACACATCCTAGCACATTTGAAAAAGCAGGCTGACTCAACACTCACATTTAACAATGACAAGGTCAAATCGAAAAAAGTTGAATGTCTTTTCAAGAATCAAAGAAAACCTTTTTTTTCTTCCCAAGATGATTTACAGGCATTTGGTTTCAGTTATAATAATTAACATGAAAGGACAAGAGGTGTACCGCAGAAAGGGTTATGGGTTAAAGGTGAAGGGAGTGCCCGTTTTCCCCACAACAAAACGGAGGCACACTGAGGCAGAGAGCAAGTGAGCTGAAGGGCTGCCAGCCCAACCCAGGTCTCCTGACTCAATTACTCAGTCTTCATCATACAAAATATTTAAGAGGGACGCAGCTTCGGTCTTCTCCACATGAAATGTTCCCATGACTGGGGCATGATTGTGTCCCTGCCACCTCAGGCTAAGCCACTGTGGTGAGCTGGGTAAACTCTGGCTCCCCCACTGCCTAGCTGAAGTCACACAGTTTGCCCGGTGTAACTTTCTCTGTGCTTCTTTGTCTTTACTGAAAACCAGAGAAACAAACAGAGAGACAGGGACACAGAGATAGAGACAGAGATAGAGAGACAAGAAAAAGAGAGAAAAAGAAAGAAAAGACAGAAAGAAATCCTTGCTACCCAAAGAAAGTTGCAGGGGAATACAAAAGGAACTTCACACCCAAGCCTGTGAATCTGAGAACTGCAGAGCCCAAGGGTCACTAACCAAAGAAAGGAACAAAATCTCAGACCTAAAAAACAAAATTGCTGACTGGTAACAAAAAGCTTCATTTTGTAAGCAAGCCCCATAAAGTGAATACTTGGGACAATCAAGATAGCTACATTAACTCACACAAGCATACACATGCTCACTTACAAACACATATGCTCTCACACACTCACATAAATTCACACACGGTATCTCTCTCTCCCTCACTTTCTCTCTCTCTCTCTCTCTCTCTCTCTCTCTCTCTCTCTCTCTCTCTCTCTCTCTCTCTCTCTCTCCATACCCTACGTTTGTCCATCCGCAGATGGGAACACTTTGGAAAAGAATAAGCACACAGGGAACAGCAAGGGAGAACTAAACATGAGGCCTATTACTTACACAGAGGAGACAAATGCCTTGATTGACAAATAAACCAAATGGCATCAACAATTGTTTCTAACCTTCAAAGGGCGGTAAAGTGATCCTTGAACCAGAATTCATGGTGAAGAGGTACCAGGCCTCACAGATGGAAGGGTTCCTTTGATGGAATGCCATCTCCAGGTCTACGGGTCTGTTCAAATTAACAAATCCTAACTTTCCCCTGACTCTAACCAAGACACATTATACTGCAGAAATGTCACTACATTTGATCTGTTCTTTCCTATACTAATGCCATGGTCCCTGACATAGAATGTATCCAGGGTCTTTCTGAGGTGATTTAAAAAGCTAAGACAAGTTTCCCTCAAGCATTCCTCAACAGTGGCAGGCAGTGAGGACTGCCTGATTCCCCTCTAGCGCAGTATAGGGACAGAAATGATGACTCAGGTCTGGCGGGACCTGAAGAAGACAGGCCTTGCCTTATCTGGTGTCTGTTCTCACTGGACTTGGCTTGTCCAGTCACTGACTGGCAGCTCTAAGAAAACCCAAATATCCACACCTGCGCAGGTGGGGCCCACATCAGCAATAAGGTACAATTTTGTGTGCTCGTGTACCTGGTCCCAAGCCTTAAACAACTGCCACTTAGTGAGGCCCCCAAGTTCCCCAGAGCATACTGGAGCAGCCCAGACTCAGGGCTAAGACTCAGAGCAAGCTCCTCTGCTCCCCTCCCTTGTGCCTCAGTTTATTTATATGTTAACTCCCAGGGATGCTCCCCACGTGTTAGATGAGTTCCACCTCTAAAAGTCGGTACAGGTATTACTTCCTGTATCTCTCACGGGGCCTCTCCAGTTCCAATACAGGCAGCTCTCGGTCTAAGAATCTCAACTGTTCAAGCAGACTCTTGACAGAAGCGCATGTGAAATTAACCTGGAGGAAGTAACCAGGTCAAACTGGAAGCCTATTACACAACCCACAGCCGTATAATACCAGTTTGCAGGTCCACTTCGCAGCAAACAAAATACAGCAAACGACCCCGTAGGTCCCACTGCCTCCCAGTAGAACAGTAGAATTGGGTGGGGAGGCGTCACATGGTGTATCGCCAATCCAGTATCCCCCCTCCAACCCCCTGAGAGCTGTCCTGAGCCTGGGGGTATGCGATGGCTCATCCCTAGTCCCTAAACTACCCCAGCGCAGCAGGGACGCGCCTGGGCCAGAGGGCGCGCAAGGAAGGGGGGGGGGGTACGTTTCTCCGAGGAGCGAGCAGCGAGCGCTTCCCTGCCTCAGGCTCGCTCCGAAGGCGCGCACGTGTAGTGCCCGCGCGGTGGAAGGCTCAAAGCCACAGCCACCGCCGTGCGCGGAGTGCTTATCACTTTGTCCACGGCGACCTCGGCGTGGACCTAAGTGCGGGGCTCCCCGGAAGGATCTGGAACTCTCCCCCAAGGCATCTCTGAAGGAGCATCACGGCTTGTTTCCAGGAGCCAGGGCTGCACGCGCCGGATCCGGGAGAGACTCCTGGCCTGTCGCCGCACCCCGAGGGACCAGCAGCTCAGCTTTGCGGCGCTGCCCTGGGGCTGGCACTGCGCGGGATGCAAACGCGCGCGCGCTGCTACGGCTGCTCTCCCGGCTCCTTCCCCCCCCCCCCCTCACCTTCACGGAGTCCAACGGATACATGACTGAGTGCTCCAGAATCCCAGCTATCGCTCCCGCTGTCATGTGGGTGGACACTGAGGCGCTGGTCGGTAGGTTCTCGTAGTCCTCCGACCCAGCGTCCTTGCTGCCGCAGCCGCCATCGCGGCAGTCCCCATCCATCCTCCGGCCCGCAGCCTGGCTGCCCACTCCGCCGCTGTGGAGCTCCATCCGCAGCCCCGCGGGGCGCGGGAGGCGGCAGGAGGTGGGCAGAAGGGGGAGGGGGAGGAAAACTTCACTTCTTAAAGTAGGAACCTCCTCCCCCGGGTTGCGGCGGCTGACGCCATGGCGGGCTGGGGTGGAGCCGAGCGGCCCGGAGCACCAATGGCTGGAGAAGAAGAGGCCAGCAGCGGCCGCGCTATTGGTGCGCCCGGCAGTGGGCACCCTCCTCCCTGTGTGACGTCGCAGCTCGCTGCACATTTCCAAGCAACCGGATGGGGGCGAGAGCCGATGTTGGGGTGTCCCGGGAAGTTGTGCTACCTAGGGGTTAGTGACTCTCTGCAAGGGACAGTTATGTCTCTGGGGAGAGTCAGCCCAGAACTGCAAAATAAAGGGCAGGGGCTGCCCCAGGAACCGGTGGTCTTGAGACACTGGTCACTAGTTTTAGCATTCCTAAGGCTGGGAATCTGGTAGAAGGAGAGGACAGTAACTGGGAATGTAAATTATGAAACGTGATGGGCAGATGTTGGAGTCTAAGGAATGGTGTGTTCTAGAATCAAGGGCACACCTGGATATCAGTGGGAGCACCTCTTGAGCCCCACTAAGGCACATTCCATGGAGTGAACAGTTAACACTAAATGTTTCTAGTCAGTTTTGCTTGGAGAGAGCTTCATTGATTGGGAAGTGTTTCTCAATTCTCTGAAAATAATGAAGTGCTAAGTGTGTTCCTTATTCTTTTGAAGATCCAAGTCCACCCTATCCTGGATTGACCAAGACAACAGTACCCTTCGTTAAGCAGCTCCCTGGGTCATTTTCTTTGGGTTTGTAAGGTTCTTAGCTGATGTTACAGCATGAGTGCACAAGTGCCTGAATAAAGCTTTGCAACAAAGTCTGCCAGTCTTTTTAAGACTGTTCTTTTAAAGCCACCCCTGCAGGCTCCTTCATTGAATTGGAGCCCAGGATGCTTTGCTATTTTAATAATACCTTGCTCCATCTGAGGTTAAGAGTAGAAATCAAAAAGCAGAGGTCTGCTTCAGGAAGGCTTCATCCTTACATTCAAGAGGACATATTCCAGGGCTGAGGGTTGATCTGAAGAGCCTGGGCCTCCCTCACTTATCTAGAGAAAACTTTTGAGCAGCAAGACTGGGCAATGAGATATGCAAGGGTGGGGGAGACCCTGTAGATACTGGACCTGCCAAGCTTCAGGTCAACCATTAGCAAGCAGCTCTCAGGAACCTGAGATTCAATAATGGGCACACCAAAAGAGGACAACAAAAGTATCAAGGCCAAGTCACCATTTTCCAGTCCTGGGTAGCTGTCCTAGTAGCTTCCAGGTGAGTCCTAAGACTATGAAAGCAGTTACTGTTTAATAAAGGTGACAGAAATATGGCTCAACTTTGGACAACAGTAGTGTTTAAGAACTGTTGGTCAGAAGTTATTGACACAATATGTATCCCAGCAATCAAGAGTGTGAAGCGAGGGGAATTGCCACTAGTTTGAGGCCAGATTGTGCTATATGGTAAGTTCCTGATCAGCCTGAGATCAATGTGAGACCCTGTCACATACAAAAATGGATTTCTTCAGCCAATATATTTGAACCCCCTGTCCCACTTCTGGATTTGAGACATGAAGGCCTGAGACACATATAAAGTTTTTGAAAGCATTTGTAGAAGCTATCTAAACATTCAGTAGGAGGGGAAATGAAGAAGTGATCATGTGTATTAGTGAAATATTACACAGCCCCTAAAAACCATGGCTCTCTTAGGCAATCACAAAGGAAATGATTCAGATACTGTTGGGTAAAAAAAAAAAAAAAAAAGCAAAGCACAATTCTGTGGCCATTACACTCACAAAATGTCTGTGCACAGAAATAAAAGCAAAATGATTAGTGAATCTTGTTTCTCAGATTTCAGTTAATGTTATTTCTATGATTTAAAAATAAAAGGATCCGTATACCACCCAATGAATGGGAGATGAGAAACTTTGAAATTTGCAACAGCAGCATTGGTGGAAGGAATTCAACTTATCAGTGACTAAGAATATTCTTTGGCATTTTTTTTAATTAAATGAGATTCTTGCAAATGTGAATATGACTATAATCCTCAGAGTCAGAAGATTTTAAATTTTTCTTTAAAAATTCAGTACTGCTCCACGAATTGGGCAAAGGCCTAGAGATTGAAATAAGAGACAAGACAGAGGGCCATTCATTCAACAGCAATGTCACAATGCCTAATGCCGTTTATCGGGATGGAGTGGGCTTATATACTGACTCACAGCATAGTGGAAAACAACAGGCTTAGCTCCTCCCCAGCAGATGTGTGTCAGCAAAACAGATGAGTAGCAGCAACAACTCTGGGGAGTAAATGGTCAACAGCTTCAGGCTTGTTCAAGGTGCCTGGGGGGGGGTCCATGCAGGGCCCTACACTGTGCAGCTCTTGCTTCTCATCAAAGAAGTTTCTATTTGAAACTAATGGAGACCTTTACAGAAAACCACAGCTTGTCAAATTGCAAAGAACAACCAACATGAGGTATCCAACCCCACCTGACATATCCACAACACAACCCCTATACCTAACACTCACAAAACATGGAGGTAGAGGGACAGAAAGATTTTAAGAACCAGAGGACCAAGACATCTGCTGGGGGAGAGTTGTTTTTTAGATTCTGTTTTGTTGTTTGGTTGGTTTTGGTTTTTCCAGACAGGGTTTCTCTGTGTAGTCCTGGCTGTCCTGGAACTCATTCTATAGATCAGGCTGGCCTTGAACTCAAGAGATCCACCTGCCTCTGTCTCCCAAATTCTGGGATCAAAGGCGTACACCACCACCTCCTGGCAACAGTGTCTTTTATAAGACGGGAAAGTGACACCCAGGAAACTGCAACAATAGGGTTGCCTAAACAAGACCTGAAAAATGACACCACCTGTTGACAACATGGATGGGGGAGTTCTCCCAAGGCACCACCCCTAGATGAGGAACTACAAGCAATTAATGGTTGCTAAGAGAGACAGAAGGAGTCTTCTCCAGGGATGAGCCCTGGATAGGCTATCCAGTCCCAAAGAGGTTAGCCCTAAATACATATGAGCAACACTAAACAAACTCAGCAGGTTTGCTTATAAATGTATATGTATGTATATAGCAATAATAAAGATTAAGAGGCCGGGGCTGAAGAGATGGCTCAGTCGTTAGGGGCACTGGTTGCTCTTCAAGAGGTCCTGAGTTCAATTCCCAGCACTAAAATGGTGGCTCACAACTGCTTATAATGGGATCTGATGTACTCTTCCGGTGTGTAGATGTACATGCAGACAAAGCACTTACTATATATCATATAAATAAGTCTTTTGAAAAAAGAATAAGAGGCCATGAATTTGAGAAGGAGTATGGGAAAACAAGAGGATCTGAAGGAAGAGAAGGAGTTGGAAGAGGTGGAGGAAACGAAGGGGAAATTGTGCACTTTTGTACTTCTATGTGAAATTCACACAAAAAATAAATATTACAAATCAAAATATGAAAATAATTCAATCAGGCCCAGCTACAAATCTGTGGGGGATTTATTCTAAATGCTCAGTATTTCTTTCTACCTCTTTGTATGATGGGTTATGTAGCCATATATATCTTATACTCACTGAATTGCAGTGGCCACGTTTCTAAGTTTCCCTTGCATCCAATGGTCTAGATGTGCTGATCTACCAGCAGATGAACTGGAGAGATCTGGAAGGCAGAAGTACAACCAGAGCCATCTTCTGCTGCTTGCTGTTTCCTGCTCCCTGAGAAGGCTGCAGACACTTGGAGCAGGGGTGTCAGGGAGGGTAGTGGCTTCTCTCTGAAATAGCTCGGTATCTAGCCACCAGACATGGCTGTTAAAAGGCTTTGATGGCAGGAATTACGGCAGCCTCCCAAGCCCTTCAGGATAGCTTCATATATGACATCCTGATCCCTCACCTTCAGTGATGTGAGAGTTAGCTGTTCTCTTGAGAAACCATCTTGGCCATGTGCATCTGAGAATTATCCTCAGAGACCTAGGCTGGAGTCTGCTCTCCACACCTCCAGCAGTACCATGCATAGTAGTAGAAGAGCCCAGTGGGGGAGGTCTCACTGCTGGACATGGGAATCCAGCAGCCAGCCCTGCTCCTTCGCTTCTGGAGGAAGGCCTGTTGGGACAAGGTTCACATTCCAGCCCTAGAACCCTGTGTTTTGGACACACCCTGCACAGAGGAAGCAGCTCTTTCTTTGTAAGGCAAGAGCCCAGGAACCTAGAATCAGAAGATTGGCTGCCGAGTAGATATTCTCTCCAGGGTCAGACCAGGAGATGCGCAGTGACAATTCTGCTGGAGTCTTGCATAAAGTTCCTGACGGTTGGAGGCCTGAAGATGTCAGCATGCCATCTGCCCCAGGCCAACTGGAAGCCATGCTTAGCTCAGAAAGAGGAAGTGGCTGAGTATGCAGGGTGTACAGCCTCTAACTTTGGCTGGGATGGGAGATCTGTGACAGCTCTGGTTTGCTGACAATGAGGCTCTGGCATCTGGATTGGCCTGCTTCCTCTGTAGGCCACAGCCATGGGTACTTAGCCACACACTAAGTGGAACACATTGGTAGCTTGAAAATGAAAGCATCCACATGCTGGCTAACTTTAAGTGTCTACATTAAGAAGGCCACAAACTCCCCTGAACATACACAGTCCCTCAAAACAACACATATCTGTCCCTATAATGCCAGAATCCCTTGTTTTTTTAAGGACAGTACTATTTATAGATGCTTGACCTGTGACTCATCCTCAGGGATGTTTCCCCAAGACACAGAAAAAGAAAGAGACAAAATGAAGGTGGGGGAGGGGTGGACAGAAATGCCTCAGTTTACTGGACTTCCTTTGATCACAGGTAGGGTTGGAGCAGACTGAGGGGACCTTTAACCTACTCCACTCCTACCACAGCCACTCAAGTTCACAAGTCACCATGACAGGTGACATCAGCTAAGCCCAAGTGCTAAGAGGAGGTCCTGTTCTGTTCCTGGGATGCTTGCCCCATGCTAAATAACACCAGCTTGGACCAATAGTTCTGCACCACTGTAGGCCTTGCTTTCACTCCACAGCCAAGCTTCTAGCAGGCTAAAAGCTCAGGGTGGCCGAAGGGGATGTTGACACCATGCTGGTGGCACAGGAGGCAAAGCGGTGAATGCACCATGCTTGAAACAAGTACTACATTTGCCTCCGGGCTGGCATCCATAATATTTCCCCCTCCCAGCCCATTTCCCCAAACATGCTGGTGCCTCTTTTACCTAATAAAATCTCTCTTCCCAGCTTCATACTTTAAACTTCTGCCAATCCCCCTCTCCCTTCCCTTGAAAGGTGAAAGAGTTACCTCCTCTGCCTCACTCCTTTATGGCATACTTTTCAAAAACCTGCCCAGTAATGTTTAGCCCCGGCCATTTCCTGTGGGTTCCCAATCTTAGAAGGTTCACTGATGACTTCGATGCCAAGTCAGCCCTGACCCCCAGCTCCTGTCACTGTCCTGGAAGGAAGGAATGTATTCTAAAGGGGCACCTATCAGGCTATTGAATGGATTCCCAAGAAACTGGGATTCCTCCAGGAGTCTCACACCTGATTTAAAGAAAGAAAGAAAGAAAGAAAGAAAGAGAGAGAGAGAGAGAGAGAGAGAGAGAGAGAGAGAGAAAGAAAGAAAGAAAGAAAGAAAGAAAGAAAGAAAGGGAAGAAAGAAAGGCTGTGGCCTGGGTGCCAGGTAAGAGAAATCTGCAAATCTGCCTCTCAGCTGTCACACAGCTATGACAATGTGTCAGGCCACCTAGCAGAAGAGACAAACTGGAACAAAGGTGACAAGTGGGAATGTACCTACAAGACTGCTTCCTTATGCACCTCTTGCTTTCTGTTTAACCCTAAAGCTCACATCAGGACCCAGAGCATGGTCTTGGGGAAGGAGGGGGCTTCATGGGCCCCTTCCCAATGTGGCCACATTGAATAAGTCTTTTTCTACTTTCCACTATTAATTGTGACGATAACAGGCCTATTGAGGACAGCTGGCCAAGCCTCGTTTGTTAGTACCTCTAGGACCCCAGTTCTGCCCCCAACAACTCTGGTAACATCCCCAGCAGGAACGTCTAGATTCTGCCTCTGGAATTCCCTTGCTTCCCACTCTTTCCTCCCACCTACTCTGACGTCTCATTCCTCTCTGGGTTCTGCCCTTCTTTCCTCCCTTCCCTGTGGTCCTCTTGTCCATCCCAGTTACCAAGCCCAGCTCAGTCTTGCATCCTACCCCAACCTCTGCTATCCATGCCTGGCCCATGTGCTCCCAGACAGCTCCACCTGAATATTCTACCACACCTACAGCTCAGAGTGCTATACCAAAATGCTTCTGGGGGAAACAGCTCGAAACAAGAGAAGTTTATTGTCTTATGAAGGGTAAAGTCTAATGTTGAGGGAACAACAGTGTCTTACTCTCTCTGAAAGCTGGCCCCTTCCAACTGTTAGGAACTCCCTGCCAGCTTGTTCTTTGTGTGAGGTCAGAAAAACAAATAGAGAAAGGGAACAAGCCACTCCGCAATACCACAGACCCCGGGGAACAGATCTCTAGTATAAGAAACTAGAAAGCTCACTCTCCACTTATAGACTGGGGGGGGGGCATCAAAAAGTTCCTTCTTTAGCCTCTACTTCACCATTTCTGGGAGTAGCTTAGAAGTTAAGTTGAGCGGTGGGGTGAAGAGTGTCAGGTGATGGAGAAATATCTCTCATAGCCACATCTTGGGGAGGGAATAGTGATAAGGCAGAAAGGGCTTGGATCTGGAAAAATAAGTGTTTTTAGTTCTGGAGACCAGTTACTACTAGTAACTAAAGTTACTTTAGTTTTTGGAATGGTCATTGATACCAAACTCTGTGTCCATGACTAACAAACACTCCTGACTTCGTTTCTTTTTACTGGGCAGAAGGGAGAGCATAGTTGGTGCTCACAGCTTCCTCCTGTTACATAGGGGTGATGACTTCATCTGGGGGGTCTTGGGGAAGTCTTTTATATTGGAAATTTTGGAGGATGTTGTCCATATGCCTTTTGGTGGTGTCCTGCACAAAGGAGCCAAGTCTCTGGGACACAAAGCGGGTTAGGCAGTTAAGAAGACAAGACCCAAATGTCAGTAGGAAGAAAACGAAGAGAAGAGGTCCCAGGAAGGGAGCCAGCCATGGCAGCCAGTGTCCGGGGTTGGGCCACTGTCCCCAAGACTCAGAATGTTGGCCGAGTTTTGATGCTCGTTCTCGGAGTTTCCTTGCCGCATCTCGTACTATTCCAGACTGGTTTACATAGAAGCAGCACTCTTCCTGGAGGAAGAGACAGGTGCCCCCTCTCTCCGCAGTGATGAGGTCCAGAGCTCTGCGGTTTTGAAGAACAACACCTGCGAGTGAGTCTATTTGGTTCTGGAGGGTAGTGATGGAGGCAGCTATTTCATCCAGGGTATCCGAAAGAGCCTTAGAAAGCCGCTGGAAATAAAAAGTCGAGGAGGCCAAGCCAGCTATGCCAGTACCAAGGGCAGAAGAGATACCCAGGCCTGCAAGGAAGGGGAGGAGGTGAGGGGACCTCTTTGGGCGAGAAGCTATGGCGGAGGAAAGAACTGAAGCAAAAAGGGGGACAGGCACTGTTTGGTTATTTGGGAGGAGTTCAATATCTGGGTATTGGAAGACAAGGGTACAGACACCAGACCAATTGGCCGGGAGACAGACATACGTTGATGTTCCACAGAGAAAGAACACTCCTGAAGAGTTGAGACAGAAGGAGTATGAGAAGGTAAGAAGGTGTGAGAATATGTTTGGGGTGACAGCCCAGTTTTCTTGAACAGTGGCCTCATTTTCCCAGACAGAATATTGTCCAGACAGGGCAGCTCCTGTGAGGGGCTGGTAGTGGGAGCGTGGATAAGGGTCCCTGTGTCCCTGGAGTTTGATCTTGAAGTGGGTAGGGTCCACTGACACAGTAACGGGGCGGGTTAGATTGTCTGATTCAAATAGAGTAAGATTATAGCAGGTGCCAGAGGGAGAGAGAGGACAGCGCATCCAGGGAGTGGCTGGGGAGGTGTGACAGTGTTTGCTGTCTGTTGGGCAGGGATAGTAAGAAGGTTCTGCGGAGACCAGGGAGGGGGGTCCCGAAAAGCGGAGTGGATTTTTCCATTTGGCATCTGGTCTTTTCATCGCCTGTTTGAATGGATGGATGGTAGACAGATCTAGGTTTTCATGGCCCGCAGAAGGTGTTATATGGAGGGTGTAGTTGCAGAGAGAGGCAGAGAGGGTGCCTACAAAAGTGGCATAAGCTGAGGCCTTGAAGAAGCGGGATATGCAGAGAGGGGCCTGTGACTTGAGGAGAGTCTCAGTAAAGAGTGGTCCCCATAAAGGGCGTTGGGCAGTTTCAAAGAAGTGCTCTTTATCAGGATATATCACAGAGGTGAGCCGGGTAATGATGGGAAATATGCCTGTTGAGCTGACCAGTTGAAGAAAAGCAATAGCCCGTCGATCAGGGTTGTGGAAAGAATAGGAGGTCGTCAGTGGGTGGAAGAGTTGGAGGCGCCTCTCAATGTCAGTGATTGGATAGGAGCCAGGAAAGGGCTTGACTGAGTAGGTAAGGTGAAGCTTCATGGGTGAGTCTGTCCAAGTGGACAGAGGAGCTGGGACTGCAACAGAGCGCTGTGTTTGGGTGGACAAGCAGACCCAGCAGTTGGAAAACAGGGAGGAGTTGACATCGCGTAGGATGTGGTGGGTAAGGTTTATAAGGGGCATCCAGCTTTCGGGATAGGACAAGGAGTAAGGGAAAAGGACAAAACAGAGGACCCAAAAGCATGCCATGGTGCTTTGGGAGTGGCCAGCAGTAGTGTGGGATGCAGACATGTTGGTCCTGTAGATTCTCGACTCCTAAAACTTGTCCGGTCCGGGTGTTCAAAAGTGTCTGGTAAGTCCCGGCGGCTCCAGGCCCTGCAGCTTGTGCGTGGAGAGGTCAGACCTATGAGAGAAGAGGAATAAGTAGGGGGAGGGTCACCAGAAGGATTAAGAGTTTTAAAGTTAGGATCTAGGATGGCGTGGCCACTGAGAGATGGCCTCTACCTTGGCTACCGCTGGGGTAGTCACAATTCACAATTACCTGGCGAGGTCCCTCCAGGCTCAGAAGACGCCTGATGGGTGGGAGTTCAGGAAAGTATTTGTGAGCCAAATGACTGCAGAATGTGACTGGTTAGATGTAAAGCAGTTCACATCCAGAAAGGGGAATGAGTGAGATGCTGGAGAGGAGGTAGTGGTGGGCCAGCAGTACTTGAATTCTAAGGGGCTGGGGTTAAGGGACTTTTCTGGGGAGAAGTTGAAAACGAATGAGAACAGCAGGTAGAGGAGCTGCGGGGACAGTTTGACCTCAAGCATGAGCTAAGTGTTGTTTGAGAAGAGCACTGGTATGGCTCACCTCTGCTGAGGTCTGAGGTCTGTAGAGAATGTGAAAAGAGCATCTGGTACCAAAGAAGGTAGCCTAGTGTTGCGATGCCATGGGGGCGGGGGGGGGGGGGATGGCTCCACTGCCTTCATCTCTGCCATCATACAGTGAAGGCAAGGAATGATTTGAAGGATGTGAGCAACCTCTTGTGTCCCCTTAGACCAACTGGGCAAAGTTTCTATCACCAAAAGGGCAGCATGTTGAGTGAAGTCGATCTGCTACTTCTGTCCCAGATATCCTGGGGCTTGGAGAGTGAGGAAGGGAGCGTGATGTGGAAGGTCTGTGACAAGGTACAGAGTGGAGAATAGGTCTGGAGCAAGAGGAGTGCAGGTTGATGGCCCACATGGGAGTGATCATGGAGGGTGGAAAGGGGGCCCACTCTTGAACAGGAAAGGGGACAATGGGAGTCTCAAGAATCTTTGAGGATAGCTTGATACCCCCAACACACACACACACACACACACACACACAGAGTAGACAGGTTGAAAAGGAACAAGGGCTGGAAAGATAAAAGTGAACAAAAGGAAAGACGGCCTCTGTGTGAGCAGCCTCCAGAGGACTGGGAGTACTTTGAGGCAGAGACCAGTGTTACCTGTTTGCTGAGGGTGTCAGCTTCCAGAGTTGCCTTTGGCTATCCGGCCAGCTCTGTGGATGACCACAGCTGTCAGATGCAGGCAGGCAACCTGAAGGACTTTGTTGTTGCTGATAGGGGTGCTCTGTGATGTATGAAAGCCTCTCTCTCTGTGTATTGCCAATTTGCAACTTGAGAATTAGAATGTGGTGTGCATATTTGGAATCGGTGTAGATGTTAGCCTTGGCCTTTGGTTTCCTGTTAATGTGAGGGCCTGGGAGGAGCAAAGAGCACTGCTTGTTGTGAGGTAGTGGGAAGGGGAAGGCAGAGATTGAGCTATTTTAGTAATATCATCTATGACAGTGACATAGCCTGGAGCTTGATGGGATTCTTTGAAACAGCTCCTGGCCTAGGGTTCGGTGGCTCTGCGGCTAAGAGCACACAGAGGCCCAGAGTTTGGTTCCCAGAACCCACAGGAGGTGCCTCATAACCATCTGTACCGGCATCTGTAGGAGAATCTAATGCCTCAGGCCTCCGTGAGCACCTGTGCTCATGTGCGTATGAACCAGACACGTATGCAGACACATGCACCTACTCGTAATTACAAATGCTAAAAACAAATCCTTAAAAACGAGCTCCCACTGTTTTTTTTTTTAATTTGTTTTGAGTTGTTTTTAATTGTTTGGGGGAGGGGAACATTGCAGGGGTGAAGGGGGGATAAGAAGGGACTGAGAGTTGAGTGGGATTTGGGGTGCATGAGTCAATATTTAAAAAAAAGAAAAAAGAGCTCCCACCAATGAGCTGATTAGAGGCCCCAGCAATGGAAGCATATGACAGATGGCTAAAGTGGAAGGCAAAGAGTCAAGGAGATTAATGGAAGGGTTGGGGTCCTTTGGAGGACTCCATGGAACCTTCATGAAGGAGGTGGTTGAATTAAGAGTTTCATACCTTTGAAAGGTGATTGGGGGCTGTGGAGAGATAAAAGAATGCATTTGTCTATTTAATGTGAAAGGGAAAGAAAGGTAGCAGTGACTTATGATCCCCAGGAGACTGTTGCAGTCAGAGACACTAATGGATAAGGAGTTAGAACGTGAGTTTGAGGGCTTGTATCATTAAGACAGCAATCTCTGAGGATCTTTAAGCAAAAGGGCCAAACCTATGCTACTGAGGTCTGTTTAGTCAGGCAGGCTACTACTTGGGGGTGTTTCCCCATAAAATTGGCAGAAGAGAAGACCTAAGGCTGAGTTATAAAAGGAGTGTACAGACAGAACAAAAGGTTTGAAGGGGGTGTAGAAGTAGTCAGACTCTCCTTGAGCTTGGAGAAAGCAGGTCAGATAGGTTGGGAAAGGTCCAGAGGTTCTGAGAGATAAATTGGTTTGGCTAAGACCCCAAAGTGGGAAATCCATATAAGAAAGTAACCAACCCACTAGGCTCAGAAAAGAGAGAAGATCCCATTTAGTTTTGTTGTTGCTGCTGTTTTGTCTTGTTTTCTGGCAGAAGGAGTATGTCCCTGGTTGTAGCTTTGCAGTTTTCAGGTAAGCCACAGGAAGGGGAGTGGGGTATAGGAAGAGGCCAAAGTAGGCTACCTAGGAGAAGAGTCTGGGCATTCCTACTCAGCTAGGAAATTAAGGAAGCTGGAGATGTATTGTGGAGACAGGTTGTAAGAAGAGCTGTCAGGGAGAAGGTTGTCTACACCTTGGAGAAGAGTGCAGGCGGGAGTTTGAGGCTTTCTAGATCATGAAGGGGATCTACAGAGCAAAGAGATGAAGGATCTCATACATCTTCCTAGGGGAAGGACTGTCAGGGTTAGCATGGTGGACATTTGGGTGACAGGGTCTGTCCCAGGAACTGGAGAAAGACAGGTGGGGAGAAAGAGTAACCTATCTGTGAAATCCAGGACCTACAGCTGGTAGGAGGGGCAGGGGAGAGATTGCTCTAAAGATCGAGGCTCACCAGGGGAAGAGAAATTTACAATTTGGTTAATCAGGCCAGTCTTGGACTAGATGATAAGAACCATCTGGCTTTCAGACTGCCAGAATAGGTGGTACAGTGGGGAGAATTGGTAAGTCCTAAAATGTAGGCTTTAAGGACTCAGATAATTATAGGTTATCCTTAAGTTCCTTGAGGCCAGTCAGGAAAAGAGGGTATTGGGCCTGGCCTACAACAAAACAGAGGGGGCCTATAATTTAATCAGTATGGAGGGTTGAAAGGTAGCAACAGTGTGGTAGGCAGTATCCTAGGCCACAGGATGAGTGGAGAATGAAGAGCAATGAAGGTGTCCTGGGACTCAGTAAGGTCTGATAGCAAATAGTAGCAAGGGAGTTTGGCGGGGGGACTTGGTGATGGAAAGATAAGAAAGGCATGAGACTTTTCCTGAATGTCATGTCCCAGGAGAGTGGTCAGACAACTGGGAACAGGGAAGGGGATGACCCAAAGGTTACAGTCCTTTAGGTACTGTTGGAATGACTTTCACCCCCATCATAGAGGAAGGGGTACCCCAATCAGAACAAGAAAAATCTGGTAAAAGTGAACAATTCCCTCTTGTATCAGATAAAAAAAGAAATAACCTTACCAGTTACAGACAGCTTTTCCCTGGATTGAGAGAGGGTGGTAGTAGAAGCAGTACCTTCCAGGCCCAGTCGGTTGTCAACAGTTGTCAGTCCCAGCAAACAAGGCTTTGAGCCTAGTGACTGGGACTTGACAGAAACTGTCTTTTTCTCCCCTCAGGGGAGCAGGAGTCAGCAGCAGTTGTGGGCTGCAGCAGGCCCTTGCTCTGTGGCCCTGGGTGGGCCAGCCCTGAGTGTGGACAGCGTCACTCCCCTATTTGAGTTACCCAGCATTTGGTATTCTGCTTGATCTCTTTTGAGTATTCAAGTTTAAGATTCTCCTCTCTGTTATGAAAGACCTTAAAGGCTATTTTGTAAAGTCTCTTTGAGGGGTATGAGGGGCATTCCTCTAATAGTTGAAGTTTTTTTCCTAATACGGGTACTGGCAGAGAGATAAAATGATGAAGGTGGAGATATGATCTCCCTCCATGGCTCTCAGGAGTTGGACCAGTGTGTTTGGTCACGGTTTCAGATTTTCATTAGCTTGTTGAGTAATCTCTTTGATTTTTGTCATAATTGACTGCCTTAAAGGCACCCTTTTCCATTCCAGCCTTTGCCACGTAGCCATCTGAATTGTATGGCGATTGGAGTGGGTGCCTGAAACCGCCACAGCACCAACTGGGTTATAATCCCTAGCCTGGGGCCATGAAGGGTGTTGGTGTGTGCATGAGTTGCCATCCAGATACACTCCCTGTCCTCCTAAGAAAGGGGGTAGGTCAAGATGACAAATATCAGATCAGATCAGGTCGTAGGACTGGGCAAGATATTGACATTCTTTGTAATAGGCACTGAGTTGGAGACAAAGGAGTTCAAATGCATTTCTGTTTGCAATAGGTCAGTGACACAAAAGGGAATATGGACAAGCATGAGGCAGGCCTTCAGCGAAGGCCACCTTCAGCAAAGGGGCGAACTTGGTCCGGAGGAGCTGTTGAATGAGAACAGGTGTGAGGCAGGGAAGGCAGGGGGCAAAGGTAGGAGAAGTCCGTAGGTTAACCGTTAGTGCCAGGCCCCTGGGGGATGGGCTCCTCAGAGGTCTGGCTGGACTGGGAGGAGAGTGGAAGGGGCAGGGTCCTGTCACTAGAGGTGGGTCGGACACAGGTAAGAAGTCTCATCTTCAGGATAAAAGTCCAAAGAAAAAGGCAAACCAGGGGTGCTCATTTGGGAAGAATGGGATCAGACTTAGGAAACCGGCGGGGGCACTGACCAGCTGGACCGTTAGAAGGACCCAAATGGTGGAGCAGAGGCCAACAAAGGCTAATAGGGATCCTTGACCTGTTTTCCACTGGGCCAGAGGAAAAGTTCAAGGTTCTTTTGAATGTGATGGCCAAGCATGTGTGCCTCTGGCCAGCAGCAGCCATTGTCAAGGGCATGCTTCGGCACGGACAATAATACAGTACAACATGAGACATTTTGACTTCAGAGAACCATTTAGTCCCAGGGTTGGTAACTATGTGAGTAAAAGTGCCAAAGGCGAGTGGCGAGTCATTTCAGAGGAGCAGGCCATGGCTGAGGAGTGGGAAGAGGGGTGAGAAAGGAGGTTTTACTCAGCAAGAAGCAGGACAAAAGAAAGGGGTGTCCCTGCAGCCCCGGGGCTCTGCTTGGTGAGAGACAGGGCATGCTCAGAGTGGCAATACAGTCCTGGGAAAACACTCTACCCAGTGTTGCGGCCTCAAGGCAACCAGAGAGTGAGTCCCCTCTCTGCAAACAGGTTGGGGTAGTTACATGGCAGAAGGCAGAACAAGAGAAAGGGACTAATTTTTTATCCCGTGTTTGGCCATGAGGCATAAGGTGAGTGATGATTTAATAAAAAATCGTCAGGGGATGTATAAACATCAATGGCAGCTATGACAGGGGTCGTGGGAGGGTGGGAGCCTAATAATAGAAGCCACTGTAGTTTTGGAAGCCAACTCATTTTGGTTTGGAGAATTGTTTAACTTTTTTTAATGTTTAACCAAATGGTGTGGCCAAGGAAAACACTGCAGCTCATGGGCACATTGCCCCAGTGCCCACCTCCTGGACGGCTTTCCTCCTGTGGTTTTTCTAGCTCTTCTTTTAAACATACCCAGCACAATGGATTTAGGGCCTACCCTATCCTAGTATGACCTCATCAGACATGATAACACCTGAAAAGACAATAAAGTTACACTCACAGGTGGGCGTGAATTTGGAGGGACATGAGTCAGCTTGAACAGTGGGGTACAGCAAGAATCCAAGGGTCCTGGGCTCTAGTCCTAATTTCTACCCTTAATCCCCTTTTCAAAAACAAAAACAATGCTAATCTGGGGTTGGGCTCACCTGGGGCAAGGCCCATGACAACTGTTTTCAGGCTAGACTGCTAAACTTTCTCCACGATCATGACCTTATCCCCTTTGAATACTAAGGATTGAACCTAGGACCTAGCATCTAGCAGGCAAATAGTCTACAACTATGCTAAATCCCCAGATCTTTTTTTAGTTTTCATTTTGAGACAGAGTCTCATTACATTACCCAGGCTGACCTTGAATTTACTCCGTTGTCCAGGAAAATCTTGACCTGTAGTCTTCCTATCTCAGTCTTCCAAGTAGCATGATTACAGGCCTGGGCACCAACTCCTTCCAACACCATTTCCCCCTGCATTTTACATGCTTTTTTTTTTCCTCCCTAAAAGCTGGCAAACTTGGGACTTCCCTATTCTTCCTGACTCAGCCAAATGTGTCTCTGGCTTCTACAACAGCACCCCTTAGAGTCACACTGACTCTAGAACTCATTGCCCAAACTGAACTACTCTTGCAGATAAGAAAATGACCTCTTCATCACTTCAGGGCAGAAAGGATAACTGAGTGTTCTGAAAAAAAAAAAAAAAAAAAAAAAAAAAAAAACCAATACACAGGTCACCATAATCCTAGCTACTCTTTGCTATTTAATCTCCATCTTCCTACATCTCCTGACATCTCATTAGAAGGAACCCCGCCCCCCGCCAAACACGAACCTCTACCCATCAAAATTGTAGCCACTGTCCAATCCCCAGTGCCAGGCACGTGGCGCATCTTCCCCGGAGCTTCTCTGAGCTCTCCATAGGGAGATAATCCCTGACACTCCGTCCCTCCTACCCTTTCACTCTATAGTACAGTTCTGGTATGTCTTACCACTCCTGGTACATGCTCAGCTCCTTAAGGACATACACTGAAATGACAAGAAATATTCCTAACTCAATAAGAATTTATTTGAGAAAGAGTTCCACATTCCTTTACAACAGCCTTATAGCATTGTAGGCATCCACGGTTTGTAGAGGGGAAAAAAACAAAACAAAACAAAACAAACAAACAAACCAAAAAAACATGCTGTAACTCAGGTTTGGATGCTCTGAGTAGATTATGGAGAAACAAGACAGAAGGGCCATATTTAATTCTTCCAAAGTCTCTATTACGAAAGATAATTAGGAGGCTACTTCTCTTAGAATAACATGGAGTTGCAAAACCAAGGATGAGACCTAGAACATAATCTACTCTCTATATCCCATTTTATGGGCCAGCAAAAGAGACCCAAAGTAAAGGAACTTGTCTTGGAGTACAAAACAGGTTGCTGATACCAAGCTTCAGTGTGAATTCCAACTCCTTCACATGCTCACTCTTTGTTTTGTTTCGTAATATTTCGGTTCTGTTTTGTTTCAATCAAGATCTTAATTTTTGCAGCCCAAGTTAGCTTTGAATTCAATGCATAATCCAGGGTGGCTTCAAACTCGCCATGATCCTCCTGCTTCAGCTTCCCAAGTGCTGAAATTATAGATGTGAGCCACTCCCACCTGGTCAATATTCTCACCTCTGTAATAAACTCTGAGGCCGATAAGATTCCTTTATTGCTGCCATTAGTCATATCTCAGATATGAGCTCTACAAATTAGTAGTTCAGTGTTTCCCACTCCGGCCAAGTTCACTTGACACAGTGCGTTAGAGTGCAGCCATGTTGGCTGACTTCCTCCAGACAGTTCTCACAGAGGTTTCACATCATGAGTAAGACAATCAGTAATTACAATCCTCCAGGCAGCACAGGTGCCCCACTCCCAGGGCCTCAGACAGACAACCGAGCAAAGAAGGGTGTGCTTTAAAAGAATGAAGATGGGTGGCAGGAGACACACTGGAATTAAGTAGCGAAACTCCTCAGCTTCCAAGAGCTGTCCTTGGGAGGGGCCATCCCCCGGAGATCAGGAACACCAGTCCCTACAACTGTCCCTGTGAGTTCATGCTGGTATCCTCTGTTAGAAGCATCTTTTTGTGTGTGTAGTATGTCTCTCCCGACTTTCAGCTGCTGGTAGAGGACCATTGCAGGGCACTTGTGAATCCATTGGAGAATATCATGCAAAGGAACCCTGTGTCACCTCCAGACAAAGCTGGATTGAGTTAGCACCAGGGACTCTCAAGAGGGGGATGAAGAGCTCACTGTGGTAACCATATCTGTAGTTACTTCAGAAATGGAGGATAGAAGAGTGTGGTGGTGCATACCCATAATCCTAGCACTCAGAAGGCTGAAGCAGGAGGATTGCTATTAGTCTAGGCTCATAAATATAGTGGATAAATATAAGGGAATAAATATAGTGAATTCCATGCCAGCGTGAAATACAGTGAGATTCTATCTCAAAAAAATTTTTTTTTCTTTAAGAAAGAAAGAAAAAGAAAAAAGGGTGGTGGTGGACAGATGGCTCAGGAGTTAATGGAGAACCCTCAGTTCCCAACACCCATACTCCAGCTCCAGGGGGTGACACCCTCTTCTGCTCTCCATGTGCACACATGCACATGAGAGTGCATGCACGCGTGCACGCATGAGAGAGAGAGCTTTGGAAAATAAATCTTCCAGAACAAAAATGGTAAGCCCTTTTCACATTCCTTCCTTACTACAAGCACCTGTTCCTCTGACTCTCAGTAAACCTTGCTTACTTGCAAAAAAGTAAAAGAAGAAAGAGGTGGAAGGGACTGAGGGAATGGAAGGAGGGAGAAAGGATAGCACAGGAAGACTCTGTAAGAAGTCCTAGCCTCAGGCTTCCTAAGTGACCCACTGTGCTAGTGGGAGGTTGTAATATCGGAGATTCCTTGAACCAACTGGATGGTGCATTTCCCCTTGGTTAAAGCTCCAGTTGCACATGAACTGTGAAGCTCTAATTCGGCTTCATGTAATAAACACATGCTCTAAAGTGTAACCCAAATTCACCCAGTTGGTCTAAAAAGCAAATATTGCAGCAGCTTTCCCCTGGAAATCTACCTACAAAGGACCATTTATCAAAAAATCAGGGCAGGTTGTGAACACAGACAGCATTTTTAGTCTGTTTCTTTTTTCTTTTCTTTCTTTTTTGTTCGTTTGGGGGTTTTTTGTTTTTGTTTTTGTTTTGAGATAGGGTTTCTCTGTGGCTTTGGAGGCTGTCCTGGAACTAGCTCTTGTAGACCAGGCTGGTCTCGTACTCACAGAGATCCACCTACCTCTGCCTCCTGAGTGCTAGGATTGAAAGCGTGCACCACCATTGTCCAGCTTTAGTCTATTTCTTAAAACTAACCAGCATTAATAGTATACAGTCAATTTGGAAAACAGTCTGGCAGTATCTGCTAAAGCTGAACATGTAAATAACCCACAACTCTATTGCTAGTATGAACCCACCAGAAATGCACACTTGACTCATCAAAGGGCATGCACATATTACTCAAGACACTGTGTACCTGCTTAGGTGTAAGAATACTATCTCATAGCCATTGAGACAGATAGAAACGTTGAACATTTCTTTCTTCATTGCTAGGTAACCCTTTGACCTTTAATGCACCATTTGGCCCGAGAGAGCAGCTTGTCCACTTAGTCCCTAGGTCTCTCTATTCCCATAAGTGGGTGGTTAAGAGACACTAAATAATGGAAGCTTACATAACTTTGATAACTTTCAAGCCCTTTTACATCTCTTATCTCCTTCCCTCTTAAGGACTGTTATTAAATAGTAAAATGGAGACATTCAAGCCAAATAAATAGATTGAATTCATGTGTATCTGCACTCAATGAAAGGTGACACTATCAGCAGGAAGAGAAGTGTGACACAGAACTCTGAGCAGTTTCGGTTCAACTTTATTTAACCATATTGGAAAGCCTCATGGACTTAGTAGACACAATGCTTCTTGGGATGTTAAAAGTCTTTAAATATTTAAAAATTTAAGATGTTCAGACTAAACAAATAGCTTGGTTAGTAAAGGGCTTGCCCTGCAAATATGAAATTCTGGATTTGATCCTCAGAAACCATGCAAAAATTTCAGGCTAGTGGTGTGTGCTTGCAATCCCAGCGGCAGGGAGGCTGAGACAGGGAGCTCCCTGGGGTCCTCAGACTAGCCAGTCTGGAATAATCAGTGAGCTCCAAGCTCAAGAGAGACCCTGCCTCAAAAAAAGGTGGATAACATCTGAGGAACGGTACCCAGAGTTGCCCTCTGGCCTCCACATGCATGAATATGCACATGCACACGTCTATTTAAAAGCATAATAAATACTTTGTGGATATATAAGACATTTCCTTTAAATTCTAGACATAGAGAATATGTCATGCAGGGCAGAGTACTTCTGAACTGGTGGGAGTTCACATGTCACTGCCATTGTCTTTGTGAGTGTGTAAGGTTCAGCCCTAGGACACTCTTCCTGCTTCTCTTCAGCTAAGTGGATGCTGATCCCCCTTCCAGATCCCACCCAGAAGTCAACTTATCTAGGAAGCCACCCCAACCATCAAGGTTTGCTACTAGTAGCCCAAACAAAAACCCTAGAATCTTCCTTCAGTCTCAAGTTGTTCACACAGAACACTCACCCCATCTATCAAGAAACAGGACAGCTTGACCTCGACAGAATACGTTCCAGGACTGGAAAGATCCCTATTGGGTAAAGTGCTTGCCTTGAAAGCATGGGGACCTGAGTTTAGACCCCCAGCACCCATATCAAGAGCTGGGTGTGGCCATAAGCCCAGCATGGGGGCAGGAGGCAGAAACAGGAAGATCAGAAGCATTTGACAGCCAGCCTAGCCAATCAGTGAGCTTAAGGAAAATAGTGATAGGAGACCTGACACCAACCTCTGACCTCCATATACATGCCTGGGCATATGCAGCCCTCCACACGCACACAGTTCACTCATGCATACACTGCATATACTACACAAGCACACACACATAATAAATAAGTAAAGCCTCTCATTATACAACAGTTGCATTTCTTGATTCATACATTGTTTAATTGGAGTGTTTGTGTTTATTGTTTGTTGCCTGCCCCATCACCACCACCACCAATAAAATGTTATCTTCTTGGGGGAAAGATCCTTTGTTTTTTGCACTGACCTGCAAATCTACACACTGTAGGAACCTAACAAGTGTTTATTTTTAATAAAGTGGGTGAGCAAGTAAGCAAGAAAGAACTAGGAACTCCACTTCTAAGCTCCTCTTTGACCCTGTATTTCTCTGATCCTAAGATTTGCTGATGTATAATTGACTGAGGTTAGTCTTCATATAAAAATGTATCTTTTAATTACACATTTACCTATGCACAAATCCAAGCTGTCATGTAATGGCTTACCAGCCTAGGCATTTCACTAGACTGCAAACCACAAAGGGTCTATTGCTGGTCAGCCTGGCTGGCCGCCATTCCCAGCACCTGAGTCGACGCCCTGCCTGTAAAGTGAAACAGCACATTTATGAAGGGCCAAACCCTCTTATGTTTTCAACACACCAGTTCATTTAATCTTCACAACAACCCAATGAGGTGGTTTAGATAAGGAGCTGGAAGCCTCGAGAGGTCAAGAAACCTACAGAATGGTACATGGTTAAGGGTGTAACTTAGATCCTGACCCAAGAAATCTAGAGCCAGAGGTCAAGTTCCAAGATCCTACATTAATTGCCTTCACTAGACACCAATAAAAAAAATGTTTGATGATGAATCAATGATATAAAGCCCAAAAGGGCATTCATTATTATACTACACAAGTGAAGTATCCTGATAAGAGCAGTTCTACCCAGAGCCGGTACAGATCAATTCTGTTTAGACTGATTTCTTCTCAGAAGGAGATGAGTGAGTTGACATGAGACTAAACACTTAAGTGACAAAGACAAATTGTCTGGAAGTTATGAAACACTCGGTGCAACTTTTTGGCCTTTGAAGGATGGTGTGGGAATTCAAGCCCTTTCTTCAAAGCTAGTGACTCCTCTCAGAGTAAAACAGCTCTGAAGCTTTCAGGGTCCCTAAGGCAGAGAAGAGCATTGGATGTGAGTCACAGAAAGAGGTTTATCAGCTCACTGTGTAGGGGAACCCAGAGAAGCATTCAAAACTGTGTGGTCCACCAAAGATAAAGGGGTAAACTAAATGTGGTCTGTGCATCCCAAGGAAGAAGACTCAGCCTTACAAAGGAGAGCCACTCTGATCCATGCTACAACATGGGAGAACCTTGAGGGCATCGTGATAAGTAAAATCCGGATTTCAAAAAAGACCAAATGGGGTTGGCAAGACAGCTAAGCAGGTAAAGGAGCCTGCTACACAAACTTGGCAACCTGAGTTCAGTTCCAGGCACCTACGTAAATGTGGACAGAGAAGAACCAATTGTACAAAGTTGTCCTCTGGCTTTCGAACATTGGCCCTGGCACACGTGTGCCCATGCCCACATAATGCACATATACATAGTAGTAATAAATAACATTTTCAAAAAAGAACAAATGTTATATGATTTTACTTATATGAGGCACCTAGAAGAGTCTAAGTCACAGACACAGAAACAATTGTGGTTCTCATAGCCTTTAAAGAGAGGGGAGGTTGGCATTAGTTGTTTGGTGAACAGAGTTTTAGTTAGATGTGACAGAAATGTCCTGGAGATGGCAGAGGGGAGTGGTTGCATCACAATGTGAATAATCTTAGTGCTATCACTATACACTCAAAATGTAAAAGTGATAGATGTGCTTTATGTATCTTATCACCAAAAATTGTATTATATTAGACTAAGACAAGAAAGTTGTGAGTTCACAGCCACCCTAGGTGGTATAGAAAGATCCTGTCAAAGAGTCATCAATACCATCACCAGTATCCCATCATCACATTCCAGATACTCATTTCTCTCTGTAAACGCATGACTGGCCTTGTCTCCTGGTACCATCTATAAATCTGGAGCACAAACCAAGTCTGTGAAAACCGAAGTCTTTTCAGTGCACCCACCAAAACAGGCCGCCGAGCATAGAAGCGCGCAGGCTCACTCTGTATGTGTGTTACTGGTCACCAAAAGGGTGCGGGAACACTATCCAGAATGAAGTAACCATCTTAGGCAATGCCCAGGAGTCACTCATTCATTCAACAAATAGTACTTGATTGTTCTCAAAGTGTAGGGCCTGAGTTGAGTTAGGGTGAGGGTTACCAGGCCCCTACTTCTTGGGCATCAGCTTAGACAAATTTAAATAGCATCTGTTTCCAATCCCCCTGAATGTCAGGACTATCTTTAAAAATAACTAAAGAGGGGGCTGAAAAGATGGGTCAGTAGTAAAAAAGCATTGGTTGTTCTTCTACAGGATCCAGGTTTGATTTCTGGCATTCGCATGGCAACTCACAACTGTCTGTAATTCCAGTTCCAGGGAGTCCTGTGCCCTCTTGTAGCCTCTGTGGGCACCAGACACAGGAACACACATGATGCATAAACATACATGCAGACAAGCGTCTATGCACATGAAATAAAATGAACCCTAGTTAAAAAAATAAGTAGGTAGCTGCAGGCTGAAGGGAGCTTCTGTTGTGTGTCCTAAACAAGAGTAGTTATGTGTGAGGGACTCCCTTCTTGAGGTCCCGCTCATGTTTGTCGTGCACATCTTGGATGGAGGACCACAAGAGCCACCAGTACCAACATGGTAACCCAGCTGGCCACCGCGGTCCAGGTGAGAACCTGCCTGGAGACAGGCCGAGCATTTCAGTGCACTGGAACCCAGGGGACAAAGCCTCCCTAAGGCTCTAGGCAGTGAAGGGACAAACTGGGTTCAGAGGCTTTAATCATTCAGCTTAATTCCAGCTGGGAGTTCCCAGCACAGCCCACAAAAGCTCTGAAAAGGACCCTTCATGGGCACAATGAGGGAGCTGCTGGCCTGTCCACCAAATGTCCCAACACAGAGTAAACAACCCAGGGGGTTGATGTTCCTCTAGTGAGAGCCCAGCCGCAATTATCTCCCGTGAACTTGCTCATCCTTGTTGCTTGATTAACAAGAGGGTGTGTTCTGCTCTCAGGCCAGAGACACATGTGTGAAGTAAGATGTGGCAGGTGCATAAGGATAAGCAGGGAGGGACTGGTCAGTAGAACACACCCATTGCAGAGCTGGGAGTGATGTGTGTGTGTGTTGTGGGGGGGGGGGGATAGCCTAGAAAAGGAAAAGGAAGAGGTAAGGTTTATCTCATAGATGTGCTTTGATTATTTTGCGTGTTAACCTTGTGACTTTGGCTTAAAGGACATCAAGCTGATTGCCTCTCACTGTGGCTAACTGAAGGCAGTGAGTGGTGGCAACAGGACTTGCTCTTAATATGTCTCCAGCAGATGTGTTAGCCTCCTGTAACTACTCATCTGTAACCTCTATAAGGAAACATGATGGGGTGGAAATTAAGCAGGGCTGCCTCAGACTCAGGGGCTGCTCAAGCCTTGGATAAGTGCCTCCATTTCTCTGGACCATATTCCTGTCCTAGGTCTCTGGTCACACTCAAGTGACCCACCACTACCCCACCAATGCCAAAACTATGGATGTCTCAAATCTACTACAGCATCTGGTCCTAGAATGAACTGTTCCCCAGAGGGTCAGTTGGGCCAATCAGATGCCCTCATCTGGCACCAGGCCTTTGGAAAGATGCCTGCATAATCCCTGCCTCTACAAATAAGGGCTAGGAACATCAGTGATATTAACCTATGGTCAGACCCGACTCTGGAAGGACAAAGGGTGATGCCCCTACCTGGTCTTGGTGTCTCCTTCCTCACCATGTGTTGGTATGGAAACACAGCTCATTGCTGGCAGCTATCACCTGAACCAACATTTATTTTTAATATTTAGCTCTAAGCCTATGTTAAACAAACACACCATAGGAGCAACTGCACAGGCCTGCACTCTTCATAATGAGAGCTCTCCTTCCAGAGGGCATGTGGTATTTTCATCCTTTGTAGTTTATTAGATCTGCTCCACCCCCGACCTGACACCATCCAGGGAGCTAGAACTCGGAGGCTTGGAACTTTTGTGAGTCACCTTCCTGAGCGACTGCTTGAGGGACATACAGGAAGAAGAGTCTTTACCTCATGCTCTGAATTCCCTTCCTTCTTCTGATCTTGCTGACTGAGCAGCCGAGATCAGTGGCCTCGAGCAATCTCTCTGGGCCTTTGGCAGCTATGTAATGAAGATGGACATCATGGCTTATGGAGGGTGTTAATGATCAGTTATGCAACTGGGATATACTTGCCCAAAAACTCCGCGCCTCACAGCAGGTCCTGTCTGCTGCATCCGTGTAGGATCATTCACTTACAGTCAGTTCATTCTGCAGCAAGATGCCCATGCCAACAGAGAAGCTTCCCACCTCACAGAAGGCTCAGCTCAGCAAGAAAGGAAGCTGTCCTTTGCTTCCATCTTTCAACTGTTTGATGGACTTCACATCACTGAAAACCAGAAAGGGGGGGCAAAAGAAAGAAAGGAAGGAGGGAGGGAGGGGAAGAGGAAAAGAGGGAGGGAGAGATGGAAAGAGGGAGGGGGGAGGAAGGGAGGGAAAAGAAATGGAATAGAAAAAAAAAAAGAAGAAGAAAAAGAAGAAGGTCCTGAAACAGCTACATGAAGTGGCAGCAGTGAGTTCCTTCACCTTGGGGAATCCATCTGGTGTGAACCCTTCCTCTGGCTACCTTATGAACAATCAATTTGCCAGTGTTACATTTTGAGCCCACTCTGGTGTGCACAGAAGGCAGGAGAATTCAGGGGCAGACAATAGTCAACAGCCCTTAGAAATAAATACCTGTTGTGCTGAGGAGGACAAGAAGGAATCTCTGGAACTGCTTCTGCTCCCAAGTCCCTGAAACATGACAATGACTAAGGAATCAAAGGATAAGCCACTATCACCTAATTGGACCCACTCACTGCCAGAGTGTGGGCCTGTTCAGCTGGAGTTGAAGCTCGTGCATTCCTAAGTTGAATCTTTGGAGTGTGCTGGTTGGTAGGCCCTAAAGAAGTAGAACACTTACCTGCAAGCTCCAGGCTAGCCTTGGCTAAATGAGTCTTGGATCTTTTTTTCTATACTTCCCAATGCTGGGGCCCTGTGTAATTTTGCAGGGAAACTTGCCACCCCTTGCAAACACAGTCCTGTAGACGAAGCAGCAGGAGACAGGGTGGCAATAGTTAGGTGATCCCAAAATCATTTTTTAAGAATGTTTAAAATGTTTAGTAATCGCCTCAAACAGAGGTGTTTTTTATTATTACAAATGTGATAGACAAAACACGTGGGCAGTCTAGAAAATATTTATAAGAAAGAAAGAACACGACGGAAGAAAATCGTTGGTTGTTTTATTCTCAAGAAATAGGTCTATAAATGATCATTCTTCTGGCCTTTTATATTACAATATTTTTAACTGAGCAAGACACACATATATTTATGCACCTTTAAAAAATAGGTATTTATTCCCAGGACTAAACTACCCATAAATCCAAGTCCTTCTCCACCCACAAGACCAACCACTCTGGGTATATAGGTGTAGTTCCTGCCATAATTTTAAATTGTATCTAAGTAATTACACACGTCTTTTGTTTGCTGTCTAATATTACATTCTATGGATATACCACATTTGACTTGACTAGTAACTAGGATGGATTAATTGTTCTATTTTCCTTTTTGTTTTCCCTACTTGCTTCTACACCCCAGGCCCTAGATATACTATGAGAGCGACACAAACAGCAGTTTCCCCTCACAGAACCCACAGTCCAGGGGGGGAATCAGGCATTAAACCACCTAGCGCATGTTGGGTGGTGGTGGTGCCCACCTTTCCTCCCAGCACTCAAGAGGCAGAGACAGACGGATCTCTGTAATTTTGCAGCCAGCTTGGTCTACAGGACGAGTTCCAGGACAGCCAAGGCTACACAGAGGAAACCCTGTCTCAAAAAACCAAAGCAAACTAAAACAAAAAGCAAACAAACAAATCCAGCCTAGCACAGAGATGTGTAATGTATGGTTACAGTCTCTCATCACCACAAACTATGTCAGTAAACACCTTCGATGTCTCCCCACCCCCACCCTCAACCCCGTGTCCTCTATTTTAAATTCCTACCTGAGTGTATCATGCGCTTGAGGAAGCCCAAATCATCCTCTCCATTCTCTCTTGAAATTGAATCTTACACAACCCAGGTTGTCCTGGAACTCTATATATACCAGGCTAACCCCAAGCTCTTGCTCCTCTTGTCTCGGTCTCTCACATATTGCTGACCCAGCCTACACTCCAGTTCCAAGTAGCTGCCACCCTGTTTGCTTTTTTTCTACCTGGGTTCTGGGGAATCACACTCCAATTTCTGCAAGGCAAGTGCTTTACCACCTGAGCCTTCAGGATTAGGTTTTGAATTCATCACAGCCGTGATGGGAGTTTTGAAGACTTGTGTTTGACCTAGTCTTTTTATTCTAGTCTCACAACAAAATGAAGCTGCTTTCACTGCTCTTCAGCGGGGACCCGTGAGCATATGTGGATTTATAGTCTGCTTTTGTCTTACTGTTATTTTTATTGGGAATCTGAAACAGGAGAATGGGTAAATTCTGGAATTCACATAACAGAATCCAATAGGACACTTTGAAAAACTAGAGTATCTAAGTGTATCGGTAAGCATAAACGTCCTGAATAAAACGTTGACTGAGGGAAAGGAGTTGCATAAAAATATCTTGGCGAGCAGGTAGTGGTGGCACATATCTTTAATCCCAGCAGTCTGGAGGCAGAGGCAATCAGATCTCTGGGAGTTTAAGGCCAACCCTAGTCTACACAGTGAGTTCTATAACAGCCAGAGTTATATAATGAGACCCCATCTTTCAAAAAACAAAACATAAAAATAAAGCCATGGAGAATATAATTTACATCAATTTTAAAATATGTAATATAATTTATGAATATTATATAGGCTAGAAAAACTGAAAGGAAATTCATGCAGGTGCCAAAGCCACAGCCAGAGTAGCAGCCAGATTTGTCAGGAAACTTTCAAAGAGAAGTTGGGGCCCTTCACCTTCCTGGTGCCTTTCAAGGCCTGTACTTAAAATTTGATTTCTTAATTTTATACTTTTGTTTTTTAAAAGGCAGTCTCTCCATCAGATTGTGTTGGCCTTGGGCCTATCTGTAAGTGAACAATGGGAGAAGAAGAAACAATGGAGAAGAGAGGGAAGAGAGACACATAAAAGTGTGCAAGTGTGTACATGTGTGTGCACATGAGTGTGTGTGTGTGTGTGTGTGTGTGTGTGTGTGTGTGTCTGTGATATGAGGTTGGAAGAGGGAAGGATAGTACACTAAGTTCTGCTACTTTTCAGTGTTTGCCCTGGGGTCACTGGCCAGCTTCCAGACACTTGTGCCTGAATGTATGCTTACTGTAAACTGGAGGGCGGGGCAGATGGTATTCTAATCAATTCACAGAAGATTGCCTTGAACAGCCCCAGGCCTGGAAGAGAAGGGAAGTCACTTGAAAGGACAGTGCCAGGAGAGATACATTGCACGGTCCAGGCATCCCCTGTCCTTAGGCCTTTCCCAAACAGAGCCCAGACTCACCAGAACTTGCCCAAGGGTTTTTTTGTTTTGTTTTGTTTTGTTTTGTTTTGTTTTTTTTATTGACTTCATTTGCTCCCTGTGGAAGATTGCTCCTCAGTGGAGAGCTATGTCAGCTTTGTCAAGGAGGATGGCTGACGTACCAACGACCCCTGGACAGACATACACACATACATATCACACCATATACACATAATATATGTATATATGTGAGTGTAGGGGAAGAGGAAACCCCTGCCTATAATTGGGGCCTTTGTGGCAGAACTTGAATGTTTCAAAGTTTGTAAGCTACATTATCAGATAGATCTCTACAAAAGGTGTCAGTAGACACATATGATTCAGGACAAGAGTGTCTGCTTCTTCCAGCGTTTGAGTGGTATAGTTAATATTTCCATTTTAAAATGATTTGCCAGTTGCCTTTAGGTAAACCAAGGTTTGGCCTTTTTTTGTTTTTTGTTTGGTTGGTTGGTTGGTTTTTGGTTTTAGATACAGAGCCTATCCTGGAACTCCCTCTGTAGACCAGGCTGGCCTCAAACTCACAGAGATCTGCCTGTCTCTGCCTCTGGGGAGCTGGGAGGAAAGGTGTGTGCCACCAGCGCCCAGCTTGGTAAACCAAGTTTTTGACATGACATCTTTTTGGTTAATTATATGTAGTTTTTATTCCTGATTTATTTTTTAATGCAGACTTTCTTCTGCAGTTGGTTGGACAACGGACAAGGTGGCACACATCTGTCATTTTAAAACCAGGTCAAAGCAGGAAGATCATAGATTCCAGGCCATTCTTGGCTACACCTACTTGAGAAAAAGAAAAGTATTTCAGAAGAAATCTTCAGCTGAAGCGAAGGCTCGTTGGGGAAAACTTGCCACACAAGCATGGGGACCTGAGTTCCAAGTCTACACGCAGGCCGCAGGCCACAGGGTGCTCGCTCATCTGTAACCCCAGCTCTCCAGAAGCTGTGGGAGAATCCCCAGGAGCTCAGGCCAGCCAGCCTTGAGCAGGCAACAGAAAGTGTGAGAGAGACCTTGTCTCAAAAAAGGAAGGTCAGGACCAACACCCAAGGTCATCCTCTGATCAACATGTGTGCTATGGCATGCATGTGCCAGCACACACACACATCAATATGCAATAATCAAATGATTGATGGGTTGACAAGAAAGTTTTTCCAGGAAAGACTACATAAATGTTCATCTATACCTTTCTCCTATACTTCTATAGTTTTATTTAGAAAATTTAATTTTCTAGTCTACAGGCTGAGCTAGGCTTCTAGCTTTCTGGGACTCCACCATTCCAGGAACAATCCACCTTTTTTTCTTCTACTGACATTAAATGGAAATTTATATACTGAGTTAAATCAAGCTGGTGTCTACTATTTCTTTTCTTTTTCTCCTTTTTTTGGGGGGGGACTTTTGACATTAGTTATATTGAACTTGTATGCTCATTCTTCTAAATCATCTTTGCAGTTTTAATTTTCCTTACTTTTAATATTTTAAGTATTTTCCATATCGTCAGTTTTTTTTCCCCCTTAAACCCAAATGTAGTCCAATCAAACTTAGCCAGAGGAGGAGAGTTGGAGAAGGGAGGGGAGAGGAGGAGAGGAGACTAAACAAGGCACTAATGGAGACTCCTGAGGCACAGCTAGATATGACACAGCTCCCTGTGTTGTTCCGAATTCCTGCCACCGAGGCACAGATTAACAGCCTCCTGCATGGAGGGGATTGAAGCAAGCAGAGAGAGGACAGACAAAGGGGAGGAGAGGAGATGTAGTGACATGGGTAGAGCTCATGTGACCCCCAAACCGGGAGGAATACAAAGACATAGAAAATATTGAAAGTGAACTAGAAATATCACCATGGCTTTCATTTGTTCACTTAGAATTTTCACATTCGTGAACAAACAAAAGTCAAAATGTTTCCAAGAATGCACGAAAGCTTTAACCTGTTCCCTCATCTTGAGCTTCTAGAAGTAGATCCCAGAGAAGAGAGTTCATCTGCTGGTTGCCCTCTGGTACTGTGCCCCCCAGTAGTGGTCCAGCCTTGGTGGCTCGTCCAGCCCAGATGGCCCTCTTGCAAGAGGCCCTGACTCACCATTGCCCTTGATTTTCTCCATTCTTCAATGTGCTCATACATCACCTGACAACACAAATGCCTTTAGTGCAGCACATTGGGCAATCTCATTGTACTTCAGATGTCCTTACACAAAACCAGGGTATCTGGGGACATCGCCAGACAGTGGCGCTGTGTGTGACCACTATGCTCATGGGATCTGTTATTATACAGCACATGACGATAGGACTAATTTCTAGAAAGTTCTTGCTCCTGTAATGTCAAATCTGATCTACAAGTATTTTCCTCTTTCAGACCTTTGTCTGCCTTTAAGAACCAGGCAAGATCTTGCTGATTTTCAGGTAGCCATCCATTGCCCTTCAATGTTATCTCTTCCATCCTTATTCCTGCAACTATCCCCTTAAGCACATATTTTAGACTTTTCAACAACCTAGCCTCTCTTCCTGGAAACTTTGCAAAATACCTTATTATTTCTTAAAGGTGAAACCCAGCTTTACAGAGTCCACCCAACTGATGCACTACCTGGGAAACTTTCATCCCATCATCTAAATACTTTCATGTTTGAAATGAATGCACCTGGGGTTGAATGCACCTGGGGTTGAATGCCTCTGAGGCTGCATTTGTGTGGGAGTTAATGAACACCAGCTTTAGTTCCTCTTGGGTCTTGTCATTAGGCCACATTCACATGTCTATGGTGACTCCTGACTTGCTGTGTTGAGGAAAACATTTGTAAAGAATCTTCAAAGCCAAGTATACAGAAGGGGAAACCCCTTAGCAAAACCTTAATGAATCTCGGTAGGAGACTGGCTTTAGTGGATGGAGGCAGTTTCAGGGCTCACAGAAGGAGGGGGCCTGTGTGACAATGAGTGTGTGTGGGGGTGCATCTGTCACCCATGCCCATGCCTGCCCATGTCTTATAAATCGGATAATCTTGCCTTTGTCAAGGTCTGTCTTCTGGTTCTGTCCAGTCTATGCAGTATGTGTGCACAATGGCCAAGGAGTCTGGACACTGGAGCTGCCTGTGACTAATGCCCTGAGGGCCTGGAAAGCCTGAGTCAAGTTCCTCCTCTCTGTGCACACATGGCTCTGACCATATCTCCCCCTCTCTCAGAACAACTGGCACATGTACCTACCCCAGGCCTGTGATACCCTGTGTACAAAGACCATGGTGAGCCCACTGCTAGAGCCAGGCCCTGGGTGGACAGACCAAGGTGCAGGAGTGGCAGCCACAAAACCTTTGACCTACAATCTGTCCTAACTACAAAATATACTAGGACAATGGTGGCACAGAACTTGTGGGAGTAGCCACCCAATGTCTGATTTGACTTCAGTTCCCTCCATGAGAAGAAACCCATACCTGACACTGTTTGGGTAACCAAGAACCAGAGAGTAGATAGCCCAGAGACCTAGTGTAAAACTAAACACTACTTATCAAATAAATAAATAAATAAATAAATAAATAAACAACAAAAAACACAAAACAAAAACCAATAGAATGAGTCCTAATGATATTTTGCTAAACTCATAGATAAGTGCCTTATCCAGTCATCATCAGAGAGGCATCCACTGGCAGCAGATGGGAACAGAAGCAGAGACCCACAGCCAGACATTATGTATGCAGAGAGAGAGAGTCTAAATGGGAAGAAGCCATCAAATCCCTCCCCTCAGAGCTCGGGGGATCCTGAGGAAGAGGAGGTAGAAAGATTCTAAGAGTCAGAGGAGATGGCAGACACCAGGAGAACAAGGCCCTGGAATCAACTAAACAGAGCACATATAAACTCCCAGAGACTGACGCAGCAAGCACAGGGTCTACATGGGTCTGCACCAGGTCCTTTGTACACAACACCAAGCTACCACCTTAGTGTTTCCCGGGGACTTCTGACCGAGAATGAGTGGGTCTCTGACTCTTGTGCCTGCTCTTGGGACTCTTTTCCTCCTGTTGGGTTGCATGTCCAACTTCAATATGATAGTTGTTACTTCATCTTATTGTATTTTACTTTGTCATGTTTGGTTGTTATCTCTTAGAAGCCTGTTCTTTTCTAATGAGAGACAGAAAGGGAGTAGATTGAAGGAGAGGAAACTATAATCCGGATATATTGTATGAAAAAAGAATCTATTTTCAATAAAAGGAAAAATATGCGGGGGAGGGGGTGGGATAGGGTTGGGGTGTGTTTCCTGTCTTACCTTATCAGATCTCTCTTGCTGGCTTCAGATTAGAAAGATCAGGGAAATGAGCAAGCCCTTGGCCTTGATCAAGTCCAGAAGGGGGTGCCTACCCAAAGCTAGGCACCTCTGGGTTCTGTTACCTTTATCCTGGTACAGATGGTAGACAGCTAGGTCAGGAACCAAGTGCAGACTTTCAAGGGAGAGAGGGACAGAGTGAGGGAAGGAAAGACAGGGAATGAGGCCCCCAACACCAGCACCTTCTCAGTGGTTTCTTCAGCTAGCTTTTCATCATGCACCCAGCCCCCTCATCCCTGAAGGGTTTGTCTTTTGTAAGTCCTCTCTGGATACAAAAAGTATTTGGGGTACATTACACACATCCCCTTACACTGCTATTCTTCTGGCAAGTTCAATCACATACAAAATATAAAACAGCCTGGTTTTCCTTAACGTTGACCATGCACTAAAGCAGAGGGGAGGTGCTCAGAAGGACTCTGTTGGGCTCCACTGGCTGGAAAGTCAGTCTCCCTTTATAACATGGACAACAGAGCCCAAGGCCATGGCTATAAAAATAGATGGGGGGAGGGGCAGCATCCAGTGACACAAGCTCCCCATTGCCCTGTGACACCCCCATGCAAAAGGTATGGCTGGAGAAAGAGATATGGTGCACCTTCCCTCCATGTTCCCCGCAGGATTTGACTCAGCACTGGGCTGCTCTCCACCTCCCCTGGACAGATGAACAATCTCTAAGCACCCCAGACTCAGCTGTTTCCTCACAGTGGTTCCCAAGATGAAAAACTAACATCTCTCCAAAAGGACCAAACCTGCAAGGCTCATCCCATCCACAAAAGTGGAAATGTAGGAATTCACTCTGCCAATAGTTTTGGGGTACTGGCCTTAGGGTGTGGCTTCTGTGTGCGGATGTGATCTCTTATAACAAAGAGGAGGGGGTCTCACTTGCCTTCTTGTGAGGTCGGAGCAGAAGTCTTGTAGCTGTTCACATCTGCCCTGGGCAGAACGGCAAGTCACAGCAGCTGGATCCACGATGGCTTCCACCTTTCCCTGTATTTGTGTATTTAAATTCCTGTAATAAAGACTTTTGTAATTTCTGGCTTCAGGGACTGACACTCATGGCACAACACCCATGTACATAAAATAAAAAATAAAATAAAAATTTAAAAAAGACCAAAGATGTGCATCAAAATACTGTCAGTTCTCAACAGAAATCATTTTGCTTTCTTTTTTATTTTTGTGTAACATAATGAATATGTATTACTCTTCAATGAGAAAAGCCTTGTTTTAAGGCAAGGGAGGTGGGAGACATGACCGCACACACACACACACACACACACACACACACACACACTGCTATTCAGACACCCAAAACATTAAAACAGCAACATGTAAACAGGAGGCTGTTCTTTTGCATTTCCTACTCTCAGAGCTGCTTTCACAAGATGATTCACATAGGGACCCTGGGGTATGAGAGGCTTTCTGGCTACTCCTTAGCTAGGTGTTACTGTCACCAAAGACTGGAGGCCATAAAGGTTGCATAACAACAGAGCTCTTCCTCTCCCTGTGGACTACAGAGCAGCAAGAACTCCCAGGAGAAGAAACGACCCCGGGGGCAGGGGTTCTCAGCAGCCACTCCCAGCAATCTGTAGAAGCAGGAGGCCAGCCATCAGCTGTGGTCCACAGGTGGCTGGGCCACTCCAGATTGGGATTTAGCAGTGTCTCTCAGCAGCATCTCTGGGCCCCAGTAGCCCTCTGTTAGGGAAGGGTGAGCCCTGGAGGCAGACTGGCCACACATGATAGCATCCAGCTGGGCAAGCCTGATGGGCGTGTCTACAACAAAACACAACAGAAACAACAAGTGGAGGTGGGAAAGATAAGACAATAGTGAGAGTTGCCAGCAGAGTTGTTCCCTCTGCAGAGCAGATGAGTTTGATGAGCACCAAAGAGGCTACTGCAGCAGGACAATGCACAGCATAGTAGATTTAGAAGTCATGACCAAGAGTTCTTGTTTTACCCTTGCCTGTTACTAGAGGATCTAAGGCACAGTGTCTTCCCTAGGGCGAGAAGACTCTCTTATTCCAAGTAGGAGAGTGCTCAGCACCTCTTCTAGATAACCATTGCAGGACTGTGTAGTAGGAGATGACCATAGCAGAGTCATCTAGTTAGGCCTTCCTATTTGTAGCCACTTGCATAAGTCTGTCAGGACAGTAACTAACTTCCTATTCACACTGGCTGCTCCTGGGTCTGTAGGTGAAGAGATACTACACAGTTCAGTGATGTCACAGTGGGTTCAGGAGCTGAATACAGCTTCCTGTGCTTTTGTCTGTGATGCTGGTCTAGATGTTGGGGAAACCAGTTCTATGACTTGGAAGTAGCCAGCTCTTTCTAAGTGGCCATCACCTATGGCCAGTCCTCCCACAGGTCTATATAGTCCAGCAGGACATTCTATTGAACTCACAGTCAAATGGGCTTTTGCTCCTCTTTCTTCCAGATGGAATGGAACCTCCCCAAAAAAAATTCTTTAAAAATGTTCCAGGGGAGGCTGGAGAGATGGCTCAGGGCACTTGCTGCTCTTGCCAAGGACCCTGGTTCCTTCCCCAGTACCTGGATGGATTAAGGCTTTGGATGGACTCCTGTGGGCCTAGTAGGGTCAAGCAACAGCAACAGAAGGACATGATTTAATCTCAGACTAGGTGATGGGAGTGATTCAAGTGACCGATTCTGAATCAACTGATACCATTCTAAGGGAGCATTACCCCAAAATGCACTCAAGGCCACACTCTGCATATCAACCCCAGCCTGAAATGAATGTGCAGTGGATCCCTTTGCATAAGAATGCAGGAGACACTGAGGCCCTACTGACACCAGAATGTTCTTGAGGCAAGCAGCAGCAGCGGCAGCTGAGCCTTTCATAAATGACTCTGGTGATATTCATATATGTCCTCGCCTAAGGACATGATGGCAGGTGGCAGATAGATGCTCACCAGGGCACCAGTTATCTTGAGAATCACCCATGCTACTCTGGCCTGTCACCTACAGGCCTCTACTTAACCCCAAAGTTCTAATCCAGATTTGCAGGGTGGCTGCTCTCCAGTGATCTAAGTATCTTTCTTTCGAATGCTGGGTTCAAGCCTCATAGTCCTACCTCTGGGGCCATGATATTGGCAGCATGCTGGACCAAGGCAAACACTTTACATCAACTGCTGATGTGCATGGAAAACAATTGTTTGTTTGTATATTGTTTGCTAACATCACACTTGGGTGCAAACTAGATGCCACTGTTTTATGTTTGTGGTGGTTCTACTCTGTAAAATCTATGGTTCCAGAGGGGTGGCAGTTAAGGCTTCTGTCTCAACATGTTGTTGCTACCAGGAAGATAACCATGAGTGATATGCTGAGTACACAGTCATTATCCTTGTGCTGTCACTAATAGGGAGCTAAATGAGCTCTTTGGCTGGTTGGCTGACTGCTCTGAAAAGCAGGTAGGTCTCTACAGATCAACACTCATAACTTCCATGTTCAACTGTGCAATTAGGTTCAGAGATTATACTGTTCAACCCCATATTTATCCATTATAGTTCAAACAGTCATTACTAGAAATAGCAATTTGTATAGTCAGTCCTTTCTATAAGTTAACAAGTGTAACACAAGGTGTCATTAGAAATAACAACTACACACAAAGAACAAATAAACCCAACAGATATTTCAAAGCTGAAGGCAACATGACTATTCCTTCTGGGAAGGAAATAAACACATATACAAAGAAAGAACTGCTTTCGTGTACACATCTGACTCAGCTGTTGATGTAAGATATTTGCCTTGGTCCAGCATGCTATCAACCACAACCCCAGAGGGTCCATGAACACCAGGAAGGCCAAAAGCCTCTTGGATCCTCACCTTCCATGCCCTGTTCTGCTCTTTCCTGATACCTACTACCCAGCATTCATATAGAAAGCACCAGGCAGCCCACCCCTGCAGCCCTACCCTGGGATGTGGAAACAGGCTGACTCCAGGGCTTCACTTGGCATCCAGGCGAGCTAAATGTTGGCTTCTGATTTAGGGAGAGGACCTATCTCAGAAAATGAGGTGGAGGAGCCAATGAGATGGATCAGTGGGATTGACAACTGAGTTTGATTCCTAGACCTTACATGGTATAAAGAGAGAACCAACTCCCGATGGCCCCCACAGGCATTCTGTGGCATGTATATGCACACACACACACACACACACACACACACACACACACACACACACACACACACACACTAAATAAATAAATGAGTAAAAGTAAATACATGGCAATTCTTCAAAATTCTTCATCAGAATGGAAAGACACACAGAGGCAATCTGGGTCAACTTCCTATTTCTTCCCAGCTTGTTAATAGCATTAGCCTTTGTTTACTAAGTACCCCCCCTTTTTTCATAGATATAACTAGACTTGATAGAAGTCTTATGGAGAAATTTGTAACTTTATTTTAAAAAAAAAATAGCAATCGCTTTACTGTAAAGAACTTTTAAATAAAAGTTAGCCAGACACAAGCCTAAACATCATAATGATCTTCCATATAGTTAGAATTGCCATTCTGAAGCTGTGGAACTTCACATTGGATTTTAACTTCCACAATCAGTTACATTTTTATACTCTCATCCAACACACACACACACACACACACACACACACACACACACACACTCCACCACAGTTAACACTAGAAAAACAAATAGCTTTACATCTTCCTTCACACTCATTAGTACCTTACCTGCATTGCATTCTTCCTCATCACTTCAAGCTACCCTTTCTTGTTCTCCTTTCCACATGTTACACTATGTCCATACATATATTTGTTTATATATACACATGTATACATTATAGGCTAGGATAGGATCCATATTTAAGGAAGAACATGCCAGGTCTTTTTGTCAAGGCAATAGTCATAAAAATTTTCACCTCTCTAACACAAAATTAAGGCTGCAAAGCCTAGCTTAATAGTTTCGGCTTTGATGTGTAATTTAAATTACTTCTAATTCAAATATTCAAAAGCTAACAGCCTTGGCCTTTGATTGTAATAAATTGCAGTTGATTATTTACATGTAGAAGGATTTTAAAAGTCTTTAAGTTGTTTTTCTTCTTAATATATCAATAGTATTTGTATTTATCTTATATAGCTACCCTGACAAATTACCACAAACTGGTGGGTTAAAACAATGCAGCTGCTTGGAAAGCTAAGAGGTAGGATTCCAAGTTCAAGGTCCACTGCAGCTACAGAATGAGTTTGAGACCACATGTCCTTTCTATCAGAGGTGAGGGAAATGACTCATCTTGGTAGATGGGAACCAGTCTCACAAATTCCTGAGGCATGCTAGCTTTTATCTAAGCCCCAGAAATCCTCCTCTAGTCCAGGCTGAGCTCATTTCTAGATATTTGGACTGCTGTTAGGAGTTTGGGGAATTGGAGTGTCCTTTGAACCTGATAATATACACTAGTGGTTATAAAAGATGTTGGACCAATAAAGAGGCTTGCATTAGATCTGTTAAGTCCATCAATGCCAAATGATGTAGCCATTAGAAGTTGATGTACCTGCTTGGGAGTCCTAGCTCACTAGTTCTGACCTGTGAATAGGCAGCTGCACTGTTCATGTAACCTGGGAAGCCATACCACCTTCTAGGCAACACTACCCCTGAGATGAATGGAGTGGCTGAAGATGCAGCATCTGGGGGATGAGGAGAGGGCTCAACCCTCACTACACTGTCAGAGCTTTCTCCTCCATCTCCTAGGGACAGCCCTTCCTACTCCATCTCTTGGGATGATATGAAATGTGTGAGTCTTTTTTTTTTTTTTTTTTTTTTTTTAGCTTTACAAAGGTCAACAGCAGCTCATCAACATAAATTAATGTTCTTACAAGTGATGAAGCAGATGAAGTTTACCTTCCTATCATACTTTCCTCTTAAGCTAGGAGAGCTGAGGCCTTAGGTGACAACTGATGTTGGTTTCCAAGCCATAAGGCAGAATGAGTGGAAATTTGTTTGCAGAACATCTCTGGGTGTGAAGAAATCAAAGGGATGAAGGAAGATGGGAGAGAAGAAATACAAAGTATGTGGCATCATAGACTTAAGAAAATACAAAGGGTAGATAAGATGGCTGTGAGGATAAAGGCACTTGCTGGTAAGTCTGATGACCTGAGTTTGAACCCCAAGTTCCACACAGAGGAGAGAACTGATGCCCACAAATTGTACTCAGATGCCACACAGAGACATTCTGAGGAATGACACCTAAAATTGATCGCTACTTTTCATAAAGATGTGTGTGCGTGCATAGTCAAATACGCGCGCGCGCGCGCACACACACACACACACACACACACACACACACACACACATACATGCACACCCACCCCTCCCCATCGTATAAAGCCTAAGGTGAAACACACCAAGACTTAATCAGATGCATCAGGATTAGTGTGGACAAGTTTCCAGCCCCTCTCTCTCCTAGGACCCCACTGCAAGCCTTGGCTGGAGTTTTGTGGTCATTGTTAATTGATGGTATAGGGCTCAGGATCAAACTGAAGTTCCTAGGAGGCCAGGGATATGGGTTGTCCCTTTATCCTTGAAAGTGGACAAGCCCACAGTGGAGTTTTGTGGTCATTTGTTAATTGATGGTATGGGGCTCAGGGTCAAACAGGTAGCTTTAAGCGGCCTGTAAATCCAACACCATCCCTAAGGAAGCATGGAGTCCCTTCTGGTTTCCATATACAGCTTTCAGAAGCGGGCTATCATTTCAGAACACCCCAAAGCATTGGTCAGTGTCGGCGCTCACCTGGCTTTATCTGCTATATCTGTACATGAGATCCCCTTAACAATATGCCTGTCTCACAGCTGACTGCTCCCCTGGCAGCTGGCTCTTCCAGTGAGTCAAGCTTATAACTTGCTTCCAGCCACAGCAAGATGCTTAAGGGACTCAAAGGCACCTCAAGGCATAGCTGGGCCTGGAGATAAGATGGGCCATGGTGGCAGCTGGGTGGGCCATTCTGTGGAAGGGAGGGGAGACCTGGGTGAGGCTTGAGTTTAGTGATGCTGACTAAGCAACGGGGAAGAGGCCTCTCTCACTCCACTGTGGTGGGGCTGCCTGAGGTGGAGTGAGTTGATAGAAGACTGTTCTAGCTCTGGGAGGTAGAAGTCCCTAGGAGGGACCCCAGCCCTGAGCTAGGACCCAGGCTGCATTGGGATCAGTATGCTCCATATGGTAAAGGGAGGCCCTGTTCTTTGAGGGGGTGGGTCCCTGGAACCCTAAAGGACAGCAGTTTATCATTCTGTCACCACCCTACCTTAGGAGGCTCTCCAGAGACTGATAAATTCTTCCAGCACTCAAGCATGTCATGTTTGTCCCTGTTAACATAAGTGGTTAATGATCATACTCAGAAAATGTTCACAGAAAACAATATTCTACGGTCCCCTAAGTCATGCCAGTCGAAATAACCTGTTTTCTAGATTTCGTTTAGTGCATTATTTCTGTGTTTTAAAAGGTGTAGTAGTAGTCGGAACATAATTATATTCTACATTGTCTTACCTCATACTACCTCACAAGCTGTCACTGCTATAACAAACTTGAACACAAATTTCTTTTAAGACAGGGCCTCACTATGTAGATCAGCCTGTTCTCAAAGAGAGAGATCTGGCTACCTCTGCCTCCAAAGTGCTGGGATTTAAGACATGCACCACCAGGCCTGGAAGAATAGACACAATCTTCCTTTGATGTGGAAGAGGTAATATATTCTGTCATTCCTATAGTATTAGACTGTTTCAGTTTTACATGGGTACAAATATGATCATAATAACAAACCATATTTTATAAGTTCAATTACTTGCTTAAAGGAAATCTCCAAGGTGGAATTCACCTACCTAACACACATAAACATGTATAAGAATAAAATGCTTAATATCATATTAGATATATCAAAATACCTTCTAGTTTTCTTTCTACAGTGTGTATAATACACTCTCATAGTAAAATGTTAAAATATAGAGACTTGAAAATAGTGGGAAATGATTAATAATCCTACCACTGAAAAATGGTTAGCTCTTTATATAAAGTCATCTCTTGGACTCAAGATGGGTATGTGTAGAGTGTGTGTGTGTGCTTAAGTGAGTTTGGATACATGTGGGTGGAGGTCAGAGATTGAAACAGAAGTCTTCCCGGATGGCTCTCTACCCTCTGTATCAAGGCAGGATCTTCCTCTTAAATTCAGAATTCACCAACTCAGCTAATATAAGTAGCCAGCTAGCTCCAGCTAATCATGTTTTCCCTTCCTGTGTCCTGGGATTATAGGCTGGTGGGCACATAT
This sequence comes from Phodopus roborovskii, assembly GCF_943737965.1. Lineage (NCBI taxonomy): Eukaryota > Metazoa > Chordata > Mammalia > Rodentia > Cricetidae > Phodopus > Phodopus roborovskii. The sequence goes on along the minus strand of NW_026126511.1, from coordinate 44,126,264 downwards.
TCACACAGGCTCTGGAGATCTGAACTCCGATCTTCACACATGTGTAAGAAACACTCTTACTAGTTAAGCCCACTGTATGTACCTTCCCTTTTAATTATTGTTGTTGGACTCCTTTCAACCCCAATTTCCCATTACTGCACTCCACACCAAACTCTACAACAGCCCTTATACTCAAGATGAAGGGGCTGTCTTAGTGACCATTACAGAATTACAGGCAGTTTTCTTGGAGTCTTCAAAGGAGCAGATGTCCTCCAGAAAAGCAGGGTTCACCCAGAGAAGGAGGCAGACAGAGTATTTAGGCAGGAAGACAGTGTGGTGATTGTCCAGTGTGCACTCTAAGTGGGCATAATAATGACTTGTTATCCCAGAAAGGAGAGGTGGAGGAATCAAGGGGTCCTGTTAGGTGCTCAAGTTCAAACCTCAAAAATCCCACTAAACTAAACTAAGAAGAAGAAAAAAAGAAGTCATTGGGCTGCTGGCTTGAGTCCTGTTTGGATGCAGCATACAAATCCTGCTCCCAGGCTCTCTTAGCCTCCCTGTCTGACTGAACTCCCTTCTCAGGCAGCCTCTCTTCACTTAACAGCACACAACCGTCCAGCAGCTCCTTATGGATGTGGTTCCCATACTGCTTCATCCTGGTCCTATAGCAATATACATTCCAACCCAGACTAGCCACACTGGCCAATGTGGTCACATATCCAAGTGGCACAACCCACAAAAACCACGTGATGTCACGTGAGAAAATGGTTCTTCAAAGGAAATGGCTGTTATGGAATGAAAGGCTGGATGCTGGGCACACAGGCATCTGGTATGTTCATCACCTCAGAGAGCAAGATAAGATCGAGGATAGTCAATTTGAGTAAGCTCAGCAGTTGGTCACTTGAGAAGACAGAACTAGGAAGCAGCATAGTGGGTTGGCATGGAGTCCTGGAGCACTGGGGGGGTGGGGTGTCTTGTCCCATAGCGCCATCTAGTGTTGCATTATGGCATAGCAGAGAAGCTGAGTGTAAAGCACCTGAATGGCGGCTCCCTGTTTGGCTACGGAAAGGGCGGCAGGCTGAGAGGCAAGGCATCATTGCACGCTTGATAGTAGTAGTGACACTTGGAATCACAAAGCTAAGATGTGAAAGCAGCCATTGACAAGTATAACTGGCTTCCTGGAAGAGGGGAGAAACTCAGAATGGCACTAGCTGCTCTGAGCAGAAACTAGAGGGAGAGTAGGGATTAAATGCCACTTAAAACTGATGGAGGAGTGGGACTTCCTCCTAGAGGAAGTTCCTTGAACTCATGGTGTATATGAAATAGTGATTCAATGACTCGAACTTAGAGATGTAATGTGAAGGCTCCTTACACTGGGTATGGGGCCCAGCCAGAACACTTCTGGATTTTAATTACACAACTTTATTATACCTTGGAGGAGAAGGAAATCAACAGCCACGTGGTGCAGAGACAATGGTGTCTTCCTCCTTCTCTTTTCCAAGGCTTTGTTCCTGTACCCAGGCACTCCCACTCCACCTCCAGGCAGCCAAGTGATCTCCCAATGCACCTACACCCTAACTAAGATCTACCTCCCCGGTAGTGTCTCTGCTACATAATTGGTCCCCTTCTCCCAAACTCCAGCATTCAACATAGCTCACTGCTGTCAAAAGCCCTGGACCTCTGCTTTAAAAATGATGTTTTTCCGGGTGGTGGTGGCACACACCTTTAATCCCAGCACTTGGGAAGTAGAAGCAGGCAGAGCTCTGTGAGTTCAAGACCAGCCTGGTCTGCAGAGTTAGTTCTCGGACAGTCAAGGCTACACAGAGAAACCCTGTTTCAAAAAACAAACAAAAATAAATAAATAAATAAAGATGTTTCACTCTAAACGACTCGAGTTCCCCATTTTAGTCACTTCCTGTGTACTCATTTCCGTGTTTACTCTTAGTTTAAAAAAAAAACTACTACTATTATATGTATTATGATGGGGGAGGGGCTGTGCTGGTGTGTGCATATGGATCATAGGACAACTTTGTGAACTCGGTTCTCTTCTACTTTTATGTGGGTCCTGGGGTGAAACTCAGGTTTCCAAGCTTGCAACACAAGCCCGTTTACCTGCTGAGTCAATGCACCAGCCCCTTTAGCTGTGTTTTAATTTTGTTCTAGTTATACCACTAGAACTGTTAACAGACCCCCAGATGTTAACACAACTGACTCCATGATGGAAGGGCCATTTGGGCTGTAAAACTCAGCAGGTAGACAGTACCACCTGCCAAAAATGAAAACAAAGACCTAATCCATCAAAGTGCATAGCTATGGGAAGGTCTCTAAATATACTAACCTTGCTTTTGGGCTTCTGTAATTCTGTTCCTGGCTAACTGTTCTTGTTAACTGAAGTATGTCAACCCAGGGCATGGCTTTTTGTACTTAAAAACTCACCCTGAGAAAAGCTCAGGGCTACACTGGGATCCCAAACACCCAGTGTAGTTACTGACTGAGCAGTCTTCTCTGGAGAATACCCCACAGGAGCCATCATGGGAATGTTATACTATACATTTCTTTGACAGAGAAGGGTCTAGACAAGGTCTCATGTATCCTGTAAGCCCAGGTTGACTTTGACTCAATATGTAGCCCAGCACAACTTTGAACTCCTGATTCTCTTGTCTCTGCCTCCTCCTAAGCTCTGGGATCACAGGCATGCACTACCATGTTAGCCTAATACAACATTCTGATCCAAAGATTAAAAAATAGTTAATTAAAACTCATGTTCCCAAGCTCCAGTTGTGAGCTAGTTCTATTGTTTGTTAAAGACACACAAAGATGGCCACATGCTAAGCCCTGTGATAGCCAGGAAGGGACAGATGTAGATAAACAGGGTCTGAAGTAGCAATGAGATTATGAAGAAGCTTCTATTGAATGTCACACTGTGCTATGTACACTACATTGTGTCATGCATTGCCCTTAGCTCCCTCTGGTGAGAATTCTAGTTTCATTTAAAAAAAAAAAAAAAGAATAGAAAAGAATAAATAACTCTTAAGGCACACATCATGGCATGCCTGCCCTTCCCCCATCACACATACACACTAATAATAATAATAATAATAATAATAATAATAATAATAATAATTTAAAATAAGGACCTTAGGTCTGGAAAAATCTTTGCTCATAAAATAAGACCCAAGCCTCAAACCCAAACCAGCCTTCCTCCTTTTGCCTACAAGCAAATAAATGAATCACAATTACAGAGCAAATATATTTTCAGTAGAGAAAGAGACACTGTTCCTTTTGGGACACAGACTCATTGGGGGATGGGAGAAGTAGAGTATTTTCCTTATGACTGGATCTAGGACATAGAGCTAAAACCTCCAGTAGCTAAAACCAGACTACTGTGGCCAGGTCTTCTCAGTACAGAATTAGTATCTGGGAGTAGAAGAGAGAGAGATTGGAGTGAATGCCATAGAAAGCTGGACTTTCTTCCTAGGGAGTGCATTCACTGGTCTGAAAACTGTGTCCTGGTGTTGATTTGGTTACCTCCACTCAGAGCCATTCCACTTTGGTTCCCCTGCTGAGCCCAGGTACAGAGGCACAAACTCCAGTGACCTCTAGTGGCACATCCCTAGTCTCAGTGTCAGTCTCAAAGAGAAGTTGGCGGCAACACAATACTCAGTCAGTCGTGATGGGGTTCTGAATCCCAGCCACCATCAAAGCATCTCAAAAAATGTCCACATCACCAAAATCCACATCCCTGAGCCTAGATGCCTCCCTCCACCACACCCATATCTTCCAGACTTCCAGAAGAGACTCCAAATGCCCTGCCTTGCCCTCCTAATGTGTTTCCAATTACATTGGTCAACTAATCAAGCAATCTCTCCAGGGAATCTGTAAATACAGAGGGAGACCAGAAAAACCTCAGCAGCCCTGAGGATGCAGGAATAAACGAACATGGGCCACAAAGTCCTGTCCATGTCAAAAAACCTGGGCAACAGGGCACCCTTAGCCATTTCTGTTGTCTGAGGGAGAGACTACCTTGAGGCCTATCTTTTGCTCAGATCTCTTCTCCACCTTTTACCACAGTGCATCACACCTTGGTCATACCCCAACCTTCTGAAGAAGGAAGACTTCAGTGCAGGGCTTGAGAGTGAACAAAAAGAAAGACACCATTTTGTTGTGGGATTCCAGGTTCAGGTCAGGCCACAGGGTCAGAGGCAATAGAGAGCCCTCTTGGTATCTTAGGGATTGTGTACATCGGCTGGGTGGTGAAGAGTTCTCTGGGGCTATGTAGTAGTCAGTACCCCTCCCATCCTCAGTTACCTTTCAAGACCCCTGGAGCCAGTCATACACATACATACATACAGACAGACTAATATATATTAGTGATTTTCCAAAACATATATAGGATAATTTTTAATTTTTGAGTTAGCCACAGTAAGAGGTTCTATTACTTAAAAATAAAATAGAACATTATAATCATATACCAGGATAGAATTGCCAGCATTACTTCTCTTGGGCTTTGGGGTTGTTATCGAATACAATAAAGACAACCACAATCATCAATGAGATGACCTCTAAGTGATTAATGGGAAAGTAGTGTACACAGCATGGATACACGGGACAACATGGTGATCTGTATCCTGGGTGACAGAGCAGGACGGTGTAAGATTTCTTTGACCTACTCAGAGTGGTGTGCAATTTCAAACTTGTGGATTGTTTTTGTAATTTGCCATTTGATGTTTTCAGACAGTGGTTGACCATGGATAACTGAAACCTCAACAAGTGAAGCCTCTGGTCCGGGTGGGGGCCGGCTGGGCCAGCATTTGTGCTTGATTCATCCAATGTAATCCCTCATTATATAAGCGGATGGATAATGTTATCTGTTCAATGGCTGTATATATTCTTTAATTTAAAAGTTGCATTTCCATTTCAGGTTTTATAGTGAAAGTAATCCCTCTCTCTATCCACTATCTCACATGGCAACAGTGACTTTTGTTAAAGACCAGAGGCAAGGAAGATAATTTGCAATTGATCTTGGGCACTCTGGCCCATTAACCTCCACCTTAATCTCCCTGGATTCTAAAAGAGATTAGGAAATAAATTGGTCTTAAAAAGTGGATTCATTTACAGTTTGGACATAGGAGAAAGAGGCTGTTTCCTTTCTGTGTCTTTGGCAGACTTACAGCTTATAGAGAGCTTGATTCAAAGGCCAGATGATACTGATGTCGGATCTTTGAGAGCAACAGAGTCTTTTTTGGCTCTGGTGGGCTTAACCCAGGTGACTAGGGTACCATATAATCAGAGGTCACCAGAAGCACACTGAGATAATGGTTCTCAAGCTTACAAGAAATAAGGAACTTGGACAAAGATCTGGAAAAGGGGAATGTTATTGAGACAAAATGAGAAAGGCCCCTGAGAGTAGAAGGGGTGGCAAGAGAGGGACACTCACTGAGCTGAGCCATCTAGAGGCTTTTTATTGGACTTATTGCAGAAACTGAACAAAGACTGGGGTAATTATATTGAAATTGGTTCTTCTCTGGGTATATCACAGGCTAAGCCAATGTGGGCTCACACATTCTTTGTATGCCCTATTGGTCCAACCAGGGAGATGATCACTTTCTATTTATCCAATCATAGGAATAGTCACAGGCTGTGATCATCTTGGTTCATTGTTTTTTTTCCTCCCTTGAATTATCTTACTGGTCTTTAGTTAAACTATGTTCTCTCTGTGTTCCTAGGTTACATGCCCAGCTTGTAGTTGGTCATGGGCCTTTGCCTGAACAGGAAGCTAACTCCTATCCAATATACAGATTTGTTTGTGAGGCTATTCAATAGGGGAAAGCTACTAGGCCTCCGGTAGCCTTCACTAACTCCAACCTCTACATGGAGGAATACAGTGTCTCCCTTTACAATCTAGAACGTTTCCTCAGTGTGTGTCGTGTCCTCCCCCCCCCCCCAGGATGAGAGCCCATTCTCCCTCAGTATGGAATAATACTCACATGGTCACTTTCTTAGGCTTTGGACAGAGAGAGATCTAACTGCTGCTGGTTCTGAAGATGGAGAAAGGGGTCATAAATGGAACAAAGAAGACAGAAGCTGTCATCTCTGCAACCTGCTACTTAATGTTTCCACCGATGTATCTGAAAAAGTACCTTGCTTTATGAAATTCTTTGTTCTGTTACTATTTTTTAAAGCTCATGGAGCTGCTTACACACGGAAGATGGAATCTGGAGGAACCTGGATCTGTGTTCCTGGGTCACGGTCATGTGGGCCTCATACTTGAGGTGGGAGCTTTGCTTTTGCATACCAACATCAAGCCCCTAGTATTAACATTCATCAAGCTAGATATGCTCCCTGTTCTTATAGGCTTCATGCCATCTTATAACTATAAAGAAGTAACTGATCCATTTGGTGGCAGGTGGGGTGCTAGCAACGGAAGCCTATAATGCTGTTAAAACGTGTTAAACCTTCTGCTTAACCCTCTCACAACATCCTTCCAGTTATAGTCATCACAATAGAAAACCCAGGCACAGAGGGGGAAGAAAAGTAAAACCTCTTGCCCCAGTTGTTGACAGCAGTGCTGGGAGGCAACAGATTCACTGAAGAGGAAGCAAGACTTTAAACATTGTTTAGAAACACAACAAACAACAGCCTGGCAGGTCAGAAGGCCAGCCCCTTTCCAGCAAGGAGGCAGGAAGCCAGCTGCACACACAGGGCGCTTCCCAGGTGGGGTCAGCTTTGGGACGTCCCACTGGAGAATGAACAGATGCTCCCTGGGCATGTGAGAAACTTTCATTGTGTTAAACCTGGCCCAGGGGAACAGCCACACCTGTCCCAGATCTGTCTCCCCTGCTTCCTTGAGGTGAACAGAAAGCAGATGTGTCCTAGTTTCTATGCTGCTATTTGTGAAAGGCCTCAGTTTCCCTGTGTGAAGCTTTGGGGGGGGGGGCCACAGTTGTAGTGTCTGTGCTGGACTGACAGAAAAGAACCTCAATTAAGGACACATCGTGAGCATTTATGACCTAAAGACTTCTTCATGGTGATGCAGATACCAGTGTTACTGGACTTAAGATCACACATGGCCTGTACCACAACAAGCCAGGTTCAGTTACTTGTCTTGGATAAGTAGATTAATAGGTCTAACTTAGTTGTAAAAGCAGAAAGGGGATTTCAATTCAACATGGCCACTCTAGGAAGAGAGGCAAAGAGGTCCATCAGCCTTCAAGATCCATCTCCAGGTTCTGAGCTGGGGTGAGGGTTTAAGTGAGGGTGGTTTAACAAGTTCCAGGAGATGTTTCCTCTCAGGCTGCTCTTGGCTTTAATCTTGCTCTTGTTCTGGCATGAGAGTTCTGGAGGAACTACAGTTTCTTCCAGGCCATTGTCTTATCAATCTGACGATCAAAGAGAAGCACACAGTGTCTCTTTAGAACATCTATCCCCATCTCTGCCAGTCTGGGTAAACCAGGAACATTTAGACAACCACATGACTATGAGGCTTTTTTTTTTTTTTTCCTGCAAAGAAGTCTTCCTTGACAAGCCACATTAGATTATTCTTCTCATATCTTGGGTTGGTTAGTGACCCCTTCCCAAGTCTATGTCCACCCAGAGCCTATGAATGTGATCTCATGGGAAACAGGGTCTTTGTAGATTCAATCAAGTCAGATAAACACATACTGGATAAAAGCGGGAACTAAATCCTATATGACTAGTGTCTTTATAAAAAGAGAACAAGGCTCAGGGACCATTGCAGAAGAGAGAGCTGAAAGAGAGTGAGAGCCAAAGACAGTAACTACAAGGAAACATCTGGATAAGACAGGCAGCTGCACATAAGAACTCACAGCAATTATAACAACATGTACAAGACCTGTGCAAACCCAAGCCAGATCAAATCCAGCATGGAGAGGGGAGGTGGGCACAAAGTTTCATCCCTAGCTGAGGGAGCCGTTGTTAGCTGCTAGAAGAAGGGTAAATTTGCTTTCAGATTTGCTCTAAGAGTGTAGTACTTAATTGAAGGTCACTCAATGAAGAGTATTTGGAAGCCAGGCAGTGGCACAGGCCTTTAATCCCAGCACTCAGGAGGCAGAGGAAGTGGCAGGTAGATCTCTGTGAGTTTGAGGCCAGCCTGAACTACAAAGTGAGTTCCAGACAGGCTCCAAAGCTACAGAGTGACCCTGTCTTGAAAAAACAAACAAACAAACAAACCAAACAAAACAAAACAAAAAATCCAAACTGACCTTGACAAAACTGGGTGGGAAAGTAAAGGGTAAAACTGGAAAGAGTTGGGTGATGGAAGGTAAGTATAATCAAAACACACTGTCTGATATTTCAAAGTATGATTGTTCTCTGACTTCCATAAGTCCATGCATGCACCCGTGTGTGTGTGCACGCACACACACACACACACCCCTACATATGTGCTTGTACCCACACATACAAACATGAACATAAATATACATGTATACATAACATAATTTTTAAAGGGAGGAATTTGCACAAAAGTAACAACAAGTGGTGGAGGTGGTGGAGATTGAAGTGGTGCATCTACATCCCTAAGAAGGACTAAGGATTACCCAAGGTTAGAAGAGACGAAAGAAGGGTCCTCTCCTAGGATCTTTATCAAATGCACTGCCCTACTGGCACCTTGGTTTCTGTTGCTTGAAGCTATCCAGTTCAGGGTAACTTGTGATGGCAGCTCTTGGAAATGAGCTCTTTATACAGTGTCACCTTTTCCTGTATCTTTTTCATCTTTCCAAATAGCTGTTACATATGCATTACCAGAAAATAATGTATGGTAGAATGATGCAACTTCCTAATCACTTATCTCTGTGAACTCAAGGCCAGTCTGGTCTGCAGAATGAATTCTAGGACTGCCAGGGCTACACCAAGAAACCCTGTCTTGAAAACCAAAGATACTACCATAATCCCAACCAGTTCCTCAAATAGTAAGAATTTTAAAAGTCAGAATATTTTGAGGTAGCCTGGTCCTTAAGTCAGAGCACTTAATGGCCACCTAGATGTGTGTCTGAATGCCAGCTGGCCTTAGATACACATCATGGGATTTTCTAATGTGTAAATTATCCAAAATGATATATTTTTAAAAATAGCATCAGACTGTTAATAAATAGCACCAAAGTAGGAATTTAAAACATTTGTTTGGAATCCCCTTGGGATCTTACACAAGTCACACCAACCTCTCCAATTTCTAGGTTCCGTGATTGTTAAAGGAAGTAGTAAAGGATGAGGCAGTTTCTTTGTTGGCTCTAATCTAATATGGTTTTATGACTCTGTTACAGAGGAATGGTTCAAAGTTGGTGCACTCAGTTCCGCATCCATGACTTACACTCATGGGTTCAATCAACATTGGACTGAAAATATTTTTTATATATTGTATCAATAATAAATATGTACAAATTTTTCCTTGTCCTTATTCTCTGATAATAAAATACAGCAACTCCATGCATAGACCTTATATCATATTAGGTCTTATAAGCAATATAGAGATGAATTATTCAACAAATATGGGTTTTGATACCCAAAGAAGTCTTGGAATTAATACTCTACAGATCCTGGAGGATGAAGGCCTTGATTACTGCTATGAACAGCAGCTCTGTCCACCACTGGCAACAGAAAATGCAATTCAAGGATGCAGACAGGGCAAGCTCAAGCAGTCCTGCTCAGAGCCTCAGGCTTCTCGGATGCTGCTGGCTCCTTGACATCCTCCACAGAAAAGAATTTCACAGTTAAGTCAGAGTGGAACAAAGCCAGAGAGCATATTGGTTAGGGAGAAAAACAAGACTGAGTTGAAGGAGACCCAAGTATAGGCATCAGCTTTGCAGGCATAGACAGAAGTCAGAACCAGGAGTTGAGAGGACCTTCCCTTTCTCATGCCTCCTCTATTTCCTATAAGCTATCCTATGTTGGTTTCCCCCTTGTGGGACTTGGATACCTTAAAGTTCAGGGCTGACTGTGGCTGATGACCAGAGTTCTGAAACTTGAGTGTGGGGCTGGGACACTGACCCTGACTATCCAGGAACTGGAAGTCTCCAGCTACTTGATGGAAGGGAGGTAGAGCATGAGAAGGCCAGATCTTGGACACTGGCTGGTCAACACTTCATGGGATTCTGGAAGAAACGATATTAATTTTCTGATACACTGGACTGTATAAACAATAAAGCATAGTAACAATTGTTATGCCTAGACTAAAAATCAACACCCAAAATAAAAAGGACCTTTGCTCACTCGAGGAGCTTGAGAAACATGAATGCTAGGCTATGAATCATGAGTCATTGAACCATAAGACAGATGGGGCTGGAGAGACGGTTCAGCAGTTAAGAGTACTTGCTCCTGTTGCAGAAGACGACCCTCCCCAGTACATACAGTAGTTCACAACTGTCTGAAACTGCAGTGCAGGGGATCCAACACCCTCTCCTGATCTCCATGGGCACCAGGTACACACGTGGTACACAGACATACATGTACACAAAACATGCATAAACATTAAATAAAATCTGCAAAATGCATTTTATTTTATTATTTTTTGTATATGAAGCCAGAAGAGGGCACTGGATCCCCTAGAACTGGAGTTACAAATGGTTGTAAGCAACCATACCGGTGCTGGGGAGCAAACCCAGGTCCTCTGGAAGAGCAACCATGGTCTTAACCAACAAGTTATCACTCCAGCACCAAAAGGAAATATTTGAAAGATAAAAACAGCTCAAGACAGAATCTGTCACAGTTCCAGTTTAACGTCCCAGTCAAGAGTGTAGCAGTGTTCATCAGCCAGATTGTGAAAATTTCATGTACATACATATGTGTATGTGTGTGTATCTATTGGTCTGTTTGTATTTTGAAAGACTGATTGAGACAAGGTCGTAGGTACCAGGTTGGCTTTCAACTCGCTATGTAGCCAACAGGCTGACCTTGATCCCCAATCCTCTTGCTTCCTCCTCCTTATGCCAAGATGACAAATGTGCTTCACAATGCTCAAGAAAGCTTCTTCTTTAGTAAAGACTACTTTCTTCTGAGCACCGTCTGGCTCAACCTAAGTTAAATAACTCCCCCACAACATCTCTTATTTGGCCAGATAACCACAGATACAGGGAAGGTATTTCCAGATTTGGGATGATTACAGATAGATGGCCAGTGATAGGCTGACTCCCTTTCCAGAGGAACAAAGAAATCATTCCTTTGAAGAATATAGAAAATTCACCTGACATTTCAAATGGATCCCTGATGATAGTTGGACCCAAACCATATGACTAGAGGAAACTGATTCTCTGATACTGAATAGATTTGGAGAACTGGAACTAGATGGGCTGCTCTTAGTCATTCCATGGTTTTGTGGTAGTAACCTCTGCCCACTGACAGGTACTTTAGAATGGATTAAGCAATAATGAACTTTAGGATACCCTTGGATGCAAGGACACTGGATAGAAACTGTAAGTCCTTCTGCAAATCTCCCCAGTGTACAACACAGACAGAATCTGATTTGCATTGGCATAATCATTTAGTTTCCAATTATATTCCTCAAATAGGATTAGTAGGTTGACTTGGCCATCTAGGACCACTAGGGTACACACAAAAAGCCCTTAATGATCTACCTCAAGGGATCTCACTGCTAAATTCAAAAGTTAACTTTTTGTTCGTTTTCTTTTACTTTTCTATTTTGAGACAGGGTCTCCCTACATAGCCCTGGCTGTCCTGGAACTCACTATGTAGACCAGGCTGGCCTCAAACTCACAAGAGATCCATATGTTTCTCCTTTCCAAATGTTTGGGTCAAATGTGTGCATCCCCACTTAAATAATACTGACAGCCACCCTACAAAATTGGTTTTGACTGAGTTCCAGTGGGAACCTGTGCCATCTTTAAGTGGAATGTTGCGTATATTAAACCACATGAGACTTACATACTGAAATTAAAGCAATGACACAGTGATTTGAGTTTCAGTGATTGGTTATCATGATGGCTCTCAGATACAACTCAGTGAAAAATGTCCTTCTTCTTTTAACATTGACCTTTAAGACTAGCTCTATGCTTTATGGTCTACATAGTCCAGTATCACAGATGATAACATCTTTCCAGATTCCCAAAGAATGGTCCTCCAGTCTCTATGCTAACCTTCTCATGTTCCCCTTAGATCATACATGAGAAAACCTTCAAACCCAGAGAATTCACCATGCAAGCATAGGACCTGAACCTGATTCTCAGAAACTACATAAAAAAGCTAGGTGTGGTGGTGTGCAGATGTAGCTCTAGAGAGGGGAAGACAGAGGCAGGTAGATCCCTGGGGCTCAGTGGCCAGCCAGGGTTGCCAAATTAGTGAGCTCTGAATTCAATGAATGTCCTTGTCTCAAAATAAATAATAAATGAATGAACAAGCTACATTAGATGGCATCCTGAGAAATAATAGCCAAGGCTGGCCTCTGGCCTCTACATACATCTGCAGGTGTATACACACACACACACTCCCTGGAAAGGCAGAAGTTATGCCCTCTACACCTATAAGAACACAGATGCTTCACGGGCATGTCAAGATTAAGAGATAAAGGTCTCAGAACAGGGAATTGAAACAGGATGGCTAGTTAGGAAATACAAGGGGACATAAAGCAGGGAAGGGCCCCCTTCATCTCCTGGTTCTCATTTTCATCTCTCCTAGACGAAGCCCCAGGAAAACTAACCAGCCACCTGCAAAAGAACTGCTCTCCATTTTTGGAGAATCACCACAGACGAGACTGTTAAAACGGCAGTCCAATGTTTTTGTGACCTATGTACAAATAAGGGTCCTTTGGATCCGGGTTTCTCTCTGTATCAGCATCCCCTTTTCTTCCTGCAAGCCCGCATCACATACCTTTAAAAAGGACCTCTTCAAGGATAGAATTCTGAGGGTGACAAAAATAAATATACCAGCATAGGCTTTGTCAAATATATAAACTTAGTTGTATATGGGACAGCTGCAAATCCCAAGGTCACACATGCGGCTGCTTCTGGGATACAGAGCGGCACTCCTGACCTGGTGCTGGCACTGGAGTCTCTTCAACTGAGTCTTCTAAATCTGCTGACTTTGCTTCACTCTCACTCGCTCTGAAATCGCTTTCTGTGGAGGAAATCAAGGAGCCGGCAGAATCTGAGAAGAACCCATGAAGCTCTAAGCATGACTGCTCAGGTTCTGCCTGCAGCATAGAATTTCTTATTTAACTGAATTTCAAGTCCAGTTTGTGTAACATTACCAGAAAGAGCAGGTGACCCAAGTTGGTGCTGGACAAAGGATTTTTTTTTTTTTTTTAAGAGTGAACTACTGGTTCTGTGTTAGCATGTTTTGCTTGATAAGTAGCTGGTTATAAAGCTCTAAACATAAAAATACCTTCCCGTGTCTAGCAGGATGGTCCCGTCCACAGTCTACACCCCATTCCCAGATCTCCACTCTGAAGTACACAGTTCTGCAACTTCAAAGCACTGAATTGAGCTATGGAGTCAATATGCAAGTTCTACCTTATTTCTCCTCATAACCAGGGCACAGGATAGGTCATTTGCTTGGGAAAGACAAGAGATGCACTGTCAGAGTACCTTCCCATTTGTGAAGCAAGAAATCACTAGCAGAATGGGAAAATATGCAGAACTGGAAGGTTGGTTGAGATGGCCCAGTGAGTAAAAGCGCTTGCCATGCAAACCTTGGAGACCTGAGTTCAATTCCTGTAACTTAGAGTGGAAGGAGAGGCTCTTCTCCAGAGTTACCCTTGGTATGTTCACAGCGAACTGCGGCACCTGTGCCCTCCCCATCGCCCCATCGTGTACACAATAATGAATGAATGCTAGATAGCATCCTGGGCTGAGCCACTATGCGTAGGCCTTGCTAGGCTGTGTTGTTTCCTAGAATCCTCTGGAACACGAAAGAAAGATAAACCGCAGTCTCACCCTCATTTTGCGTCTTGGGGACCACCAGGCTAGACAGGGGTGGCCAGGAGCCACTTGAACCTCCCTCCCTCAATCCTGAGTAAATCCGAAGGCTTGCCCAGCGCTCGGTGCCAATCATCCAGCAGGCCCCGCCTCACGCAGGCCCGTTTCCCACCTTCCCCAGCGTGCGCGCGCTGGATTCCTACGTGTGCGCGCCGGCGCGGGCTGTGACGTGACGTTGGCGGGCGCGCGCAGCGTGCCTCCCGGAAAGGAGCGGAATCTCCAGGAAGCTGGTGGCCGGGATGCGGTGCGCTCGTGGCCACCCGCCCCCCCGGAGCCGCGGCCCGCCCAGCAGGTGAGGCCGGGGTCTCGTGTATCCAGGGCAACGGGAGGCCACGGCCCTGTCTTGCCGTCCGCGCTGCCACATCCGGGCGCCCCGCGGCAGCCCCGTGACAGGTGCTTGTCCCCTGGATACCGTGCCGCGTCTCCGGAGCTCTCGGACCCACTGGCGATCGTGGGCTGAGGGAAGAGGGCTGTGGCTCCCGGGGCCAAACGGCCCCTGCCTGCCGCCCGAAATCTGACACTGACGATTGGTAGCATCATGTATTTGCTTTGCTCTGCGCTTTGGGGAAGTTTCCTGTTAGGTTTTCCCATGGGAAAAAAAAAATGGAGCTGATAGGGAGATAGAGTGGTGTTGCACGGTTGTGTGTCTCAACTTGAGTCATGCGTGGACTCTTTTTAAAGGGACAAGTCTTCCCTTTCAGGAATATAATTCCAGAACCTGCAGGGTGCCTCAGACTCCAGCTAGGTAAACACAGGTGCAGAGACCATATGCCACTAAAAAAAAACAAGAGATGCTACACAGTAAACTAGTGGTCAGCAACAATCCTAAATTAGAGGTCAGTAATCCTAAATTAGACACCCAGTTAACGTTAGGTTGCAGTATTTAATGTGAGAGAAAATTGGAGGGCCCTGTATTGTATTATATTTTCGTTTGTATTGTGTTATGATTGCGTTGTCTTTGTATTTGGTTTGCTAATTGTTTGGCTTAGTTGCAGAACTATGCTCATTTATATGAGTAGTTTGTTTTGTTTGCGTATCTTAGTGTTGCTTTACCACCTGTTTTGAAATTTATATGTGTGTGAGTGGAGTGTGTGTGTGTGTGTGTGTGTGTGCGCGCGCGCGCGCGCGCGTACATTTCTCACCCCGTGTCTAGAATTTAGAGGGCAACTTTGTAGAGGTTCTAGGAAATGAACTCAAATAGTTAGGCTTGGACAGTGATTTTACCTGCTGAGCTGTCTTGCCAGCCTGTCCTCCTACCTGTTTTTATTGCTCATTGAATTCATAGCTTACATTCTTTTATACCTATCAGGAAATGTGTGATCTGAGACTTTGAAAAGAGAACAAACATGGGAATTGATCTAAGGATCTGTCTTCTCTATGTATTTGTTCAACATATTTATATAAAATAGGCTATACATGAATCGTGAGATTTGGACTGTGGGAAGACATTAGGAAGTGTAACAAGCTAAATCTAGATATTAGAAAATAATGCCCATTGGCCTCGAAAGACCTGTAATAGTGCAAGCAGGGTGTGAGGAGGGAGTAGCATCATTAAAAGCTAGAGGCCGGTATTAGAAGAGCTTGTGTGGAATAGGCCTACCTTGCCAGAGCGAAGAGATATATTATTGAGGCAAGAACAGGTTGCTGATATAGTATTGGAACAGTTGATGGACTGAGGATTTCAGGTGCTAAACAGAGAAACTGGTATTGATCTGCAGGCTTTCAGGTTTTTCTTTGGTCGTACTTTGAAGGGAGTGTTTCATAAGGAGTGTTTACAGTGAAGACATAGCGGCTGGCTTACCACGAGGTCTGTCTTGAAGTAATGTTGTTTGTGGTCACCCTAGATGTGTGGGTGCCCCGTGAAGAACTGACAGGATCCTGGGGCTGGAGAGGTGGCAGAGTTGGTAAGGTGTTTTCTGTGAAAGTATGCGGACCAAGTTCAGATCCCAGCCAGCACTGGGGAAGGATGGGAAACGGGGATGCTTGGAGCTCATTGGGCTTCAGCTGATGAGCTCCAGGTTCAGTGAGAGACCTTGTTTCAGAAATTAAAATGGAGAGTGAAAGAGAAAGATGCTTGATGTTGATTTGGCCTACACATGCGCACATGCACACACACACATACGAACATACAGGAGTTATGAATGATGGAATGTTGGTACAGAAGTGAGACTCCAAGTAAGGCTATTAGCGGTGATAATTCTCTTACACCTGGAGAATTCAGAAGTTGACATATTTCACCCATACCTGGCTTAACTGAGTTTCAGGGATATATATACCTGGGACTGGAGGGAAATCATTCTGGGGGAGACCGAAGAACTGGTGCAGGGAAAGTGTGGTCTGAAAAAGGCCATTCAAAGTGATGACCAGCGTAGTACATGAGTCATAGGGGTAGGAAAAGATTGACCAGGACTTGCTACATAAAAGTGACCATTTGATGGAATATAGAAGAACTAGGGAGCGTGCGGGCAGCTCTGTACATCTTCAGGTTGTTTTATTATGCCTTTCACCAGTAGCTGAGTCACTGCTGTGCAGCAGCCTTCGCCACCAAGAGCCCTGGCAGTCGGGCATTTCTTACAAGCTCTTCCAGTGTTTGCTGTTGTTCAATGCTCTCCTTTCATCCTTTGATGTTAAATGATTCTGTTTTGTAGCACATGCTATCTATCTCAATCTCAAGTTTTATGGCTCAGAAGTTGGACTCTTATAGACCCTAACCTGTATTTGATTGGTTGTATTCAAGTGCATTGTGACTACTGTTGATTGTTAACTTGGTTGGATTGAGAAATTCGTAAGGCATGCCTCTTTCAGCCATGTCTGTGGGGTGAACATTCAGGATTGACAGAGTGTGTTAGCTCACCCCGAATATGAGGTACTATCCAATAGGCTAGGGGTCAAAAGAGGAAAGGAGAAAGCCAGTTGGGGCTAGCTCAGCAGAATTCTCTTTCTGCTTCCTGGCTTCCGAGGTGTGTGCTGCTCTGGTATGACTTCTGAAACCATGAGCTAAAGACGAGATCTGCCACTGTAAAAGGCTTTCTCCCCGGTGCTTATTACAGGGACTGAGAGTTCGACTAACCCAAGTCCCATAACGCTTGCTTACTGTGTCTGTGTTTTCTCCAAATAAGCTTCGAGGCTGATATGTATCTTTTTTTTTTTTTTTTTTTTTTTCCATAATGGGAGAGATGGGGCTGAAGAGAAGGCTCAATGGTTAAGAGCTAAGAGCACTAGTTGCTTTTCCAGAGAACCAAGATTCAATTCTCTGCCCCCATATGGCATCTCACATCTGACTGTGTAACTCCAGTTCCAGGGGATCTGACACTGTTCCATAACATAATGGGAGAGACTTAACCAAGAAATTGCCTCATGGACCAGATGGGCTTTGTCTTAGCCACTGTTCTGTTGCTGTGAAGAGACACCATGACCAAAGCAATTCTTACAAAAGACAACATTTAGTTGGAGACACATCATGGCAGCACTCAAGACACTGGAGCTAGGGCTGAGAGTTATAGCCTGATCCACAAGTAGAGAAAGAGGTTCTGGGCCTGGCTTGGGCTTTCGAAACCTCAAAGCCGCCCTCAGTAACACACTACTCCAGTAAGGCTACATCTACTAATTCTTCTCGAATAGGACCACTCCCTAATGACTGAGCATTCAAATATAAGAAGCTCATGGGAGCCATCCTTATTCAAACCACCGCAGGCTTTATTCCCTTAGTGATGTTCTGCTAGAAGGACCCTGAAGCTAAAATCACAAAGGTTCTTGCTCTCTCTGGTTAGATAGGCCTGGTGCAATTTAGAACTTGTTTGAAACATGGCAGCATCACTAGGTGTTTGCCTGAGCTCTGGTGCCAAGATTCCTAGGTACAGATGTGGCGATTGGAATTTACATTTGAAGAGCAGGTTACAGGGTGTGACTTCTTGGCAACAGTCAGCCTCACATGTGTCCTAGTGAAAGTAGGAAGTAATTTACAGCTGTCCTTTTGGTCAAAATCCTCTCATACCTTAAAATGGAAAGTCCCAGGGATGAAGAGGTTCAGTCACTCAGTGATTAGGGGTGCTTGCTGTTCTTCCAGAGACTTCTTAGTTCCCAGCACCCACATCAGGTGGCTCATAGCCACTCCAGCTTCAAGGGATTTGATGCCCTCTTCTGACTGCCTCAGGCATGCGTACCCCACACGTGTGCACACAGGCATACACATGAAAAATAACATAAATCTTTTTAAAAATTAAAGTTCAAGGCAAATGCCAGATGTCATGAAGTTTGCTAAGTATGCTGAGATCCTTGGCAAGGTGCATCTGTAAAATGTATTCTCCATTCTTCACTCCACCCAAATTCTTCTCCGCCTCCACCTCCTATTGACACCAACCTCCTGGGCTCTGAACTCTCATAGCCAAAAGTCCATAGATTTTAACATTGCTGTTAGTTGCCTTCTTCATCATTTCTTGGATAATTAGTATTGTTTGGAATTTGGTTTGTTAGTGCTTATGGTCATGTTCGTAGTGCCCAGCCATTAATGGCTTTTCTTCTCCCATGACGAGTTTATGTTTAACAGAAGCTTTAGTTATTTTCTTTTGTTTGCTTCTTGGTTCTTAGCTCAGTTGTAGCACACGGACATTGATTCTTTTGTGCTTGAATTGAAGTTCCTATGTCTTGAGGTTTGTTTGTTTTATTTATTTTCTTTTATGTCGATGAATGTTTTCCCTGCATCCATGTCTACACTACATGCATGCCTGATGCCAACAGAAGTCAGAAATCAAAAGCATTGGATCCTCTGGAACTGGAGTTACAGATGGTTGTGAGAAACCATGTGGGTGCTAGAACTAGAACCCAGGTCCTCTGCAAGGGGAACTAGTGCTCTTAGCTGTTCAACCATCTCTCCAGCCCTTGTCTTGGGTTTTTAAAGTAATCTTTTTTCGTATTTTCAAAAGAGGAAAAGCATCAGTCACAGCTAGCTTGTCAAAAGTAATTCCATAGTTTGTTCTGTTGATTAAATTAATATATGCACCTTGAAAATGTAGGCAAGCCTGGGGTGGGGGGCGGATGTACAGATGGTCAAGTATCTTATTGCCACTCAGAAATAAGCAGCACTGTTAACATTTTGTTTTTCATGTGTTTTCTCTGTGTGGTAAAATGTTCTCATTTATATGATGGTGCTCTTGCCATGTTTCAGTCAAATTTACCATATTTCCCAAGGGTAAGTTTCTAGACATACAGACATATCTATAGACATTGAACCTGTCTATATATGTCACACAAATACCCCTAGGTTAATACCTGCTCAGATTCTAGCCAACTGTACTTTAAGACTCCAACTCCTTACCCTTAAAACTTCAACAAATCTTATAGTTGTCAGGTCTTTTTTTCCTTCTGTCTGTCTGAACACCCCTAAGGTTGCATCATTTCTCATTTTAACTTCAAGTACCCTTGCTTGTTTTTGTGTTAGTGCGCTTCTTTTATTACTTCATGTGAATGTTTTATAAGTAAAGAATGGTTGCCTTTTTATATAAAAAAAGATTTACTTTTAGTTATGTGTAGGTGTATGTGTCTGCATGTAGATATGTGTGCATGAATGTAGGTGCCTTTGGAGACTCCGGCCTTCAGAACTCTGGGCATCAGACCCCTGGAGCTGGAATTAGAGGCACTTACTTCCATGTGGGTACTTGGAACTGAATCTGGGTCCTCTGGAAGATCAACCAATGCTTTTAACCACAGAGCCATCTCTCCAGCCTCAAAAATGTTACCTCTTGTTTCAAGTTGGACAAGTTATCTTCCCAAGCTATGAGTGTTTGAGAAGGGTTTGCTGTTGTTGTTTTAACATATGGAAGGGTTAAAATTTTATTTTCCCTCCTTTGTGGTTTGAGATGTTGCTTTCATTTGGAGAAATGCCTTAATTCTTTTAAGATTATGTCAATATTTGCTTATATTATTACCATTCCTTTTAATGGATATTAATGGATTTAATGGATATTTTGAGACCCCATCTCAAAAAGACAAACAAAAACACCAAAAACATAAATGTTAATGGAGAAAATATTTAAGTATTTAGGGCATTGAATTTCTCACTATATTAAAAATGCTTTAAAAGATTTATTTCATAAAAATGCATTAAGACTAATTTTATACATTGAAATACTTTTTACTCTTATATGAATTTTAAAAATATTTTTAATTACATTTATTTGCACAGTGCATATGGTGTGTGTGTGTGTTTCTTTATAGTTATCACTTCTAGCCACTAGTTGTGTAACAGATGCTGGTCCTTGTCTGGGATGGTCTTGTTCAGCACAAGTGTAATCCCAGAGCCCCCTGCTGTGTTAGAGAGGCCCTTAGAGAGTCTCATGCTCTCTTTGTGCCCTAGGAGTGAGGAATCCCAACCCAGAGACCTCAAAGAGGGGCATTCTACTGATGCTGAGGAATCCACAGTTTGCATTTGGTGTAGGGATCTGTAGGGTTCGTGATGCTTTCTGAAGAGCTTTCTGCTGTGATGTCTATGTTCAATGCCTCCCCAGACCATATAGAGGCCATGTGTGCCTGTTGAGTACTTGGAATGAGGCTAGTGAGATGAAGATCTCAAACATTTTATATTTGTGTTTTTATGTTTAGTGTTATTACCATTATTATCTGTTTTAGTGAGCATAAACCCAGGGCTTCACCCATGCTAGGCAAACACTACAACTGTGCTGTGTCCTCAGCCTACTTTTTACTTTTTATCTGAAACAGGTCTTTCTAACTTCCCCAGGCTGCTCTTGAGTTCACTGGTGCACTTGCAGCCCTCCTGTCTCAGTCTCCCAAGTAGCCAGAGTTACCGGCCGGTGCCACCATGTCTGGGTGAAATGTTTCATTTAGTTCCCTTCAGTAACTGCACATGGCAGGCTGTTGCTTTATGAGCCACACAGATTTTGGGGGGGCCCCTTCCACATCGGAGGAGTTAGGGCTTTTTCCCTCAGTAAGAAAGAAACATGGGGGGATGGTGGTTTCTCTTTGATTTGAAAAGATAAATCTAATGTAGAGGTTTTTTAGCCTTTTTCTTCCCAGAACTCTGACCCTTGCCACCTTGTCAGGACCTTTCCCAGAGCTTGGAGACTTGAATGCAGCAGTCAGCTAAGCTAAGGGTCCCATGTGGCATGCATTCTAGAGAAGGAATCAGGGGACAGGGCAGCAGTGTGATTCACACACTTGAATCCCAGTTTCACCTCTGCCCCATCTGTAAAACATCACTGTAGCATTCCCTACCTGAGGGGGTGTTGGGAGACTGAATAACCATGAATGATGGGAGATGTCATTCTGTAAATATGTTTCTCTTATTGGTTAATGAATAAAGTGCTGTTGGCCAATAGGAAGGCAAGATAAGCAGGACTAGGAGACAAGGATGATTCTGGGAGATGTTGTAGAGGAGATTCAAGATGTAGAGACTTGAGGGAAGAGGTTCAGACCCTCTCTCCAGTAAGATAAGACCATATGGAAACACTTAGATTGATAGAAATGGGTTAATATTTAAGACAGAGCTAGGCAATAAGGAATGCTAATAACAGGCCAACAGCTTTATATCTAATACAGTGTCTCTGTGACCAGGACAGGAAAACTGCTTGTAATACATGAGCACTTGGAGCACAGTCTGAGCACAGTGAGCACTCTTGTGGGTACTTAGCAAAGAAGTAAATGCTACGTATGCCAAGTGTGGTGGTACATGCTGTTAATACCAGCACTCAGGATCTACAAAGTGAGTTCCAAGATGACCAGGGCTGTATAGAGAGACCCCCATCTCAAAAAGACAAACAAAAACACCAAAAACATAAATGTTAATGGAGAAAAACCAAGGATGAGAACTGGGTGGAAAGTAATGTGTTTATTTACTGATCCCTGAGAAGGTGACATTGAGTAAAGATCTGAGGTCGGTCAGGTGTTAGGCTGTAAGGAATGCTCCAAAGCAGAGGGCAGGGAGGCCACAGGCCAGGGTGAGTGACTGCTAGAAGTTGGTGTGGTCTGCCAATGCAGCTGGAATGCTTGGAAAAAGAGAGGAGAGCAGATGATGAGGTCAGAGCAGAGGGGAGAGCAGATGATGAGGTCAGAGCAGAGGGGAGAGCAGATGATGAGGTCAGAGCAGAGAGGAGAGCAGATGATGTCAGAGCAGAGGGGAGAGCAGATGATGAGGTCAGAGCAGAGGGGAGAGCAGATGATGAGGTCAGAGCAGAGGGGAGAGCAGATGATGAGGTCAGAGCAGAGGGGAGAGCAGATGATGTCAGAGCAGAGGGGAGAGCAGATGATGAGGTCAGAGCAGAGGGGAGAGCAGATGATGAGGTCAGAGCAGAGGAGAGAGCAGATGATGAGGTCAGAGCAGAGGGGAGAGCAGGTGATGAGGTCAGAGCAGAGGGGAGAGCAGATGATGTCAGAGCAGAGGGGAGAGCAGATGATGAGGTCAGAGCAGAGGGGAGAGCAGATGATGAGGTCAGAGCAGAGGGGAGAGCAGATGATGAGGTCAGAGCAGAGGGGAGAGCAGATGATGAGGTCAGAGCAGAGAGGAGAGCAGATGAGGTCAGAGCAGAGGGGAGAGCAGATGAGGTCAGAGCAGAGGGGAGAGCAGATGATGAGGTCAGAGCAGAGGGGAGAGCAGATGATGAGGTCAGAGCAGAGGAGAGAGCAGATGATGAGGTCAGAGCAGAGGGGAGAGCAGATGATGAGGTCAGAGCAGAGGAGAGAGCAGATGAGGTCAGAGCAGAGAGGAGAGCAGATGATGTCAGAGCAGAGGGGAGAGCAGATGATGAGGTCAGAGCAGAGAGGAGAGCAGATGATGAGGTCAGAGCAGAGGGGAGAGCAGATGATGAGGTCAGAGCAGAGGGGAGAGCAGATGATGAGGTCAGAGCAGAGGGGAGAGCAGATGAGGTCAGAGCAGAGGGGAGAGCAGATGATGAGGTCAGAGCAGAGGGGAGAGCAGATGATGAGGTCAGAGCAGAGGGGAGAGCAGATGATGAGGTCAGAGCAGAGAGGAGAGCAGATGATGTCAGAGCAGAGGGGAGAGCAGATGAGGTCAGAGCAGAGGGGAGAGCAGATGATGTCAGAGCAAAGGGGAGAGCAGATGATGTCAGAGCAGAGCATCTGACCAGAGACTGTAGGGCTGGAGTCATAGGAAAGGCTTCAGCATTTGTTTGAAGAGCTTGGAGCCCCTGGAAGATTTGGAGTCCTGACCTGGTCTCTGAGTGTGTCTGCCTCAGACAAAGAATCTGCCCACGGTGTCAGGAAGCACTGGAGTCCTGGCTAGAAACTTGAGGGAGAAGGTAGTGCAGATAAGAGGAGGAAGCCTAGCCTAGAACCATGATAAGTGAAAGGGACAGGTGTTAGGTAAGCAGGAGTTCAGGGAAGGATTCTAGGAAGTTGTTTGGGGATGACGGTGATACTGGGAATGCAAGGAGCCTGGAGTGAGAATCAGGGCAGAGAGAGGAGGGGCCGGGATGACACAGTGCGCTTTTAGAAGTGTGGGTCATGGTCTGTGCAGCATCCAGACAGAGATCATGGCGATTGAATGTAAATGTGTACAGGACTCAGAAGAGGAGTTGGATGGAAGGAATAAGTTATCTGATAAGTGTTCCGGTTATGAGGCTGAGCCAGAGGCATTAGATTAAGAGGGAAAGGAGTCAGAGCAGGAGTGATTCAGTTAGGAGAGAATGGAGTCTAGACAGAACTTTGGGGGACCAAGAACAGACAGCTTTGGTACAGAGCCAAGGATCTCCAACAGGATCCCAGAGCTGAGAAGCTGACTAGGATGTGGGAGGCTCAGAGGCCCCAGGAGGTAAAGACAAGGACTTTGAAGCCATCCTTAGGATCCAGCAACTTGGAACGAGTCCCTGGCTTTGTAACATGAGGGCTGAGGCCTGGAGGAAGAGTGAGGTGGTAACAAGAACGGAGCACTGTCAGGGACAGGACACCTCACGCTGTACTTTGTACAATAAAGCAAAGTCTAGCAAAGTATTCTGTGGAATGAATACATGCTTCCAGTTGAGTTAGTTGAGTTGTCTACTTATTCCCCATCTCTCTAAATCCTTTTTAACATCTCAGTCCTACAATTATTTCATGCCCTGAAATTCTGGGATTACAAGGATGTTTGGAGTAATAGCTTGCTCCAGGCTCTTAGCATCTCTTGATTGAGACCTATGTCTCTAGCAGTGTGGAATTGATGTACAAGCATGCTGCTCTAACCCAGTAGTCTCTACATATCACAGTCAGATGATGTATGGCTGGAGTTTAAGTGTGTACTTGGTAGCACCATAGACATTTTATTTGGTTGCATTGTTCTTAATTTTTCTCTCCCTGAAACAGGGGGGCCCTGGCTCCATGAAGACCCTAGCTCCGATATTGTCCTTGTGGATGACAAGAGCTGACTCCCACAACATTGCCTGGTCCTCAGCCTTCCAGTATGGGGAGGTGAGTGGTGGGCTTGGTCAATAGCCTGTAAACCGTGAGGTTTTGATGGTGAAGAAATGGGTCTTAAGAGAAAACAAAATCTAAATCACACATGAGAAGTGTTTGAACTTGTGTTATACTAGCCTTAAACCATTGCTGCTACAGAGCCGAGTGGGACACTTGTCACAGAAAGAAGTAGCCAAGTGAGCTCTGCAGTCTAAGCCTGCACAGTGGCATCTTGGAATGTTCTATTATTAGCACAGGATAGCTGTCTAGAGCCTCTGAGGTACAGAAGAGGGAGACAGAGTGTCTTCACAAGTCTTATGAAGGGAAACTGAGTTTCCAGTGGTTTGGCAGTGTATCTCCTTCAGTGAGGGGTTTTAGTCCATGAGTACTCTTTAAAACAAAGATGGAAAGTATGAAATAATGAAATTTACCCTAAAGGTGATCCCTGCTGATGGCTATCCAGTTTGCCTCTTTTTCAGACCGTAATTCAAACCTTTCCTGTTTATAAAAGATGTCTCAGAAGACTCTTTCTAAAATCAGAGTTCCCTTATTGACTTCATTATGGTGATACTGTTGAAAGATCCCATTACTGGACCATTGGGGAGAGATTTACTTCAGAATTACTTGTTAAGAAAATCTTGCCTCTCCTAAGCAGCTGACTCATTAATGCACAGTGTTTCCTTCATTAGGCTGTTGGCGTTTATGGGGTAGCTTGCAGTGTGCAGTTTCTGTACCCTCAGTCTCCCCTCAGTGCCCTCATCCTTACCCTGGATTTCATTGTAGATTTATGTGTTCATCTGGCTAAACTTACGAACTGGGATTTCTTTTTGGAAAAAGGTAGGATATTTTTGTAATACTCCCAAGAAAAGGGGGATGTGCCGGAATGCCTTACCCAGCAGGGTGTCGTTTTCATTATGTTATTTTGTAATAACCTGCTCCATAACCAAACAGCAACCTGGAGCATGGTAAGTGCAGGCACCAGCAGACAGGAAGCAGGGAGAGCTTGTGCTGAACACATGTTCAAGTGAGGCCAGGTCTCATCCAAGCGTGCGGCTTTAAAATCTGCTTCTTTTCAATTTCAGGATTGGCATTTCCTGTCTCTTTCCTGCTTCTTGGCACTTTAGCATCTCTCCAGTGGGCTGTCCTCGAATTCTGAATACCAGTTTGCGCCAGATCATCGTCATTAGCATCCTGGCCGCAGCTGTCTCCCTCTTATACTTTTCTGTTGTCATAATACGCAGCAAGTATGGGTGGCTGTCGAGGGACAAGAAATTCCAAAGGTAAGCGATACAGACTTGTTCTAGAAGAAATTCATACCTTCTGGCTGACTGTGTTCCAATAGCCATAACAGAACATGGCGCAGCTTATAAGCCGCAGAAGTCCAGGAGCTAGGTGACAGTAAAGTGTGTATCTGCTGAAGGCCGTGTCCCAGCTCACATGGTGGGAAGGGGCGGGGTAGCTCTGAGGTCTCTTTTCCTCCTGATCTGACTGCCTCCCAGGGTTAGTGCTGCATTAGTGGTTAGACGTTCAACAAACCGACATCAGAGTGACAGGGACAGTCAGCTCTGGCACCATTGTGTTGTGGATGGATTGGCATATAAGGAGCCTGTGGCTGTAGGAATTGGACCCTGTGCTGGCTACCTGCTAATAACTTAGACTGCATGGAAGTGCCTGGCAGCTGGCCGCAGGGAAGGCCCTGGGGTAGTCACATAGTCAGGAGCTCCTTCTGTCTGTTGTAAGCTGGGTTCTGAGTTGATGCTTGCACTTTAACAGTTTTCTCTCTGGAGCCTGTAGCTGTGTTAAGGAGAGGTGAGCAGGGACCTGAATTAGCGGGTCCCTGTGGGCAGCCCTTGCCTGGTCTTCTTCTGGCTATAGAGGGCATGTGGGAGGCTCAGAGGCCCCAGGAGGTAAAGACAAGGACTTTGAAGCCATCCTTAGGATCCAGCAACTTGGAACGAGTCCCTGGCTTTGTAACATGAGGGCTGAGGCCTGGAGGAAGAGTGAGGTGGTAACAAGAACGGAGCACTGTCAGGGACAGGACACCTCACGCTGTACTTTGTACAATAAAGCAAAGTCTAGCAAAGTATTCTGTGGAATGAATACATGCTTCCATTATATCATTATATAACATGGAGGTCACTGATGTGCTTCTGTAGTGTGCCTTCTCTGATAGAACGTGGTGATGCTCTGTTTAAGTGACAACACTTGTGTATTTCTAACAAGGTACTTGGCCCGAGTCACGGACGTTGAGGCTACAGACACCAACAACCCTAACGTGAACTATGGCATCGTGGTGGACTGTGGCAGTAGTGGGTCTCGGATATTTGTCTATTGCTGGCCTCGGCACAATGGCAATCCTCATGATCTGCTGGACATCAGACAGATGAGGGACAAAAACCGAAAGCCGGTGGTGATGAAAATTAAACCCGGTACGGGATAAGTATGGCTGAGACTGGGACCAGGTTCTGGGCTCCAGTATCCTATAATACCACTCACTTCCTCAACCTCACACCACACCGTCTAGCCTGCTTCTGAGTTCAAGACAGGGCCTAACGGCTGCCTTTGCTTCCCTTCCATTTCCTTTTCTGTCTGTTTTGTGTATGTGACCAACATCTTGATCAAACCTCCACAACCTGTGTCTTTTTCATCACCTGTGGCCATCATCACAGTAGCCCCATGGTGTCTGCTCACATGCTGGTTGACATTGTTATAGATGGTTTGTTTTTCCTATCTGGTAGCTCTTCCTTAAGGATAGACATTTTTGATAACTCTTGACAATCTGAACTTTAAATATTAGCATATTATTTGTTTAAATATTGGTATGTATTAGTGACTTTTAACAAATTACTACCCAGATACCTGTCTTCCTTCCCTACCCTCTTTCTCTTTTCCCTGGCTTCCCTCTTTCCCTTTCTCTTTTCTTTTACGGTTGTAGTATTGACCCTAGGAGTCACATATGTTAGACAAGTGCTCTATCACCAAGCTGTATACCCACCACTCTTTCTTTTTAAGACATTATTTTACTAAGATGCTCAGGCTGACCTTCAGCTTCCAGTCCTTCTGCCTCAGGTCACCAGGGTTCACTTGCCTAGATGTATTTCTTATGTTCTAGACTATTTATAAGGTTAACCTTAGGACTTAAAAAGAGTGACTGTAAATACTGTAAATACAGCCAGTTTTTAAAGATAGTGAAGTGTGAAATTGAGATTTGGCTTCCTTACTAAATGATTTAAGCAGCCGTCTCCACCCTTGTCAGGATCTCCACCTTGTCCAAGATTGGTGCAGTCTTCAAATGAACTGTTCCATGCCCAGAACTTAATAAGATCTGTTTTAAAAGAGTAGGCTTTTATCTCCCACTAGTGCATGCGCACTAAGTATTAAGCACAGCTGTGCAGTGAATTTAACTTTTTAAATGTAGGGAGACACAGGAAATGTAAGTGTTCAAAGAGATGGATATGCTAGTTTCTCCCTTTTCTCGTTTCACATTGTGCTCAATGATCTATGTCCCATAGATACAGATAAGTGTAACATGATGTTCAAAGTTTAAAATAGAACACTGATAAGTAATAACTTGTACAGCTCATTACCTACCATCTGAGAATATAAATAACACTCATGGGGTTCCATAAAAAAAAGATTTTAGTATTTAAGTAGTAACTTTTAATTTTCCATTGTTCTGTCCCTTAAAATGATATGTATGCTTAATAGAGAAATGTCTCCAGGATTAGCATAATTTTCCTCACATAAAAATTTACCAGGAGACTCAGAACTAAAGCTCAGTAAAACACTTTGCCTTTCACCAAGCCTTACACGACAGCTTCCAGGGATGAAACTCATGTCCTCATGGAGGTGTATGCATGGATCTCAATCACAGCAGGCTCAGCATGGTTCTGCCTCACTGAAGTGTGTGGATCAGCTGGGAGACGCTGCCTCACTGAAGTGTGTGCTAGCTTGGTTCAGTCTGGCTTAGCATGGTCCTTGCCCAGGTCGACATCAGTGTGCCCTTTTATAGCAATGCTGTCTTCACTCCGAGTCTCCCCGTAGTAATATAAGCAAGGCTCTAAGCATTTTAAAAATAGATTGTGCTTAGTTTGGGATTTGGTTTTCCACTGAAATAGCTCTGTGTGCAGAGCCAGAAGCCTTGCCTTTTAGTCCATTTTCTGTTGATTCCTTTCACATACCATCTTTCTGAGTCTACAGTTCTCTAATGTGTGAAGTAAGAAATTGTGGAACTTCTCAGGTCCCCATTGTTTCAATATTGTAGGTTCAATGGCAGCTGTACATACTCATTTACTTTTTAATGATGTATTTATAATGTGCGTGTGCCTGAGTGTATGTATGTTTACTACATATATGCAAGTACTTAGGGAGGCCAGAAAGGGCATTGGAGCCCCTGGATCTGGTGTTATAGATGGTTGTGAGCCATCATGTGGGGACTGGGAAACAAGCCTGGGGTCCCTCTATCTAACTGTTGAGCCATCTCTAGCTCCCACTCACTTTTAATAATAAGCATTGAACAGATATTCCTGGGCACCTCCACTTGCCAGGCACTATTAGGTGGGCTATTAACTGAACAAGACATAGCATGTGCTCTTGACCAGTCATGATGAGACAGGTAAGTAAGCAGTTTCGTGTGATGAATGAATAGGTAGATGGCAGCAGGGACACAGTAAGGAAAATTAGTCTCCACTGGAGTTCTGCTAAGTAATACTTCTGTGGAAGAAGGAGCTGAATAGACATGCATAAGTTGATTGGGTAAAGGCTCTTTCTGCTGGAGACTCAGAGGTCTGAAGGCCATAGTAGATTACATTGCAGAAGTGTTAGTTCAGTGCTTTGAGGTGAGAAGAAGGGACTTGGGAGGAGACAAAAAGTAGGCAACAGTATGAGTACCTATGTATCTCTAAATGAGTTTGTCTGGGTTGGTTAGAAGAGGTGTAGAACATCTTTGATATAGAGGATGGAGAGATCGATGGAGCCTGGAAGGTAGTTGGTTATAATGGGCCTGCAGCAGATGGTGGTGTCCAAAGAAACAAGGAGAGTAGAAGTAGAACAAGCAGCAGAAACAGTTGCAGAACACGTGTCATGTTTGGGGAGTCTGTGAGGACAAGCAGTGGCTATGCGCATTAGACAGTCACTGTGAACTGATCTGAAGGTTGAGAGAGAGAGTACTGGGGACTGGTGCTGTGATCTGAAGACCTGTGCGGTGTTGGTGGTGTTGCAGCCATTGGAGTTTGCCTGAGAGAGCGCACATTTCTCAAGGGCAAGAATATATTCTTGTGTGGGACCCAGAGTAGATACTAGTTGGGTCAGTATCCATGAAAGAAGAAGTGGGCATGTAACATCCTTCATGCCATAGCAGATTGTGGAAATAGAGGAACAAGCAAACTAGGAGAATACATTGTGAAGCCTGAATCTCTCCCAGATTCAGCATACTGAGGAAATTTACTCTCAGCTCCACCATGTTCCTTCTAAGTGGACTGTCCCTTTCCGCAGGCATCTCAGAGTTTGCTACCTCTCCAGAAAAAGTCAGCGATTACATTTCTCCACTTCTGAACTTTGCTGCAGAACATGTACCACGAGCAAAACACAAAGAGACACCTCTCTACATTCTCTGCACGGCTGGAATGAGAGTTCTTCCTGAAAGGTGATCTTCCACAGCCTGAAGGGTGATCCTAGGGAGGGGTGGGTTCACTGCTCTCTTCTCCTCACTGATATCATCATCATGGCACTGAAAATCCTTTCTTGAGTCTGTACTAGTGTCAGAGCTATTCTCATAGACAGACCTCACCAAAGAGCTTTTAATCTACTTATCTGTGATAAAAATTATAAGATTAACTTTGCCAGGGTTGGTGGCAAAGTCTCATATAGCAAATCTTTATCCTGCCAGCCAGCTCCCAAATAATAACACAGAGACTTCTTATTAATTATGAAAACTTGGCCTTTATCTTAGGCTTGTTCCGAACTAGCTCTTATAACTTAAATTAATCCATTTCTATTAATTTACATTCTATCATGTGGTATTACCTCTCTTCTATCTTGCACCCCCTGTCTCCTCTCCATGTTTCCTGTGTGCCTAGTTTCCCCTTCCCCTTCCTTTCTCTCCCTGGAAATTCCACCTGTACCTCCTGCCTCACTATTGACCATTCAACTTTTTATTACAATCACAGCAGTCACACCTTTACACATTGTACAGATATCCCATAACAGTTTCATATCCCAGGCTGGCCTCAAACTAAATATGTAGCTGAGTTTGACCTTAAATTTCTAATGCTTCTACCTCCCTCCACCTCCTGAGTGCTGAGACTCTGGCTTACACCACCATGTCCAGTGCTGGGGATGGTGCATGCTGGACACTGGCACCCACTGAGCCAAGAACCACATGATTCACATACTGCTCATTTGGAGAGAACATTCCTGAGATAAGCAATCTTTTCAATCAATCACCTTAGTTTTACAATTAACTATTTCATGTAGAATATAACAGAGCCACAATTTTGTTGTTGTTGTTGTTGTTGTTGTTGTTGTTGTTTTCAAAACAAACAAAAAATCAAGCATATGGTTTTGATATGTAAATTTTGGGATTGCCTTGAAGCCAGCAGAAAGCCATCCTGGAGGACCTCTTGACCGACATCCCCGTGCACTTTGACTTCCTGTTTTCTGACTCCCATGCTGAAGTCATCTCAGGAAAACAAGAAGGTTGGTACCAGACCTTCAGTTTACACAGTGAGAGAGGCTGCTCCTTCAGAGGTTCCACTCCCCACTGTGAATTGTATTAAATCAGTGCACTGGCAACCATAGCTTTGAGATATGTTACATGTTACATATGTTAAATACATGTTAACATCTTACATGTTAAATTAGAGTCCTGTGTGGCCAGTCTTTATTATATAACCCTAAAGCTGTTAAACATACCTCATCCGTCCTTACCACATTTAGGGACTGTATTTTGAACAGACTGATAGAGGAAGTCTATGTTCCGTGCCTGGCTGATAAAGTGTTCCAGCTAGGAGGAATTCTTGCCTTTGGTGAACTGAGAAAATATTAGTTCTGTTTCAGAGAAATTATCCCACTTGAGTTGACCAGTGAAATGGTTTGCTAGAAGCAGAGACCCAGAAGTGTGTATCTATTCCTGTGTCACTCACCACTCCAGCAGGTGTCCCTATGAAAGGCATTGGGAAGTACAGAATTGGACTCATCAGCAATGAGCCCCTTACAAAGATGGCCCTCAGAATTGTAAGAGGTCACTTTTGGCACCCAAAGGAAGATACAGGAAAAATATCCTGGGACTGTGAAAGAGAAAGGTCTCTCTCTCTCTCCCCTGCCTAGCTAGGAATGTTTCTAAGTGCAACCCTTGGAAAGGGAGCAGGGGAGTTATCTGAGTAGGAAGCGCGGTCCAGTTAAAAGAAATGATCACTATTAACTGCAGGTGAGAAGAGATGCCACTGTGGGATGGCATGGGTTTTCATTTGGCACTATGGAAGGATGGTGGTGATGTTGAAAGCTGGAAACATCTTGAATTATCAGCCTGTTACTTTGTACTTTGTATTGTGGACCAGACCAACAGGTTAGGATAGAGGAGGTTGCCTTGAAAGACTGATTAGCTTGTCACCTCCACTGCATAATGACACAAGTCAAGGTATCATTGAAAACGGATAAAAATTGGCTGTAGGGAATGTTGACATGTATAGACTGAGATTTGGCAGCTATATGGGTGAGAAAGGTATAGGAAAGATTAGGGGAAGTTAGCATGGAATCCCTGTAGAATTTATATTTTCAATAGATACACCTGATACAAGTATTAAAATTGAGAGTTCTTGTAAAAACCACTTGGAGAAGATAAAACATCAGTAGATGTTGGGCGATTCTATCTCCAGGCTGTCAGGGGTTAAATTAAATGAGAAATATGCACAGACAAAATTGATTAGATTTAAAGCTTGATTTTTCTTAATTTTGCTCTGCAATGTCTAGGTGTGTATGCTTGGATCGGCATTAATTTTGTCCTTGGACGGTTTGAGCATATTGAAGAAGGTAAGTGCCATGTTTCCACTAGTGTTCTGGCTGGAAGTTACAACCATAATTTACATTCAAGGGCAGAAAAGAAGTTAAGTGCTGTGAGATGGCCGAGTGTGCGGGGTTGGGCAAGCAGAGCTGCTGCCTAAACTACTGTTGAGCTCATCGGGGGGATGCACTGGGTGGTCTTCAAAGCAGATTGTGCCTCCCGAGGCGTCTGCTGAGTGGACACTTCTTTCTCCAGATGATGAGGCGGTTGTGGAAGTCAACATCCCCGGTAGTGAGAGCAGTGAGGCCATCGTCCGGAAAAGGACAGCCGGTATTCTTGACATGGGAGGCGTGTCCACTCAGATAGCGTACGAAGTCCCCAAAACTGTAAGCTTTGCCTCCTCACAGCAGGTTATTATCTGTACAAATTGCCTTCTGTTTGGTTCCATTTTCATTTAACATATCTCCATCCATTTTTGTTTTGTTTCCTGAGTCTGAACACATCCTTACTCTGCTTGCTGAGGTTCCATCTTCTCAACCCAGGAGGAAGGAGGCTGGAGAATGAGGCGGGCCTCATCCAAGCCCATTACGTTTGTACATTTGAGCCTAGCTGGTTTGTTTTCTGAACTTAGAGTTTTTCTCTGGTGTATATGTCAATCACATGCATGAGCTTCTGTTTATATATTCTCTTCAGTCACTTTTAAAAATTACTGTAGCTTCAGGTTTTTAAAGTTATAATCAGGAGAACCATTTTTGTTTTTTAATAATTTTGAGTTCTTCTGGGAAACACTGATGTTGGTGCTATTCTTCCACATCTGGTTTGCTCCATCTTCCCTCCATCCCTTCAGTGCTGTCAGCCGGGGTCTGCGGTCCTCAGCAGGCCTTGCAAAGAAGACCCAGAGCCATTCTATATGCGTCCCAGAATTACCACACAAAGTATGGGCTCCTACATTGTTTCCCCAAAGTAAGGATCATGTACCAGGCTTGGAGTGGAACAAGCCTAGCAGGCAGCATCTCCCTGTTCCTCCTAGCTGTGTGACCTCATGCAAGCCCTCTAACTTCTGTGAACCATTCTCTTCTGAAAAATGCAAACAATAGTTCCTCTATTATGGAGTCATTGAATGGTTGATGGGTGACAGTTCCCGAGTGTGTGCTCAGGAGGTATTACTGCTGCCTTTCTCAAGTCCTTGGAAAAGTGCTTTGAAAATTCAAGTATTTGAGCCTGTGTTTTTTACTTCCCATTTCAGACATGCCTTTAGAGACTACCACTCTTGCTTTCTCCCTTCATTGTAAAGTTCCAGGTACTCACAAAGAAAGCTTAGGGCAAATAGACTAATAAACATTCCCCCTGGCTTCACCAGTGGGGGAAAAAATCATTTTTTGTGTTTTGGTGAAGTTCTTTCCATTATTTTTATTCCTGTTTTAGTGTCAAAATGTGGTTATTATGCTTTTACCTTTTGTGTGATTTTTATCCCTTTTATTTACAGTTCATAGTGTGTCCCACTATAAACTATTATTGGCTACTGCCATTAACTTAACCCTCCCTTAATGTTGAATACGCAGACACCATTCTTTTTAATTCCTTCCTTCCTTTCTTTCTTTTTTCCTTCCTTCCTTCCTTCCTTCCTTCCTTCCTTCCTTCCTAATAAAGATGTCTTTGTGTATCAGGACTTTACTGTGTTTGCATCTATTTCCTCAGCAGGGGGTAACATAAATAGTCAGAGAAGAGGGAATATAGTACTAACCTGATCTCAGAAAGCCCTGATGTCCCCATGTACAGCATCTGCATTTCCCCTGGTTAGAATCAGCATACTGAATTATGAAAGCGTTCAGAGCATCCTTGGGAGGTAGAAAGACAGAATCTGCTGTTCTTAGATGTAACTCTTTTTAGAACCTTCTTTTTTAACTGGAGCTAAAGTTGCTTTAAAATACTAAAATGTATTGTCCTTGTGCCTGCAGGAGGAAGTAGCTAAAAACTTGTTAGCTGAATTCAACCTGGGGTGTGATGTTCATCAGACTGAGCATGTGTACCGCGTCTATGTGGCCACATTTCTCGGGTTTGGTGGTAATGCTGCTCGGCAGAGATATGAAGACAGACTATTCGCCAGCACGGTTCAGAAAAACAGGTACAGCAAGCAACTGCAGGCCTAGCTCACTCCTCAACAAAACTAGATTAAGGCCAAGTATCTTCTATTAGGTGCCACTGTGATGGAAGGACTGAGATCCCACCAGCCTCCCACCCCTTCCCACAGTTCCATAGTTATGTATCCATCGTTCCTTCCTTCCTTCCTTCCTTCCTTCCTTCCTTCCTTCCTTCCTTCCTTCCTTCCTTTTCAGGCATCTACCATCAAATCCAGCTTATACCTTCTTCTCTGTTTTTGTTTTTCAAAACAGGGTTTCTGTTTTTGGTTTTCAAGACAGCCCTGGCTGTCCTGGAACTTGCTTTATAGACCAGGATGTCCTTGAACTCACAGAGATCCTCCTGATTCTGCCACCCAAGTGCTGGGATTAAAGGCTTGCACCACCACTGCCTGGCTAAAAATACTGTAATACTATTAAAATTACTTCAAGATCTCTTTCACTTAACCTCTTTCACTATGGTCCTCGTCTTCTGGTACCCAATGTTTGTAGAATATTTATTTGAGGCTTTCTGAGGTGTGAGCCTCAGGGGGCACCAGCAGGGTTCTGTCATTGTCTGAGCTTGCCCAGGTATCTGCAATCAGCCACAGTACCACCCAAGAGAAATTAGTCTTGAGTAATAGTGAGGTTTCCACCTCTATCAGTTGAGTAAAGATCATTCCTTACTCTTAACCTCTTTCACTATTTTTATGAGTGAAACTTAAAAAAAATGAGTTTATTTGAAATCCTGGTGTAGAAAAATACGTCAAAGTAGGGCATCACTCCTGTCAGTTTAAATAAGTTTAGCTGGGTGTGGTGACGCAAACCATTAATTCCTCCACTTGGGAAGCAGAGGTAGGTGGATCTCTGTGAGTTTGAGGCTAGCCTGGTCTACATGGTTTCAGGCTATCCAGGGGTACATAGCAAAATTGTCCTAAAAAAGCGTGTTTAGCTATATAGCAATTACTTATTTGAAATATGCCCCGCAGAACAGGGAAATGGTTTGGAGGCAGAAGAGCAGTATCTGCCAGGTAAGACACCTTGCTCTTCCTGCATCTGGTTGGTTTGTTTTGATAGAACATTTTTAAGGAGAAGTGCTGATTTTAGAGCTAAGTAATAGTATAATCCTTGGCCAATTTAATCTCTTTCAAAAGTTTTATTCATTTTTATGTGTATGGGTTTTTGCTTACATGAATGTTTGTGCATCATGTGTGAGCCCAGAAGAGGGCGTTAGATCCCCTGAAACTGGAGTTATAGATGGTTTTGAGCTGCCATGTGACTGCTAGGTCTTCTGGAAGAACAATCAGTGCTCTTAACAGCTGAACCATCTTCAACCCTGACCAATTTCATCTTAACATAGCCATGAAGACCTAAAACTTAATAAAGACCAAGTTGGAGCTACTTGGTATAAGGTTACCCAAAATTCATGTCCATAAGTAGGAAATAATTCTCTGATTACTTTAAAAGCTAATTGAGAAATGTTAATTACAACAGCGTAGTTCCATGATGATTGTTTTTTGTTTTAAAATAATGTCTAGAACATTTTGTTATAGTTATTTTTATAATAGTCTTAAATTTTTTAAATAGAAATATAAATTTGAATTTTACTTTCATAGATTTACTCAGCACTTTCTTTGACTCCTCAGTTTTACTAGTTGGGTTTTATTACCAATTCAAAAGAAAATGGCTTCGTATAATGTGTAGTACAGTGGCATGCCTTAGCTAGATGTAGGACAGCCAAAACAGTAGTGTGAGTAACAAACTTAAAACTGCTCAGAATTCCTCATAATCATAAGCATGTTGTTAACTAAGCTTTGAAATCCAGACCTATCACTGCCACTTATAGTGGTAATACATTTCTTTAGAGTACATAGTTTTAAGGCCAAGACCTTTATTGATTGCAGGCAAGTGCATTATGAATAGCCCTGATCTAAGGAATGTACAACCTAATAGAAAAGACTATCAGTGAGTAAGAGTGACTCCAGCAGTACCGACTCCTAACAGTCAGACCCATGAGTTCACGGTATCCAGCACAAACACCACTTTCATTTTCAGAAGTTTTGTTTTCTGTTTAGTGATTGCTTGAATGTGCACACACAGTGGGAGTACAGGGGTTATTTAGAGGGCATCTCTTTGGGATGTGTCAAGCCTGGTATATCTCAGTTATAATAAGGCTAACAGTTCTTTTCACAAGGCTCTTCAGAGCCAGTAGTGCAGCAAAAGCAGCTACTACTTACTGCCATCTAGGCCAATAGTTGATTAATAACAACAACAATAATAATACCTGCTGTTGTCTAGGTTAGTAGTTGATTGATGGTGATGATGATGGGCATGGTAAAACTGGATGAAGAGTCTCAAGCCTTTTTGTTTTGTTTTGTTTTGTCGTTGTTGTTTTTCTAGACAGTGTTTCTCTGTATTGCTTTGGAGCCTGTCCTAGAACTAGCTCTCTACAGGCTGGCCTCGAACTCACAGAGATCTGCCTGCCTCTGCCTCCCAAGTGCTGGGTTTAATTAAAGGCATGCACCACCAATGCCTGGCTGAGTCTCAAGCTTTACACATTGTGTTTTTGCTCCCATATTCATTGAGTGGTCTTTAGCTATGAATTACTGTCTTCCTGGATTCCATCCATGTCCTCCTGCACACACTGCATCATCACTGTGCTGTCTGTCAGTTTGCCTTTGTTTAAAGCAAGATAATGACATTTTGCTAAGTACTACCTCCTTCTAGAATTTACTTTCCCCCAGTTTTCTAATCTCCCATGCATAGTCTGACAATAGCTTTCTAGCAATGTGTGTGTGTGTTGTTTTTCTGAAACAGCCAACCTGGTTTTCCAGGACCAGTTACTTCTTTTCACTCTGTACCCAGCTCTATGCAGTTAAAGTCAAGTAGTAGTGGCAGAGTGGGGTGTGGGCCTCACAGTTGCTGGGTCCTCAGCAGACATCCTGTCTGTATTGAGGGGAATTGAAAGTATCTGGTCAGGCCCTGACATGGTTCTGTAGCTAAAGGGACTTGCCCCTCAAGCCTGATGACTTGAGTTTAACCCTTGAGACCCAGATGTAGAAGGAGACAACCAACTTCTGAAAATTTTTCTCTGATTTCCACACACGTTGTGGTGCATACACACAATAAATGAATGAGTTGGGTCATGGCTTGTTACTTGGACTCAGCAATAACAGTGTATGTGATTGTGGATCTCCTCGAGTGGGTAGGGTGACCTCTTTCCTAACTTGGTCTGGAACCCTCTGTGTTCCCACACAGAGTTCTGTGGACCCACGTTAGGACACTGGCTTGCAGCCACTTGTCCAAAGCACAGTGTAGCATACATTTCATGGTAAATGATCTTTGTGCCATAGGCTCCTGGGTAAACAGACTGGCCTGACTCCCGATGCTCCGTTCCTGGACCCCTGCTTGCCTCTGGACCTTAAAGATGAGATCCAGCAAAATGGAAAGACCCTGTACCTTCGGGGGACAGGAGACTTTGACCTGTGTCGAGAGACCCTCCAGCCTTTCATGAACAAAACCAATGAGACACATACTTCCCTCAATGGAGTCTACCAGCCCCCAATCCACTTCCAGAATAGTGAATTCTATGGTTTCTCTGAATTCTACTATTGCACCGAGGATGTCTTGCGAATGGGGGGAGACTACAATGCTGCTAAATTTGCTAAAGCTGCCAAGGTAATGTGCTAAGAAAATTCCTGCTGTAGAGACCTGAAAGTCTCACCTGCATCATATTTGGAGGGAAAGGTGGTTATAGTGCATCATTGTGATATCCTTTCTCTTCTGTTGTGGGGAGGGAAATCGTCATAGAAGGAAATGTAAGCTCTATTAACTACATTGGTTACCAGGAATGTACAGGCCAGAGTCTTAAGTTGACTTTTGATTGCCACATCTCAGAACTCTTTCAGCAGGCTCCCACCCACATACCAGCCAGGAAACTCCTATGATCTTGTTCCCTTTGCTTTCCTACTTTGTCAGAAGTTTCCTGTGTTATACCTCATCAGCCTTGATGGTCCTTGTCTTCCAACAATGGCCAACATTACCCTTCAAGTTCATAGAGTTATAGATGCTCCCATCCATACCATAGTAGTCTGGCTGCTGACATTTGGTCTCTAATCTTAATCCCTTTCATAATTCCAAACAAATCCACAGCTTTCCCTTTTTCTTTCTCTCTTGTGCCATCTTAGTTGACAGCATCACCTGCCATCCAGTCCCCTTCCTCCAGGCATGGCTCTTGTAACATTTTATTTATGTTGCTGGGAATAGAACCAAGGACCTTGTACATGCCAGGCAAATGCTGTCTCACTAAGTCACATCCCCAACCCCTTTGCTTCTCTCTATCCTTTTTCCACCTGCCCACCCCCATAATCAGTGATAGTCTCTCTCATGAGTGTTTCTCAAGCCTATCCCTGCTTCCTGTTTTACTGTCATTGTCCTTGCCAAGCCTCTGGCTCACCAGGAGCTGTCCAATTGGTCTTCTGTGTCTGGTCACTGTGGTGTTCATCCTGCATACTGTCCAGGGTGTTGAGTCTGAAGCTCTCCTGCAGTCACCTTGCTGTACTGTTTGAAGACTTCTGCAGCTTCACAGGCTGAATCCCACTGACCTTAGCCTGTCACTCCCCCTCCCACTGGCTCAGAGTCCTCTCAGCATGGCAAGCAGCCCAAAGTCCCTTACACTGTGCACCTTCTCTCATGTCATTCCTGATGTTTTTCTCTTCCCGACTCTTGCCCCAGGCCAAGCACATTCCCCCGTGCTCCCTGTCACACCATTTTTCTAAGCCCCAGCCTGGTCATCCTGTAGAGAGGTATGGAGAGATACTGTGTCCTTCTGAAGGACAGGGTGCTCAGTGGCTGTGAGCAGTTAATGTGACTCCTAATCACCATCCTCACCCAGTACAAAGTCTGCCCCAGACCCAAGGACTCATTTTGAATAGACCAAATGCTGTTTCCCTTTGCCAGAGTTTATTCCGGGGCAGTGATGATGGAAGAACTGAAGGGGTCAGTTCATCCTGCATGGGCAGGGTTTCCCTAGCAGGATTTCAGGATACAGAACAAGTACCGAGTTTGCTCGTTGCCAGGGATTTAGAGACTGTACCGACATTCACTCTGCTTGTGTGTTTCCTGTGCTTGTTATGATTATGAACATGATAAAATAGTTGCAAGTGGAAAATATGATTTAATAATAGCTTTCAGGGATGATTTTTTTGGGGTGAATTTTTTTTAGGATTACTGTGCCACAAAGTGGTCGATCTTGCGGGAGCGCTTTGACCGAGGACTGTATGCCTCTCATGCCGACCTCCATCGGCTTAAGTAAGTAGTGGACAGTCAAGTTCTGATTTGCCGGTTAACCTTTCTTAGCCACTATCCTTCTCTGCCCTTGGCCTCTTCCAAATTGGACAAGCTCTCATTAAAGGAATTCTCTGTAGCTGTTTGCTCATGTCCTGCCGACCCTCAAGTTGCAAGAGCTGTTGTCCCTTTGCATCTGACCCCTCAGCCAGACTCCATCCCTCCCCAGAACACTCATGATATTCCTCTGATGAACTGAAGCTGCTCTGATTTGGTTTATAAAGTTCTCTTTTGTTTAAGTCACTCAAGTGCAGTGACTGGGTCTTATTATTTATTGCTATTTTTTAATCACATACTTAGATAAGTACTTTAATTTAAAAAGCCTCTAATGAACATTTAGGACTAGGAAATAACAGAGCTGAGAAGAATCCCCCTGCCATTGCATTTTGTCATAAAGACACTGGTGTTTAAAGGGAATGGAAATTGGCAGTGTTTGTTCAGTAAATGATGGACACAGAGGCGTGTGAAGGGTGGTATCTCACAGTAGTGATTAAATGACACTGTTTCGGGCTAATCAGTTTTGACAGGTGAACCGTTCTGTTGGGGGTGAACCTGAGCTAGATAAATCACTCAGAAGCACATATG
The DNA here is from genome assembly GCF_943737965.1 of Phodopus roborovskii. Lineage (NCBI taxonomy): Eukaryota > Metazoa > Chordata > Mammalia > Rodentia > Cricetidae > Phodopus > Phodopus roborovskii. Next base: position 44,085,900 of record NW_026126511.1, on the reverse strand, counting down.
TGGTGGCCTGCTCAGAGCAGCCTGCTGCAGGCTGGAGACAGTCTGCCTGCTGCATTCTGACAGGAATGCCTATCTGACTCGTGCCTGTGCTTGGCCTTTGTAGATATCAGTGTTTCAAATCAGCCTGGATGTTTGAGGTGTTCCACACGGGCTTCTCCTTTCCTGTCACATACAAAAACCTGAAGACAGCCTTGCAGGTGTATGATAAGGAAGTGCAGTGGACGCTGGGTGCCATCCTTTACAGGACCCGCTTTTTGCCCTTGAGGTAAGCTATGAACTTGGGAGAATCACAAAAGATGCATCTCTAAGCACAGTGCCTCCTGGTGTCTGTATTTTGTGGACATGTTTTCAGAGCTGTGAGGCCAGCCAGACTTAACATGGGTCTTCTCCACTTCCTTCCCCGTATGCTTCCTGTTCTCTCAAACTCCTGTCCCACAGCACACAACACTGGTGCCATCCTGTGACCCAGCTGTTCCCTAACCCCTGCAAAAGGGTCTGTTCCATGGCGACCCTTATGGCTTTGGGCCCTTCGATGGCTATTACAGTGTCTAGGATTGCAGAGAAAAAATGGTATTGAAATGCATTTATGACAGACACTGTTGCAGCAAACAGATTTGTGATGTAGGAGGACAGCTTTATTTACACACTAACTTGTAATGTCTGGCGGCAGAACCATCATGTCCATTCCTTCAGCTTGGTGATGACTGACAGCTGAGACATCGGCTATCATAATGGGTCAAAAACAGCAGTCATTGCCCTTAGCATTAAAGTCTCAGTTAATACTTTTAAGACTGTGACATTATCTTCATCAATTCATGTCCAAAGAAAATACTAAATTCCAGTCCACGGTTGGTCAAATAGGCATACAGGTTTCCCCATTCAAGTTCACAAACCTAGCTCATCTGACCCACATTAAAAACTATATTTATCTGATATTTTTAGTTGGGTCAGCTCCAGAAATTCTGTGCAGTAGCTGTTACTGATTAGACATAGTTCCATGTGAGTGTGTTCATTCCATTAAGTTCCTTGTAACAGCAAAACCCTGGTCCTTGCATTTATTGGATTATAATTTTGGGGTCTTATAGGTGTGTCTTCACATGTCACCATCTTAGTATTAAGAGCATAGTGTTGGCAGGGAGCTCCCTTTGAGCCTAGTGTCCCTGTCTCATTGTTAAGGAAAGCAGGGACAGCAGGCCCTGTCCTGCACCCTTCTCACTGTTTGCTTGTCTCCATGCCTGCAGGGACATCCGGCAGGAGGTGTTCCGGGCCGGCCATGGCCACTGGCGGGGTGTGTCCTTTGTCTACAACCACTATCTGTTCTCTGGCTGCTTCTTGGTCGTCCTGCTGTCCATCCTGCTCTACCTGCTTCGGCTGCGGCGCATCCATCACAGGGCACCCCGAACTGGTTCTCTGTGGATAGAGGAAGGGCTACCCTCCCAGAAGGGCCCTGGCCCCTTGTGACACTGTGTCAGCCTAAGGAGGACTCTACAGGAAAAGCCATTTTCACCTCAGGGTTTCTCTGTATGCTCAGACGGTTTTGTGATCCCTTTGCTTTCTGTTAAAACGGAACCCAATGATTACAAACCCTACTGTCTAGAGGTATTGCCATTTTCAATACAGCTTTAAATGGAGGAATGGGAAAAGAGTATTCATCTGATTTGTGCTGCATGGTATCTGCCACAAATAAGTAAGGTGTTTGCTTTTCTTTAAGACATGCTGCATTTTCAACACAGCAGTTGCATAGTGGAGGGCAGTGGGCAAGTTTCCATCAGTGTAGATGGGACTCCGGGTGGTCTTGGGACAGAACCTAGAAGGGAGTTAGGTCTTCTCTCTCCTCTCTGAAAACTCCAACCTCGAAGAGTGGAGGAGTGGTTGATTTTATTTACTACTCAGGTCTGTACTACCTGTGTTTTCTTTACGATTTAAATATTCAGTTATTCATAGCAAAAATGGACAAAATGTTGGCACAGGGGAGTAATCCTGAAGAGTTGAGAATGATAAGAACTGTTGTGGAGAAACCTTGTCTGGCTGCAGCCGAAGTACACACCTGTAAATTAGCCATTCTTGTCCCTGGGTTTAGGAAACCCCATTGCCCTCTTACAGGAGAATTAGGGTTTTTTGTTTGTATGTTCATTTGTTTTGTTTGATTTTAAACCAGAATATTGTTAAAATCCCCTGGCTTAGTGGTCTGAGGACTGGAATGTTCCCTACAGGCACTTGCTCCAGCTTCTGAAAAGCAGGCCTGTGCACCCCACTGTTCAGATGGCTTCTGTCACACTTCACACACTGCTTGGCAGTTCTCATTGTCACCCTGTGGTTTCATTGTCATTGGCAATACCACTGTGAGCCCATACCATGGAAGAGCCTGGATTTAAAACAAGTAATAAATGATGCACATGTTGAAAAAAAATTTTGACATTTTAAGCAGAAACCTGAGAGGGACAACTGGAGGACCCATGTGGGGCTGGTGGGGGGTTCGTTTATGCATTTGCTTTTATGATGGTCAATTAATTTAGAAATATGGGGGATTATTAGCCATGGGAGTTTGTTTTTAGAAGGCTTTGGTTTTGCTTTTGGTGGTGATGGTACACAAATTTCCTAGCTCCACGACATTTAAGTTGAAGTAGTTGGTAGCAAATGGCTATTCTGAGAGCCTCCAGCTACTTATTTAAAACTCTGAGACTAGAGGAGGATGGTGATTCTGAAGCCCTGCTACCTTTAGAGAAAAGATGTGGGATGTGCTGTGTTGACCACTTAAAAGACTTCAGATTTATGAAAGAAGTGTAGATCCCTCATCTCTTCAAAGAGACTTCTAGATGAAAAACACGGGTGGAGAGGTGGAGGGACAGAGGGTGTGGTGCCGAGCAGCCCACGTGCGGGTCATATTGCCGAGGATGTACGTTGGAATGGATATTGCTGTATATTTGAGTGGGCCAGTTTCTGAAGTGCTGGTCAGCAGCAGCAGGCGGGTTCAGGCCAGCCACAGGTGAACCTGTCATTGGAATTCTAGCAATCATCATGCTGACATCATTTCCCTTGAATCCCTGCAGTGGGGCATGCCCTGGAACTATCTGTAACCTTGGTGCTAAAGAGGAAGTGTGTTAGATGTTAGTCTGTACCCCTCTCCCACTGATGAGCCATAGGAATGGTGAGGCCTCATAGTCTGTGCAGTAAAAAAAATCTGTAAACGTCTGGAATTGGGGGGATTTGCCTTTAAGACCAAGACTGTGTAAGACTTACTGAAATCTGCCTCCCCTGCAGAGCCACTCCTTATAGAAGGTGCTGGCCTGGTCCCCTCCTGCAGTTTGTGGGGCAGAATGGAAACAAACAGGTACTCTCAGCCTGTAACAGGATCCCTGCTATATGGACCAACCTTACTTTCCAAAGTAACCCCCAGCTAGGGTTTCCAGGACCACACTACCCATGTTTCCCTGGTAGCTCCCGGCCTTGGAAGGTCTAAAATATTTACAATGTCCTTTATACAAAAGTTTGCTGACCATTGCTATTTGGGCTCCTTGTTACTATAATGAACTCCTGAGACAATCACCTTAGAAGAGAAAAGGGTTCCTTTATCTCATGGCTTCTGGGGGTTCCATGGGGTCATCTGGCCCTGTTTGGGGCTGGTGCTGAGACAGTGCACTATGGCAGGAGTGAGAACTAGAGCAAAGCCTCCTGCTTTTTAACCAAGAGCAAAGCGGGGTAGGCTTGGGCCCCATGCTCCCCTTTACCCAAGACTGAAGGTTGGGGAGAAGGAACTTTGGTCCCAGGTACAAGGGAGCTGCAGCTTTGTAACTATGTTGTTGATTGGATTTTGTGTGTGTGTGTGTGTGTGTGTGTGTGTGTGTGTGTGTGTGTGTGTGTGTGTTTTACTCCTTTGGATCTTTATGTTTTGTTCTTTTGCTCTTTGGGTGGGGGGAGGTGAGGGGTAGGGGGTGCCGCTGAGTTCCCAAATAAATCATACATGGAGGCTTATTTCTTAGTGCCCGGCCTTAGCTTGGCTTGTTTCTGGCTAGCTTTTCTTAAATTATCCCATCCACCTTTTGCCTCTGGGCTTTTGTCTGTTTCTGTTTCTATATACATTCTTTCTCTGTGGCTTGCTGTGTGGCTGGGTGGCTGTGTGGCTGGGTGGCTGTGTGGCTGGGTGGCTGGGTGGCTGGCCCCTGATGTCCTCTTCCCTTTGTTCTCTTGCTCCTATTCCTTCTTCTCTTTTTCTCCTTCCATTTATTCTCCCTGCCTGCCGGCCCTGTCTTTCTGTCCTGCACAGCTATTGGCCATTTGTTTAGCTCTTTATTAGACCAGTCAGGTATTTTAGACTGGCAAAGTAACATAGCTTTTTGGAGTTAAACAAATGCAACATAAAGGAATGCATCTCATCTTTGCATCATCAAACAATATTCCACAGCATTAAAAAATGTAACACATCTTAAAATAACATTCTACAACATAACTCAGAGTTACTGTTCAGTTCCCACATGGGAAGTAACCATAGGTCAACCCTGAAATATTTGCTTGGATACATTTCACTTCCTTGCATGTAAATTACTTCCAAGGTCTGCTTTTGCCAAATCAGGAAGCCTCCTCATTCCCAAACTTAAGAACAGCAACAACAAAAACTCTTTAGGAAGCTCTTGTGTCCCTGAGGGGATTCTGAGTGAGAGCAATCCTCACGGAGGCCCCCATTGCTTCTCTGAAGATGGCCATGAGAGACAGCCAAGGATAAAGTTGCTTTGGGATGAGGATGCCTGTCACTTAGTAGCTGTCCAGGATCCAGTGAACTGTTCCTCTGGAGTAGAAAGCAGAAGACACCAGACTGCGAAGTTGCTAGAAAGCTTTGTCAGATTTCTTATGAACACCTTACTCAGCAGTAAATGGACACTTAACATGGCCTATTTCAAGATGTTTTTAAAACCACACAGGGGTGTTCTCAGATTTCAGGCACTACACAGGAAAAGGCAAACAGATCTGCACTCTTTAGGTGTAGGTGATGGAGGTGATGGAGATGCTGGTGGCCTAAGGTGTGGGTCATGGGTCTCAACCACCCTGAAGGTCCAGCCTTGGAACAGACAATTCATTTTAACCAAGTGTTCCTTATGAGAAGTGTATCAGCAAGAAGCCAAAAAAAAAAAAAAAAAAAAAAAAGGCAAATGTGTTTGCCAAGCTTTAAAAAGAACACCGCCTCCACTTTCCAGTCCTCTGTATAATGATGCACAATGCAGCCAAACTACTTTTACATAAATTATTCATTTATTTCAATGCTCCATCTTCTGTGTTGAGTATCCCTCTAGTCAGTGGTTCTCAACCTTCCTAATATTGAGGCCCTCTAATACAGTTTCTCATGTTGTGAAGATCCCCAGCCATAAAAGTATTAATAACTGTAATTTTGCTACTGTTACGAATCATAATGCAAATATCTGAAATGCAGATGGGCTTAGATAACCCCTGTGAAAGAGTTGTTCAACCCCCGAATGGGTCTCAACCCACAGGTTGAGCCACTGCTCTAGTGATGCGCCCAACTTGGGAGAATGCTCTGTCACTGTCACTGAGTTTACAGTTAGGGATTGCAAAAGTAAGGGGCACCTTTAAATGTTGTTTGTTTGTTTAAGTGATAGTTTTTCTTTCACAGTAAGAATTACTGTTTCGGGAAGCATGTGTGTGTACCTTCTGGGTTAGTCATCCTCTGGTCACACACTTGAACATGGATGAATGCTGATAATAAAGGCTCATCCAGTGAACCAGAGCCATAGATGCTTGTCCTCTTGTGACTTAAATAGACGTCTCTGTGGTGTCTGAATCTTGTTAGAATGAATAAATTCAGCAAAATTTGCTTTCCTTACGCTGAACTTGCAGCAAGGAGCAGCTGTAAGGACAGCAGACACTGTGCTCTATAGCACAGAAACCAGGAGCGAGACTTACCAGAATGCAGTAGAAGCCTGTGACGGCCAAACTGAGGCAGCTGCTCACAAGATCCACTGTGGTCTGGAGAGGTAAAGCACTTTGCCATGCAGGCATGAGGACCTGACTCCGATCTCCAGAAACCATGTGTGAAAACTAGACACGGTGGCTCATGCTTGTAATCCCAGCATGGCCAGCAGAGACGGGCAGATCCCTGGATCCCCCTGGGCTGCCAGCCCAGCTCTGTGAACTCTAGGCCAGTAAGAGATTCTACCTCAAACAAAAAGGTGAACGACATCTGAGGGACAGCACAGGAGGTCGATTGCTGGCCTTCCCGCACATGGAGTCACACACAGAATTAAGGGTTCCTTTGAAGTACCTGTTCACATATAGGCGGAAATGTAGTGAGGTAGTCCTTCTGTAGCACTGACCACGCCCATTGGGGGTGGAGCTATGGGCGGAGGTGACCTGAGGAAGGAGGTCGGAGGGGGCCAGGGAGGCGCTCTCTTTCTGGCGTGACTCGGACAGGAGAGGATCGGGTTGAATTTCCTGGTGTTCATCTGTCTAGGTTGTAAGTTATTTCTCCCTGAATAAACATCTATTCGGCTTATTTGTTTATCCTGATCCTTATTTACCGCAATACGGAAAGAAGTGACTGGGGACTGGAGAGGTGGCTCAAGAGGGAAGGACATTTGCTGCTTTTGCCAAACATCCGAGTTCAGTTCCCAGCACCCACAGCTGTCTGTAACTCTAGTTCCAGGGACTCACATACCCTCCTCTGACCTACTTGGGCACTGCACATGTGTGGTACACACACACACACACATAAAATAAATTTTTTTGTAAACAGAACTAGTATGTGTTGTCAATGAAAAATCAAAATGGAGGAGCATCGGTTTGGGCACTTAGTGTGATGCTGGGAGGCCATGGTTCATGAGATCTTGGACACATGAAATGGAACACTTGAACTGAGCAACAGCTGCCTGCAACATGGTTAACTTGGGCTAACCAGTACAACAGACCTCTTCCACCAAACTACACAGACAGAGAGCACATCCACAACTCTTTCTGCAAGCAGCATCAATCGTAATTTCTGATAAACAAATAGTGTTATTTCCAACTGCCCTGTCAGCAAAGCTATCAATTCAGCCACTGCTTTTGGAACATCTCAGAGACCATACCAAATTTAAAAAAGAATAAAAAATTGTTCTTGACTGGGTTGATTTTATTCTCGGCTGATATCCATTGACAGTAACAGCAAATGCCTTTCTAGTTCCTTGTGTGGAGCCGACTCTCACTGCACCCCTTCTAAGAAGCGCTCAGTGGGCTCTCTCTGGCTGTTCCCTCGGGTTTGCCAATGGCAGTGTGAACTCCACCCCAAACCAGTTTACAGTTCTGAGTCTTCAGTTTGTCTTCTGGTGTTGTGAAAAACACCATGACCAAACACAGCTTTGGGGAGGACAGGGTTTGTGTCAGCTTACTCTTGTCACAGTCCGTCACTGAGAGAAGTCAGGGCAAGGACTGAAGCACAGACCTTCTTTACTGACTTGTTTGCTGGCTTGTGCTCAGTTGGCTTTTTATACAGCCCAGAACCACCTGCCCAGAGGTGGTGGCACCCACAGTGGGTTGAGCCCTTCCATACCAAGCACCAATTAGTCAAGGCATAGACCAGTGTAATCAAGGCAATTCTTTATTAAAATTGTCACCCCTTTCCCAGGTGGCAAGAAAAACCAACAGCACACTAAGCTTAAAAGCCGTTATTTCTAGAGAATTTCTAATGTTACTATTACTAATATGGATGCAGAATACCACCGTGCTGGTTGGTTTTCGCTTGTGAGCCCAGCCTTTAACAGCAGAGCCTTCTCTCCAGCCCACTAGATGGTTTTAAATGTCAACTTGCCATGATCGAGAATCACCAAGAGTGTACCAATTCTGCAATTGCCTACAGCAGGCTGGCATGCCTATGGGAGACTGTCTTGTTAGCTAACAAAGTAAAGTCCAGCCCACTGTGGGCAGCTCCATTCCCTAGGTTTGACTACAGAACGGTATAAAAGGGGAGAAAGCTAACTGAGAACAAAAGCAAGCAGGCATGGCGTGTATTAGTTTCTTTCTGCTCTTGACTGTCAATGTGATGTTACTATCTGCTTAAGTGCCTGCCTTGGCTTTCTCTCAATGGTGGACCTGTGACCTAGAATTGCAAGCCAAATCAACTCTTTCCCTCCCCAAAGTTGCTTTTTGTCAGGGTATTTTGTTTTTTTAACTGTATCATTTTTTTCTTTTTACTTAATTAATTAATTTATTTTTCTTTTTTTTTACATTCATGAGTATTTTTTATTTATTTTTTTTATTTAATTTTATATAACAAAGTCCAATTAAATGAAAACAAACATTTATACACAATATTTGGGAATTTGGGCGTCGTTCTTTCCAAACTACTTCCTGCTGGTAAGGGGCGCTGTCTTGGGGGATTCGAAGAAGATTCAGATATCCTAGCTGTAGTCTGTAGGGCTGTTTTGTCCAGCTGTTTGGAATGTAGGATTTGTCAGAGTATTTTATCACAACAAAAGTGAAACTAGGGTGAACAACCTTTGCTCTGAGTTTGTTGTGAGTTAAATATGAACAGCCATGACCTAGAAGCATAGATTTGGGTTACTCTGGATGATACACTGTGCTGTGGAAGTGGTCATATTACCTTTTATTGTCAGAGGACAAAAGTCACAAGTCAGTGTATTTGCCACATTGATGGTGGCATATCAGTTATGCAGGTTACAACAGGAGAGGAAAACATCTGAAAGATTCAAATGTTATTGTTAATCCTGGGATTCTTGAGAGAAAAACCAGTTCCACAATTTTGAGCCAAATTTGAAGCTTTAATTAAATACCAACCAGGTTGATGGACTCTGGCCAGGTCCACCTCTGGGTTTCCAGAAAATGGACACAAGTCACCCTTTGCAGGGACTTAAAAAGGCAAAACCCATAATCCACTACATTTCCAAAGAGGGGCAAGCATATGTCCTGACATATTTTCTCCCACCCACATGTGGCCAAGCATATTCAGTGCAGACCGGTCAAACAAATTTGTTTAGGGAAGTGAAAACATGTGGTTCATTATTTCCCAAGAACTATAGTGCCCAGCAGAACTACAGTGCTCAGCATTCCACGGAGTTACCTTGTCCTTAGGCAAGTGGGGCTTACAGGTTAACTTTGACTCTTAACAGTTATAACATTCGTAGCTGCTGAGTTGGTGAAGGCTGGAGGTCTGCTAAGGTTACAAGTGTGTTCCCAAAGATTTACCCAATAGTCACAGAGATGTGGAGGTTGGTGGTGGCCATCGAGAGGACTACAGAGTACATGACAATTTCGTCTTTTAATCTGCAACATTTCACCTCTCCATAATCAAAAAGCTATAGTCAGTTAGTCTGTCTGACAGATCTCCACCGCACATGTGGCTTCTTCGGAGAACTTCAGTTCTAACCACGAACTGCCAGAAAATAAAGCTAAACCTCTTTCTGTCGTTCTTGGAATAAATAAACAGATTTTCTTGAAGGCAGAGGGTGGGCCTGAGCCATGCTTAAAAATAGACATAGAGACAGATGGAAAGAGAAGGTGGCTAGTTGATGGCAGCTGCAGACAGAAAAGCCTAAGGCATGTGTTTGAAAAGATGTGAGAGAAAAGCAAAGGGAAATAGGAGTAGGGAGAAGACAGCCTACAAGCAGGGTGCCCAAGCCTTTGCTGGGGAGAATAGTACAGAGTGTGAAAACAGACAGCTTGTTTTGAGACAGTGCAGTAAATACAGGACTTAGTGCTTAAAGGTAAATAACAGAAATCAGCTGGGTGGTGGTGGCACATGCCTTTAATCAAGCACTCGGGAGGCAGAGGCAGGTGGGATCTCTGTGAGTTCAAGGCCAGCCTGGTCTACAGTGCAATTTCCAGGACAGCCAGGGCTGTTACACAGAGAAGCCCTGTCTTGAAAACAAACAAAATACAATAAAAGATAAATACCTGAAAATGCCTATGTGAGTAAAGATGTGTCTATTATTCATTTGGGTAGAAGACACTTAACAATGTTAACATCACAATGCACAGCCTTGGTTTTTTGCTTGGTGTAAGTAATTTTCCCATTTGTCCTATGACTTTAGATTTACCTTGCTTGTTTTTATTGCTTCATTGTTTGGGTTGTTTTTCTAGATCGTGAAATGCTAATAGTTTGCATGGAGGGTGGGGAGTGGTGGCTCACACTGACCAGGGAGCCCAGGAGTTCCAGCCAGAACTGTCAGCATATCTTCTTTCAGAAATGTTATCAGAAGACCAGGGGCTGCTGCTAATCCCCAAACACAACTTGGAAGATGCACCAATTTGGAAACACAATACCACTGAGAGTCTTTGCCAGCTCACCATGTCTCAGGTCTGATGGCCTCAACTGTCTGCCTCATCGTTGCAAAGGAAGAGTTTTCATTCATCGGTAGAGTCCCTCTTTCTATTATAATATCCATTAGGAATGACTAAGCCCTGCTGTGGGACAACTCTGGCCTTTGATCTTTACCCCCTCCCCCAAATCCTGTCAGGCTGGGGGACCTTACTGGGTTCCACACTTCACGGCCACTTGAACACTACTATCAACAGTTTGGGCCTGTAACTTGTAAGAGACTGAAACCACAACAACAAAAAAGCTGGTATTGGGGATTTCTGCCCAGGGAATAGTCCAGAGAACTTGTTAGTGAATATGGTGCTGATAGGTTTCAAAGTCATGCTCTCTTTTTAAACAGTAAACCCAGCTAAATGGAGGGTGAAGGAGGGGACTTCCTTCCCGTCCAGTCACTCATCTGATAAATGTCCTAGGCATCATGTTGTTTTGTTGGGAGACCGGAATTCTAGTGACCCTGACTGACACAGGAAGGGGACAAATAGATGTGTGACAAAGTTTCCGAAAGACAAAAGATGCATCTTTGGAGTTCTTAGCAGAGGGCTGCTGTTTATTGAATTATTACTTTAGTACATTGATTGGTGTGAATGTTTGTGTGTGCACACAGCACAGAATACATTTGGAGGTTAGAGGACAACTCGGAGGAGCTGGTTCTTTGTTTCTACCATGTAAGTCTCAGGGATGGAGCTGAGGTCATTCATGGAGCTTGATGCTTTTCCCTGCTGAGCCATAATATCATTGGTCCTTATTGTATTATTTCTAAAAAGAATTCCAACTCTCTCAGGTTTACCAATGACCTGTGAATTTCACTTTCCACCCCTTTTTGCACTCGACAGTTCTGAAAAGATTACCCGCCCTGTCTTACACAGGCCTTGAACTCCAGGAACCAGATGTGGCATTTTCTTCTCTTAAAGAGTGTATCTTCTTCTCTCACCATAAGGTTTACTACCCAGATTTGGGGGGGGGGGGAAGATTCAGACACTTAAGCATTTAATGAGTTCTAGTCAGCTTCGTGAAATCTTTTTTTTTTTTTTTTTTTAAATTCTGGTTATGGCAACACAGAGTTTTCTGGAACACTCCAGCCATTTTCCTGCTCTGACTTGAATATGTCCAAAAAGTTCATACACTGGAAACTTAATCCCCAGCCAAAATGCTAAAATCCAATTCTGTATGATTGACATCTTAGAGAAATAAAATTCTAGGAAAGAATGGACTCAGAACTTTTGGGATGATCCCTAAAATATTTATGTGTTTTTATGATTTGCTCAATTTAAATGAACACACTTTCCCCTAAGTAATAACCCAGCATAGTTGTAGGGTGGGGTCTTGGTTTCGATTTGGTTTTCAATGTTGAGGATAAACCCCTTGATTGCCAGACCAGCACTCTACCACAGTGCCACAGCCCGTCCATGACAGCACACAGCCCGTCCATGACAGCACACAGCACCCAAGTGGTCTGCTACAACCAAAGTCATTTGCAGGAGAATTGTCTTTGGCCTTGTGACTGTGGCCTTTAGGAGTTCTGCAGGAATCCAATGCCAGCTCTTAGCTGTTCCCTGTCACTTTAACAGTGGGTTCTAGGGACACTTTGCCTGAAGAACACTTTCTAGCCCTCTTGTTGCTAAAACCTCAAAAAGACCTTTATACTGCCTTCCCTCCAAGTAATGCAAGACCGTTTTCTGCACATGCCCACCCCCACCAGCGTGAGGGACCAAAGCAGATTGATCATGGATGACTTAAGTGAAAGAAATCCTTTAAGGACTGACTCTCAAGAGGGGAAATCGGGCCTGTGGAGATGGCTCAGTGGATAAAGGCAACTGCAACTCAAGCTTGATGATCTAGTTTTATCTCCAGAACTCATGTAAGGTGGATAGAAAGAACTGACCCCACAAAGTTGTCTGATGACCTAGCATGTGTCATGGAACAAGAGCATCCTCACACTCTATCCACACATGCACACAACAATAATAAGCCAGGAATGTGAAGATCAGATTGTTCTAGCAAAAGCAGGAAGCACAAACATCGGTCAAAGAAAGGGATTGTTATGTATCCTTCCACTAGGTGGAGCTGCAGAGTGCCTTTTGACTGCAGCTACTTATATCAAGATATTTCCTTCACACAAGATTCATATTCATTTCTTCCTTCCTCTCCACTTCCACCTCCTCCCCTCCCCTTCTGTCTCCCACCCCAGACCAGATGTAATCCAATCTAATAAATCTCCTTTATTGCTAGTGTTTCTGGGCACACACAGACTCTCTCTCTCATACACACACACACACACACACACACACACACACACACACACACGTTCCTCTAGAGACCACTGAGCCCTGCCTAATAACACCCATATGTCTGTCTTCTACTGCATTATGTGACTGGCCTGGAAAAAAAATTCAATCAGCTTTGTAATTGCACTTGAAGGAAGAGCTGCCATGAAAATGGCCTGTAAGAGCCTATACAATACAAACTGTCCATAGTTACTTGAGAGATAATATTTTAGGTATATTGAGTTAAACAATATATATGCATACATATATATATCATGGTGATAGAATAAAGACAAAAATTAAACTAAGTTAGTTGATTAAGTTTTCCCATCACATTGACAAACCAAAACCTAATACCTTTTAGTTCAGTAGACATAAGGTAAAATTGCTATGCGATCTCACATTTGTTGTTGCTTGAAATATGAATTGAGTCAATCTTTGAGACAAGCAATCATGTGGTTCTAATAAAAATGAAAATACCCATACCTCTTGGTGGGTGATGCCTCTCCCAGACCTCCCCTAAAAGAGTTGAAAACAAGCCAGGTGTGGCAGGGACGCTCCACCTTAGTAAGTTCTAGCCGGCCAAGAGCTACATAGTGAGACCTTGTCAGAGAGAAAGAGGGAGAGAGAGGGGGGAGAGAGGGGGTGGGTGGAGGGGTTACATTGTAGCATAGAGAGCTAGAGTTTGTGAGCATGCACAAGGTAGCCAGACATAGAATTGCATTCTTCCCTACATAGATGATCTTAATCCCTAAAGCAAGCCTAGGAACCACCAGTTACTGTCCTTCTCTGTATCAGGTAAAGAGTTGAAATTTAAGTGAGGCACATGATTAGTGGGGGAAGAGCTTGGACTTGAACCCAGTCAACATCATCATGGCAAACGATCTCCGGCAGCACAGAACTGCCTGGAAAGGCCACAGTCAACGACCAGTGTGTTCACCCCCAGTGGCAGACTTAACACACCCTTGAGATGTCTGCACTGGGAAACGCTGCAGTAACTTGAGTGAGTTACCTGCAAATGCATGAACTCTGAAAACTGCCTCTGAGGTGGCATAGTTAAAAGTAGACAGTAAGTTGCAGGTAATCTACACGCCATTAGGCAATTTTAAAATGCTTTATTTTTTGCATGTGTGTGTCTGTGTGATGTATGTGAATGTGTGATGTATGTGTGTTTGTTCACATGTGTGTGGGTGTGTATATTTGTAGGTATACATACACTTGTGTGTGGAGGCCAGAGGTTGACATTGGTTGTCTCTCGCAATGACTCGCCACTTTATTTATTGAGGCAGGGACTCACTAAACCCAGAACTCATTGGTTCCCTGTCTCTGCCTTCCAAGTGCCGGGATGACAAATGGACTTCCACGCCGGCCTGGCATTTATGGCTTTTCTCTGGGCTCTGGGGATCCAAACATTGGTTCTCACACTCACACAACAAGCCCATCATCCACTAAATCATTTTCCTAGCCTGACTTAAACTTTCCTAATTCAATCCACTTTGATATTTTTGTATTATATATCAAATAATGGTATCCCTGTGGTTTGAGTATCTAATGTTCCTCACATCGTCATGGAGTGTGTTCTTGGTCACCAACCAGCAGGGTTTAGGGAAGTGATGGCACCCTGACAGCTCTGACCTGATCGAGAGATTGGTCCATGGATAGATTTTTAATATGATGGCATTATGAGGAGGGCATGAAAAGTAGGCAGTAAAGCCTAGTTGAAGGAAGCAGGTCCCTGGAGTATGCTATTTGGAAGGTTCTCTCTTTCTCCTTTCCTCCCTTCCTCCCTCCCCCCTCTCTCTCCACCCTCCTATTCCCACCCCATCCTTTCTTTCTCTCTCTCTTCTCCTGCTACCCTCCTCTCCTCCAGAGATTAGCAGCCTGCCTTACCATAGTCATGGAGCCAGCCAACCATGATAGAAATGTCTAAAACCTTGAGCCAAAATAAGCAATTCCTTCCTTTAAGCCATCCTCTCAAGTATTTGGGTCACAGCTTCTGAGCGATACCTAAGTCGGCATTCACCCTTTAGGGTTATATTTCTTACAAGTGTCTTCTCCTGTTTTATAGCTCCCTTCTCTATAAACTGTGCTTTGAAGGATGGCTCTTAACTGTAATGCAGTAAAATGTACCGTTACTTTTGTAGTTGTTTTGGACTTGGTTTAAGCAGGCAAGATTTCTGACTGTCCACAGACCTCCAAGACAGTACCTAGAGCCAGAGACATCAAAGAGGTCGATCTATTCATTCTTGAAACATCAGTGAAGGGAAAGAGACAATAAAAAAAAAAAAAAAAAAAAAAAAAAAACAGGGCCCTGGTGGAGCTTACTTTCCAGTGAGGAAGGAAAACGGAGCATCAGTTATGGCATGCTAAGGAGCTTGAGCCAGAGAGGGAGAGAATAGGGAAATGAGTAGGGAATTCCAGCAGTTTGAATAGGAAGCCAAGAGTGTTCTTCGAGACAAAATGTTATCAAGCAAAGATTTGAAGGAGAGAGAGAGAGCCCAAGGAGATCCATGGGAAGGGGTTTCTAGAATGAGAGAGCAAGATGTGCAGCCTCTGGGTCAGCAGCGGACTGGGGCACTGGAGGAACAGCAAGGAGCGTGGTGGGCCATGTGCATAAAATCAAAGCTGGGAAATGTGCACAGGCAGAAGAGGGTAGGAGTTCCTGGGCTTTCGTTCTGATTTATTAGATAGATTTCTTTGCTGGGAAAGACTGTAGGGCATCAGAGGGGGCTGTGTGAGAGAATCATGAGTAACTGTGGAGACAATGGCACCATGGAGGCCATGGGGGTCTAGACAGTAGGCATGTCTATGTCACACTTCTGGAGACTGGGAAGGGCAGGGTTAAGTTGCCGGTCCATTGGGCTTCTGATGGGAGCCCACTATCTGGTTCATAAAAGCTTGTCTTTCCCTAGGCCTGACCAGCAGAGAGATATTTTGTCCCTTCTCCCACTTTCTATTCTTACACAGTTATGATTCCCACCAGGAAGGTCTCTTATAAAGATTCCTTTCACCACCACCCCCCAACCCAAAGCCTTCCTTCCAGATCCCATTCCATTGGGACTTAGGGTTTTATCATAGGGATTGCAGTTCACATTCTGACCACACGGTGTCCCTGCTGTGTTGGTGTTAATGCTGCAGAGGTTTGGCAGTTTCCTCTTTATGTCCTCCCTTGTTCCCAGATTCTAGCAGACCAGTGGTGGCCACTTGAAGATGATGTGAGGATCCTCCCTGGCTGCAGTGCCTAGTACAGATCTCAGATCTCGGAAATCAAAGGAGCAGGGCGCACAGGGCAGGACAGGATTTATAACCTCCACCTCTCTTGTGGTGCTGAGCTGGCTCTGGGCACAGAGCAGCCTCATAAATACCAGCAGCTGGAATGCAAGAGCCAGACACTGTCCTCAGCCAACCCTGAGCCACCTGGGCAAGCTGCTGGCATACCGTGAAGAACCCCCGAGGTTAGCTGGCCTACAAGCCAGAGCGTGGACCCTGCTAGATGCCAACCCATCTCTCTTGGTAGAAAAGCTCTTATGACCTTTCTCTGCTTTAACTGCATCTCAGAGTTGGCAGAAATCGGGGTCTGGAATAAGTTGAACCAGTTTATATAAACAACAAAATCCTAGTTAGTCAAGGCAGATGCATGTGGACCAGGTTTTAAATACCAGGACTTTCCAAATAGCACTTTTATTGTCTGATTGACATTGATTACAGAAATAGGAATGTCAAAAGCTTGGCTGGCTGTTTCACATGTTGCAAGTCTTAATGCACACTGCAGAAAAGTACTAACCGGTTACTTTCATGCATAAACTTGCATGCTTTTTACTCCACCACCTTTTGCATAATGTTTAGATGAAGTTCGAGCGTATGAAGCTGCACACTTTCAGTCACAGATACTTTGGTGTTTGTTCTAGTTTCATTCTATCTCTGTGACCAGCACCGTGACCAAAAGCAACTGAAGGGAAGAAAGGATTTATTTGGCTTCCACTTCCAGGTCACGGTCACATGGAGAAAAGTCAGGGCAGGAACTTGAGGTAGGCCTGCTTGGTAAAACTTGCCTCTAACTAAGCATCTCACTCCAAGCCACGGCACAGCAGGAACCAGGGAGGAAGGATGCTTGCTGGCTTGCACAGGGTCATAATTAACTAGATTTCATATACAGTCAAGTACCATCTGTCCAGGGAGTGGTGCTGCCCATTGTGGACTGGGTCCTCCTGCATCAAGTAACAATCAACCCATCCCCCACAGACATGGCCCCTCAATTGAGACTCCTTGTTCAGATGACTCTAGGCTGTATGTATCAAGTTGACCATTGAAGCCGACCAGGACAGTGTTGTACAGTTTTCTCCTTCAGGCATATCATTTTGGAGTGAAATTGTGTTGGTCTCAGCTTTGTGTCTCATTATCCATAAGCAGCCCTGTCAGAATTGCCCCTGAAAACGCTACACCCTCAGATATTTCTGTCTCGGTCGAATGCCTTCCTTACTACCCACAGCAAGGACAGTGTGGTCACTCCTAAACTCATCTTTGGTTTTCATGCCCTACATTTATGTATCCATTTGTTGCATTAACTTTCCTAGGGAGACACGAGCAAACTTCTTTCACCTAAATGGGAACCAGTGGCAGACAGTTCCATCAAAGTCCAACTCAGTAAACTGGTGCCTACTTAGAGAGGACTAGTAAGAGGTTACTTACTTACAGGAGTGTGATGACCACCCCCCCCCCAACAGCTACATCACTGCAAAGTCTCAGCACATCATGGATGATGACCTCATGGAAGCCACATGGAGTTTTCTTGTAGCCGGCCTTCCCTATGTGCTCCAGCATCTCAGGATCCCTTGCAGCTAGGGTGGGCAGTAGGAAGAAGTCACGGCTGGAGTCCGTAGCACCCCTCTTCTCCCACCTATGACGGCATAGCAACGGCTCTGTTGCTAGTATCACAGACCTGTCTGTCACTGCGTTGTTCTGTTGCATGAGTTAATTCTGCTCTATGGCTGATGATCTGGCACCCCCCCCACCCCCTGCTGGTGTCACATTGTCAGAACTGCACTTCTACAGGAAGTCCACAGACCACAAAGCTTTAGAGTGACAACGCAAAACTAACTGCATTATTAGAAAGAATTGACCGTGGGGGTGGTGAGGTTGCAAAGCATTTCTCCACTAGAAACGTACGTGCAGCAACAGGACATTAAATGTACCGGGGCCACCTTAAAGTAACAGTTGTTTATAACGTGGACATTAGAAGGTTCTAAGAAATTCGGACAATTAAATGAACCTTGTGTTGGTTAAGACTCAGTTTCCCGAGTAGTTAAATGCTTGGCAAAATTAGCAAAAAACATGAGCAATTGTCTTAACAGAACTTAAGATCTTGTTCTCTAAGCCAGTTCTCTTTTGCAAATGTTGTCAGGAGCAGCACCATATCTTCTTTTTTTGGTTTTTTTTTTTTGGTTTTTTTTTTTTTTTTTTTTTTTGGTTGGTTTGTTTTGTTTTTCAAGACAGGGTTTCTCTGTGTAGCATTGGAGCCTGTCCTGGAACTCTCTCTGTAGGCCAGGCTGGCCTAGTCTCAAACTCACAGAGATCCACCTGCCTCTGCCTCCCAAGTGCTGGGATTAAAGGTGTGCGCCGCCACTGCCCAGCCAAGAATAATTTTCTTGATACCCTTTTTACTTCATAATGTAGCCTGGAGAGCAATTGTTCATTGTTGAGAAAATATCCAGCCACTAGGGGGCGCAGCTTCTTCATAGGTAGCTACCTTCATTCTCAGTATTCAACTAAAATGCGTTGTGATAAATTTGCAGATTTGTGAACATGAGAATGTGGAAGTCAGATCACAGGGCTAGTTATATGTCTGTCCATCACGGAATCTGTGATATAACTGGCCATGATCCCCTCCTCAAGGCCAGATGAGGCAGATACCCCTCATTGATAAACAATTCCAAATCTCCCAAACATATGGACCAATGTTTACATAGTTGCTTGCTTGATCTTCTTTTATATTAACTAGGGCACATGAAGATTCAGTTGTATGAACTTAAACCCCTTTATCCTTAGTTGGGGAATCATTAACAATACCAACTATAGCCATTTCTACCTCTGTCACATCTTAGAAGTTTATGGTTTCAGTTTAATCTGGTGCATATCACAAACACTGACTACCTGTGTGAGGTGCAGAGAGAGCATGCTGCTGGCTCCACGGGTGGCCTCAGAGGTTAATAGAAAGGTAATGTGGAAAAGCATTAGAAAACCTCTTGAGTGACTTAGACCTAGTGGCTAGACTGGTGGACCCAGAGGCATACAGCTCTAAGCCCTGAGAGTCTATTGGTCCATGCTTTAGATGCCAGAGATTCCTGGATATAGGCACTCAGACTGAGAAATGGAAAGGGAAAAAAAGTTGTTCTCAACCTGTGGATCACAACTCCTTTGGGGTTCAAATAACCCTTTCCTAAGGGTTGCATATCAAATATTCTGCATATCAGATATTTACATTATGATTCATAACAGTAGCAAAATTACATATGAAGTAGCAATGAAATAATTTAATGGTTGAGGGGTCACAGCAACATGAGGGACTGTATTAAAGCATTAGGAAGGTTGAGAACCACTACCCAAGAGTCTGCTCCCATCCTCCTGCTGAGAGTCCAGCATGGCTAACAGTTCTGTGAAGGCTGCCTTCACCTGAGTGAAGCAGCAATGAACAAATGTTCCAAGCCCATGTGTATATGATGGAATATGGCTTTTCTCCTTTCCAAGCTTCAAATATTTCCAGGAAATCTTTCAAGGAATTTCATTTGCAAAGACATGTCTTAACCCCTTTATGATCCATGGTTGTGCTGTATCAGATTGCAGATGTATCCAAGGCACCCCAGAGCCACTCTATAATTCTATTTATTAAAAATGAGACAATAGAAAGTCCTTAGAAACCCTTCAACATGTAATTTGAGAAGACCTAGCATGGTGTGCATGTCTTTAATTCTAGCACTGAGAAGCAGAGGCAGGGGGATCTCTGTGAATTCCAGGTCATCCAAGGCTACCTAGTAAGACCTAGGCTCAAAAAACAAAAACAAACAAACAAACAAAAAAACCAGTAAACCTGAGAGCCACCAAAATGAAGTGTGACTCTCTCCTAACATGTTCACATGTGTGTTATTCTTTCTCTGAATGCCTCCGTTCCTATTCTAGACATTGTTCAATTCTGTGAGTGTGGGGGCTTGCTAACCCTGACCTTGACATTCCAATTGAACCTATAATATTTATTTAGTGTTTGTATTTAGTGAGAAAGCACATGCAATGGCATATGTTAGGGAGATCAGAGAATAACTTGTGGGAGTCAGTTTTCCCCTTTACCATGTGGGCTTCTAATTCAGGTCAGCAGGCTTAGCAGCAGGTGTCATTACACACCGAGTTAGTTTACTGATTCCCCCCCCCCCCAAATCTCTTCTCAATAAATTCCAGCTCTGCCTCATACTAGCTCATCCTGCAGTGAAACCAAGAATCCCATCTTTTCCTTACTGGAATGGTCTTTGCAAAGCACCCTTCAGTCTGCTGCCTGGGTCTGTGACTCTGGCCTGAGCCTACTGCTCCTCATAGGCTCCAGCTCTTAGAGGCTACTTTAATCCCCAGCTTTCAACAGCAGTACATCAGCATCAAACAGAAGCTAGCAGCAGTAGGCAGCACCCTGGTCCTGCTTTGTTTCTGTTGTTGAAAACCACCTGGGGAGCAAAGGATTTATTTGGCATCTACTTTGGTATCACAGTCCATCAGGACATCAGAGCAGGAGCTCAAAGCAGGGATGTGGAGTCAGGAACTGAGGCAGAACCACAGTGGAATTATGCTTTTAGGTTCACTTCCCATGGCTTGCTCAGCCAACTTTCTCATTATAGTCCAGGACCAACTGCCCAGGCCAGGAGGGAGCACTTTCTGAATTGGCTGGGTCCTCCCACATCAACCATTAACCCCAGTAAAAGCTCATTGGTTCACCAAGTTGGACTTTGGTGCAATCATTACCTTGTTTTGTTTGGATGTTCTATCTGGGGTAAGTAGGAGTGTGCATGCCTGCATGCATGCGTGCGTGCGTGTGTGCATGCCTGCATGCCTGCATGCGTGCGTGCGTGCGTGCGTGCGTGTGTGTGTGTGTGTGTGTGTGTGTGTGTGCACGTGTGTGTGTGTGTTTGTGGGGGTCTCCTTAGGAAAACTTTCTCATAAACACTGGGGAGTCAAGGACTGGGTTTACTGGGACAGAGGTGACAGAGGAAAAAGGAAGGGGGAAAGGGAAGGCCTCGGGCTACAGGCAGTGCACTGGGCTGCTTCCGCGCCATGTTGCTGCTGACAGATGAAGGGAGTCCCTCTATGGAGCAGCCTTCTCCATTGTAATGAAATGTTTGGGATCCTGTGACCTCTAAGGTCCTTTGTGTCATGTCAGGGTCAGGGTTAGCAAGCTCTACACTCATAGGATTAAAGGTCTAACGAGTGGGGGATGGACATTGTTCAAAAAGACATAATAACATTCCTGGCTCTGGGGTTCACAGTGGGGGCAGGTCAGAATGAGTCACCATAGGGGAAAATCAAGGGAACATGGAAAGCCACTCCCCCAGACTCTGTTTGGGAGTATGAAACCTTACCACAACTGATAAAATCAAAAGTGCCTACAAAAATAGTGCTTTCTTTCCTAAAGACATCGCCAACAAGGATGTTAAAAACATTAAACTGTGCTGATTAGGGCTAAAACATTTGCAGTGTTGAGTTTAACTGTCTTGGCCTTCCTCATATCCCTAATCCAAATAATGTAGCTCACACAGCCACCTACCAGTTTCATTTTTAAAGGAGATTTTTTTTTTTTAAAAAAAAAGGTTTATTTAACTTGATGACTATGAATGGTTTGCTTGTGTATTATATGTGCCACGTGCATACCTGATGCTATGAAGATTAGAAGAGGGTGTCTGATCCTTTGGAACTGGAGTTATTTATCGTTGTGAGCCACCACATGGGTGCTAGGAACTGAACCTGGGCCTTCTGTGGGAGCAGCAGGTGCTCTAACCACTGATCCACCTCTCCAGCTCCAGGAAATTCTTTCAAATAGGCAAAATAAGTAAACCAGCTTACTTAGTTTTTTAAAACTTAATTTCAAAATTATTTTTAATTATGTGTATGTGTATTGGTCTGCATGGATGTGGACATGAGTGCTGGTTCCTGTGGAGGCTGGTGGGTGCTGGGAGCCAAACTTGGGCCCTGCGAAAGGGCAGCAAAGAGCAGTAAGAGCTGCCATGTGCTGGGGAAAACAGTGGTGGTGGAGGCAATAGCGGGGCTGGCAGGGACCGCGAGCCGGACACGAAGCAGCTGTGACAGTAGGTAAGTGGAAAAGAGCTGCTGAGTCTAAAAAGTTCTACGTGGACTGAACCAGCTGTGAGAAACTCTTGGGATGGTTCCACCAGAAGGGAACATCTAGAAAAGTACGAGCACATATGCATTTTGGGTCTAACTGAAGGCTGCCTCATCATCAGCACCGTCTCTTCTCCTTCGCCACAGTGGCTGGGCTGCTGGAGTCTCTTCCGCAGGCAGCTGTTTTGTACTTGGTGGGGGCTCCTGAATCTTACAAGCTCAGACTTGTGAAGTTTGTTTACTTCCTGAGTCTCCCCACCTGTTAGTTTCCTTTTCTGTTACTTTGATAAAATATCCGGACCAAAAGCCACTATTAGCAGCAAGGGCTATTTCAGCTTATCCAATACAGTCCATCATTGGGAAGGGCAGGGCAGGAGCTTCAAGAGCTTGAAGGAGAAACCATGAAGGAAATTTGTTACCTGGCTCACTCAAGGTCCCCCACCGCACCCCAGTGGTTATATGTCTCTGTCTCTGCAGTATACCATCTATGGCAAAAGGATGTTTCCTTCCTTGGTGGGTTGCTGCTGACAGCAACAGTGAGATCAATGACAGCAGCCACCCTCCACAGGTCTGTGATCTGCGCAGTCACAGGGTTTGTCTGGCCTTTCAGCACCAGATGTGAACTCTCACCTGTGGAGTCTCAACTCTAGTCAAAAAGGCTGCTGGTTTTAGCCATTATAGCCATGCCACTACTGTACAAGCAGGGACAGCTTGCCTGCAACACACAAGATGCACGGCTGAGCAGGATTGTTACTGGCCATCCTTCCTGCAGCAGTCCACATAACATGGGACACCATGAAAGCCAGTTCAGTCCCAGCTTTATTTCTCCATGTCCTGGAACCAAAGTATACTGTGTCTTCATAAACTGTGTCTGTCTGTCTGGTTCTGGAATGCAACTGACAACAACAAATATATATATATGTATATATATATATATATGTATATATATATATATCATGGTTTATGGGGTCTCAGGAGCCTCCTCGGACAAGTGTAGAAGTAACCCACTTCTGGTACCAGTTTTTATGTAACAACCACATACCCTTTGGAGTACCCTTTAGGTACAGTGCTCTACCCCAGATTGATTTATTTTTAGTTCATCTTTAACCTCTTGCTTGAGAAACCTTTTGGAAGACCAGCTTTATCCCCATAGGCAATTTCAATTTTATCAGTTGTGATAAAGTGTTAAACTCCAGCCAGAATCCAGAGACTAGCTTCTTTTCCCGCCCTCGTCTCAATTTTTCTGTCTTGCCTCAGTGCACAGATGTGATTGATCCTGGGGCTGCAAGGCCAGCGATTTGGGTTTGCTGTTTAGAACCGTCAACCAGAGAAAGTACGCGAAACCGGAGCAAGATGAATGAAAGCTTCTCCAACTTTTAGTTTTCAGGTAAGGGCTGCATTCAGTGTGGGTCTTAAGCCTGGTAAATCATACCCTGGGGAATTTGAATGCAGGGCGGGGATGTTGGAGGGTGCGGAATCTTCTGGAGAAGAGGGCACTGTCTGGAACGCGCGCAGTCCAGTGTCCCAGCGCAGCTTGCCCCAACTTCTGCTGATCACCCCCTTCCCCGGACCGCACCTCGCCTCCATTCCCGGGATAAGCCGAGGAAGTTCAACAAAGGGTGGAGGCTGGGCTAAACTGGAGGCCGCCTTCAGGGCGAGAGGGGAGGTCGGGGGAGGGGTTTGTGGCGAGTTTCTCTTTAAAAGCCCGAGGCGAAAGCCTGCCCAGCGCTGTAGCCCACTCCTGCCCGCACTCCTCGCTTCTCCCCTGGGCCCTCGGCGACCGGCACGGAGAGGGGCCACTGCTGAGAGCCCAGTCCCAGCCTGGCCACCACGGAGCCCTGCTGCCAAGTAAGAGCGCTTACTCTGGTCATCCCTTTCTCTCGCTGTCTGAAGGCTAATGGGAACACGCAGCCTCCATCCCTCTCTTCTTCCTCCCTTGGGCCAGCTCCAGTCAGGAATGCAGGAGGACGTGCGAGCTGACAGGTCCCCCTATGCCCCCGCCATGCCAGCAGCCCCGCCCAGTCCCAACTTGGGAGGGTCCCGGGAGGCGGTCGATTTACCCCAGGAGTTGGGTGCTTGACTCCTGATGACCCTAGGCACTCCCGGACAGAGCGTGGGGCTTTGGGATGCATACTGGATGCCTAGTAGGGTGCATAGTGGGGAAGGGGCATCTGGAAGCGCGGCTAGTGGCCAGAGTTACAGCTTTTGATATACGGAGCTCGTGATGGAGAGGGGGCTGGGAAGACACTGAAGCGTGGCTGTGACCGAAGTTTTGGGCTTTGTGAGGTCTAGTGCCCTGCAGCTGTAGATCGCACAGCTTGCAACTGGGTTTTCTACCCAACCTGTTACAAAGGCTCCAACGAGCCTGGGATTTGTGAACAGGGATGCGGTGGGGGAGGTCCCGCCCCAAGAATTCATTACCAAGTCGCCCTGGAACCTCTCCTCACCGTTATCCAGGAGAGACTGAGCAGTAGGGGGGAAAACCTGCGACACAAACACGCAGGACTTTTGGCTCCTCTGTCCTACCCGGACTCGGTTGCCTCCTGGTGTGTTGCTCCCCTTTCCCCAAGTCTTGGAGCAATAGGGTGTAGTGGCCTGACTAAAGTGACTCTATTCAGTTCCGATAGAAATGATTGAGGAAACAAACATTCCTTTCTCTCCATCACTCCCTGTCCTGGCGCTACAAAGAATACTAAAAATCTTCCAACCAACCAACCACCAACCAATCACAGTGAAACCCAATGCACGGTGGAGAGGTGCAGCTGTATGAAGCAAGGGACTGAGTTACCTAATGTGGCTAGGAAACCAAGTTCAGATGAGAGATGCACGACGCCAGACACGCCCAAATTAATTCTACCCCCTAAGACCTTGGTGTTGAAGAGATGCTCAAATTAGTTCAATGGATATTTTCCCCCCACATCGAAGTGCTGAAGTTCAACAGTTCTGGTTCAGTGTTGAGGACTCGAACCTCTATCTCTTAGCTGGAGCCCTCCCTTGCATTACCACTTGCTGTGTGTAGGCCCATTTTTCGTCTTTGGAGTAGGCATGGCATCTTGTGTACTTAATTGGCCAGGAAGCAGCTTGAGGGAGGATGAATTCATTTCAAAGGTCATGTCACTGGACTGACCTTACCTCGGAGAAAACTATAACTTCTTTCTAACCGTTGCCTTCCCCTAGTCCTATTCTCTAGTCCTTGGGACATCTGTTAAACCCATGATAAAATGTGTGAAGCCTGGGAGTCCCTGATGGTCTCCAGGCTATCCCTAAGGAGACTGGGTCTCAGTAATCTGTAGCTGCTTTTTCCCTGTGACCTTTGTGTTAAAAAGCAAAATCACTTACACATTAAGTAGCAACACAGAGCATAAAATCTGGTTCTAAGGACAAAGCACACACTGGAGCCTGACAGTCTGAAGCTTCCCTGAACTTCTAGGACACTTGCATTTATTTCTTTTCTTCCCAGCTGGGAGCTTCTCCTGGCCTCTTCCCTAACCCTCTGACCTCTGGATAACTAACTAGTTGGGAAGAGCTTTGTGAGGGAAACAGATTTTTCTGGGCTGTGGATGTAATCATCAGAAAGCGGACTAAGGTCCTAGAAAATTCTACATTGAAGTTGTTTTATGCCGAAGATGTTCAGATATGCACTTGAGCAAATTATGGATAGTTGGGGTCTTCTTGTTAATCCCAACATTTTGCCCCCCTTACATTATATCCCTTTTTTCCTTTTCTCAGTTTTTAAAAGTAGATCTTGACGTCATATGGTTTTATCCATATGTATATCCATATATCAGCACAATTCTGGAAATGTTAGATCACTATTACCCTTAAGAAAGTAAACAAAGATTTTTTTTTTACTATAATCTTTTACCTACCCTATATTATATTTTTCCCTTAATTTTCTCCAAATGTCTTTCTGGAGTTGAACCACATCCTGTTGCTTTGTATAATGTGTTGTAGTCCTATTGTATGGCATTGCTTTCAAGTCATTCTCCCTCCCTCCCTCTCTCTCTCTCTCTCTTTCTCTCTCTCTTTTTTAACAAAGTCCCACTAAAGCCTGAGGCATGTAGTTTTTAATTCATTTTACCCTTAAGGAAACTTACAAATGCAGACGTTGTCTTTGCAATGTAGCTAGCTGGTTGCTGGGCAAGCCAGGCTGACATCATTCTTTGAATAAAGGTGAACAATCTTTGAGAAAATTAGCATAGAGTGCCAGCAGTCCCCTGAAGGGAACCCTTTGGCTCACTGGACCTGGAACGTATCACTTTCTGTCAGAAGACCCTTTGTCATCATTTGTTAATTTTCCTTTTGGAATTTAGACCATGAGCTACCAAGTTAGGAAGCTCAGATTTGCTGTAGGAAAATTGTTCTTCTCTGGATTGAAGTATGCCTTGTCTAATCAGGCAGCACCCTCCTTGCCCTTCTTTTCTAGCTCCTTGGTCTAAAAGTAGGATGAAGGAAACGACTGTATCTGGTTTCTAGAAAAAAAAACAAAGGTCTAGAGGAGAATTTAGGAAGAAATAATCACGGGTCTTTGAGTATCACCTGGGTGTTTTGGCTGATGGCATCTATCATACTAATGTCCCTAACTCTTAATACAGAAAGGGGAAGAGGACTTTGTCTCCCTGCTAAAGTCTCAAGTTTCTAGACATCTTAGTTTATTTTGCTTTTGTCTAATGAGGGTTGGTAGCACCAGAATGTTTTGTTATTTGGATTTTCATCACTTATGTTTATTTGCTTCTCAAATGCAGTGTTAAGCCATTTTACATCATATTAATCACCATAGGTTGGGATCCTCCTTCCTCTACAAGCAATATAGGAAAGATTAAAAAGGGCTTCTTGTTTCTGGTATTCTACATCCCTGCCCTCACCATGACTTTTTGAAAAAACATTGAATAGTCTTAGCACTCTCATCCAAATTGACTATAGATGAGCAAGTGTATCAGGGATTCTCAGTTCTGTGCTACTACTGATCTATGTCTGTCTTTAAGGCACATCACCTTGGCTGTCAATGTGCTTGAAACCAGAGAGTGTGAATGCATCTTCTAACTTTGTTCTCTTCAGAGTTGTCTCGATGATTCTGGATCTCTTGCAATTCCACATGTGTTTTAGAATTGATTGACTTGCCAGTATCCACAAAGAAGTCAGCTAAGATCAGGACTGTGTTGGATATATAGGTCAACATGGGGAGTTGTCTCATTTTTAAAAAGTAAGCCTTCCAGTCCACAAACACAGGATGATGCTCCGCCATTGATTGAGATGCTCTTTACTTTCTTTCAACAATGCCTTGTACTCTCAGGGCATAACATGTGTGCTTCCTTTGTTGAATTTATTTCTAGTATTTTGTTCTTTTGGATGCTATTGCAAGTGGGATTACTTTCTCCATTTTATTTTTAGTTTATTCATTAAAAGCAGGTGGAAGGGGCTAGAGAGACCTTGTACTGCTCTTGGAGAGGATAAGAGTTTGGTTCCTAGTACCCATATAAGCTGGTTCACAGTTACCTATAATGCTACCTCTAGGGCATCCGACGCCCTCCTGTGGCCTTCACAGGGACTTCAGTCATGTGCACATACAGATAGATACATAAACACACAGTTGAAAATAAGTAATTTAAAGAACGGATAAAAAATATTATTTTGAACATTGATCTTTCATGACCTTGAGGATTCACTGATTCCAATAATTTTAGTAAATTTCTTAGGAATTAAAAAGTATATCTTATTTGTGTGTGTGCATGAACATGCCACTACACACACGTGAAAATCAGAGGACAACTTTCAGGAGTCAGTTCTCTTCTTACACCATGTGGGTTCTGGGAATTGAAACTAAGGTCAAGAACCTTGTTTCTGGAAAGCACTTTCACCTGCCGGACCATCTTGCTGGCCTGGTTTCTCGGGATTTAAAACAAATGTGAGTATGTGAGTACATCCTTAAGTAGGTAGTGGCATCAGAGGCAGATGAATGCGAAAGCAGGTGGGAACAGATGTGTGCAAATCCCTACATAGGGCCATAGCTCTGGGTAGCAAGCTGATGCTAGTTGTGATGATAAGAGGGTAGAGGCTTACCAAAGCTGGCACTGGGAGCCAGGCTGACTCGAGATACAGAAAGAATATTAGGATCCATCTTAGGAGTAGACTTTTGATTAGCACTAATGTTTATTCAGCAGCAGTGGTAGCTGAGAAAGTCTGTCCTGCTCAGTCCAAATGAGAACTTTCAGGCCTCTGGGTGCATGCCACTATCCTGTAGATTCCATTATCCTGAGTGAACACTGGAGTCTTGGTACCAGCTGGCTCTGTGCAGACAGGCCCAGCCAGCTCTGCTGATGTGGCAGTTGGTCCTGTTGCTGATGCTCTCTGGGCTCTCTCTTGGGAGCCAAGGCTGCCATGGGCAGCACAATCCCAGGGGTGAGGTTTTTAACCCATTTCAGCACTCCTACTCTAGCATATCCAGTCACTTCCAGGAAGGATGAAGATGTGGTTATGGTCTCTGCTTGTGAGTCCTGTGACTGGTGCCTCTGGGTTTGGCTGCCATGTAAAGAGCACAAGACTGAAACAATGGACCAAGTTGTGCCTTTCACACCCTCGGACAAGACCCTCTGGCAGCTCCTGGAGGTGCCCAAAGTATACAGAGCCAAGGCCGAGTCTCAGTTTGATGGTCAGATCTTCCCTTAGGCAAAGAGTCTGGGGAAGGTGACGCTTAGGGAATGAACCGACGAACTATCTCCCTCTCCACTTCTAATGGTCATCTCAGAAAAAAAACATGACTTATGTACTCCCCACTCTAGGATGCATACCATCTCCCACCTAACCCACTCAACTCACCCCAACTCTCTGAGCCCCTCCATAGTTGTGTGTCCACCTAGACTGCCACTGAACACTCCACGCTGAGGAGTTAGCATGAAGCCTGCAGTTGGTTTCAAGTCCTGAGGACACTGGGCTTGTTGGGAATGACTGGATTGCTTCTCAAGTTTGCATGTCATCCTGGCCTCCAGTCTCATGTCCTCTCCCTAATTTTTATGAACTTCCATCTCCTTCCAAGAGGCCTGAGAAGTCAAACAACCTGGTTGGTCCTAAGGTGTTAGTTATAAGATACAGTGTGTCTGAAAATGTGTGTGTGTGTGTGTGTGTGTGTTGGTTGAAACCTGCTTTCCTTGTGGCATATTAATAGCGGTTGAGAGGAGACCGTATGAACATAAGAACTCTAGGATCTCAGGAATAATCTTGAAAACCCATGTAAAAATTTGGGCATGGTAAGTACAGGATGGTAATAGGCTGACAGAGACAGGTGGATGTCTGGGGCTCATTGGTCAGCCACTTTAGGCTCCTTGGAAAGCTTCAGGCCAGTGAGGAACCATACCTCAAGAAACAATCCAAGGTCTGACCTCAATATGCATATATACATATATACATATGCTCTATCACAAATACGTGCACACACCTCCACACACACATGCACACAAACCTAAAATTAACTTTACAAGTATAATATAAATGGAGTGATACCCCTTTTGGATTTTTCTCAGTTCTAATTTGAGATTATATTAGTCATTGCCCTTTGAGCGTTGACTATGAGCCAGTCACTACTTGGGATACTTTGGACCTTTTGTTTTGTTTTGTTTTTTGGTTTTTTGAGACAGGGTTTCTCTGTGGCTTTGGAGGCTGTCCTGGAACTAGCTCTGTATACCAGGCTGGTCTTAAACTCACAGAGATCCACCTGCCTCTGCTTCCCGAGTGCTGAGACTAAAGGCATGTGCCACCACCGCCCAGTACTTTGGACCTTTTATGTTACCCCAAGGACCCTATCTATCACTCTTCTCTATTGGCAGAATCTGAGGCTACTCTTGGATGCCAACATCCTGTTCTTAGTATTATCTGATGTCCAAGCCATGCTTCCCTTTTTCTTGAGTGATGTAGGTTGGATATTTGAACCCAGTATGCATCCTTGCCTTGTGAGTTTCTATATGGCTTTTGAATCTGATTGTGAGTTTCCCTGTCCCTTTACTGTGGGAAATGTGCTGGAGAGATGATTTGTGTCACTTATTATTATTATGTGTATGTGTTATACATATATGTCCACATATATGTGCAGGTGTGCTTACCAATGCAAGTACATGTGGGAGCCAGAAACTGATGTTAGGATGTTTTCCTCAATTGCTTCTATACTGTAGTTTTTCAGACAAGATATTTTACTGATCTTGTCATTCACAGTGTCAACTAGGCTGGCTGAGCACAGAGCCCTGGGCTTCTGCCCCAAGCACCAGGGTTCCAGACACACACTGCTATGCCCATGGGCACTGAGGATCTAAATTCTGATTCTAATGTTTGTCTAACGAGCACTCTACCCAGGGAGCCAACTCCCTAGCCTCTCCACGTTAATAGTGGTTGATAGGAGGTTTTACCTTTTCATCCAATCTACGACTTTCCAGTAAGCACTTTTGAATGTGTTTGAAATTGTTCCTTCAAGCTCCCCAAGGAACATCCTGGTTAAAGTAAGAGTCCACACCAAGAAAGAGGTGGACTGTGGGGAACCCTGACTGGTCACAACAAATTATGCCAACAAAGCCCTCATTTTGAAGGGTGAAAAAGATTCAGCTTTGTATAGCTGCTTTCTCACCACCTCACTAAGCTCCCAGCATTCCATCTGCATAACCAGAAACAGACGGGACTGAGGTGGAATTCAGGGCCAGGGGCAAAATGAATCAGGCCTGGACCAGTCTGGTGTCTGAAAGTCTCTGTCTGTGTGTGAGGTATTCACAAGGGCTTCCCTCATGCTCTGAGTATACCTCATCTGCCCAGGATGGCCTCTCTCCACGAAGTGTAGCCAGAAACAGCCCCAGACCACCACTCGGAAATGGAGTCTTGGTCCTGAGCCAAGACCATTCATCTCTCCTGCTGGCCTCAGCAGGAATCCCACCCAGTCCAGTGAAGGAGACAGCCCCAGCCCAAATCTGAATCCCTAGAGATGTCAAAGAGAATGTTATGACTGATGAGAGTTCTGCTGGGCTCTGACTGTGAGGTTCAGCAGCGGCATGGACCTTGCTGCTCTCCTGTGGTGAGGTTGTCTCCCATGGTTGTCTAGACCATGCTTTGTAGTGGGGGCAGCAGGATAAGAACGGGTGCTCTAGAACCCACACATAAAGATATGGGCTGGGAAGATGGGTCAGCGATTCAGAGCATATGCTGCTCTTCCTAAGGATCACAACTATCACTCCTTCCAGGGATCCAATACCCCCTCTTCTGACCTCTGTGGAGGAGATATCTGTAGGAAGTCTCTAGTAGTCTCAGGTTGCAGCTATCTGGGAGGAGGAAGCTATAGTTGCTAGTTTTTGCAGACACTTGTCAATAGTTTGTAAACATTTGTATTTAAACACTGTCAATATTCACACTCAACTAGAGGAAGAGTTTACCATTCTGATGGGTCTGAGGTATTGGGATCATTGGCTTGGTGGTGGCCATATCAAACAATACACATGCACTCAGGACTTCATCCACTCTTTACAAATTCAAGCACGTTTCCTTAACTTCCCAGAAAAATTCACATAGTAGCACAAAAGTCCTGAAATAGTCAAGGAGCAAAACTGTAAGTGTAATACCTGGCTTCAAAACATACCTCAGAGCCATAGTAACAAAGGCAGCATGTTACTGCCATACAAGCATGTATGCAGACCCGTGGAACACAACTTTATCTTTAGCCACCTGTTTCATGGTAGAGTATTAAAAACATACATCAGGAGAGCTGGCTCCATGGGTGAAGTACTAGCTGCATAAGCATGCACTGAACCACATGAAGGAGAGTATGGTGGCATTTGTCTATAACCCAATGTTTGGGAGGTGGCGATAGGTGGAGCCTAGCAGCTCACTCACCAGTGAGTTTACCTCATCAAAACAGCAAGTTCCAAGTTCAGTGAGACCCTCTGTCTAAAAGTGTGTGGTGGAAGTCGAACTCTGGCTTCCACCTAATAACAGTACATGGGGGAAGGATAACATGTAAGAGACTGAACCTAGGTCCTTCTCTTTCTCTGCACCCCCATCAAAGAAGAGAGTTTAATAGAAGACTTGAAAACTTACTTTTACTATTAGATAAACACACAAAGATGTCCTGGATAGGACTCCAAAAGTACAAGGCAAGAAGCAGGCAGGAATTGATGGCTGGAATTACATCAAGGTTTAAAGGACCTGCATAGCAAGCAAACAACTGAGCCAAGAGGCAACCTGGAGAATGAGGTGGACTTTGCCTTCTGTTCATCTCACTGTTACTATCCTCTGGAATACAAAGAGGAACTCAAAAAAGTAAAACAAAACAAAACAAGTAGTCTAAAGAATGTGAAAAATCAGACTAGATCCTTAGAGGAAATATAAATGGCCAAGAACTTGGGGCAGGGACCAAGGGGGAAGCTCACTTCTTCATTCACTAAGTACACACAAATGAAAACTGTAGTGAAATTCTAGCCCACCCAAGTGAGAATGAATATATGAGAATTCATTCTCATTCATATATATATGGAGGCCTCCTACACCATCCTACTTAGCTTTAACTGTCAAATTGATACAATTTAGAGTCATCTCACAGAAGAGCTTCAAATGAGCGATTATTCAGGTCAAACCTATCTCAGTGGGCATGTCTGTCTGGGGGGTAGGGGTTGTCTTGTTGATTGTTGTAGGAGGGCCAGGCCACTGAGGGTGGCAGCATTCCCAGGGCAGGCGATCCTAGGCTGTCTAAGAAAGCAGTCTCTACCTTAAGCTCTGCTTGGGCTCATGTCATGATGTCCCTCAAGGATGTAAGCAGAGATGAAACTTTCTTTCCCCTAAGATGCTGGGGGTGGGAGAGTTGACTTTTTCATCCACATTGCTGATTTTCTCCAGTTTCTAACTTTCCCAAGTTTTGAGTTAAATTCATCTGCTTGTTCGTACTCTTTTCCAGGTCACTGACCATTTTTACCAGAAAGCTTTTCAAATCTTTATCTGCCATTTTACCTATTTCAGTGTCTTTGGGTTCAGAAGTTGAGTTAGGTTCTTTTGGAGGAGTCTTGTTGTCCTTGTTTCTGTGCGGTGATTTGTACATCCATTGGTTGAATGTCTTTTTGAGTTTTCTTGTTTTGCAAGGTGGGGCAGAATCTTCTATTTTGGGCAGTCTAGTGGTAAAGGCTTAATCCTGGCACCAAACATGGTGCCATCTTTTTCCTGTTCTTTCCCAGAATTCCTGCTCTTTGACATCCTCTATGGATTTCAGAAGACCTTTCTCTAGTTCTCTCTTGGGAAAAAAGTTATTTTCCTTTGTTCCTTGTCCTGTCTTTCACTGGTTCTCACAGCCTCTTGTCCACCACCTTACCTAGAGTTCATACATGAAGGATTTTCAAATTCTAATATCTGTACATTGTCAGTCCTGGCATCACATTAGGGACTCTGGTATATACTGGAAAGCTTCTGGGGTGGCAGATACAGTGCTGTTATTTGGACAGTTGAAGTAGCACTGTTCATAGACATCCAAGAAATGAAGATCGAGAGCCCCCTTTCACCTTCTGATCCTATCCTTCTCTCAACTCTGAAAGAGCAGCAAAACTTAGCGGACATAAACCTTATTGGAGACATCCTGTAGTCCTTTGTCTCATTGTCCTTGGCACAATTTAATGCCTTATTTTATAAAGCACAGACAATTGAGCTTATACAATATAATATAGTCTATAAACGAGAATTTCTGATTTTTAAACAATGGTTTATAAAAGCTGGATGCAGAAGGACCTGCCTAGGTTCACCCACCAGCTCCCGTTCACACTTGGAGAAATCAGAGTTCAAAATCAAACCCAGGCCTCTGAAGGTCATAGTTGAGCATCAGCCTGCACTATCACTGGTACTTGGACAAGTTGACGGGAACCAGGAGTGCGGCGCCAGCCTGAACTAAGATACACCAGCGATTCATATTTGACCACCAACGATGAGCCAGAGATTTAAGGAACCTTTTCTTTGACTCTTGTTACAAAAAGTCCTATGAACTAGGGTTTTCATGTAAAGGTTGTTTTTAGGAATGTATCCTTTCAAGTCTACAGGATTATTAAGACTAATAAACCTAACTAGACCAGGGTTTCCTGTGCTGATGAGCAGTGGACATGGAATCTGAACCTGGTTCCAAGTGATCCTAAAATTCTCATGTACATTGCTTGCTGTCAGCGGGGAAGCAGCAGTGAGCTGTTGTGTGTGGAGGGAGAGTGTGGGGACAGCTTGAGTGGTCACCGACCATAGGGCAACAGCCATGGTCATAGGGCAACAAGGCCTTGGGGGTGGCTGATGTTTCTGAAGGAGTCCTGGGATCCTGAGCCGTCCCATGTGAATGAATTCTTTCCACTTACCTCTCAGATGGCCCTTTTAGCCCAGCACCTCTTGTCAGGAAGTCTTAGTAGACATTATATCCTCAAATCGATTGAATAAGAATGTAAGAATATCCTTAACTGCTTAATGGCAAGCCAGTGAGAAAATACTGGAGACAAAATTTATCACTTTCTGATAAGCAACGGTGGTGAGCAACCCCCTCTTAGCAGTCAGTGTTTTTCATTCTGCCGGGCAGGTACTCCGGTCCTTAGTCATGTTGCTCGCAGCCCTCTCTCTGATGTTGACCGTTTTCTGGACTCCGCCGGATGAGTCATTAAGAACATGTGCTGTAGAGTTCCCAGGGATCCCTCAAGTGATATTCAGTAGTATATTTTTTAAAGAAGATCCTATGGAACAGACCCTCATGGCCTGCACTGTCTCTGGACGTGTGGACTGAGCTGTTGCGAAGTGTCTGCTGTCATATGTGTCTGGTTGACCCAGTTGGCCGTCACCCTATGCTCACAAGACCAAGGATTCCAGAATTTCCGTGATGTCTATGATGCAACTTCCCTGCTGCGGAGTGTTCTGAGACTCTGGGTATGAGGAGACACCTCTGAGGGATGCTGAGGATAGTGCTTCCTGCTGTCTGACCATCCTCTCAGTAGTGCTGTAGAAACGAGGCTCCCCACACCCCACCCCACCTCTCTGTCTCCTCTCTTCTACCCCTTCTTCCCTCCACCATCCCCGTGGTATATGTGGTGCTACACAATGCCCATGCATATCTGTTCTGAGGCCAGAGGAAGACAATGGATGTCTCCTCCTCTCCTCATGTTGCTTTTTTTTTTTTAAAGAGAGAGAGAGACAGTCTCTAGCTGAACTTGAAGCCCTCTGTCTAGGCTAAGCTTTTATGGGGCTAATCATCACTTGAACTCAAGGCCTCTTAGTTTCACATCAAGCACTTTTAGCCCCTGTTCCATCTCCCTAACTCTTTTCTTTTTTCTTTCAGTTAATTATTTTATTTTTTATTTATGTTTCTCTTTCTCTCTGTCTCTGCCATGTGTGTGCATGTGTGTACGTGTGTGTGCGTGTGCATGTGTGTACGTGTGTGCATGTGTGTGTGCGCATGTGTAAGTGTGTGAGTGTAAGTGTGTGTGTGAGTGTGAGAGCGTGTGAGTGTGTATGTGTGTGTATGTGTGAGTGTGAGTGTGTGTGTGTGAGTGTGTGTGTGTGAGTGTGTGTGTGTATGTGTGTGTTCCCCCAGAGGCCAGAAGAAGGCTTGAATCCATTGGAGCTGGAGTTGCACATGGCTATGAGCCACCTGATGCAGGTGCTAGGAATTGAACTTGTGTCTTCTACAGGAGCAGCAAGTGCTCCTAACTCTTGGCCAGCTCTCAAGCCCTTTTCCTAACTTATTCTGGCAGGAGCTGATGGAGTAGGTCAGAAGAAGACAGAGGTGTCACCATCCTTCCAGATGTCTCCATATGTCTGGAGAAGCAGACGGGGAATTTCCCATGCTACTCCTGATGGAGCAAAGGGAAGCCTAGAGCCACAGGGTCCACACAGCCTCACTACTTTGGGCGTCTGGTCCTCTGGGATGCCTGGAACTTTACCCACTTGTGGGTTGGTTGGATGCCAGTTTAGAGATGAATCATTCAAATCATCGAGAAAATAGGAAAGGGGAAAAAAGGCACAAAGACATGATTTCTAAAGAAAGAGGCTGGGTGGCCAAAGCAATGGTAATTAAAGCTAAATATTATGTTTGCATATCAGTGCAGGGAAACCTCTGTAGTGCTGACAGCAGAAACTGTCTTTCTGTGAGATTCTTAGTATAGTTTGCAGAGTGGTTTTTTTTTTTTTTTTTTAATATATAGACTTTCTTGCATTCCAAAACTGTACAACATTTTAACAATATGAATTTTCATTACAACAATGTATACAATGACAAAGAGAGTTAGAAATAAGACTATGATCCTTCTTCATGACTGAATGCTCCATAATTGTAATTTGGTATCACTGTGGCAAATACTAGAGAAAATCACCTTTAAATTTATTTATTTTTATTTTATGTGCACTGGTGTTTTGCTATGGGTGTCGAGTCCCCCTGAACTGGAATTACAGACAGTTGTGAGTTGCCATGTGGGTGCTTGGAATTGAACCCAAGCTCTGTGGTAGAGCAGTCAGTGCTCTTAACCACTGAGCCATCTCTCCAGCCCAGAAAAATAACTTTAGAGAGGAAACATTTGTTTTGGTGCATGGTTTCCGAGGCATCAGCTCCTCATGGTGAGGAGGGTAAGGCAGAAGCATCATACACAGAAGCAGGTACCTGTGCTAAGGACACTTCCTGTACTTCACTCAGGGGACATCCTACTGGCTGGTGTTATCTCCCCGACTAAGGTCATTCTTTCTGGATATCTCCATATACACATGCAGAAGTGATCTTTACTAAATTTTTAGGTGTTGCTCAATCCAACCCAGTTCACTACCAAGATTAAACCACCACAATAAGAAATAACTATATAAAAGAAAATTTAGATATAATGTCTGCAATATAGCATTTATTTTAAAAGCAGGGTGTGTGTGGGTTTTTTTTTTTCTTTTCTTTTTTCTTTCTTTCTCTCTCTCTCTCTCTCTTTTTTTTTTTTTTTTTTTTTTTGAGACAGGGTCTCTCTACGTAGCCCTGGCTATCAAAGAACTCTCTATATATATAACATGCTGCCTTAAAAAACAGTTTTCAAGCTAGATGTGATGTCACACACCTTTAAATCCTAGCACTTAGGAGGCAGAGGCAAGTGGATGGCTATAAAATCGAGGTCAGCCTGACCTACACAGAGAGTTCCAAATACCAAAGAATTCTAGTTGGATTTCAATCCCCAGTGCTGGGATTGAACCCAGTGACTTGCAAATGCCAGGCAAGCACTCTACCACTGGGCTACATCCCCAACCCTTGATATTTTTTTTTTTTTTTTTGACAGTATTTCACTATGTACCTCAGACTGACCTTGAACTTGTTATGTAGTCCAGGGCTTTTCAAACTCTTGGTGGTATCCCTGCTCCTTCCTCTGAGTATGGGGGCTATAGGCACGCACAGTGATTTAGTGATTTAAGTTTTTCAAAGGCAATAGATACAAAGGAAAGACTGAGCACTGCAGATTTGATGGTGGCTGAACCAACACCTGTGCTACTTGTTGTCTTTCTCCCTTTTACCAGTTTGTATTTGCTTAGATATTTATGATCGACATGTATAGCTTTCCCAACAGAGAGGGAAAAGCACATGAAGATTATGTTTAAGAGAAGAGGAAAGTAGCTGAATCGGGCATATGATGGTGAGGCAGAAGCGAAGAGGCCAAGAGCCCCCTGTCGAGGGAAGACGTGGCACTGTGTAGCGCCACACCCAGGAGTCCGGGTAACCGGGTGTAGCAGTCTATAGACATGCAAAGCCAGAAATTAAGAGTTCTCTTTTTAAATTACAAGATCACATTTTCTCCATTTCTTCCTGGAACAAGATTAGAGGATCTCCAGGGCTCTGAAACCCTTAGAGTAGGGACACGAGGGCCACAGAGCACAGGGCAGGGCACAGCCGTGGCCACCTGGTGATCCACATTCGGATCCTGGCTTACACTTCCTGCCAGAACAGCCGAACTCACTGAGCCACTGTGCCTTGATTTCCTCCATGGAATAAAGCTGCTGTTAATGACTTCACACCAGTGTTCGTCCAACCTGCAGCCCACAGGTCACAGGCATCCCACAAGAGACAGGAGCAGCCCAGACTGTATGTAGATGACAGTGTCAAAAGGTTGAACAGCCCTGCCTAGAGTGTGCCAGTCTGCCTTCAGGGGAAGATGACCCTCAGTGGGTGTGTGAAGCCAGAGCTAGCATGGATTCCTATGCAGATCATGCTTCATCCCCCTTAGATGCAGTCCAGTGATGAAATTTAACTTGTAAATTAAGCCTGGTGTTAAGTTAGGGTTTCTATTGCTGTGAGGAGACACCATGACCCTGGCAACTCTCATAAAGGGAAGCATTTAATTGGGGTGGCTTACAGTTTCAGAGGGTCAGTCCATTATCATCAGAGGACAACAGGAATTGGACTGTGAGTCCTAAATCTTGTAGGCAACACGAAGTGGATTCTAAGAGTCACACTGAGTGAAGCTTGAGCCAAAGGGACCTCAAAGTCTCCCCCCACAGTGGCACACTTCCTTCAACAAGGCCACACCTACTTCAACTAGGCCACACCTCCCAATAGTGCCACTCCTTATGGGGGCCAATTACATTCAAGCTATCACACCTGGTAAGAGATTCACAATTACAATATTATACTGTAATACAACTTCAATGAGTCTTCTCTGCTTTTTCTCTTTGTGTTGTGTAGTTTTTGGTCAACTTGATGCAAGCTAGACTTTCCTGGAAAGAGGGACCCTCAATCGAGGAATAACTCCATGTGATTGATCTGGGTGTGTATCTGTAGGGCATTTTCATTAATGACTGATGTAGCAAGGCCCAGCTCACTGTGGGTGGTGCCATCCCTGGGTTGGCAGTCCTGGGGTGTATAAAAAAGCTAGCTGAGCAAGCAATGAGAAGCAAGCCAGTAAGCAGCACCCCATGGCTTCTGCTCAGTCCCCGCCTCCACATTCCTGCCTTGAGTTCCTGCTTTGACTTCCATCAGTGGAGTGTGACCTGGGATGTGTAAGCCAAATAAACCCTTTCCTCCCCAAGGTGCTTTTGGTTATGGTGGTTGCCACACCATAGAAACAAGACTAACTAAAACACTGTTCTCCAAGCATCTTATCATGCTTAGTGTTCACTGTCCTCATAGCTTTGTGTAAGGCTTTTAGCACCTCAGCTAGTGCATCTTCTCTTTCTAAGGAAGCATGTTGTGGCTTTTGTTCTTTCATATCTGACCTTTCAGCCTCTGTGTTATTGTGCTTTGGGGCCATCACTATTAAAACAATGGTTACCTGAACGTAGGTACTGCATGCTGTGATGACTCTGATGTCAGAGCAGTGATAAGATAGGCTACTGACTGACTAATGAATGGGTGGGTGGGGTAGACAGCCAAGATACAAGGCACAGTGTACCCAGGGGTGATTGACATCATGGGTAGAGGGGGCAGAAGGGTGTGGCATAGGTCGGCATGAGATTTTACCACATTACTTGAAATAGCCGCGCAATTTAAAATGAATCAGTTGCTTGCTTTTAGAATTTTTCACTTAGTGTTTTGCCATGATGTAGCTAAAATTGTGAATGGGGGGGGATAACTCCTATATTGAGAAACATAGAAGTGTGTGTGTGTGTGTGTTAATTTAGTAACTGCAAGGTGCTCAGCTTGACCTTTGGCAGGTCACTGACTTTCTTAATTTCCAAGAAAAAGAAAGCACAGGGAGCTGGGTGGTGACACATGCCAGTGTTCAGGAGGTGGGGGTAAGAGGGCCAGCCTGGGCTACACAGTGAGACCCATCTCAAAAAAAGGGGGGGAGTGTCAAAGCCAAAGCAAGACAAGACAAAGCAAAACCCCAGAATTCAGATTCAGCTCACCTAGGCTCATACAGTTCAGCCCATGGCATTCACCGGTGACCTAGAGGTACACCAAGCTAGGCATGGCCCAGCCAAGAACAGTTGTGTTCCCTCAAGCTGGACCTCATCTGAGAAGGGTGTCTGAGACTTACCAGACAAATAAATGCACGTGGCCTGGTGAGCTGGAAGGACATGACAGCTGCCCACTGCCCACTGCCACTCACTCCTAAATGTTTGGGGATTCGCTAGCTTC
Organism: Phodopus roborovskii; assembly: GCF_943737965.1. Classification (NCBI taxonomy): domain Eukaryota; kingdom Metazoa; phylum Chordata; class Mammalia; order Rodentia; family Cricetidae; genus Phodopus; species Phodopus roborovskii. The sequence goes on along the minus strand of NW_026126511.1, from coordinate 44,045,888 downwards.
ATGGTTGGAAGTCTGTGTCCAAGGATTTGTTCCCTCCCTCTGCATCTTTAAAGGAGAAATGGGATATGACTGTGGTGTTCAGAGGTTGGGGCTTTGGGGAAGAGACCAGAATTAGATAAAGTCGTAACAGTAGGGACCCTCATTGAATCCTAGTGACTACATAAGAAGAAGGTATGAGACAAGAAGAGACATAGGTCCTTTGCCATGTGATGTTCCATGTTAGCCTTTGAACTTTGACAGTGGCAGGTCACTGCCAGGTGACCTTGAATTGAACCAGCAGAGCCAGCATCTAAAGCAATCCCCCTCCCCCCCCTTATGTTTCTGTTCTCGTTGTTTGCTTGTTTTGAGAGTGTCTTATATAGCCTAGGCAGGCCTCAAGCTTGCTGTGCAGTTGTGGATGGTCTTGAACTTGAAGTTCTCTTTTCTCCATTTCCCATGTGTGGAGACTACAGGTAACAATGAGGACTGAACCCCAGGCTTTGTGCTTCTAGTAAGCGCTCTACCAGAATCTCCAGCCTTTCCAGAATTTACCAAGTCCACAGTCTGTGTTTTGAGAAACCACACAGACAAATGCTGGTTAGGTGTCCAGCCTTGGCACCTGGCTCAGTTCTCCCATGGTCAGACAGTCACTCTGTGTGGCTTCATTGACTTCGTTGAGACTCGCTTGTTGACTCAACTTGGGGTTGAAGGGAATCTGTCCTGTGGAGTTGTTGAGTACAGCTTCCAGAAACTCGGTGAATCGTCAGGTTGTTAATCTCATTGTTTCTGTGTTCAGTGCCAGGGCCGGCTTGGGTGGAAAGTCTCTGCTGCAGCTAAGGATCAGCCAATGGATCTGATTTCCTTTTCATTCTGTCAGTATTTATTTCATGCATGTTGAAATGATCCATGCACATTTACACAGTTGTATCTTCCTGGCAGATGACTCTTTTGTTAGCTGTTTGCTTTGGGCTCTGGTAGTTTTCTTGTCCTGGAGTCAGTGTTATCTCGCTTTGGATCGGCTTTCTTTTGGCTGGGATGCACACAGTGCATCTTCTTCCATCTTTGTAAGAAGATGTAGTTTGATTGCATTCCTCAATCTGTTTTGGTGCCTTTCCTCTTTTAATTGCAGCATCTATTGTGCTCTTCTTATGTCTCATAAGGCTATATTTTGTTTCCAGTCCTTGCCGCTATTGGGAAGTAGTGACATGTTTCAGGCAGTGGCTCTCAACCTTCCTAATGCTGAGACCCTTTAATACAGTTCCTCCTGTTGTGATGACCACAACCATAAAACTATTTTAATTGCTACTTCATAAATGTGATTCTGCTACTGTTAGGAATAATACTGTAAATATCTGATATACAAAACCTGTGAAAGGGTCATTTGACCTCCCCAGAGGGGTGGTGACCTGCAGGTTGAGAACCACTGCTTTAGGAGATTAAAGCCTAGTGGAAAGAAATTAGGCCTCTGAGCATGCCTTCAAAAGGAAAATTGGGGGCCGGAGATGGCTTAGTTGATAAGGTGCTTGCTGCATAAGAATGGAGACCTGAGTCAAATGCCCAGCAGCCGTGAAAGAGTTGGGTGTGGTAGCATCTACCTGTAATTCCCAGGGGAGGTAAAGACAGCTGGATCCTGAGGGGCTTGCTGGCCAGTTAATCCAGCTGGAATCAGTGAGCTCCGGATTCGCTGAAGATGAAGAGATCATGTCTCAATAAGGTGGAGAGCAATTGAGGAAGATATCAGTGTCTGCCTCTGGCTGCCAGGAAATCGCAAACACCAGAGAAGGAGAGAGAGGGGAAGATGAGAGAGACATTGGGACCCCAACCTCTTCTCTATCTCTCTTTATTCCCCTGGGAATAAAGCCTCATTTGTCACGTGCTCTTTCCATTGTACATGGAACTGCCACGTGACCATGAACTGAAACTGAAGCCTTGAGTCAGGATGGGTCATTCCTCCCAGGCATTTCATCACAGCAACAGAAAATCCACGGGTCAAGATTTTTTTTTTTTTCTTTTTAGAATTTCTTCAATTACCCACTGTAGTAAACTGTTCTACTTTTCTATTGTTTGCTGTTCTTAGAGTGATTAACACAAACATTATAGACTGTATTTGTTAAGGCTTGTTAAGTCTATTAGAAAATAGACTTGTAGCTGGGTGGTGGTGGCACATGCCTTTAATACCTGCACTTGGGAGGCAGAGACAGGCAGATCTTTGTGAGTTCAAGACCAGCCAGGTCTATAGGGAGAGTTTCAGGACAGCCAGGACTGTTACACATAGAAACCCTGACTCAAAAATCAAAACAATAGCAAAATAGAAAATAAATGCACAGTAGCTCAGATCACACAAGATTTTACACTTTAATCCCCACCTGCCTTTTGTGCTACCGTTGCCAACATTTTAATAGACACACACACACACACACACACACACACACACACACACACACACACAGTTGTTCTTTATTATTATCCATATGATGTAACTCTTGAGTACCAAACCCAGGGTCTCAGTCATGATAGGCAAGTGCCCTGCCACTGAGCTACCTCACCAGTTCATAATACAGATATTTTAGGACATACATGGGGTTTGCGTTTAGGTGTGCTTATGCAGTTTTCTATTCTGTCTTTCATTCCTTCCTAAACCTCCACTCCATTACTGGTGTTACTTTTCCTTTGGCTTTAAGATCTTCTAGTACCTCCGTTTTTGTTTGTCTCCGGGTCTCCATTTCATCTTCATGTTTTCCCCAACGAACATACATAGACTGCCGTTACTTTGTCAGCCCTTTCAAAATGTTATCCCATGACCTTCTTGCCTCCTTATTTTTGTGGGGAGGCTTCCTGAGGTTCTTCAGATGTAGCATCTCTATTACCCTCTGGCTATGTGTGAGATTCCCTTTGCCTCTGCTTTTCCACAGTCTGTGTGCCCAGAGGTGGCTTCCTCTGTGTGTAGACTGCTTGGTCTTGCTACTGCTCATCACTGTCGGAAAATTCTTCAACATTGCTCGTAATTGCTTCCTCTGCACATTCTTTCTCTCCTCTTATTTGGGGTTCCCAAACATTTTATTTACACTCTGTGTCCTAATTTATTTCTATCATCAGTCCCTTCCCATGACCTCTGATTTCTATCTTGTCGGTCGCTGAAGGCCACTGAAAATATCACTCAGTTCTCCAACCTACCAGGCACTGTCTTAGGAAAATCAGAGACCTATGCCCACCCTTTCTCTCTGGAGCCTTGGCTCTTTGAGCCCATGCAGCCTCAGTAGCCTTCCAGTGTCAGGTTTCACCTAATGACAGAGGCAGGGGGAGGAAGCACTGACGACAAGGGACACTCAGGCATTGTTTAAACATACTGGAATGTTCCCTCACAAACTTGGATGGTAGACATCAGTCCCTCCATGTGGCCTCTTGATACAATCAAGAGACTTGTAAACAAGCTGTGTAAGGCTGTTGTTGGTGTGACACAGCATGGCATTTTATAATCTACTTTGTTTATAAGCAGAAGGAGCAGTGCAAACTAGTGGTGAAACACGCAATGACTTCAGGTGTGGTGGCTTCAGCCTTTAATCCCAGCACTTGGAAGCTGAGGCAGACGAATCACTGTGAGTCTGATTCAGCCTGGGCTACAGAGTGAGACCATGTCTTCAACAACAAAAAAATAAAACAAAAAAAGTAAAAACAAAAAAAACCCAAATACAATGAAGGCATAGAGTAGTAAAGTCATTATAATAACATCATGCAGTAACATTGTAGTGTTACTGCACTTTTAGACAAAGGCAATAAATACAGTAGGTTCATTCCCACCATCATGGCAGCAAACATGAGAAATGCGGTGATGTGTTGTGTTGTGATGTTAGGGTGGCTACTTGGTCTCTGTTATAAATGTATGGGGTCATTTTCATAGGCATGGTTTCTTATTGAGCAACATGTTGCACAATGCACTATGTGTTTTTAGTATGTTTATCTACTGTTTTATAGTTGTTTGTGGCAGGATTCTTCTAATCCAAACGAGTCTGCCTAGCAGAAGCAGATGTTTCTGGTCACAAAGCTGATGGACAAAAGAGTAAAACACAAGCAATACATGATTTTAAAGCAGCCAGAGAGGACCCTCATTTTGTCTAAACAAAGTGAGGAATGTGGTCTTTGGAGGGCAGGATTAGAAGCACTCTGCTGTAGGTTTCGAAGCATAGTCAGGTGCTATGGACCTCATTGCAGGAATTCCATCACTTTCTGGGCCTGTTTGAGTGTCACAGGATGAGAGTTGTTGGATCTCTTGTCATAACAGAGGGTGCTTTCTCTTAGCAAACACACCAGGCACCAACATTAAAAGGGTTACCTCTCTTCAAAGCATAGCACAGGTGGCTCTAAGTGGCTCCAGCCCAGGGTAAGTTAGCCAGTCCTTCCTGGATAGTAAGGTACTCTGAACTGAGGACTCTGGTCTCTCCACCCCTTCATGTATGGTTACAATGAAGTGTGTGCCCTGAAGTTTCCAACTTAACTCCTGGTTTTGCCTTTTGGGCTCTCACATCTCAATTGGAGGCTTCCTCCTTGAGACACACCTACACTCCTTTTCTCATGATCTCCCATTCTCTGAGTTACCTCAGGACCGAGACACACCAGGTCTCTATACACAACCTCACTTAAGTTATACACAGGTTCTTACTGGCTGAGTCCCACAGTTTTGAAAAATGTAACTTTCACTTAGCTCCTACTTCAGTGCTTCTGGGAATTGATGTGCAGAGAAGGTAAAGGTTTTGTCCAAGGTCACACAATTGATAAATATCAGAATGAGGAGTCACACTTAGTTCATCTGGCTCTAGCATGTTCTCTTCCCACTGCAGACATTCCCTCTTGATGCTGGGTTCCTCAACCCCTCTTCTACTTTGACACAAAGTAGTACTTTGACACTCTGCTTCTGTGAGTTAGGAGCAGTCTGGTCTCAAACTTCTGCATCTTCTATGGAGAGATAATATAAATAGGGGAGACATTGCCACACAGCCCTCATAGCCCTCATAGCTTCTCTGAGGGTACATCCCACTTGCCTAGAAAATTCACCCTTTATCTTTGCTCTATCCTCCCCACCCCCTTTCTTTCTCTCTTTCTTTTTGTCTCTTTTTGAGACAGAATCTGGCTCTTCTGGAACTCAGACACACTCTGTAGACCCAGGCTAGCCCCAAACCCACAGAGACCCTACTGCCTCTGCCTCTGCCTCTGCCTCCCAAGTTCTGGGATTAAAGGCGTGTGCCACTATGCCCAACTTGCTCCATCATTTTCAAAGAAAGTGACAGCAACCCTCTGCCAACGAAGCACTAAGTCTCATAATCTGCACAATATCTGCCAAGGTTAAGGTCACCATGATCATCTCCGATACTGACACTGACAGTTCAGTGCAGGGTTTCCCACACACATCCAATGGGAACAAGGCCACGCAGCCCTGAGGAACTGTGCAGGATCCCAGACAAGCCTGTCAGACTTCCTGATGCAGTGCTACACTGGGGACCACTCAGACCCCGTGTCCCACTTGTGGGCCAGTCCTTGCAGCCAGATCACCTTTCCATTTAGTAAATGTGTCTATGAACGAATAAAATCTGTCATGGAGAGACCAGAGAAAACCCAGATAAAAACTTTGCCCTAAAATGTTTGCCATTAAATTGGCCATGTTGAAATCCCTGGGAAAATACCAGAAGATCCTAAATCTGCCTCAGCAGGGAATAACTGGGGAGACTCGCTTAGGTAGAGCTGGGTCTTGAGCTGTGAGGAGATGGAAGGAGTGCAAATTAGGAGGTGCTCTGAGAAGCTTGCTTTAGCCTCTTGGGGCCCTCTGTTCTCCCTCTCTAAGCTTTGTGCCCTGGAGCCCAGCCAATGGGACCCATTATTCTTTCTCTCTACGAGCCTCGTACCCAGGAGGCCCACCAGTGCAGACTTCTCCATCAGCCCTCCTAACCTTTTTTTTCTGGTTGTGTTGAGTTTGGGTTTTCCACTAGAGACACCAGGAAGAGATTAGAAGCTAGCAGGAGAGTAGCATCCTGTGTGTGCTCCATAGCTCCTCCTAGCTCCTGCTGGTAGCTATAGATGGTTCTGAGACCCTTCAGTAAAGCACCAGATGCTACCAGAGAGTCTTTTCCACTCAGCTATGCTCAGTTCAAGAAGTCGCTGGTGTCATGGCTAACATCTATTGAAAACAAGGGGTGCTTCCCTCATCCTTTGTCCATTCCCCTGATCTTTCTTCACTTCCACTGGGGAAGGAGGAAGATAGAAAGGAAGAGGGCTTATGAGATGGCTCAGCAGGTAAAGGAGCTTGTTGCCAAGACTGATGACCTAAGTTCAATCCCCAGGATACACATGATGAAATAAGAGAATAGACTCCCACAAGTTGTCCTGTGATCTCCACACCCATACAATGGTACACATGCTCACGCACATGCGTATACTCATACACATAAACTTAAATAAATAAAAAGAAGAAGAGGTTTTCCTTAAATTTATTTAAGAGTACTGATGCCAACATTCCAAAGATGAAGAGTAGGAGTGCTTGACACCAGGAAGGAAGACTGGTGTGGCCAAAACATGAAACGGGAGCAGAAATGGGTTGGAATGTAATCCAGAAGAGCTTTGCATGCTAAGCCAGAAAGGTGACATCATAGAACACTTTACAGGTATCTACAACCTTTATCCTAGACTAATGACTTTCTCCATCTCTCTCTCCCCCCCTTTTTTTTCCAGAAAGTTCCTGATATCATCCCTGACCTCCTCTCAGCACAGGACAAGGATGGGGGAGATATCTTTCGGCTCCCACTTCTATGGCTGTTTGGCTGTGTTTGTCTTCCTGCCCTCCCTGAGCCTAGCACAGTATGAGAGCTGGCCCTATCAGCTCCAGTACCCTGAGTACTTCCAGCAGCCGGCTCCCGAGTACCATCAGCACCGGGTGCCCTCTGATGTGGTCAAGATCCAGGTACGCCTGGCGGGCCAGAAGAGGAAGCATAATGAAGGCCGTGTGGAGGTCTATTATGAAGGCCAGTGGGGCACTGTGTGTGATGATGATTTCTCCATCCACGCTGCCCACGTTGTCTGCCGGGAAGTGGGGTACGTGGAAGCCAAGTCCTGGACTGCCAGCTCCTCCTACGGCCCAGGGGAAGGTAAGAGACTGCTGTGGAGCTGAGTGTATGTCACACAGCTAGGCCAGGACACGCCCTGATTGGCCTGCAGAGAAAGCTGTAATTGCTATTAAGCATGATTTCTGTGAGTTTTCTATCTGCCCCATATGTCTTGCTGGAAGGCTGGTGGGAGGCCTCTCCAGGGAATGATAGGGGAGGAACCATCCATCATGAGCTCTCCAGGCTATTCCTGCTCTGAGCTTGAAATATCTCAGGCAAGCCAAGACGGTCGGTGACCTCAGTCAGTAGGTGAAATTAGCCTGTGCCCATCTCACTAAGCCTCACTCTGTGTCTAGTGGGTTGTAGTATCATGCCTTCGCCCAGATTGCTCCCTCCAAGTAGGGCTTTTACTCTTTCTCAGAAAGGCTCCGCAGGCCAGATTTCTACCTATTAGATCACTATTATTATTATTATTTTATTGTGTCTACATGTGTGTATGGTGTGCACTTATGATCTTACACAGGTGAGTGTCTATGGCATCCTGTGTGTAGCTTTGACTGTCCTGGAACTCCCTCTGTAAACCAGGCTGGCCTCAAATTCATAGAGATTCACCTGCCTCTGCCTTCTGAGTGCCAAGGTTAAAGGTGTGTGCCACCACCATCTGGCTGTTCTTTTTTTATTTATTTATTTATATTTTTAAGACAAGGTCTCCCAGTGGTCTGGAATTCACCAAGTAGGCTAAGCTGTTAGACCAGCAAGCCCCAGGGATTCCCATCTCTGCCTCTGTACCAGTGGGACAACAAATGAGCACCACCACACATACTTATTTTCAACTTGTTATTTTAACTTTAACATGCTTTTATGGCATTGGTCGTCATAAGAACAGGTCACACTGAATTGTTAACTCTGACTCGGCCTCTTCTTTCTTTCCTTGTTAGATTCAAATAAATTTATCCTAAAACACTAATAAAACAAAATAACGAGGCTGGAGAGATACCTCAGCATGTGCTGCTTTTCTGGAGGACCTGAGTTTGATTCCCAGCACCTACCTCAGGTGGCTCACAATAACTTATCAGTAGCTCCAGGGAGGTCTGAGTCCTGTGGAGGACTTTGAGAGCACCTGCTGTCACATGCATGCATATACATATAGATAGACACACAGACATAGAATTAAATATAATTTTAAAAACGCAGAAAAGGGAAGTTATGAGAGTTTTGAGGGAGGACAGGTCTTCATGACTCAGACTCTTAGCTTAGTGCCATACTGAGCTAGCTCTCTGTGTAGCTTCACAATGTAGATCTGCTCTGAAAAAAAGAGTCATTAGTGAGCTCAGCATCATAGAGGATTCTTAAAAAAAAAAAAAAAAAAAAAAAAAAAAACCTCTGAGGTCAGCAGGCCATAGGGTGGTATCTGAGACCCTCTTTGTACAGGTTGTACATCATTAAGCAAAATGTTGTATGGCATGTGACTGATCCTTTAATTAGAACTGGTGTGCCCGGTAGGCCTTGTCCCTAGCTGGGAATGTAGGTGTGGGTAAAAGGCATCATTTACAAACAAATGGTCTTCTTGGGGCTGGGAGATGGCTCTGTGTGTAAAGAGCTTGCTGTGCAAGCATGAAGACCTGTGTTTGGATATATAGCACCTACATAAAAAAGCTGGGCATGGTAACATATACATGAAACCTCAGTGCTCAGGGGGTGGAGATAGGTGGATCCCTGGAGCTCACTGGCCAGCCAACTAGCCAACTGGTGGGCGTCAGGTTCAGTGAAAGACAGACAGACACACACACACACACACACACACACACACACACACAGTGTTTTTCCAGGAGCTGCACCTCCACTCCAGGTTGGTAAATCAAGTACCTGACCCCCTCCTGAGCAGCCCATGGGCCTTGGAATGAATCTGACTGTTCGACTAGAGTGAGCTGTTCACACTCCCTGGGCCAGAGGGTCAACACTATGATAACTGTACAAAACCCTCCTAAGTGAGCATAAAAATACAAAACATTTCAGACTCAACCCAGGATGTTCTGATCTCAAAGTTCTGGGTGTGACAGAATCTGTAGTGGTTGAAGGACAGTGAGGTAAACAAGTTAAACTCCCTTCAACCCTCCTTCCTTTCAGTTATTCTAGAAAATGACAGGAAGAAAGGTGTACCGTTTTCTGCATACCTCACCCCCAGAAAGTGGAGAGTTTCCTGATGGGAGAACTGGCCTAAGACCCCATGCTAAGAGTCAATGTTCTGAAAGCTTGTTCTGGGTTACTTGGCAGCAATGAGAACCAAAGCAGCCAAGACCAGTTAGCTGGGGCCTTTAGAACCACTTCCTGCCTCTGATTAAACTTGCAGTGTTCATTCATATGCCCACATATCTGCTTATTCTGCTATATGAGTGATCCAGGGCTTATATCAGATTTATATTTTCCATTCCAGATTATTATATCCTCAAAGTTATATGATATATATTGTGTCCTCAATGCCAATGGTGGCTTTTACCTAGTGACAGATTTATTTTTTAATCAAATTTTCAGCAAAATCTATCATCAGGTAAGATATCTGGATCTTTGCCCACAGGAGCCAGCAGGAGATGGCAGGGTACGTGGGCTTATTGGGTAGGACTTTGCTATTGAAGGATGCAAGGATCGAAGTGTTCAGGAGAGTGGAGAAGACTTGAAAGGTATCTAATAAAATGATGGTTTACAGAATTCATGCTGCATAAGGAAGGGTGAGACAGGAGGAGGAAGGAAGGATTCTACAAAACTACTCTAACCAATGGGTAGGGATCTTGGCTTAAGTACTAATGAGGAGAATGTGCTGGGAAGATGGTGGGAGATACAGCTGCAGAACTTGGTGGCTGAGATGGATATTGAAGAGGGTCCAATTGTTGATACAGCCAGGGCTGAGCCATGACCTTGAAGAGCAACAGGTGTCTGTAAAGAGGATGTGTGGTGATCGAGTACTGAACTTCTAAAAGTCCTCTGTGTGGACACCGAAGCCATCGAGGGTTATGACAGCTGCAGTTTAAGGAAAGGATGGGAGAAACAAATACTAGACAAACTGAACACTGCAGTGCCAAGGGATTTGCTTGAGTTGTCTGAGAAATGAGAAGATGGCTCAGTCAATAAAGAGCTTATGAAGACCCAAGTTTTATCCCTCACCCCCACCACAAGAAGTGGAGGTGGCGGCTGAGTGTGGCAGGATGTACTTGTAATTGAAGTACTGGGGGGGGGGGTAGGGACTAGCAAATCATGGAGTTAACTGGCCGGCCACTCTAGCCTATTTGGAGAGTTTCAGGCCGGTAAGAAAACCTGTCTGACAAACTCAGGGTGGTCAGCACTGGGTGCTAAAATATGAGCTGGCTAATCGTCCTTGTTTTGGGAGACTATAGAAAGTAGTTGATGAAACAGTATGGGGTATGATGACCAGAGTCTGGCCAGTGTCCTGGCTGGGGCTGGTGGTGGTGGTACCCAGTGGAGTGTGACCTGGGAGTCAGCCTCTGTGAGGGGGCTGAGAATGATGTAGTTGATCCCATGGTTCAAGTTATCATAATGAAAGTATAACAAACACCAGGGATCCCCTGGATCTTCCAGCCTAACCTGCAACCATGTCTCAACTCCCAAAACCTCCCCCAGCCCAGGCAAGCCACAGCTCCCTACAACTCCAAAGAGGGCAGCTGTCCCATTTCATACCCTCTGATGGGCTTTCGTAGTAACCTGAAACAGGGTGGGGACTCTCCACCTAACTGTACCAACACTGACAAGGCTAAGGACCCTGCATGTTCTAACTTGGGATAATTTTTATTGCTCTGATCAAATCAAGGACTCAGCATCCAAACCCAGTTTCATTTACGCTCTGTCTCTTCCAAAACATTTGTTAATTTGTTTACATACTGCTTTCATCAGGGGATGGGTTTCTGTGAGTGAATAGAAAGAGTAGAACAATTTTGCTTCTGATTGAATAGCCTTTCTGTGTCTCAAATACAAAAAAATACTCATCCCAGGGACCACTTCCCTAGCATCCAGATGTCCCCTATGTGCCTAGTACTGCCTCACATTCCCACAGGCAGCTAAGGAAGCAGGGTGTGTTGGAATTAGGAAAGTCTAGCTGATGGACACTAGATATATTTCAGAAAACACTGACACATGAAACCAGACCAAAAAGCAAACCATGGGTAGTGGTGCTATCTTAAGCAAAGTGTAGATTTATTTGTACATTCTCCATTTATCAGAGGCATCATGGTCAAGCATGGTAGAGAGCAAGACTACCAGAAGGGAGCGTGAAAGGTACAGTTCTGCTGAGGACAGTTCCCATGGTGCCCCAGGGTGCTGACTTCACATGCTTTGCTATTCCAGGCAGCTCCTTTAAAGATACTCTGAATTTTCACAGTAGCCAAGTGATGGAATTAAGCTAAACATCCATTAAGAGATGACTGAAAGCTGGACATAGTGGCACACAACTTTAATTGCAGCACTTGGGAGGAAGAGGCAGACAGAACTCTGTGAGTTCAAGGCCAGCCTGGTCTACAGAGTGAGTTCCAGAATAGCCAGAGCTACATAGTAAAACCCCATCATGGAAAAAAAATGAGAGAGATTAACTAAGGGAAATGCATATATATGCATTGAAATACTAGTCAGCCATCACCAAAACAAAATTATGTCATTTGGGGGACAATGGATGCAACTGGAGACCATAAAAAATAGTGTGGCCTGGATAGTGAGTTTCAGGACAGCCAGGGCTACAATAGAGAAACTCTGTGTGGGGGGAAAAAAGTAAAACAAACAACAAGAAGAAGAAAGGACCTGGAAGCAGAAGAGAGAGTATTCGGGAAGAGGAAGGGGTCATCAGAGCTGGAGGACAGAAGACAGTGGGGTGAATAATATCAGAGTTCATGATATGCATGCACACAAATGTCATAATGAACTCAGTCTTTGAGACTGGTTATTGATAGGTGACCCTGACTGGCCTCACACTCACGGGTCCCCCTTAGTACTTTGGTTACAGGCATGTGCCACCACAGCTGGCTAAAACCCATTATTTTGTGCAATATACACAATATGCACTGTATACACCATATACTCTAGGTGGGAAACAAGAGGTTTCTGGCTGTGTTCCATGGCTAAGGGAGGGTGGTTTCTTTGGCTACAGATGGAATAAGGGCTCTGCCTCTTTTCACAGTCTGCCCTTCAGCAGCTCAGTTCAGAATGTTCTGAGGAAGAAGCCTCGCTGGCAAGATGGAGGGCCCCTTCTGTTGCTAGTACGTAGTAAAACAAATATGAGCTTGCTGTAGAAACAGCCCGTCGATTAGCAAGCGTGCGTTTCAGTGGAGCCTGACAGCTTGGAAAACAGCCCAGGTTGAGAGAGTGATTGGAAAACCTCAGTCCAGATGTTTTCAATCAACTCATTGTTCCCACAATGAGTCCAGAGCTCTGGCCTTTGAGCACCAACCAGCCAGGCATCAGAGTACACACGTTGTAGCCAGGCTTGCAAGTCAGGAGACCTGCCCCGTGTCCTCCTTGGCCTTGAAGAACCTCGGCCTCACACTTCAATTTTCTAATCTCTATAATGGGAACCCTCACCCACATCAGCTCCCTCTGTGGGAACCCACCCACTATGGGAACCATAGAATACATTAGCTTTTTTTTACTTAGAAGGAAAAGAGACCAAACATGTTCCTGGGCCCATTCATTTGTGTGTTAGTGTGTTAGTCCCATCCAAACATGAAGGCCTATGTAATCCCTGCACAGGGGAGCAGAGACTACCCATTAAGGTGTCGGGCCAGTCATCCTAGCTGAATTATTGAGCTCCAGGTTCAGGGACATGACCCTGTCACAAATAAGGTAGAGATTAATAGAGGAAGGCATACTAATGCCAAGCCCTGGTTTCCATGTGTTTACAAGCACACATATGAGCAATCTTACATGGCTATGCAGATACACACACACACACACACACACACACACACACATGAAATCAGTATTTGAAAACAACCTGGCATCTTTCTTACGTGTTTATTTTTCATTGCAGTAAAAAGTTCATGTAAGAATATTAACATCTTAACTATTTGAAATTCATATACAGTTCAGTCGTGTTCATTATGTTTCCATTGTCACGCAATCAATTTCCAGAACATTCTTGCAAAACAGAAACTCTGAACCATTAAGTAACCACCTCCCATCCTCACAGCCCAAGGCAACTCCTAGTCTACTTGGTTTCTCAGAATTTGAGACCGCTAGGTAGAAATCTTTCTGTATTTGGCCTTTTGTGACCAGCTTTTCCCACTTAGCAGAATGTCCTCAAGGTTTGAAATATGTGGAAGTATGCGTCAGAATTTTCCCTTCTACGGTTTTGCCTTATATGTATGCAGTTTGTCAACAAATACCCCCTGCTTCCATCTCTTGGCAGTAGTTATGAATTATGCTGCAGTGAATGTGGGTTGCAAACCTCCCCAAGGCCTGACTTTCAATGCCTGTCCCTCCCTCCTTCCCTCTCTTCTTTTCCTTCCCTTCCTCCTCCTTTCCCTCTCTTCCCTCCCCTCTCCCTCCCTCCTTCATTCCCTCCTTTCCTTTCTTGTTCTGAGGCCTTGTACATACTAGACAAGCATGTTATCACAGAGCTACTTCCCCAGGCTTTCAAATTTAATTATTTTGTTTGTCTGTTTGTTTGTTTAAGACTCACTATGTAGCCCGATCTTCAAATCCTGGGCAGTTGTTCTTAGTCTTTTGCGAGCTATGATTACAGATATGGGTCTGTAATTTTTTTCTTTAAGCTGTCCAGGCTGACCTAGATCTCAGTGTGCAGCCCGGTTGACCTCAAACTTGGGACCCTCTTGCTTCAGTCTCCTCAGTAGCTACAGTTACAGTTACAGCTGTATGTCACTACACCTGGCTTCAGTTTTGGAATTCTGAACCATATGGTAGCTTTAAAGTTTGGAGGCTGAGGACATAGCTTGGTGATAGAGCAATTGCTTAGCATGTACAAGGTCCAGAGTCCTCTCCCCAGCACAACAAACTAAACAAAGAAATAAAACAATGAATTTTGAGAACACCATGCTGTTTCCCACAGTGTCTGCACCACTGATGCAGAAAGGGCTCAGTTTCTCCACATGCTTACCAGTACCAGCGTGTTTGCTATTTCCCGTGTTTTTGATGGGAACTCCATGCAGTGGGATACTTTCCTAGTTGCTGTGACCCAGTGTCCATCAAGAAGCATCCTAAGAGAAGAAGGGTTATGTTGACTCACATTTGGGAGGATAAAGTCCATCATGGTGGCGCCACAGTATCAAGAGTCTGCAGCCTGGGCTCCTCGCCACTGCTTGGCTTTGCCTTTGTTTTTGGTTTTGAGACAAGGTCTCACTATGCAGCCCTGACTAGCCTAGAACTTGCTGGGTAGACCAGGCTGTCCTTGAACTCAGAGATCCGCAGACTTTTGCCTCCTAAGTGCTGGAATTAAAGGCATGAACTACCAATCCGGCTTATTCCCTCTTATCTTGACAGAAAGAAATCAGAGGGGTTGACAGGAAGTGTGGTCACACTACAAAATGTTAAGGCCCTCCCACAGCGACTCACTGCCTTCCTTCCATCAAGGCCCCACTCCAAAAAAATGTCTCTGTCTTCCAAAGCAGTGCCACCAGCTGGGTACAAAGACATCTCATACTCAAGCCATACTACCACCCAGATGGCACGAAATGGGGACTCACAGTTAGCCCTCCAGTGCTTTGTGCACAGACTTTTCTACTAGTGCAAAGAAGATGAAAGAACAGGAGGTTAGCCACGGCCCCTGGTGACCTTGCTGAGTGTGTAATGGTGGCTGTGTGTAATGGCCCGTCTCTGAACCAGGTATGCTGAAAAAGACCAATTCAGAAGGCACTAGTTGGAAAACTGACTCATAGGCTGTGGCTTGGTGCCCAGAAGCTGACATATCTGAGCCAGGCTCTGTGTCTGTGAAGAGAGAGTAACAGTGTCACCTAGGTCTTCCCGAAGAATGGTAAGGTCAAGGTGATGATGCGTGGATGTGCCCTAAAAGCAGCAACCCTTGATGACAGAGCAGCCGAGCTTGTCCATGAGTGGTTAGAAGACAGCTGTCTGACAAGCAGAGGCAGGTGAGGCTGACTTGCGTTGTGGGTATAACTAAACCCACAATCTTGTCATTGTCCCCATTTTCAAGTCACTATAGAGTAGCGATGAACTGTCGCTAGTCATGCCACACTCTGCAGCTCACAAGTTGTTGTCTCCGTCTGACTCACTTGAGAAGTTGTTGTCTCCATCTGTCTCGCTTGCTGTCTCCTTTTTGCTGATTGGAAAGGGGCTTTGACCTGGGGTCCAAAGCTAGAAGAGGTTAGTCTCCAAAGCCTACTGCATCCGGCATGGCTTGGTCAGGAAACCTGACTGGGGTTTCAAGGGACTGAAGAAAGGACATACAGACACACATACAGGAATGCTGGGATTGGGTGGGCTCTGCTGGTTCTGTGGGGGCAGCACCAGCTACAACAACAATCCAGAACTTCTGCCCCTGCTGTACGTACAGTCCAGAAGAGGGCTAGGCAGTCTCGGTAGGAGGTCTCTGTAGGAGAGCAGTCAGTCTCAGATTGTAGTCATCCTGGAGTTTTTTTAGCATACTGTCAACAGCCACATAGAGGAAGGCTTTGCCAGTTGCCATGGGGTCTGAGGCTTTTGTCCTTGTCACTAATACACATTCACTCAAGACTTCATCTGCTCCTGTGGTTGTGTCTCTAGATGTGATCTCACAGCTACTACTACTCCAGCGCCATGCCTTCCAATATGCTGCCATGCTCCTACCATGATAGTCATGGATTCCAACCCTCTGGCTCCAAGAACCCCAAATTAAACACTTACTTTTATAAGTTGTATTGGTCGTGGTGTTTTGTCACAACAACTGAAAAGTAATTTAGACAGGTCTTTACACATTAACCCGGGGCTTCCTCTGCTCCCCACAAAAGTCCCTATTCTTTTGTACTGGTCATAGTGGTTAGATTTCATCATCAGAAACTTAACTGGTGAGGTAGCTCAGTGGATAAGGTCACCTGAATTGGATCCCTGGAGCACATGTAAACATGGAGGAAAAGATCCAAATCCATAAAATTGCTCTCTGACCTCCACACTTTCTCACTGTAGCATGTGCTCCCTGCTACATATGTACATATACATAATAATAATGATAAACAAAGCTAAACTTCATTGTGAA
This sequence comes from Phodopus roborovskii, assembly GCF_943737965.1. NCBI lineage: Eukaryota > Metazoa > Chordata > Mammalia > Rodentia > Cricetidae > Phodopus > Phodopus roborovskii. The sequence goes on along the minus strand of NW_026126511.1, from coordinate 44,029,619 downwards.
GTTGACTGGCTTTGAAATCTGCTGGGAGACTCACCTCTGGGTGTGCCAATCAAGATGTTTCCATAGAGATTTAACAGATAAAGGAGTGTGGATGATGCCATCTGGGGTCCCAAACGGAATAAAAAGAAAAACAAGGGAGCCAGCGGAGCACCAGAATTCACCTCTCTCTGCTTCTTGACTTCCCGATGTCATGATTCCCCACCATGATCAACTGTATCCCTTTGTAATCCACGAGTCAACACAAACCCTTCTTCCTTATGTCTCTGTCCAGTATTTTATCACAACATTGAGAAACATAACTGTATTGCCACATAACTTCCAGGAGCAAATCTGACTTCTGTTCTCATTGTGCTCAAACCAGCACTTTCTTCAGATCATGTCTACTGCCTATCCTGGCAAGGGAATCCTAGGGACCTAAGATTAGATGTGACAACCTCACTTAATAAAAACTAATTGATGTTAGTACCCTTGCCACCTGGATCTGTATTGACAGGATGCTTGCTTTCTCTCTTCTACTTTCTCCAGGGCCCATCTGGCTGGACAATATCCACTGCACTGGCAAAGAGGCGACCCTGGCAGCCTGCTCCTCCAATGGCTGGGGTGTAACCGACTGCAAGCACACAGAAGATGTTGGTGTGGTGTGCAGTGACAAAAGGATTCCTGGGTTCAAATTTGACAATTCATTGATCAACCAAATAGAAGTAAGCTCTATGCTTTTTTTTTTTTTTATGCTCTTGGGACCATGGAATCTGGAACCCGTGTATACCTAGCCTTTACATGTTCTCAATAGCATCTTCACTTCAATGTATTTTCTTGTTTTTTTTTTCCATATAATGTGTCTTGCCTGCTTGTTGAGTATTGGGTATAAATGGGGATTAATACCAGCTAGACTTGATGCAAGGGCAAGTTGAAGGATTTTTGGAGAATGTATGCCGTTATGTATATGGGTGTTTTGCTTGCATGTATGTCTGTGTACCACATGTGTACCTGGTGCTCAAGGAGGCCAGGAAAGAGCACTTGATCCCCTGGAACTGGAGTTACAGGTAGTTGTGGGCTACCATATAGGTGCTGGGAATTGACTCAGTCTTCTGGAAGAGCAGCAAGTGCTCTTAACTGGTGAACCATAATAAACAGAAAAGAGACTTGAAATCCTCCCAGTTTAGGCTTCAGGAGGTGTGCCCAGACTGTGCCCTAGATGTTATCCATCCATGACTGCCACTGCCCTGCTCCTCTCTCCTGCGCTTTGAGAGCACACAGTACACACTGGTACCTGGTCCAGCCTGCATAGTACTTGAATGAGTTCCCATCTTTCCCTTGGCTAGAGTGTGAGGCCACTTCTAGTAATCATCTTCAAACATGGTCATTCATTCATAATAACAAGAGTGCCATAGAGACCATGCAATTCAGGGGCTGAATACCAGTAACTGAACTTTTTGTTTTTCGATGGAATTGACATAGAAGAGAATAGGCTTGTGCAGCCCAATGTCCCAGAACTTTCCATGCCCATTCTAAATCCTCTTAGAAAACATCACCCACTGGTAAGTGTTTTTTTGCTATCTGATGAGACCAGAAGCTCCTGGAGGGCAGAAGATACATCTTAACCATTGCTGTAGCTGACACACAGAACTCTATGTACCACATGTGAACAAATTTCCCACTTCTGAATGTCCTTCTCCCTAGCAATGCATACCAGAGCTTACTGTTCCCTTAGGCAGAGATGTACCTAAGATCAAGTATTAAACTGTACTGTGATGAGAAGCACACGGGGCAGACATTCATTTCTATATGGCATTGCCCTGACTCAGTAGACACTGAGTTTATTTATGGCATCTTCGGTAGCTAGACACTCAGGACTATCCACTTGGAGTGTTGAGAGAATAAAGGTCTGGGGTCTGTGGCTAAGAAGATGCTAATGGTGCAAATAGAAGGGGAAAAAAGGACCAAAATACCAGCTGATCTGGGGTTATGAGAGAGTAAGATTCATGTCCTACAAGCAAAATAACAACATAATAATAACAATAGCAATAATAAATAATCTTGAAAAGTAACTCTGTGAGCAACATTTCCATAGGTAAACTAGTACAGTGTACTAGTTACAATGCTTAGCATATGAAGGGAAGTTAAGATGTGATATAGTTTATTCATTCATTTATTTATTTGTACTAAATTATGGGGGAATCTCAAGTATCCCAAACTGACCTAAAACTCATGTTTCTGATTCTCTTACCTCCATCTCCTGGTGTTAGGATCCCAGGTGTTTATATGGTGCTAGCCTTTCTACGAGCTGAGCTGCATCCCCAGCCATAAAACATGTTACATCCAAAGCAGAGCCCAATGAAATAAAAAAGGCTTAGACAATCTGGAAAAAAATGTTCAGAAGAACTTTCTTATTCTGGAAGTGCTGGGAGTACACAATGAGCAACATAGTGCCCAGCTTTAATGTTTGTTGGGGAATTTACATCCATCATGATCTGAGGACTCCCATCAGAAAGAAAATACAATCATTAGTTGCTGGAAAGACCAAGTGTGTGTCATGAGGAAAGCTGGAGCATCGTTGTTGCTGGATTTCCATCTCCTACCAGGTCCCATTGCTTCAGCCCCAAATGAACACACTATATTATATGAGATGCTATATTAATTATTAAACTGTTGGCCGATGGCCAGGGCTTCTTACTGGCTAGCTCTGTCTTAATTATAACTCATTTCTATTTAATCTATGTATTTCCACGTGGTCTTGGCTTACTGAAGAATGTCTGGACTTGTTTCTCCTGTTGGCAGCTATATGGCATCCCTTTTTCGTGTTTCTCTGCCTACCTTTCCCAGAATTCTCCTCGTCTCCTAGTCCCACCTATCTTCCTACCACTATTGGCCAAACAGTGTTTCACTCATTACCCAGTAAGAGAAACATATATCCAAAAGGACATCCCCATCATAACATGCGAAAGCCAGGTGCACAGATCCTGGTAAATTCACAGTCACCCAGAGGGCTACAGAGCAGACATCTGCTATGAAAGCCAAATGGCAGGCACAGCCTTTGAATAGCACATTTTCCTAAAAGGCCTCCTGTTGGGCAGGCCAGATGGTGACACAAGCCAGGGTGAGGCTTCCTTGTCTAGCCACAGACACAGAGGAACCTTCAGTTAATGAGCTGTCTTCTGGGACCTCCCTTCCATACCCACTGAAAGTAGGTCATGTTGGCCCTAGGTTCAAGATGCCTAAGGAGAGCCCTTGAGTTGCAAGAAGATTCCTGCATGCTGGGTTTCATGGTTACAGCTCATGCTTACACATAGCTCTGGTCTGACCAGGAACTGCCCAGACCACCTACACAGGATGCCTGTGGGATTCTGGGGAGTTTCTCCAAAATGCCTCATGTCAGTAGCTGAAGTCATGGAAGCATTCCCCTTGGCTAAAGAAATGGCCCCTACTAAATCATTGTGGGTGAGTGCATGAGACATAGCTTTGGTGGAAATACAGTTAGATGGTATTGTTGGACACTAAGGATGCCCTAGATGAGCTGATGACTAGTTTTGTGCACACAGTGATTGGTCTCTGGTGGTGTGCCCGACACCTCTTTTCTTGTCTATATATTGTGTCTGAGGAATCTGCCTGGAAACAAGAAATGTCACTGAAAAAAATATTCAAAGATATAAAACTAGGAGGAACTGCTAGAATATAAAATCATGAAGTGAAGATTTAGGAAAACCTTATTAGCTTGAAAGAATAGGTCCCAAATATGGCAGTTATCTACTCAAAATGTAAGGTGTGTTATATTTGGGGGGGGTCAAAAGGATTTTGACTATATAATCCAATATCTAGGTTTATGGGGAAATGAAATCAGGCCCAAAAATGCAGTCACAGGGGAAGTGAGTGAAAGGCACTGCTTTTTGTTTGTTTTTGTTTTCTTCAATTTCTGCAAATGCTGATTGCAAATGCTCCCTGTAAGCAATAGTGCTATCCTGCTGCTTTTACAGTGACTATGAACTACAACACAGATAGACTTTCTGTGTCACTGAACTCACTGGTTTGGTTATGGGTCCATCTCTTAACCAGGTCACGCATAGGAAGGGCCAACAGGACAGAGGCGAATCTGGAAACCATATCCTATGAGGGAATGGAGATTTTTTTTCTGTCAAGAAGAGATAATGGGGGAAGCACTGTCAGTTCTTTTCAAATATTTAGAGTGTTACCATGGAGACAAATGTTTATAATTTATTCTGGCTCCTAGGGAAAGCTAAGACAGAGAGGCAGGCGATGAACGGGATGCAGGCTTTAGCAAAGGCAGAGTCCCACCACAGACCCATCTGCCATTGCATGTAGTGAGCTTCTTATTGATGGAGGAGTTCAAGCAGAAACTGTAGGACCTCCTGCCAGATATATTGCAGTCATCCTCCTATGTGGGGAAGGAAGTGGGATTTGGTGATTGCTGAACTCTAAGTTTCCTGGTCACTTGGAAACTATGGAAAAGCATTTATCTCTTGTTAGTGGCATCTACCAGCCAAATATGCATCATTGAGGTGTATGTGTGTCACACATATACAGAGAGGTGATGCCCAAGAGTTTGTGTGCTGTGTGTTTAGGCCCTCCTCTTCTGTAGCCCCTTACAACCTTGACCTTGAAGCTAGGTATTGACTTTGCATCCTCAATGATTGTCTGGAGGTCAGGGAAGATCAACTATTACAGATATATCATAGTATCACAGTATTACAGTGTTACAGATGATCCCACAGGCTTGCATCTCAACTAGAGTGCTCCAGATATCCTCAAGAAGAGAGTGGAGGAAAACTACACCAGTCTGGACCAGATCTTCTCAGCAACGAATGCCAGAAGCATATCTAGTTCTTAGAACCGGGATTTGCTAACACTACCCTAAGAGCTCAGGGGTTAGGGTTAGAAAATCCTAACTCTTAAGTTCGGAAATTGGCTAATGAGATCTTACTTAATTGTCTTTCCCAGACTTCCATCTGCTTGTGGTGTCTTTGGGACTTTTTGACACTAAATCCCTTTCCAGGAGAGGGAAAATAGCCCCTTCCTCATAAGAAAGGCCCTACCAAGGAGGAGTCTACAGATTTGATGTCAAGGCTCCTGATGATTGCAACCATAACACTAGACAACAGTCAGTAACCATGGTAGCAGTGGTCTCTGTCATTGACAAGGTAGTTCTAAGTACTCTGCAGGGGAAAAGAATCAGATAAGTTGGGTGAGAGCCTTTGTAGACTCTGAAGTATTTATGATAGGTTGATGAACACTATTTTTGACTCACATCCTAATTCAGGGTCTCGAGGATTCCCGAGGCATGAGTCACTAAGCCTGGTGCAACTGGTAGAATTTCACTTCCACCGACTACATCCTTGGACACCTGTGTGCACTTTAGACATCTTCTGGGGCAATGAATGACTATACAACCTTTCTACTACTTCACTGAGCAGGTGTCTAGTCTTTCTAATGCGGACTGTACCATCTCTTCTTGCTGTTGACCTGATAGCTGAGGGCCTGGGTTCTAGTCTTGTGGAGACAGACTCGGGACTGTATCCAGAGAGGCTGACTCCCTATAAAACACCCATGGGGCTGAATATAGAGACAAATGAATCTTGGGTCTGTCATTAAAATATTCTTTAAATAAAACATTTTGCAGGAACAAAAACTGACATATGCAATGCAGATTATTTTTAAATCCAGAAAACAGGGCCCCCCAGCAAACCTCCCCGGACCTCAGAGCCTCTTAAACCTGGACATTTTGTTTCCTGTCTGTGGTGGGTGGAAAAAGCATTAGGTAAGGAGAGAACAAATCCAGATGTTTTTCAGAGCAACCCTGCCACTGGTACAAGTTCCTAGGTCACGTGCTTGTTCCTACAAGGCTTCTCTGGGTTCAGGAAATATGTGAGTCTGCCTTCTCTACACATTTATTAAGGGCTATTTTGCAAAAAGCAAATAAGGGGTTGGAGATGTAGCTCAGATGGTAGAGTAATGCCTAGAATATGCAAAGTCCAGGTTTCAATCCCCAGCACCACATAAAACTGGGTATAGTGGCAACTAAGCGAACAGGATGGATTAGAAATGCCCGGGGATGATGCTTATTCTGTGAGGGATTCCCTAAGCCTCAGTATCCCCACTAAAACAATGGTAGACCAGGATACCCTGAGGGGTCAAAAGAGGGATGCTGAAGAGCCAGGAGAAGGCCATTTATGTCCCTGAACTCTACAGGCTGATATGCTTCTGGAAAGATGGTGGGAACTGAGAAAGCCTCTTTTCCTTTAACCACAGGAACTGGGCAAAGAATCCAGGTTTTTATTAGTCACTGTCACTGCCAGATGTTTCTATGTATCCCTCCCAGTGACAGCCTTATCTGCCTGCATCTGGTGGCCCAGGAAAAGGTCTCTAGAGAGACTTCCAGCACAGTGGGCACTTCCCAGCTGGAAGGTTTCATTGTCTCTGATCCTAACACCATGCAGAGGGGCAGAGTGTGCTGGGTGGTTTAAGAAAGGGGGTCTGTTGCAGAAACACATAGAGACAGCTTACCTGAACAAGGAGGAGCTAACGGGCCCCCCAGACTGATAGCTGGGAATCCAGCATGGGATTGACTCAGACCCCCTGAATATGGGTCTCAGCTAGAAGGACTGAGTAGTCTAAGGGACCTCAGACAATGGAACCAGGATGTATTCCTGGTGCACTAAAGGACCTTGCAAACACATCCCCCATGGAGGGATACTGCCTTAACCTAGAGACAGGAGAGAAGTCCTAGTCCCTACTTCACATGACCTGTCAGATCTACATGAACCCACCTGGATGGCATTGCCCTACTTGTGGAATTGGGGTGGGGAGGTGGGAGGGTAGTCAGGGTGCATGTGAGGGGGCAGAGAGGGTAAAAGGGAGGGAAGGAGAGGGAACTGGGATCAACATGTAAAATAATAAATTAAATTAAAAAGAAAGAAAGAAAGAAAGAAAGAAAGAAAGAAAGAAAGAAAGAAAGGGGGTCTGTTTCTGTCTGGGTGTAGTTTGGGAGATTCCCACCAGGCTCCCCAGCTAGTTGCAGGAGAGCCGAACACGTTCCCTTCTGTAAAAGAGAAAAGGTGACAATGGCACTTTGCACGTAACTCTTAAGAGAGGAGTAAAAGGGGCTGAGCAGGGCATCGCTGATGGCTAAGCTTTGGAGCTGGATGATGGGATGTGGCTCTCTGGAGTACCTTTCTTTCCCACCACTCTGGGAGCATACACAGGAAGATGTATAGGGCTTTACTCCCTGTTCATAGTCTGTGCTGTGTTCACCGAGAGCCTGTAGTAGCCAGGGCTGTTGACCACCATAAGGTACACAAGAGAATAAGCTCTAAGGTAACTTGTTTTTTCAACTGAAAATAGGTCACTGTGTCTGAAAAGCAAAGAGTGTTTATGTGGCAAATAGAACCAAATATTTGAAATTGCACAGATCCCAGTAAATTTGGAAACTTGGTTTTGGCTGGTTGTCCATGCAGCCCTTTGGAAAGCGTAGATACCTTTAGAAGGAGCCATGGGATGAAACAAATAAATAGCATTGTAGCTGCTAGAGTGTGCAAACACCAGGCTTTGCTTTAGATATAAGGAACAAATGAGCAGTATTTGCTCCAACTTTGAACATGGTGGATTGGACTGAAACACTGAAAGGTGGTCTGGAGAAGAGATTAAATGGGGGAGGTGCATGGGAAGTTTACATCTGTGAATGGGATAAGCTGGACAGGAGAGAGCCACGGACACTCTGGGTATGTAGCTGTTCTCTGGGCCTGTAGGGTAGTCTAACCCTGAGTATGGCAGGGCAAGTGGAGTCCAAGGTGCCTCTGCCACCTGCCCTAGGGTTCAGGTACAAAAGCTATGCTGGAAAATGAACTCGGAATGTCTTTCTCATCCTCATGAAGCTATTGTAGGAAAGACCTGCTCATCCATTCTCCTTCTGCATCTCCATTGAGTCTTAGGCTGGGCATGAAGATGAAAGGGGATGATGGATCATCTTGCCCTTCTTGAGCTTACCATCTAGCAGTAGAAAAAGATAATTTCAGAACTCATTGCTGTGTTGCCATGGTGATGATTGCTATGTAAAATCAAAGGCATGTAGTGCATAGTCTGGTCCAACTGAGTCTGTGGCCTCGGAACCCAGGCGAGACCAGAGGAGCTTCTGGGCCGCAAGGGGTTGAAGGCTGGAGCAGGTGTCTCGCCGGCTTCCTGCCCACAGCAGGGCTGGCCTAGACTCTAAAGAAGCCTCTGTTACCTGCTCCCATTCTTCCAGGCTGGAAACTGAAAGTGTTTTCCAGCAGTGGTGCAGAGCTCCTGATTTATAGGAGGTGCAGACAGACAGCCGGCTTGTTCCTCTAATGGCATCAGTGTGAGTCCAGCTCTCCACGCCGTCCCCGCTGCACCCCCTTCACTACCAGCGCTGTTCAGAGCAGAGATGGACAGTGGAAACCACAGAAATGAGCAGGGCCTGGTGGTGCAGGCCTTGGATCCCAGCTACTTTGCAAGTTCAAAGGCTTCTTGGGCTACAGGGTGAGTCAAAAGCTGGCCTAGGCACTTAGTGACACTCTGATTCATAATAAAAGTAAAAAGAAGACTAAAGATGCGTGTTAGTGGGAAAGCATTTGCTCAGCAGGTCTGAGGCCCTAGGTTCAATCCCCAGCACTGCAAAAGATAAAAAAGAAAAAAAAGAAAAAGAAATTCACAGAAATGGAGCCAGGCAGGATAGTGCATACCTGTAATCCTCAATGAACTGAAGCAGGAGGATGCTGAGTTCAAGGTCAGCCTGATCCACATAGCAAGAGAGATCCTGCTTCAAGATAGATACATGCATACATACATACATACGTACGTACATACATACATGCCACCTTTCTTCTTTCCCTTTGTTCCACTGTCCCAGTCAGAGGTTAGTGTTAGTCTAGAGAATCTTATTGGAACTTCTTAACCTCTGAATTTCTGATTTGTTCATGATAGTTAAACTCTAGGCAGATTCTTCTACTATGAAATTCCTGGAAGCATTCACAGACAGTACCCACCTCCCTAGTCTATATAAGCCTGTGCTGAGGGTCAGATTTTGTGGGGGATAATTCAGCTCAGTAACTGTGTGTCAGATCCTGGGAGGGGAAGAGAAGGGAATGAAGGTGTGTGTGTGTGTCTGTGTGTGTGTGTCTGTGCGTGCGCGCGCGCGCGCATGCACACGCACACACGTGAAGGCACACATGTACAAGTGTGTGTGTGTACATGCATGTGGAGGACAGAGGACAACCTCAGATGTTGTGCCCCAGCAGGCACTGTCTACCCTGTTTTTTGAGACAGTGTCTCTCATGTGAGGCTTGCTGGTTAGGCTACGCTGTCTGTCCAGTTAGCCCCTGTCTCCACCTCCTCAACTCTGGCCTCATAGCATGGGCTTTTATATGTGTGTTCCAGGCCTCAAACTCAGGTCCTTATGCTTTCCTGAGGAGCACTTACTGAGCCACCTCCCCAGCCTTTGTGTGTTGGATCTTAAGGGAAGAGGGGGTGAGGTGCAGGTGTTAACAGCTCAGGTACAAGAGGTGTAGATATTCTCCATGTCTGTTCACAGTTCCCATAAGAAGTGCTTGTGTTGTCACAAGAGGCAAGAACTACCTGACTGCTTGTTTTCCATTAGACAGACTAAAAAATCTAAAATTATTTTCTTGGCTTTGGAGCCCAACATATTTAGCTAAGTTGCACCCTTGTGGCATTTTTTAAAAAACTGTCATTGACTAATTGAAAAAAAATGTTTTGTTTGCTTCTACTGAGAGCCACATCCATGCTAAGCAAGTGTTGTATATCCAAACTACATGCCTGACTACTGCTGCATCCCCCTACATACATGCACACACGCACGCACACATGCGTGCACACACACACACACACACCACCACCACCACCACCACCATCGAGACAGTGTCAATTGTTCAGGATGGCTTTGAACTCTCTCTCTAAAAGTAGAACAGGCCTTGAACTTATCTCACTCTCCTGGGTATTAGAACCAAGGCCTGTACCATCAGACCTGTAAAAGGACAAGACACAGCTATGTGGAAAGATAAAAGTCAATACAAAGTGGTCACTGTAAGCCAAAGATGACATGAGGATGTCAGAAAGCAGATGCAGGAAGAATTTTTAAAAAGTCCAATCTAAATGGCTGCGATATTTGGGGCATGCTGGAGAGATGGCTTTGCCAGCAAGTACTTGCCTCACAAGTGTGAAGACCAGGTCTTGATCCCCCAGCACCCACGTTAAAAAAAAATGATGGCCCATATTTATAATCTCATGTTGGGGGTGGAGACAGAAAGGTCCCTGAATCTTGCCAGGCCAGATGTTAGAGCTGAATCAGCAAATTTCAGGTTCTGTGAGAGACTCCCAAAAAATAAGTTGGAGTATGAAGATACCAGGCTTTCACATACCTGACAGCAAACTTGCACGAATACATATGCACACACATGCAAATAGATTTTCTTAAAGATTGAAGAGATATGTAGGACAGAGAGGGTGCTTCATGGAGAATGCAATAACACCTCTGTCTCTACTGGAAGACTTATGAAAGCTTGCATGACTGGTTGACCTGTGCATCTCAGGGTCTTATGCAGGGCCTGGGGCATAGTACCACTCTATAAACACATATGAAGCAATAAGCATATCTATTGAATCAATCAAGCAATCGATGGCTCTTTGACCCTGAGCATTGGCTGGGGAGAATTGCAGGGAATAGCTGAAGCCAGTGACCTGAGGAGACACAGGAAGGTGTGACTAGTACACTCTGGTCATTGTGAATGAATGTGGCCATGAATAGGACCAGATCTAAGAAGAAATCTAGGAGACTGAGGTGGTAGAATTTGAATGGCCTGTTTAAATATCCACAATTGCCTGGCATACATGTTTGGGCTACAGAAGTGTAGATGGGAGGAAATCAATAGACAAGAAGAGATGTGGCTGAGGAGTGAAGAAGAGAGAGTAGAAGAAAGGATGAAGGAACTGTGGTCTGCAAAGTTGGGCAGGTGAGACCCACTTGATAGCTCTGTGTGAGGAAGGATTGTGGGCATTTGGGTTGTGTGGTATGAGATGTTGAGAAAGGGTAGGGAGATGAGCCTGAATATGACTGCCCACTTCCAAAAGAATAGTCAAACAAGGCATGGATGCTGTGGGCCTTCTGAGCAAGATGCAGTAACTTGTTAGTGGAGGACAGACCAAATGAGCAGGCTTTACCAACCAATAGTACATCCCAGGAGGATGTTGGTATAAATGACATCTCTGCTCCATCTGAACCCCCCAGGGTGACTTCCAATAAGAGGTTAAAGTATGGCTTATAAGACAGAGGGAAGATTAAGGCACCTGGCTAAAGTCTGCCTGGCTCTGATGCCTTCAGAGAGGCCATTTGCCTCTAGTCACTGTGTGCTTCCTCTCCATGCCTCTCCTTGCATCATACCCTGAGGCAATCTCTAACTAGCCTTTCAAAATGGGTGACTCCTCATGGGCAGAGATCCCAGACTGCCACATTCCATGATTTACAAGTCACCAACAGATGCTGTGCCTGTTAAATGGTATTAGGCATAAGCCTGGACATCCCTTTCCTTGCATTCACTCTATACCCACTTTCCACCAGCCTAGCAGATACAGCATGGCAGGCCCTTGAGCACATTGTATCTTGGTTTCCTCTGATGAGAGTGCCTGTTGCTCACTCATGGAGCCTCTCTGAGGGGTAGGAGATTGGTTCTATGTGGGACAAGGGCTGGAGGTTCTGCAAGACCCTGGAAAGAAAGCTCACTGGAGCTCTGGGACACTATTGTTTTTGGTAAGAGGAGTGTCATTCAGGTAAATAGTAGTTAGAATTTTAAGACATTCCAGGTACCTGGCAGGCTTCTGGACTCCTGGGCTTCATTTTAATCTACAAAATTGGATCATCGAGATGGCTCAGGGGTAAAGTTGCTTGCTTCGAAGCCTGGCCACCCGAGTTTAGTCCATAGGGTTATCTTCTCTATCTTCTACACATGTGCTCTGCCATGCATGTTGTGGCATTCACACTCATGTAAACATTCTCAACACACACACACACACTCACACATGCAAATAAATGCAAGAACACTTTAACAAATCTATATGAAAAAAAAATCTGTCCACTTTGGTATTTCAAACAAACCTCTTTGGGAACCGAAGTTCTGGGAAAAAGAAAATCCAAGCACTTGTGGTTATGGAGGGAATTCCACAGCAGTGAAGTAGGAGGGAGGTGGTACATGCAGGCATGTGCTTTCTAACCCTGAGGTCTCCCAGGACCTGGAGCACTGCTAAGCTCGCATGAGCCCTGAGTACGTGCCACTTAAGCTTGCCTGCCACTTCCTGCTGGCCTGAAGAAAAGAGCAGCTCACCCCTCACGTCCACTGTCCTCTGACTCATAGACCTTCTGGTCTTGAACTTATAATACGCACAGTGCCAGGCAGCCCTGAGGGGATACCCAGAAGTCAGAATCTGGGGATCCCCAGCATTAGAATCACTTTGATATTGGGCAAGAAAGGGGTGTGAAAACAGAGACCCTTCAGGGACCAGTGGTCACTAAGCCTCGAACCTGGGCACTAAGCCTGGAATCTGGCTTAGTGACAGTTCCGTTTTCATTTTGTCCTGCTTATTAATAAGTCTGTGATCTTGAAAAAGTTGCCCAGCCTCACCAAGTTTTCTTATATATTTTTATCTATAAACAGAGGTATACCATTAGCCATCTTGTAGGTGGTGTGGTGGTTGAAGAAGGGAGTAATAGATGCAAGGGTCCATCCACTGAGTCTCAAGTGCAGCTGACTGACACTTGGCTAGCAATGGCCTTTGACTGTGGTTGCCATTAAAGAAAGAAACAGGACTGAGAGGTGCGGTGAAGTCTGGCAAGGCCCATGGATGACAGACTGTATTTTGTTGAGTGAATGAAACAGATGGCACCTAGCTTAGTTACTTCTCTGACAAAACACCATGCCAAGGCAACTCTGAAAACAAAGTGTTTATTAGGCTTACAGTTTCAGAGGGTTAGAGTCCATGATGACAGAGCAAAGGTATGACATCAAGAACAACCCCAGCTCATGTCTTGATCCACAAGGGACAATGGGAAGCACAGTAGTCTTTTGAAACCTCAAAGCCTGCCCCCAGTGACATGCCTCCTCCAAGGAGGCCACACCTCCTAATCCTTCCCAGATGGTTCCACCAATGAGGACCAAGTATTGAAACATGGCCTGGGGGGCCGTTCTCATTCACACCACTCCAGTACCTCCCAGAAGAAGGACCTGCTTCTACAGTAAAGACAGGCGCTCTGCCTCAGAAGAATGAGTGCAGAGCCCATTCTCACTGCTTCCTTAAGTGGTGTAGGGACTGAATCCATTTCTCCCCTCTCCGTCCCTCAGGTACACATTCCACACATACAGAAACACACACAGGCCATCATATACCACCTTGCACATATATGAACAAGGACCCACATGACACACGCACAGCCTTGCCACCATACACATGTCTTGTACACACATACATAGACACAGCTACACAAAGACAGATTCAAACTCATGAATGCATGATGCACAGAGAGGGATGCATACTACGCACACATATACATATACCACTATGCACATATGCATACATCACACAAAAACCCATGTATGGACTGAACTAGGAGAGGAATGAAGGCAATGATAGCTAAAGCTAACCCTAAGGCTAATCCCATCCTGAAGCCCACAGATCTGCCAATGGGCTGTATCCTGTCCTACATCAAGGCTGTTTGTGGCCTCGGGCCCTGTGTAGATCCCTTCTCAGGGCAGCTGCCAAGCTTCCCAGCCAGCTATTCTCTCTTTCCTACTATACTAGGGGTTACACCTCCCACCATAAGCTTGTGCAACTGCTGGTGGCCAGTGCAAGATCTGTGAATGGAATTTACGCCAGCCATGCCTGCTGCGGACCAGTGAGACAGCCGTAACTTTCCTTCTGGGCATGATGTATCCATGCTGGATGCCAGGAGCCTCCTGCTGTGGGAAGAGGCAGGAGGGGGCTGGCCCATAGCCTCGCATTAGACCTCAGGCCACTTCTTGGCTCATCACTGCCCATGTGTCTAGGTGGCACGAGTCCTGTGGGGTGATGAAACTGTAAAGGATCCAGGCTGGAAAACATAACCCTGCCCCGGTAGCTTTCCTTCCGCTTTGTGTGGAGGGAACTGGGGCCAAATGTCATTTTCTCAGCCACATACTTTCCACTGCCTCACAGAGCCTGTGGAGTAGGGCCTGGCTTTGGACTCTGAAGCCTGTGGCAGGAGGCATTAAACCCTGGGCACCCAAATAATGGCTCTGTTCAATTTGAGATTCATTTGCATCCTAGCTGGACAGACAGGGCTCTTGGGTCGCTGGAGCCTTCCTTCCAGCCTGGCCCTTACTGTCCCCATCTCTCCCTCCCTGGACTTGCTTAGGGTGTGTCTCACACAGCACCTCAGGGTGGCCTGAGGGAGAAGGTCCAATTACTAGCTTTTTCATCCACCAGTTGTAGACAGTAGCAGTAAGCCACATTATTCTGCTTAAGGATTAGGTAAGAGGCTGCATGGAAATTGATTGACATAGAGTACCTCACTGTTAAGCACTGTTGACAGCTGTTGCTATTATATGCTGTGCTTCACAGTATCCAAAAGCAAATTTGGAGCTGAGGACATCAATTAGGGGTGGGGGAATAGTTGGAATCAGCCAGGAAAAATCATGGACATCTCTAAGACATCTGTGTGTTAAAGACAGAAAGAGCCCAGCTGAGGATCAAGCATAGATCTGGCCAGTCCTTGGCAGATGGATGGAGGCAGGGACTCCTTTGGGGATTGTCGCAAGATATGGCAATGTCTCCAGTGGGACAAGGGACAAGGGCAGGAAGTGAGAGGTTCTGGATGAGCTATGCCTTGGAGAAGCCTGAAAAGTGTCAGTGTGACTCTGGGAATCCCTCCTTCCAGTCATTTTGAGAGCGTGGTCTCTAAAGGTCTCAGTATTCACACAAAGGCGTTCCAACAGAGTGACGGGGAAGCGAGGAGAACATCGAGGAGTAGGCGCCTTCTCCTACCCTCCCGTCTAGCCTTCTTCTTCCTTCAGAAGAGTCCTGCTAGTGAGTCTCTCTCAACACAAACCCAAACCTCTGTTCTCACTAGCCCAGAAAGATTAGAAGGTGGCTCCCTAAGACATTCAGAATTTTGCCTTGCCGCAGCCAAACAATCATCCCAGCCCTATTTAACTCTCAGCTCCCAAGGCTTGAGGCTTGCCTAGTCATGGCGTGCTCAGCACTGGGTGCTTTGCTTCCTTTTCTGCAAGCAGGGCCTCCAGGGCTTTACCAGGAGGAATGATGTGAAGTAGTGTGCCAGGTGGCATCAGTAGTTTAAGGAGGCCCGAGGCTGACCTGCATGAAACTCTCAGTCTTACTGACACACATGGAAATGTACACAGACATATCCATTTGTACGTTCGCACACATTTTGGAGTAAAATGCAAAAATCCAGATTATTTTGAGATCATGAAAAGTCAAAGGATACTTTCTTATTCTTTTCTATTAAAAGCCCATGTAGGAAGAATCTACTGCTCGTGGCTCTCCATGTTTTCTTGTAGGGAAAGGGGGAGTTTTGGAGGCCACTCAAGACTTCTCTGAGAACTCCAAGTCATCCTCGGTGCCATGTACCCGTTGGGAGTACTTGGGGCCCTCTGCATAGCCTGGAGAGAGGCAGACCTGGCAAACTCAGCCTGTGGGCCCCGAGGAAGTAGTTGCTGTTTCGCACCTGTCCAGAGCCAAACTCCTACCATAATCCCTACCCTTCCGCATATCTTTCTTCACAGAGCCTAAATATACAGGTGGAAGACATCCGCATCCGGCCCATCCTTTCTGCCTTCCGCCATCGCAAGCCTGTGACAGAGGGCTACGTGGAGGTGAAGGAGGGCAAGACCTGGAAGCAGATCTGTGACAAGCACTGGACAGCCAAGAATTCCCACGTGGTCTGTGGCATGTTTGGCTTCCCTGCAGAGAAGACCTACAACCCCAAAGCCTACAAGTAAGTGGGCAGGGCCAGAGGGGGCGGGGTTTCCTGGGCTCTTATGCTTGTGGGGTCAGGGCCAGACCTAGTGATGGCTGTTTCACTGACTGCTTAGCCTTGCTTTTGAGTAACCCACACTCCTGTAGGAAGCAGGCTTGATGATGGAACTAGAATAGCACATAGGAAGGCTTACCCAGTGAGGCACAAAGTACTCCAGCCCAAGGAAATCCCACCACCAGTTCCAGCAGCCACTGGGGAACATATAGGCTATAGATAAGCTATAGAAGGGCAATACACAGGTTGGGTAAGGATAGCACTGACTTAAGAAATGTTTGGTGTGCCAGTGTCTCTTGGTGGCTCAGGATGTCTCTTGCCCTGGAGATTACTAGAGTATTCCTTTTAGACCAGCTCTTACCAGCCCCATTTTTCCCTTCCCCCATCTCTGCCAGATTCCCTCAGGACATGCCTGTGGAGCATTTTTTTTTTTTTTTGTTGTTTAATGATTGATGTGGAAAGGCCAAACCTCTGTGGGCAGTAGTACCAACTCTGGGAAGATGGTCTTAAGTTTTATAAGAAAGCAGGCTAAGCAAGCCATGGAAAGTGGGCATTTATATGAAGGTCTCTGCTTGGGCTTCTGCCTCCAGTACTCTGTGTATGATATAAGACAGCCAGCAGAAGTTCCTGAGACAAGAACCTCTTCTACCTTCCCCCAAAATGGTGGAAGGGGATAGAAACTTTTCTACATCACAAAGAGGAAAGAATGCTTCAGAGTTACTCAGTTGATGGATTATGGGTACTCACATACTCCAGAGTTATCCAATTGACTATGGGTCCTCACAGGCTCCAGATTTACTCAGTTGGTGGCTGATGGGTACTCACAAGCTCTAGAGTTACTCAGTTGATGGATTATAGGTCTTACAAGTTCCATAGTTACTCGGTTGATTATGATGCTCCTGGAAGGAGGATGAGGTTGACTAAATTCTTTTTTGGTTGTCCCAACAGATAAGCCTTAGGTCAAGTGAGGGGTCTAACCTGAATGATAGTAATGGGCTATCACACTCTCTTAACCAATTCCAAGACTTGGGTCAGTTTACAGACCCAGAATTCCAGAACAAAAGGGAGGTGTGCCTCCTTCAGGAAGGACCTGGGTACCTTGTGCCAAACCCTTATGCTGCTTTTCTCCCAGCCCTCTCCAAAGAGACCCTGTACCTGGGTGGCTGCGTGTCAGGAAGGAAGGAGTAATTGGATCTTACATGGAATGTTGGACACAAGCTCTGAACTGACCCAAGAGTATTGTGTATGTATGGTTCACTAGTCCAAGAAGGAGTTTTAGCTAAAGTTCTTCTCACGTGCACCCAATACACCCCAATCCTTTCCTGGTGATGATTCCCCGGGGTTTAGAAAGTGTAGTTAGAACAGACACACTGAGTCCCTGGCAGGCTCTCACAAAATCTAGCTTTCCCTTCGCTGGAGAGAGCCACTGGGACTCTATGCTTCCAGAGTAACTCCAGCTCATTAACTGCTACAGCCCTGCTGCCTTCGAACTTGGCAGAAGGCTGCCCCCAGCCTTAGTCACGCCTCTTGTCCAGGCCTGGGGGCGGCCATGCTTCCTTCCCCCTCAAGTCATCTCGGCTTCTCTTGGGCCGGCTCAGCCACCTTGTGAAAGTGAATGAGGATGGGGGTGGGGTGGTGCTCTGGCTGCTGGAGGCCTGTGGAGGGTCGTGGTGGGCGGCACATTCCAGAAAGCTGATGTAAGACAGAAGCAGGGCTGTCTGGGGGAAGACTGGAGCAGGTCGGAGGCGGCCCCTGTGCTGGTTGAGTGAGGGTGGGGCTCACCAACAGCTGGAAACAGATGACTTTCCCAAACCAGCAGTGGGGTCACCGTGCTCTGACCTGGAACAGCTCATGTTCCCCTGAGTGTATTCTCAGGCGTGGAAGGGAGGTGAGGTTTCTCAGAGCAAGGGGCCTTACAGGAAGTGGGGAGGGGTAGCTGCTCTGGAATTCCTAACAGCCCCCTCATGGACCTCTCTACTGTATGATGTCACTGTGGTGAGCACACATCCTGATAAAGTCTGTATTTTAGATATTTGACTGTTTGTACCCACAGCTGCACCAGAATTGTTTTGGTAAAGGGGAGACAAAAATGACACCTAAAGAATTTGTCTACCCTCTGTGTTCACATGCCATTCACCCCAAGACAAAGCAGATGTTTCTGAGGAAGCTGGACCAGTAAGGACAAGACTTCACATCTGCCCCTCCGAGGGTCTCCTGCCCAGAGAGCATCCTCCCCCGGGGTAGCAGGCAGCTGTGCTGCTGGCCTCCTCAAGCATCTCTGAGTCCTGCCAAGCAGGGACAAGAACACAGGCTCTAAACTCCAGATAGCTTCAGAGGATGGGGCGTTCCCCACATACCCTCTTTAGACCCCAGGATTTTTCATAGCTAATCTTCCAGCAAATGGTCCTCATCACTTCAGCAAGGATAGTTCTCTCTTTTTAAATGCAATTTAAAGGTTGTACTCATTTTAATTTTATGTGCCTTGGTGTTTTACCTTTATGTATGTGTCTGTGTGGGGGTGTCAGGTCCCCTGGAACTGGAGTTACAGAAAGTTGTGATCTGCGGTATGTTATTGAACCTGAGTCCTCTAGAAGAGCAACCAGCGCTCTTAACTGCTGAGCTGACCAATCCTTCCTTTTATTGCTTGTTTCCCCTCTTTTAGCCATTTTATTACTTTCTTTCTTTCTTTTAAATGTGTGTGTGTGTGTGTGTGTGTGTGTGTGTGTGTGTGTGTGTGTGTACCTGCCTGCAGAGGCCTCAGATACCTCTGAAGCTGGCGTTATGGTGTGGTGCTAGTAACTGAACTTGGGTTCGCTATAAGAGCAGTACATTCTTCTTAGCCACTGAGTCATCTCTCAGTCCTCTAGTTACTTTTCTTGTCATTGTGACAAAGTACCTAACTAATGCACTCAAGGAAGAAATTTTTTCCTGACATTTTGTGAGGTTACAGTCTGTGGTGGACAGGGGGAGGCATAGTGGAGTTCTTGGTGACTGGAGCTGGGGCTCCTCACATCCCTGTGGATCAACAGAGAGGGCACGGATGAGACTCAGTCCTGCGGAGACCTACTTCCTCCTGCGAGGCCCTACCTCCTCAAAGTCCCACAGCCTCTCAAAACAATGCCACCAGCAGGGGGCCAAATGTTCAAACATACAGCCTGTGGGGGACATTTCACATTCAAGTCACCACTACAGTTTTTATTCTTGTCAAAAATCTCTCCCTGGGATCTGTGCACTGTTTTCAAGTGCTTTGCACGCATTTGTTCATTTAAATGCAGCAATGTTATGGTAACTCCTGGCTGTAAACCCTCCCTTCTAAGTCATCAGAAAATGTGCATATGTAGATTTAGCTGTGAGTGTCAGTTACTAGAACTGGAAGATGTCTTTGCTGTAGGAGGTGGGTCTTTCTCCTGGCACCAAGACTCTTGCCATGGCCATTGCCTCTCCCAGCATAGTTCTTCCTCTAGTAGTCTCAGTCTCTGACCTTCACCCACCATCACAATAATGCTGTCTTGACTGTCCCCCTCTACTACAAGTTGCAATGTAGTAGTAAGAAGTGCTACCTTTAAGAGGTAGTTAGGTTGTAAGAGCTCTAACCCTGAATGGACTGATGCTGTTTTCATGGGTCTGGCTTACTTATCTTACCCAGTTGGCTGTTTCTTCAAGGGAGGGGTTTTTTTTTCCAAACCATGATTCTTTAACTGTTACACTTTTAAGAGAAAAATAAAGCCCCAAGTGGTGATGCATGCCTATGACCCGGTAAGTGGGAGACTGGGTTCTAGGAACTGGATCTACTAACTACTAGAGGAAGGGAGCAGGTGGCTGCTGAGATGCCCTGGTTGCCCATCTCTTCCCTTTCCCTGCAGAACATTTGCCTTGAAGAGGAAGCTGCGCTACTGGCAGTTTTCCATGAACTGCACGGGCACTGAAGCTCATATCTCCAGCTGCAAGCTGGGCCCTCCAGTGTCCCGGGACCTTGTGAAGAATGCCACCTGTGAGAATGGGCAGCCAGCTGTGGTCAGTTGTGTGCCTAGCCAGATCTTCAGCCCTGATGGGCCCTCAAGGTTCCGGAAAGCCTACAAGCCAGAGGTAAGGACTGGGCAAAAGGTATAGGCACTTGGTCTATACCTCATGATTAGAAGGGAAACAGGAAAGAGCCCACTCTGTGGCTCTTCGCACGAGGAAATCACCCCATTGTTGGCCAGCACAGGCTCCTTGTATTCTGTTCTTTAGTTCAGCATGAGCAAGTGTTAGGGAATAGCCAGCCAGGGACCTTGTGCTGAGGCTGAGTTCCTGAAGGAAAATGCATCCAGGACTCAGGAGTTATAGGAGGCAGGATACAACTCTGAAAGGCACACGACATCAGCTGTGTTGTTTCTAACCTATTATGGCTTATTTTAAAAAAACAAAAGCTGACTGCAAAGTTTTTACTGGTTAGAAAACCTGCCGCTGTCATTCCCAAGTCATCTCTCCACTGGCCGCATTATTATTACAGGAACCAATCACTGGTTTGTATAGAGCAGTGGTTCTCAGCCTGAGGGTTGCGACCTCCAAAGGTCATGTTAGATATCCTTGCATGTCAGATAATTACATTACTTAGCAAGATTACAATATGAAGTAGCAATGAAATGATTTTATGGTTTTTGGGGGATCACAACAACATGAGGAACTGTATTTTTTGTTGTTAATTGGTTTTTGTTTGTTTTTTGAGACAGGGTTTCTCTATGTAGCCCTGCCTGTCCTGGAACTTACTCTGTAGAGCAGGATGGCCTTGAACTCACAGAGATCTGTCTGCCTCTGTCTCCCAAGTACTGGGATTAAAGGTGTGTGAACCACCACCACCCAGTAGAGGAACTGTGTTAAAGGGTCACAGCATTAGGAAAGTTGAGAGCCACTGTGAGAGTAATTGGGCTTGGGGTGGGGGCATCTTCCCATATGAACTAGGTCATGAACTAAGTTCTCCATTTCAACTGACTGATTCCCAGAACAGATGACCAAACAGGACAGGCAGCCCTCTGAGAAAGAAAGGGTCTCTAGCTTTCCCTCCCTTCCTCTGTTGTTTCTCTCCCTCTCCTCCCTCCGCCCCGTGTGTGTGTGTGTGTGTGTGTGTGTGTGTGTGTGTGTGTGTTAGGGATATGTATGTACTGGAGATGTGTCTGTATGTGTTTGGGATGCTTATGTGTTATTGGGTATTAGATGTTTGGTGTGTGTGTGTGTCTGTGTGTGTCTGTGTGTGTGTTTTCTGAAAATGGCTAATGCACACAGAGAGGCAGAGTGATCATAGATCAGGTGTTCAGTCACAGGCCTGATGAAACCTCCATCACGGGCTAAGTCCCAGGCCATTTAAAACCTCAGTAGACAATCATGTTTGCAGGGTGAGTTCATGCCAGGGGAAAGGAGTGGGGGAGGAAGGAACCTTCAGGGGGAGGGCATTTGGAGGAACAGTAAAAGTGCCTCTCCCTTCTCTTCCACCCACCCTATGCTTTTCCGCACCCACTTCTGAGGTGCCCCAAGAGACAGGCAGGCAGGGAAGGAGGTGGTGATAACCCTGGGAGGATTTGAATGAAAGTCCTAGTAGTAAGTGAGAGGAGTGAAATGCATGCTGGGAGCCCAGCCCCGTCTGTGGGGATTATTTAGAGGGACCTCCTAACTTCCTGGCATTTCTGGGAAACTTAGCCTGACCTTCTCGGTCCCCTTAAGGTGCCTTGGATAGGCAGAGATGTGACTTCTTTATCAGACACCTGTGTCCCTGCGTCAGAGGCACAGCTGGTCAGTGCTATTTGTGGGCTCCAAACTGGCCCTGCTCTGAACCCTCACTTCGCATGCCCTTTGTTCTGCAGGCCCCATCCTGCTTCCTCCGGCCCCCCAGCTCTCCTGTCAGCTAGAGTTCCAGATCCTACTGTTTTGGAATTCCTCTGCTGAGCTTTATAAAGCAAAGCAGTCAAGCTCATACCAAACCAGTGAACAAAGTGGGAGGCTGACCTCACATTTTCCTTGGTTTCTGTCTTCACTCCGTGGCCAGCTGGATCGCTACCTGACCACTTCCAGCGTCTGTGGCTAGGCTATCTGATAGTCTGTCTCCATCCAGCTGTGGTCAGGATGGCAGCTCCACGTGAGTGTGAGGGGCCCCCGCATCCACTCATGAGCTTGGGAAGGAGGTCACGTTTCTGATGACAACAGAGGCTGTAGCCAGTGGTTTTACTCACTGTGCTTTGTTTTCTAAAGAAAGAATGGAAGTTTTCGAAGCCTCTGAGAGTTTCACACCCACCCACCCTCCTTTATTTTTCCCACTAGTGCTAGGCTTAGCAGTCCTTGGGGAAACCTGTGAATGTGGGTGGTGTCACAGAAAGGCTAGCACCCAGATGTCATTGTGGGGAAGCAAGAGATGACTGGAGAGAGGCTCTTACTTGGTGCCTTGTTCCTCAAGATGGCAGAGGGCTTGAACACTTGAAGCATGCCACCTTCGGGCAGATCCCCGGTCATCAGGATATGGCCTGAATGAAGTCACAGGCTGTGGACTACCTTAAAGTCACAGTAGAACAGGTATCTAGACTGGTCTGACTACCATGGCTTCACAGCCTTCCAATGAGTATCAGCCATGACTCATAACCCTGCAGACTTATTCAAACGTGCTCGCTCTCTCTCTCTCTCTCTCTCTCTCTCTCTCTCTCTCTCACTCTTCCTCTCTTTCTCTCTCTCTCTCTCTCACACACACACAGGGGCATTGAGCATGCAAACATAGGCTTGTACGCATGCATAGAAACAAGCAAAGCAACTTGTGTAGACAGGTGAAATCAACTCCTATCCTTTAAGACATAATCCACAGGCTTCATGAATCTGGCAGGGAATGGGTCCTGTGTAATTCCAGAAGCCCCAGAAAGGGGCTAAGGCTTCCAGACAGGAAGTGTAAGACTAGGGGCATCTAAGCTACCATCTCCACCCTCTCTGTGTAGACAGGCTGCATCTTCTGGAGTAGGATGGTGGTTAGTCTTAACTAGGAAGACTCTCCTCATCCCTTGCAGCTTGCCTGCTCTGAGTCAGGTCCTGGTTAGGTCTGGCTTTCCTGATAAGGGCCCTTGCTTTCACTCTGTGTCTTGCCATTTCCTGTGGGCTCCCTCTGCTTTACAAGCAGAGTCAGTGCTTGCATTTGGCTCCTTACCAAGGGCCTCCCTGCAGTACTAGACTGGAAATCTCTATTATAAGCTGTGGAAAATGAAGATTTACTTGGAAGCTGTGGACTTGGATGGTAGAAACTTCTCCATGTATCTCTAAATGTTGGGGGGGGGGGCTCCAGAGCTGGGGCTAGAAGGATGCAGCTGATGCTGGAATCTAGAAGCCAAGCCTGGGAAGGGGTGATGTGCTGATGAGGGTCTTGGATGGCCTTCCTAGCTGTCCAGGACAGAGGCCCGTGAGAATCTACATAGGAAAGTTTTGCCATGCTGACCCTCAACAAGCTGAGCACATTCAGGCTCTGAGCTATGGGGATCTGGCAGGGCCATGGGGTGGGGCAGTGACAGCTCGAAGGATGTGTGTCCCTTCTGCACTCAGCAGGACCATGTGTCTCTTCAGCAACCCTTGGTGCGGCTGAGAGGTGGAGCCCAGGTCGGGGAGGGCCGAGTGGAGGTGCTCAAGAATGGAGAATGGGGAACTGTCTGCGATGACAAGTGGGACCTGGTGTCTGCCAGTGTGGTCTGCCGAGAGCTGGGCTTCGGGACTGCAAAAGAGGCTGTCACAGGCTCCAGGCTGGGGCAAGGTAAGGGATGGAGGCGCTGAAGGTAGGAGTCTCTCTTCAGGGGAAAACATGGCCCTGGGAACCTAGGCCCATCTGGTGGCCATGATCCCCTCAAGCTAAACTTTACTCCCTCCTTGCAGCAGCCCATCCACTAGGAGATCCTGGAACACCCCTCCCCACTCCCACCTCCAGCCAGATCCTTAGAGAACACCAAATCCCCATCTGATGGATTTGGAACTGCCACCTAGAGAAAGGATGAACGGTCAAAGTGAGATGATAGATCAGCCGCCAGGTCTCCAGGTCTCCAACTCCCGCCCCATACTCTTGCTGCTCCAATAGGAAAGCCAGAATCCCAGGTCCTTCCTCCAGGAAATGACCTAAGGAAATCATCAAGCATAGCTGCACACAAAACAGCCAACTGTCACCAGGCTTTCCCACCCTGGTGCAGCCTTGCATTGGGCATCTGACAGCAGAGAAAGGAAACATGGCAGCCCCGTCTGACATCATGAGTCAGTCATGAGAAGGAAGCTGGTTTTCATCAATGTCCTGAGCACATTGTTTGTTTGTCTGAGCACGGGAGGCTGGGAGTGGTGCTGTCTGTCTCCTTAATCACAGAACAGATTACAGCCTCTCCTGGGTTAGTCCATGAAATCCACCCAGTCTTGAAAGCCCTGGTCCATCAGGAGCCTTCCCCAAGACCAAGCAGCCTTGTGAGTGCCAAGCCCGCCCTTGCAGAACTGTGTTCAAGGGAAGGAAGTTTGGTTCTGCATTGACCAGTACATAGGGAGGCTGCTGTGGTAGTGGAGATGGGGCTTGGGCTACAGAGGGGTAGGATGGCCCAGGTCAGTGGTTCTCAACCTGTGCGTCGCAACCCCTTTGGAGGGCTGCGTGTCAGATATCCTGCATAGCAGATATCCGTATTACAATTTACAACTGTAGTACAATTACAGTTAGGAAGTACCAATGAAATAAGTTTATAGTTGAGGGTCTCCACAACGCACAGAACTGTATTAAAGGGACACAGCAGTAGGAAGGTTGAGGACTGCTGTCCAAGGCTGTGAGAGGAAACCCATACTCTTGCAAATGGAGCCATCATCCCATTTACTGGTTGCAGCCTGAAGGAAGTAATATCCCCACTCACCCAGGCCCTGAACACTACATCAGTGGTCCTCTCTATTAGGACTCCAGCTTCCTGGCTGACCTTCACCCCCAGCTCAGTTAGAGAACACAGAACTCTCATATCCCAGCAGTGCAGCTCATCCACTGTAGCTCATCTGCTTGACTTCCTGAATCATGCCATGCCCCCAGCTGCCCTGGGAGTGAACGTAGGAAAGTTCTGGGGTCATAGACCTGGCTGCTGGAGAGGACCTCAGTTTCTCTGGCCCATCATATGAGGAATCTGAGGCTCAGGGAGACCTAATAGTTGGCAGCCAGACTGAAACTCAAGTTCCCTAACTCAGGATTTTTGCTTCCTTTTTTTTTTTTTTTTTTTTTTGATATTGCCTGTTTTGATGTTTTGATGACATTTGACCCTTTCTTGTGCAAATATTTCTAGTGTGTACTAAAGGGTAGGTGGTTGGAGACAGATGCAGCATATTGTGTTACCTGGCAGTCCCTGGCTATGACACAAAACAACCCATTCTCCTTAGATCCCAGTGAAGGAGTCAGGTCTCAGTGTTTCCATGATCCACTCTGTTGGTTGATCCACATGGTCTGAGCTTTCCTACGGTCCACAGGACCACAGCCACTCATCCCGAGGCATAAACAAGCACTTGATGACATGGACATTCCATGTGTCATGAGCGGGTGCTGTATGACCTAATTCTTTCACCACCCAGAACAGCCAAAGGTTTACAAGTGCCTGAGGAATTCTAGGAAGAAGAGGCTTTGGGTGCCTTTGATGCTGGCCTTCAAGGCACCATGGAAGATTTATCTGCCTTTTTCCACGTTAGGTAGATGACGATAGTAGACAGGAAAGGTGAAGTACCACATTCAAAGACGTGCCCCAGAGCAGATAGGGTCAGCTCCTGAGTCCTGGCTCTAGCCGACGGAACAAGAAACCACACCCAAACCCATGGGTACTGAAAGGGCAGAGGCTTAGTCCTCACCCTGGCCTGGCTACTTGCTTGTCTGTGACCTTAAAAGAACCTTCTGGTCCTGCGATTCTTTACTGTAAAACAAGGTAGCTGGATAGGTGATGTGTGGGGCTCTGTCTGCCTCTGGCATCACCAAGATGGATGTTCAGGTTATGGTGAGCTCTTCCCTCTGTACTTCAGGACTGTCCCGCAAGGTCCCAGCTGTCTGCCGACACATGCACCTTCCCTGACAACTGAACCAAGTGTGAGGGAACCTGTGTGCCTTAGCTCCTGTCCTTAGTCTGTGCCAAGCAGGTACCGCTCTGGGGTGTCTGGCAGGAGGAGAGTGAGGAAGGGAGGCACCTCAGGAAGAGGGCGGCATACTCCAGTTCAACAGGGGTGGTCAACTGAACAAATACCTGGCAAAACATTCCAACCAGTGCTTTCCAGCGGAAACAGCCGCATAAGTAATTTTGAATTTTCTAGTAGTGACTTGAGAAAGAATTGCAGGCCAAGTTAATTCTAACAATATATATTTGTTCAACCCAGTATATGTAAACTATCATGATTTTAACATGCAGTTAATAGAAATGCTGTTAACATGATTGCTTGCATTTTCATAATACAGCTTGTCATTCATCCTGTATTCTATGCTTACAACCCATATACTTGTCCTGGCTACGTTTGGAGTAACCAGGCTCCTGACTATTGGGAAGGGCAGTGCTAGAGAAGTGTCTGCCAAAGCCTTTTGTCCACAGTAAGAAGTGCATGTGGCAGGTCTGTCACACATGCAACACTGGGTTGTTGTGATGTTTGCATGAATTAAGATAAGATGCATGTGTGGGGATCCAACACATAGTAAACATCCACTGCGAGCATCTTTCTGCCATCACCCTCAAATTTACAACACAAGCCCCAGTCCTATGGCTCTGTATTTTGTTGTAGCCTTTGTACTTTGGTCCTTGTAATCTTCCAGTCGTTTTTCATAAAGTATTTTTTACTAATGTATAAAATTCCAAGAAATCGGAAACTTACTCATTTATAAATTTCTAAGGAAGCAGAAACTTAGCACTTGCCTTCTAGCAGCCAGTTTTTGGCCTCAGGACAGCCGGATAGTGACTGCTCTATACACTCCGCTCCCCTGATAGGGCCAAAGACAGACCCTCCCAGGCTCTGAGAACCTGTGGCCACCTTTATTTCTGACTACATATGCCATAAGTCTCCATGTAACTCCTGCCTGCCCAGGCACTGG